>NC_082651.1:62526081-63180366 GCF_028023285.1 Balaenoptera ricei | reverse complement strand
GGATGAGGACCTTGAGGGGGTTCAGATATTGAACTAGGGGTTCTGATTAAACTCACTTAGCAGCATTCTGGCTAAAATTGGATTGTATAGGAAAGTGCACAGATGGACCTATAAGAAGGTTCAGGAGCCTGACTAAAGTTTGGTCACAGAAAGAATCTTTGTCAATTTTCACAATAATTCAATGAGGTATATGCCATTATCCTCACTTTACAGATGAGGAAACCGAGGCACAGGGAGCTTACATAACCTGCCCAAGGTCACATACTGGCAAATTAGCACTCCAACCCAGACAGACTCCAAAGTCCCTGTTCCTAACCATTGGGCCATACTGCCTACTAACCCACCTCCGCGACTGCCTCGCGATTGTAAACTCTGCCCCTCCCCCAAGAATACAGAGAAATCCTGGGCAGGGTGACCCCAATTCACACTTCGGCTCACACTGTCCTTTCTGTGTCCTGAGCCCTCTCCCCAACCAGGCTGGGACTCCTGGAGTGTGGAGTGGCGCAATATATGGCTTTGCTAAATAATATTATACCCCACATTTGTAGAGGACTCTACTTTCTCTGTGTACTTTCCCAGGTACAATCTAATTTTTTTTTTTTTTTTTTTTTTGGTTGCATTGGGTCTTCATTGCCGTACATGGGTTTTCTCTAGTTGTGGCGAGCGGGGGCTACTCTTCGTTGCGGTGCGCGGGTTTCTCATTGCGGTGGCTTCTCTTGTTGCAGGGCACGGGCTCTAGGCGCGCAGGCTTCAGTAGTTGTGGTGCGCGGGCTCAGTAGTTGTGGCGCGCGGGCTCAGTAGTTGTGGCGCGCGGGCTCAGTAGTTGTGGCGCATGGGATCCTCCCGAATCAGGGATTAAACCCGTGTCTCCTGCATTGGCAGGCGGATTTGAAACCACTGTGCCACCAGGGAAGTCCCCAGTCTAATTTAATTGACATCATTGTCCCAGAAGGTAGGCAGAAATCATTGCCACCATTTAGAGACGAGGAGATTGAGAATCATAGAAGCCACGTGGCTTGCGTGGGTCACACAGCCCGTAAGGGGCAGGATTCTGCACTGGAACATGAGATTTTTTCTTTCTATCCCACTGTGCTCCCTCATCGGGTTAACAACTTTTAAAAACAGTACCACCACCCCTTCCAAAAAGAGCCCACTCTCTAATTTTCTTTCCATTTTGAAAGCGCAGGCCCCATTTGCAGACAACCTTGAGCTGGAAATAGCACAGTATGAGAATGATGGTATTGGGATGATTTCCTCAGGCTTCAGGGTGGGTTCCTGGGATTCAGGATTCACATTAACCACTAATCTTGAGCTCGTCCTTCCTGAAAAGGACCCTGGTAAGGGTAATTGTTGCACATTCATCCCCAAGGCCGCTTTTATATAAATGCAGATCCTGAAGGCCCAGCTCTCACTATTCTGATTAACACTGCTCCTTGCAAAGAAAGAAAAACGGCCTTTGATTAGCTTCTGCCCCAACTTGGAGAGAGGCCAGTCCAATCAAAAACCACTTCAGGGCTTCCCTGGTGGCGCAGTGGTTGAGAATCTGCCTGCTAATGCAGGGGACACGGGTTCGAGCCCTGGTCTGGGAAGATCCCACATGCCGCGGAGCAACTAGGCCCGTGAGCCACAACTACTGAGCCTGCGCATCTGGAGCCTGTGCTCCACAACAAGAGAGGCCGCGATAGTGAGAGGCCCGCGCACCGCGATGAAGAGTGGCCCCCGCTTGCCGCAACTAGAGGAAGCCTTCGCACAGAAATGAAGACCCAACACAGCCAAAAATAAAATATATAAATAAATAAATAAATAAAAGAGCCTTCCCTAAATTAAAAAAAAGAAAGAAAGAAAAGCAGCTTCATTAAAAAAAAAAAAAAAAAAAAAAAAACCACTTCAGCTAAGGGAGAAATGGATGTAACAGAGCAGCGGTCTCCCGATCCTAATTGACTTTTCCTATTCAATTTCTCTTTTATTGAATAACCTCTTCTTCTGAAATGACTGATGTCACTGTCCTGCGTCCAGGGGCTTTCTCAGCAAAAGTATCCAAGGCTTAAAGCGAAGAGCAACTGTCCATCTATCACAAGGCGTGCTGTACCTTCCCACAAAACCTAAGTTGAGCACTTCCTGGGTACCCATGGCATGCTTCAAGCCTATCTTGATGCCCGGGGAAGCCAAGACAAGGTCCCTGCCCTCGAGGAGCTCACAGGCCTGGGGAAGAAGGGGGAGCTAACACACAAGAAGAAATACAAGAAAAACAAATGTCTGGGCCTCCAGTGCGCTCCGTGTGTCAGGCCCCAGGGAAATAGCAGTAAATGGACAGATAAAAATTCCTGCATCCTGGAAGGAAGAGAGACATAAGTAAGCTATAGAGTCAGTTAGAAGGCAGTGAGCGTCATTGTGGGGGTGCTGGGGGGCGGATCAAGCAGGGGGCAGGGTAAGGAAGGATTGTAATTTTAAATGGGATGCTTGAGTCAAGGTCAAAGGGAGGTGAGGGAGCAAGCCCTGAAGATACCTGGGGAAGGTGTTCTGGGAAAAGGGAACGGAGGAATGGAAGGATCTGAGCCAGGGGCAGGTGTGGAATTTCTGAGGAACAGCAAGTTTAGAAAGTGGGCACTTTCTTGGCCAGGGGTTGTGAGACGGGAAGGGCCCTTTTTAAAAGGAGTTACTCTGGGCAGCAGTACAGGTAAGCATCTCTGAACCTCCATTTCAGTTCTCTGTTCGGTTCCAGTGAGGCTGGAAGTTTGCTGGGGGAGGAGCGTGGGAGGTGGTAGGTCACAGAGGTGAGGAGGAGGGGCAAATCATCTGGGGGTCTTAGCAGCCATTTTGCTCTTCAAGGGACACCAGTGAAAGGTTAGGCACAGGGGAGAAATGTGATCACATGTTGGTTCTAAAGGGATTAATCTGTATTAAGAATAGTCTGGGGCTTCCCTGGTGGCGCAGTGGTTGAATATCTGCCTGCCAATGCAGGGGACACGGGTTCGAGCCCTGGTCTGGGAAGATCCCACGTGCCGCAGAGCAACTAGGCCCGTGAGCCACAACTGCTGAGCCTGCGCATCTGGAGCCTGTGCTCCGCAACAAGAGAGGCCGCGATAGTGAGAGGCCCATGCACCGCGATGAAGAGTGGCCCCCGCTTGCCGCAACTAGAGAAAGCCCTTGCACAGAAACGAAAACCCAACACAGCCAAAAATAAATAAATAAACAATTAATTAATTTAAAAAAAAAAAAAGAAAAGAATAGTCTGGAGTATTCTAAGGGTAGAAGCAGGGGGAGAAGTTAGTATTGATACAATAGAGTTGATAAGTATATGTGTAATGTTTCTAGTTTCCAAAATGGCTGTGCGTTTTGCATTCCCACCAGCAATGTATGAGAGTTCACTTGTCAACACTTGGTGTTATCAGTCTTTAATTGTAGCCATTGGAGTGTGTGTATAGTAGTATCTCGTGATTTTAATTTTTTTCCTGGATGACTAATGACGTTGAGCATCTTTTCATGTGTTTGCAGTAGAGAGCTGCTGGTGGTTTGGAGCAGGGTGGTGGCAGCAGAGATGACGAGAAGGGTCTGAGTCTGGATATGAGAGATCTGGAAAGAGGAGTGGGGTGATGTATTTCAGATGGGAGAGCCAGGGGGCTCTAGAGCTGGCATCCTTCCTGAGTCCTGTAGGAGAAGGAACCACATCCAGACAAATTATATCTCTGCTAGAATTTTTGTCCCCAATATCCCTCTTCCCCTTCTGAGGTGACAGAGCCCTAATTGTGGCTGGGCACATGGCTATCCAGAATGTACTTCCCAGCCTCCCTTGCAGCTAGGAGAGGCCAGGTGACTACGTTTTGGTCAATAAGATGTGAACAAAGGAGTTGAGGGCAGCTCCCAGAGCCTTCTTTAAAGGGCAGCTGGCACGTACTCTTCCCTTAATGTCTTCTCCCTCCAGCCTTCTGCCTTGAACATGAAAACCACTATAGGCCCTACCTTCAAGATGGTAGATGCCAGAACTAGAAGGACCCCGAGCCCCGGGCACCATGGAGTGCTCTGTCAGCCCTAGACCACCACCTACTGACTTCTTGAATGAGAGAGAGAGGAAAATACATTTCTAGTTGGTTTCAACCATCTTTATTTTATTGCTGGTGATGCTCTCAGTGAACCTAATCTAAACTGATATGACAGGCAACCAACAGCGCCTGCTGTCAAGAGCTTCTTGGAGGAAGGGGTACATACACTTAGCCTCCAGATGGGTAGGATTTAGAGAATCAGTGGCCAAGGTGGTGAGCACTCTGGCCTGAGGCAGGATGAGAAGTGAGCCTGGCTTGGGGGTGAGACTACAGAGGACTTAGCAGGCGCAGAAGGCTTGGATCACCCCACTGAAACTGAGCTGGTGCTTCTAGGCCGGGAGAACCTGCACTGTGTTGAATGGCCCCTGGAGAAAGGCTACCCCTGTGTTTAACTTAAATGTATCACATTGCAGTTTAAACCCCCTTCCCTTATTCACAGGGAATCAGCCTGGCTTCACTGTTGGAGAGCTGAGCCTCTGTGTACCCTTAGACGTGATTAAATGCCACTCCATCTCTCCACACAGCCAGCCAGGCAGGCAGAGCTCAGTCCTAACCTTCCTCAGTCCTAACCATCTGGTTCTCTAAATATGTTATTTTCATCCCCAAAGTGCAGCTCCCAGACCAGACGGAGTGAGCTGGCCAGGGCAGGAAGCCCATCTCCTCCCTCAGCATCCTCCCTGGCCCGGCCTGCTGGGCTCTCGCTGGTAGAATAGCTCTGTCCTTCTCCAGGCCACCTCCCAGACTCTCCCTGTTACTCTGCACCAGAGGAGCCGGGCACCAAGCACGGGACCCTCTGGCAGCTGAGCCAGGCTGAGTATGTGGCAGAGCTGCCCGGCAGGGGCCCCCTGTCTTCTCCTCCTTCCTGCCTCCCAGAAGCCTCCCTGATGTCAATTATCTGAGATGCAGAACCACACACCACCAGAACGCCCAGTCCCAGAGCCCAGAGAACATCTTTGTTTTCTGAGACACCCAGCCCCCTGAGGCCAGATGCTGAGGATTTCCTGCACCCAGACATGCAAAACAAAAAAGTGTTCTTATTTTCATGTGATCTCCATCACAGCGCTGTGCCGGCATTGCACCGGGAAGAAAGGGACAGAGCTTTTCTCTTGAGGTCGATCGAGGTGCCTTGGACCCTAGTCAAGGGCGCCTGGGTGCTGGTTCTGTTCACTGTGGAGACAGTGGGAGGCGGACAGGGAGGAAGGAAGGAGGCGGAAACGAGAGGCACTGCCCTCCGCCCGGGATCTGTGGTTCCTGTGATGAGTGTGGTTCCTTTCTTCCACCATGGATGCCTCTAGAAGGCAAATTGGATTCTTTTCTAATAATCAAATTTTGATTACTCAGAAGTCAGTCTAGCCTCCTCTCCAAGCTTCTGGTGAGTATGAGATGAGCAAGATTGTTACACAGATGATATAAGTCCAGCTGAAAATGAAGAAACTGGGGCTTTAGCTAGCAGTACAGCCTCGTCTCAGAGACTTTGAAGCTTTTACTTGGGCTTTTTGAAATATTGTCAGTAACCCATAACACCCCCTACCCCCATTCCCTCCCTGACTCTTGCTCAGGGCCCAGCTTGAGGACCGTCGCCAAGTCCAAGAAATGCCTCTGGGACGGCAGCTCTTCGAGCAGGTGTTTCAGGGCCTCACTTGGGGGTATCCTAGGGTGCCCCAACCACCTGCAGTGCATCAGGGCGAGTCCTGATCTGGGGCTTCCCGTTCCTAGAAATTCCAGCCAAGTTCTTCGTACGCCCAGAGATGCTGATTGTGGGATGCTGATGTGTACGTGCAGTGGAGGGTGGGGGGAGGGGCTTGGGTTTCTTGAGGAAGCTAATTTTATGACTAATTAAATCTGAGAAGATGTGGAGAATCCTAGCACTGATTTGCAACACTTCTCAGGATGCTCTTCACACCTTCAGTTTACCCAAAGGGCTGTTTTTATAGGAGGAGGAGCAAGGCAGGCATCTCAAGATTTTCTCCTTCAGTGAGAGGGACCAAGGATGCTTGCGTTTCAAGTCCCTGTCTCTCCCTTACTTACTGTGTGACCTTGGGCACATTACTCAACCTCTCAGAGCCTCATTTCCTTACCTGAAAAACAGTGTTGCTGTGAAAATCAAATGAAAAATTCACATCACGCATTTAATGTCTCTGACATATAGTAAGTGCTCAAGCCACGGTAGCTGTTGCTGCATTGTTCATTACACGTAATATTCTTTGCCTTTATTGCAACCTCCCACCCGCATCTCCTCCTAAGAGGTTGACTTGTGACTCCTGGGTCTGGCCAGGAACTTCCTCAGCGTGGAGACAGCACCTTCCCCACTGGAGCGGGGGCTCCTGGAGGGCCAAGGGGATGTCCTCTCCTTCCTCTGGGCCACCCATCCCCCTTCCTCCCACTCCAGGCCCAGTGCCAGTCTCAGCTTGATGATGAAAGGTCCAGAAGATGCCACCATTAGAGAAGAAAGAACATTTGTCTCTCTACCCTTCTGAATTCTTGGCTGAGACCCTTGTAATAAAAGACAGATTAACCAGAGAGAAACAAACAGAAGTTTATGAACATGTATGCCTCATGTGTACATGGACGATACCCAGGCCCCCCAAGATGGCTTAGTATTCAGGATTAAATACCATCTTACTAGGGAAAGGGGAGAGGGGATGTAGGCCTCTTAGAGGAGAGTACATTTTTAGGGAAGATGAATGGGCCCCCAGAAGAGTAAATGGGAGGTATGATAATCTGTGACAAAGTTTGTCTGGGTGTGTTGTTAACTTCTAGTTTGCTCTCCTGTGATGGTTGATGAAATTCCCTGGAAGGGGATTTATGACAATTGAGTTCTTTCTGGGGCATCTGTCTTTAGGTAGATAAGGGGAGTTCAGAGAAAACCTCTCCCTGCCTTTGCTGGTTTTCAAGTGCCTACAGCTCAAAATAACCAATATACCAAAACAGCATATTTTAGGGTAGCATATTCTGCTACCCTTCACCACAGTGTCATAAGGATTATTTTGAGCTGAAGACATTTGAGAATTAACTGCTTCTGGAAGAAGTTTTTTTCTGAACTTCCTTTATCTTCCTAAAAGTATGGTCTCCCCAAAGAATCCCACAGTCCTAAATTCCCTCCCCAGGAGTTTCCCAATAGGGAAGACTGACTTATTACTCAAGAAGTCAGCACAGGTCAGCACCTAGATAAGAAATCACCTAAATAGACATTGTCATAAAACTATCGTATCTCCCATCTATTCTCCTGAGGGCCCATTTACTTTTCATAGAAGTCATTTGTTCTCCCAGAAGTGCCCCTATGCCCCTCCCCATCCCCTATTAAGATGGTATATAAGCTCCAGATTCTACCTACCTCTTGAGTCACACTTTTCCATGAACTCCCTTATACTGGTGAGTAAAAATCTGTTTCCTTTTGCTAATCTATCTTTTGTCCATTTAACTTACAGGACCCCAATACTGAACTTAAGAGGGTAGAGGAAGAGTTTTTCCTCTCTAAACATGAGGACTCACTGACTGACTGACTTACTGCCCAATATCTTATCTAAACAGCATTGAAGTTGTGAGGTTTTCCTCTAGGAACCTTAAGACAGTTGGTGAGTTGAGGAAGGCCAATGCAGTTCCAACTGAGAGAAGTCCCCCAGGGACAGGGCAATGGGTGGCAAGACCTCCATGAGGGCATCACCTTCCCATTTGGTGCTTGATTTCCTAGGCTCAGAAATTCATTGCTTGTTTACCCAGAAGTGATCAGTTTCCACAGAACATTTCACAGTAGCCAAGCCCACAAAGATCAATGGATAAGACGAGCACAGGGAAAGCCCAGTGGTCCCCAGAGGTTGCTTGGTGAGTGTTGGACCGTCTTTGATGATCCTAATGGCTGGGATCAGCTGATAGCCCAAAAAAAGGCCATGACATTACACAGCCCCAGGGGACGCCATTCCCATAGAGTACACAAAGGGAGCCCTCCTCCCAAGCTGTGCAATGCATCTATTCCTGGACCAGTCTGGGAGATGTGTCTGTTACAACTGTGAATTTCTGGGCACCAATTCAGGTCTAAGAATTGACCATCTCTGGCATTGGGCCCAGGTTACCTGCAGGTTTAATTAAGTCCCCAGGTGATTCTTATAAGGCTCAGGGAAGTCTAAGGACCTCAGCTGCAGGGACACACCTGCAGGAAACATGCAGCCAGTGATTGCTTTTGCAGTTCACTCTTTACACACAGCCCTTCCGACCTGTGGATTCCTTCTTTTGATGCGTTATTTCTTTCAATTCGGGCATTTGGGGGAAACAGGGAGCTATTTGATCTCTATAACACTTTGTATAACTCTGTTCTGATAAATATTTTATAGTTTAGCTTCAGAGGTCAATTTGATTTAGCTATATCTGGTGAAGACATCCAATTTTTTTTTTTTATCCTTTTCGCTAGCAAGGCTGCCGTTGTAAAGTTGCCCTGTGCTCCTCTGTCGGTCACCCCCTGCAGACCCCCACTGCTCCCTGTGCTCAAGCACATGTAGGGTGGTTGGTGCCCTTTGTTCTGGGTGAAAGGTGTATGCCGGTGTGTTTTGGTTTTTGTCTTTTTTGTTTTGCAAGACAAGAGTTTGCGCCGCCCTGTGCTTAGAGCTCTAAATCTGACTTCTGGTGAGGATGGAGCGAGAGCATATTTGCATAGGGAGTCTGGGGAGGGTAGCTGTATGTCTGGGTTTGGGTTGGACCATTCCGTCTGTGCCCAGTATGCTGATGATACGTAACAGCGCCCCCTTCCGACTCATTTGCCAGTTTGGACAACAAATTATAAGGACACCATTGCAGGAGCCTCTTGGGAAGCAAAGGATCAATATTCTGACCCCTTTCTTTTTGAGGATAAGTTTTCCTTAAAAAGTTCTGTGGCCTGGGGTACCCTGACTGAGATCATAAGATGACACGGGAGCGGGGGACGACTTCCCTGGTGGCGCAGTGGTTAAGAATCCACCTGCCAGTGCAGGGGACACAGGTTCGAGCCCTGGTCCGGGAAGATCCCACATGCCGCGGAGCAACTAAGCCCGTGCGCCACAACTACGGAGGCTGTGCCCTAGAGCCTGAGTGCCACAACTACTGAGCCCGCGTGCCACAACTACTGAAGCCCACGCACCTAGAGCCCGTGCTCCACAACAAGAGAAGCCACTGAAATGAGAAGCCTGCACACCTCAACGAAGAGTAATCCCCGCTCGCCACAACTAGAGAAAGCCCGGGCGCAGCAACGAAGACCCAATGCAGCCAAAAATAAATAAATAAACAAATATATATATCTATATTTAAAAAAAGAAGATGACATGGGGGACCCTAGGGAACTCCTTGGAAGGGAATGGGAAGGCCGCACGCAGGCCCAGCACCGGCGTGGAGCGGACTGGTTCTGGGTATTACGTGGCCCTGGGGCTGCAAACCTCTCCCAGCACCCCAGCCCCACTGGCTCTGTGTGCCTGTGTGTCCACGCTACGTGCTTCCACTCATTCATTCATTCGTTCAGGCATGTTTACTGCACCTGTCCTGTGCCAGGCTCTGATCCAGCTGAGGGACACAGCAATGAAAAATAAATACCTTACCTTATTGGAGATTGTTTTCTAGTGAGAGTCGTAGGACATTTTTTAAAGGAGAAAGTAAAATACTGTGTCATACGGTATTAAGTGTGAAAATGAGTCAGAGTAAAGGGGGGCGGGCAGTTATTTTACATGAAGTGGGCAGGGGAGGCCTAAGGGAAGGGAAGCTGCGGGGAGAGTTCCAGGCAAAAGGCGCAGCAGGACAGGGGCAGGACAGGCTTCTCCGGTCACAGTGTAGCTGGAGACTGGGGGGATGCGGGGCGGGGCGGGGTGGGTCAGGCCTTGTAAGCAGCCGGAGGGGAAGGCAGGAAGGGAATGAAATGCTCCTTTTTATACTGTCAGGGAGGAAAAATATCTTTTTCCTCCATCCTTTGAAGTTTTTGGCTGGAGCCCCTGTAATAAAAGACAGATTGAGAAAAGTATACACATTTATCTAATGTAAGTTCTACATGATTCGGGAGCCTTCTTAAGGAAATGAGAAACTGAAGAAGCAGTTAAACCTGAGTGTTTTAATGCTGGGTTTGGTGAAGAGTACAAAGTCGTGAGAAAACATGATGGGACTGATGGGGTTTAGGACACACTCCCCCAAAATACGGCACCTTGGCCTATTACATATCTTAAGCTCAAGGCGTTTGAGAAAACAGCAGAAGCAAGAAGGTCACTCTGACACCCACCCCTTCGCCCTTCTTCCCTGAGAGCAGCAAAAGGTACATGTGAAAGGGACCCTCCCTGTACCAGCAGGAAGGGAGGCATCCTTATCACCGGAGTCAGGGAATTTAGGGCTTAGAAGGCTATGTAAATAAACCTTGTTTCTTCTTCACCATTAACTGCCCCCCCCCCCCCCCCCCCCCCCCCCCGTCCAAGCCCCTTTGTCTGGTCAATTCTTTACGAATGTATTGTTTCCTTCTCTAAAAGGTATAAACCCTCTCTGCTCTGGTCACTTCTTTGAGTCTCATATCTTTGTGGGGCTCTCCTACGTACACACCTAATTAACTTTGTTTTTCTCCTGTTAATCTGTCTTTTTGTTATAAGAGGGTCTCAGCGAGAACTTAGAAAGGTAGAGGGAAAATTATTGCTCCTCCCTCACAGGACAAAGCAGGTATAAGCTCAGGGTAGTAACTGGGGGAAACTCAACAGGGCTTGTTCATTAGGATTTTTCTGGGTGTCCCTCTGTCTTGGAGATTAAGCTGCTCTTTCCTCTGGGTACAGGGAGGGCACCTTGCATTGAGGGTCTTATGACCTGCTTCAGGAGAGAAGGGTGGGGGAATGTCAGAGTGAACTTCCTGCATCTGCCATTTTCTCAAATTCCTTCAGCTTAAAATATTCAATACATATACCAACATGCTGTATTTTGGGGTAGCATGTTCTAAACCCTGTCAGTACTTAAGAGAAGTTTGAATACAGAAATAACATAATCTAACATGTTAAGATTTCAAAGTACTTCAAAAGTAGAGAAAAATAGTAAAATGAATTCCCATATTCTATTACCCAGATTCAACAGTTAACAAGATTTTGTCAGTTTCTTTGTCTCTTTTCTTTGCTGAAGTATTTTAAAGGAGATTTCAGACCTCACATTGTTTTACTCCTACTTACTTCAATGTGCATCTCAAAAAAAAAAAAAAAGCTCATTTTCTTATAAAACCACAACGCCATTATTTCACCTGTATCAAAAGTAACAGTGATCCCTTGGTATCATATAATAACCAGTTTGTAATAAAATCTCACAGATTGTCTTAAACACACATTTATTTGTTTGTTTCACATTTGATGTGTTTTCATCGGTATCCAAATGAGATTCACCCAGTAGATCTGGTGGTTCTCTGACAAGTTTGAAACACTGAGTTTAATTGCCAAGTTGAGAATAAATTGCAGCAGGACAGGACAGGGCCAGAAGACTAGTTCAGAGGCCATGCTCTGATCCAATGTAGAGATGGTGGGACTCGGACCAGGGTAATAGAGGAGAAGGTAAAGAGTGGTGGATTCTGTGTATGTTTTGAAAGTAATGCCGACAGCATTTGCTGATGGGCTAGATATGGAGTATGAGAGTGAAGGGATCACTGTCCTGGCATAAGGATTATTTTAGAGTGAAAACATTTGAAATCTTAACTGAACTTCCCTTACCTAACTAAAGCAGAACCTCCTGAAACAGCTGCCATTAACCCCACTCCATGGGAGTTTCCCCCGAATCCCAGGAAGAAGACAGACTGCCCATTCCCATTAGCTAGAACACTGTTTGGCACAGAGTAGGCCATCCAGAAATTTACATGGAGGCAGTGCATATTTTGGAGGTGTAAGTCAACCCGCCCCCCCAGCTTTATTGAGATATAACATGTGTAAGTTTAAGGTGTACAGTGTGATGACATGATGCATGTTGGGGAGGAACACTTTTGCTCTGCTCTACAGAGATTCTTTCGGCTGGTCTAATAATCACATCAATGTGAGACAGATTAACAGGAGAAAGTCAACTTTAATTAGTATGTATTTATGGTATTTATGGGAACTCACATATATGAGAGGGTCAAAGACCCCACATACATGAGAGGTTCAGAGACAGAAAGGTAAACTGAGGTATCAATGCCATCCTGGCTAAGGAGTGGGATAGGGGCCTGAGCTTCCAAGGACAGGAGGGTCATTCACAGGATGATAATAAGAGCAGAAGTTTGGTAATTAGATATTTGCCCTGCCATACAGACAGGTCATTCAGATAAAATTTATCTCTGATAATAACTTTTATTCTGGGAAAGATCCCCAATTATGTTCTCCTAGGTAGTTAGGGGAGGCACGTAGTTTCCCTTGAACCCGCAGGGTCTTGATTGCCTTTAGTTAAATATAATCCTCATGCAAAAGTAACATTTTTGGGGGGCTCATTCTGAACCCTTTCATACACACTTATATATTGCAAAATGATTACCACAGCAGGGTTGGTTAACACTTCCACATAAATATATTTTGAATGGATGAATTGCATTTATATTTGTAGAGTTTCCTGCCTTGCAAGGATCATATGTTCCATTTTATGGCATTGTTAAAGACATAAAGTTTACTTTTAAGAAAAAACTATATTCAAGTGAAAAAATGAATTGATTAAAATAAGTATACTTAATTAATAATAATATGGAAGATGGAACTCAGATGTAGTGAAAATCATGACATACAAGAGTGAAATTTGGGAACCCTGGGATGGATGGAAGTGGGTCCCATCTTGCAAGCATGGTGGCGGTGGGAACCTTGGGAATGTCTACTTCCAGGAAAGGGTTCCCAGCCCTTCTGTCCCAGCACAACGCTCTGGCATAGGATATTATGGATGAATGGTGTTGGCCCGGTCAGCTGGCAGCCTGAGTCCTGCATTCCGGCAGCTTTGAGAGCCGTGGTCCAGGTGGGCAGACTTGAGAGCCTCCAGGCACAGGCTTTTATATCTGTATTGCTACCAGCAATCCCTCCATGACAGTCTAGGCTTTTTCTTGCATACACTTCAAAACTCTTCTGGCCTCTGCCTCTGACCAAGTTCCGAAGCTGCTTCTACAGTTTTAGGTATTTGTTACAACAGCACCCCACTTCTTTGTACCAAAGTTTGGGCTGCCATAACATTATACCATAGACTGGGCAGCTCAAACAAGAGAAATTAATTTTCTCACAGTTCTGGAGGCTGGAAGTCCCAGATCAAGGTGTCAACCAATTCTGTTCCTGGTAAGAGCTCTCTTGCTGGCCTGTAGACAGCTGCCTTCTTGCTTATCCTCACATAGCCTTTCCTCAGTATGTGGCCATGGAGAGATCTCTCTTCCTCTTGTAAGACCACCAGTCGTATCAGATTAGGGCCCCACCCTTATTTAACCTAAATTACCTCCTGAAGACCCTTTCTCCAAGTATAGTCATGTTGGGGGGTCAGGGCTTCAACATATGAATTTTAGAGAGACCATAATTCAGTCCATAGCATAGGGAATCCAGAATAAAATTTTCAGGGGCCATTGGGGGTGACCTGGGTGCCAGGAACCCAGAAAGGCCCCTTCCTGGTCCTCCTCGCACAAGCCCTCATCCCCATTCATTAGCTTAGTATTTATAGGGTATATCCCAGACACTTTCCTTGTTTGCATTCCCCTGCTTGGCTCAGAAAATTGCCTAGAAACAGACACACAGGGACCTGGAAGAAGCAACTTGAGAACTGAGGTGGCCTCATTCTGTTAAAGCTGGACTGGGGGAGGTGGGGCTCTGGGAGGCCACTTTCCGCCAGCCTTAGCCCTGTGTGCATTTGTGCACTTACTGTATCTTTAGGTCAGCTGGGGACTAGGCGACCCAAAGGTCCTAGAAGATACATTCTTAGGAACTCACAGTCACACCATTCGCTACCAGCAGTGCTGCCTGTGTTGGGAGAGGGTAGCAAGTGTTGAAGTAACAGGGCTTTTATTTCTTGGACAAAGAATTAGGTGGCTGAGTCCAGAGAGTGGGAGGGACTTCCAGCTCAATGATGGAACACTAGGATTTGAGAGACAGATTTTTAATTCAAAATGGGGCATGGGCTTCAATATCAAAGATAAACCATAGAACTTGGATCTATGGCCAGGTAAAGAGTTCTTAGACTTAACACTAATAGCATGATCCATAAAGGAAAAATTGATAAATTGGACCTCATTAAAATTAAAAAGTTTTTCTCTGTGAAAAGCCTGTTAAGAAGAAAAACGTGTTAAAAAGACATGTTACAAAGAGAAAATATGTGCAAAGCATGTGCCCCACAAAGGGCTCGTATCTAAAATATATAAAGAACTCTTGAAACTCGATTATAAAAAAAATACACAATCCAAGTAGAAAATGAGCAAAAGACATAAAGAGACAGTTCACCAAAGAGAATAGACAGATGGCAAATAAGCACGTGAACAGAAGTTCAACATTATTAGTCCTTAGGGAAATGCAAACCAAGACCACAATGAGACAGCATTGCTCACCTATCTGAATGGCTAAAATAAAAAATAGTTATCACCAAATGCCGGCAAGAATGAGGAGAAAGCAAATTACTGATACATCGCTGGTGGGAATGCAAAATGGTACCAGCACTCTGGGAAAACAGTTTGGCAGTTTCTTATAAAATTAAATATGCAACTACCATACATTGCAGTGTTTGTACTTTATTTCAGAGAAACGAAAACTGACATTCACACTAAAACATGTACAAACTTTTAAAAATTTATTTCTTTAGTTACTTTATTTTATTTTTGGCTGTGTTGGGTCTTTGTTGCTTCGCTCGGGCTTTCTCTAGTTGCGGCGAGCGGGGGCTTCTCTTCGTTGTGGTGTGCAGGCTTCTCATTGTGGTGGCTTCTCTTGTTGCGGAGCATGGGTTCTAGGCGTGTGGGCTCAGTAGTTGTGGCTCACGGGCTCTAGAGCGCAGGCTCAGTAGTTGTGGCGCATGGGCTTAGTTGCTCCATGGCATGTGGGATCTTTCTGGACCAGGGATCGAACCCGTGTTCCCTGCATTGGCAGGCGGATTCTTAACCACTGCACCACCAGGGAAGCCCCTGTACAAACTTTTATGGCAGCTTTATTTGTAGTAGCGAAAAGCTATAAGCAACTCAGATAACCTTTAAAATGTGAATGTTTAAACAAACTGGTATATCCACACCATGGACTAATGCTTGGTGATAAAAAGGAACAGACTGTTAATACACACAACAGCTTGGACGAATCTCCAGGGAATGATGCTGGTTGAAAAAAGCCAATCCCCAAGATAACATTCAAAATGACAAAATTATATAGACAGAGAAGAGATTATTGGTTGCCAGGAGACAAGGGTGTGGATGAGTGTGGGTGTGGCTATAGAAGGGCAACAAGTGAGATCCTTGTGGTGATGGATAGAACTGTTCTGCCTCTCGACTGTACCAGTATCAGTATCCTGGGTGTGATATTGTATCAGAGCTTTGCAAGGTGTTACCATTGGTGGAAACTGGATAAAGTACACGTGGATATCTCATGGGATCTCTCCATATTACTTATTACTATACATAAAACTATCTCAAGGGCTTCCCTGGTGGCACAGTGGTTAAGAATCCGCCTGCCAATGCAGGGAACACGGGTTCGAGGCCTGGTCTGGGAAGATCCCACATGCTGCGGAGCAACTAACCCGTTGCGCCACAACTACTGAAGCCCGCATGCCTAGAGCGTGTGCTCTGCAACAAGAGAAGCCACCACAATGAGAAGCCCGTGCACCACAATGAAGAGTAGCCTCCACTCCCCGCAACTAGAGAAAGCCTGCGCGCAGCAACGAAGACCCAATGCAGCCAAAAATAAATAAAATAAATAAATGTATTAAAAAAAATTTTTTTTAATGATTTTAGAAAAATTATTTTTTTTAAATTACAACCTCTTCTCTGTGTAGGGTCATCAAAACCACCTTGAAACTGTTCTGTGAAGCCACTTCATTGACTCCCTTTGTTATATAAATGTGAAACTTCTAGGCCTCTCTGGCACTCTTGATTGGCTCCTCTCACCTTTTGTATGCAGAGAAATAGGAGATAATTTGCATAAGGAGCCCCAGGGCATTCTGGTAGGGAAGGTGGTAGTACCCTAACTCCTACCGTCTGATGTGACCGTAGACCAAAGTCTACAGACTGCAAGGAACCCCAAGGTCTCCATGAGGGTCAACAGGACCCACGGAGACTGAGGCTGGAAAGCCCTCTGGACCCAGCCGCACCAGTGCAGTGATGCGCTCCAGGAACCATGAAGAGATTCGTTAGGGAGATTCTGTAATGGAGAGAGCCTGACCTGGGAGGCCAGGTGTGGGACCCTGCAAAGGCCAGCAGAGGTGTGGGCCTGAGTCCGTGGACAAGTTTAGTTCTCTGTTGGTATGGGCAGGCCTGCCTTCAACAGCAAACCCCAAGTAGCATTTGTAATAATTTGAGAGAGAGAAGCCTCTAGAGGAAGATAATGGACTTTCCACTGATAAGGGCAAGTGAGAGCTGGGAAGACTAATTCGAAAATCAAAAGGTATTGTATTTGCACCTTATGCTCATAGAACAGATCATATTTGTTTCAAAAGAGACTGAAATTGGACCTATGAGGGACAGTCTCCATTTACCACAGCCCTGAGTTCAGCATTTCTTGACAATTGCGATTAATTTTAAACCATCCCAACACAGAAGCCTCTCTTTCCCTCCCTGACCTTCTTCAGGGTGTTGCCTCTGTCCATTATTCTCTCTCCAACTTGCTCAGAATTCCAGGTGGAGTCGATTCAGGAGCAGTCAAGGTTGCAAGCAGGCACGGAATGATCATTCTGGACCAGAATCTGCCATGCCCACCACCCCAAACCATCTAGTTACCTTAGGTCTGTGAGTTTGGAACAGTTAGGGAAGCTCTCATAGACACCAGACAGCTGTGTTCTAGATGAGTGAGGCATATAAGACATGTTTACTCTTTAGGAGACAGAAGCCTACTCCAAATGGTAAGTGCATGGTGGTTCCCTATAAGGAGAGAGCTGTCAATCTCACAGGCATCATGGGACTAGAAAGCATGCAGCCCGGAAATCCTCATGGCGCCCCGAACAGGGAAGCTAGGAACCATCAGGGAGGGGGAAATTTCCCCCTCTTCCCCTCTTGAGTTCCTGTGGCTGGACTAATAATAAAATCAACACACGACAGATTAACAGGAGAAAAAGAAACACATTTTGATTCATGTGCACGGAGGTCTCGTAGAAATAGGACCTAAGAAGTGGCTGAAGCAGGCAGCTTTTATACTTTTTAGACAAAAAATACAATAACTTTGTAAGGAGTTGACAGGACAAAGAAACGTAGGTTTTGGTGCTTAATTAGTGAAGAATCTAAACAGTTGGGGCTTGGGGTAGTAAATTAAAGTTACAAGGTTTGTTTATCCACGCTGTTGGAAGACAGAGGAAATGAAAAGTGCCCACCGAAATAAGAAGGCACCTTGAGACCGAAAAAACGAGGCAGGCAGCTCCACATCCTCAGTGGATCAATTTATTGTAGGGTAACTTAGAGGGTGGGGCCGGGTGGATGACAGTACAGAAGCATTCGCAGCTGCACTCCGCACTGCCGAGGGGCCATAGGGACAATTTTATAGTTAACTTAGGGTATGGGGGTACAGGCTTGGAAACAGGATGTGCATTCCTAAGTCAAGATTTATGAATGGGTAACTAACCTCATGAGTACCGGCAATACATCAGCAAAGGTCTTCATTATTGTTTGGGGACAAAAAGAGCATAGAGGCCACATGGTCCTAATGATTGTTAAACAATATCTATTAACTACAAAGCCCTTGATACAGATAAGTGATTTACTGTACAGTCCTGAGCAGAGTCAGCAGAAGGGCAGGACAAGCCATCTAGGCCCCAGATAGCGTCAGTTATGCTAACAGACACACAAGGGCTTCTTGGCCCAATATATCCTTCTACCTTCAGGTGCAGGGAGTGCACCTTTCATATGAGAGAGGTATTTCCTACTTCCAGGGAGAGAGAGAGGAGGGTTAGTGTTCTTTCTTTTTTCCTTCTTCTTCTTTTTTTGGCTCTGTTGGGTCTTCATTGCTGTGGGTGGGCTTTCCCTAGTTGTGGCGAGCAGGGGCTACTCCTCATTGCGGTACGCAGGCTTCTCATTGCAGTGGCTTCTCTTTGTTGCAGAGCACAGGCTCTAGGTGCGCGGGCTTCAGTAGTTGTGGCACGTGGGCTCTAGAGTGCAGGCTCAGTAGTTGTGGCTCATGGGCTTAGTTGCTCCGCGGCATGTGGGATCTTCCCGGACCAGGGCTCGAACCCGTGTCCCCTGCATTGGCAGGCAGATTCTTAACCACTGCGCCACCAGGGAAGTCCCTGTTCTTCTTGTATTGGCTGTTTTTTAAACAACTTTAATGCAGAATAATCAATATGCCACTGAGGCATATTTGGGGGTGGCCTGCCCTGGGCCGCAACAGAACCAAAGCTTTCCCTGTCATCTCCCAGGGGGCCACGGGAACTGCAAGAGCCTGCACCATCCCCCTGCTCTCAGCTTCCCCATGACTTCTCTGCCCCTCAGTGACCTCACATTGTACGTGACTTTGACTTAACCGTAGACTGTGAAGGGGAAAATTCCAAGGAAGAGGCATGTGCTGGGTGATCACCTTGAAATCTTCCTTCTGCAGTGGGAGCCCTTTATCCACAGGCAGATTCTCTCTCTAGGGCAGGTAATCTGGATCAGGTCCTGTGCCTGCTCCAGGCTGGCCATCTCTGATGTGCATTTTGAGGGCATTGGGAAACTCACAGTTTTTCCACCTCCCTGCTCCAGAAATACTACTATCAGCGCCTCTTTTGTGTTAAGCCCTCTCCAGGCAAGGCCTCGGTGCTGGGGAGGAGCAGGGATAGAAGACAGGACTCAGGCCCAGCTCCCTAGGTACCTATTCCCTGAAGAACTGTAATAAGAGGCAGTTTGTGCTAAGTCACAGAAGAGAATCTTACTCTACAGATGTGTTTGTGTAGGGAGGTGAGTTGACAAATGTCCAGGCTGGGATGAGCGCCATCTGAACTGTAGTCTATGAGCTGGGACCACTGGGCTGGAGGGGGTGGTCAGATAAGTCAAGTTCCTGGAAGAAGTTGAACTAGAGCTCGCAGGTCGATGATGGGGCAGACTTGAGTATGCTTAGGAAGAAAGGGGGCCATTGAAGAGGGGAAATAATCCCAAAGGTGTTTAAGACCCAGCTTCAAAACTTCGAGTCTTCCCAGTGTCAAAGCAACTCTCAAAATAAGATTTAAAGAATTAAAAACAAGATTCATTCAAATATAAAATGGACATGTACCAAAGATTTTATTCAACTCTTTAATTAATGAGGGAAGAAGTAAGATGGTAAGGCTGATTAAAAGAACATTCTAAGCTCGGTGCTTTGTGATCACCTAGAGGGGTGGGATAGGGAGGGTGGGAGGGAGGGAGATGCAAGAGGGAGGAGATATGGGAACATATGTATATGTATAACTGATTCACTTTGTTATAAAGCAGAAACTAACACACCATTGTAAAGCAATTATACTCCAATAAAGATGTTACAAAAAAAAAAAGAACATTCTAGGGGTCTGGGTGAGCGAGTTAGAGAGAGGGGAGGGAAATAGGTGTAAAAGGGCAAGATGAGGGATCCTTATGGTGATGGGATTGTTCTGCTTCTTGACCATGTCAGCATCAGTATCCTGATTTGTGACAGGGTACTATAGTTTTACAAGAAGAGGGAAAATTTTTCCTCTATCCCTCTTAGGTTCAATCCTTAGGGGCCTGTGAGTTAAACTAACAAATGACAGATTAGGAAGAAAAAAGACATTTTTATTCATGTATGTATGTGGGAGTTCACAGAAAAATGTGACTCAAAGTGGCAGTTAGAATTTGGGGCTTATGTACCATCTTAATAGGCAAGAGTATGGGGAGAAAGGGTACTGATGGGAAAATAAATGACTTTTAGGAAAGATAAATGGGCCCTCAAGAGAATAGACGGGAGATATGATAGTTCTGTGACAATGTGTGTTTAGGTGACTTCTTATCCCGGTGATATCTGGTGATAGGAACCAATCTTCCCTGATCATAAAACTTACAGAGGAGGGGATTTATGACAATTGAATTCTTTTGAGAGACTCTGCTTTTAGGCAAATAAGGGGAGTTCAGAGGGGAAAAAAAAACTCTTCACAGTGATATAATCTGGACCCCTTCACAGACATCCTCTTGATCCTATTTACAGTTGAACACAGTCAGCCTTCTGTATCTGGGTGTTCCACATCCACAGATTCAACAAACCACAGATCAAAATATTTGGAAAAAAAATTCCAGAAAGTTCCAAAAGGCAAAACTCGAATTTGCCACTCCCTGGCAACTATTTCCATAGCATTTACATTGTACTAGGTATTATAAGTAATCTGGAGATGATTTAAAGAATATGGGAGGATGTGCATAAGTTATATGCAAATACTACACCATTTTATACAAAGAACTTGAGCATCCGAGGATTTTGGTATCCTTGGGGGTCCTGGAACCAGTCTCCCACCAATACAGAGGGACGACTGTATCTACACACAGTATATACACACACACTTGGATTTCCTGTAATTCCAGCCTCAGGACTGCCCGCCTCCTCTCTTTGCCTAGTTATTATACAGCTACCCCTGGCCCCCAAGATGTCCAACACTCCCCTCCCACCTCCATTCACCCAACCCCTGGGTTCTCACCCTATTATCTTCACTCACAGGTAACCCTCCTCATTTGAGGTTTATCTGGAGGTGGGGCTGGGGACCAGTAGTCCTTCTCACCAAAGACACCTTGGGCGCTCAAGAAAGAGAAACTGAAACATTTTCCTCTTCACTTTGTCTCTCAAAAAGAAGGTAACACCAAGCCAGCAAGATATCATGCATTGCTCAACTTCCACAGGGAAGATTATCTACACAAAAATCATTCCCTCATTCTGCCCCCTCCCTCCGCCCCTCCCTCCCCCTTTGTTTTCAGGAAAACCCAATGAGCTCTCTGTCTTGCCCCACAGAACCCTGGCATCCTCTTCCCTTCCTCCCAGACTTGCCCATGCATGGTTGACTCTACCAAATATCCATGTCCACGCCGGCACCTTAGCCTCTGGGGCAGAGCAACAAAGGCCTAATCTTGAAATCGAAGAGAATCTCTTAGGGATATTAATGTGTGCAGTAACCGCTGCCTCTGTTTTCATTAGAGCGCTCTTGCTCAGGAGTGAGGAAGCTGTCCCTGTGGACAGCTTTCCTGGATAAGCACACCGTCTCCATCTTGTTTCTGAGATTAAAACTGCCTTTTTATTGGAAAAAGGGTGATTCCAGGAGAGGCATTCTTCCTCCAGCACCACTGATATCCAAAAGGTCCCAGGTACCCCACATCTGACTCCCTTAGACTTTGGAAGGAGGAGAGGGCTCGAGGGCTGGCCTCCTGCCGGTGCGTCCTGAGCCAGGGGCCTGGGTTTTGCATACGCAGGGGCACAGCATCCCTCCTAGATTTTGCTCAGGGCCTGGTAAACAGTAGGTACTCACTAAAGAATGAATATGTACATTTATCCTACTTGTGCCCAATCCATTTCTGGATCCTCTTCCCCACTCAAGTCTCTCAGCATCTACCTTCTATGTGGTTCCCCCCAAAATAAATGACCACTGTCTTGTGGAGGGTCTATTACTGGTACAGGGAAACAAGACTATGTTCATTATCCTGATTATGAAGATGGCGAAGGAGAGGAAAAGTTTTCCTCAACCGTTTTAGGGTCCCAGGCAGGGTCTAAACTTTTAACTGACAAAGACAGGAGGAAAGCATACAAATTTATTTAATATAAGTTTTATGTCACATGCGAGCCTTCATAAGGAAATGAAGACCTGAAGAAACAGTTCCATCCAAGTATTTTTATGCTGTCCACTCTTCACTCCTTAGACTTTGGAAGGAGGAGAGGGCTCAAGGGAAGGAAGAGTGGACAGTTGGGGGGGAATATGATAGGTCACATGGTATGAACTAAGTATAGGAACTGGGGGAAACTTAGCAAGGCCTGTGTGTTAGGATTCTTCTCAGCAACGCTTTGTCTTTCTTTGGGGTTAAGGATGCTCCTTTACTGCGGTATAGGGAGTGCACCCTCACCTGAGTGTTTATGATCTGTTTCAGGGCAGAAGGGTGCTTACGCTGTTTTCTTCAACTCCTTCAGCTTAAAGTATCCAATGTGCCAGGGTGTCATATTTTAGGATAGCATGTCCTGTTCTGTTTTTGTTTTTTCTTGTTTTTTTAAAAAATTTATTTATTTATTTATTTTTGGCTGTGTTGGGTCTTCGTTTCTGTGCAAGGGCTTTCTCTAGTTGCGGCAAGCGGGGGCCACTCTTCATCGCGGTGCGCGGGCCTCTCACTATCGCGGCCTCTCTTGTTGCGGAGCACAGGCTCCAGATGCGCAGGCTCAGTAGTTATGGCTCACGGGCCCAGCTACTCCGCGGCATGTGGGATCTTCCCAGACCAGGGCTCGAACCCACGCCCCCTGCATTGGCAGGCAGATTCTCAACCACTGCGCCACCAGGGAAGCCACTGTTTTTGTTTTTATTCTCTCATTAAACTTTGTTTTGATGGGTCTCAAATTCTGCGACAGATTTTTGGTCAAGTTATTTCCATTAAAAAGTACTGATATTAAAACTAATAACTTAAAACTGCAACACACACACCCCAGAAAAATGGCCCACAAAACATTCTCCTTTCCTTCTGAAGTTTTTAGAAAACATTGTTATCATAACCAGTCTTTTACTATTAAACTTTTTTTTTTATTTTTTAAGACTAGAGAGGTAGGCAGGGGCCAGATTATGGAGATCTTGTAGGCCTTGCCAAGGAGATTAGACTTTATTTTGAGCAGTGGGGAACTATTCTTTTTTTTTTTTTTTTTTAATTTTTATTTATTTATTTATTTTTGGCTGTGTTGGGTCTTCGTTTCTGCGTGAGGGCTTCCTCTAGTTGTGGCAAGCGGGGGCCACTCTTCATCGCGGTGCGCGGGCCTCTCACTATCGTGGCCTCTCTTGTTGCGGAGCACAGGCTCCAGACGCGCGGGCTCAGTAGTTGTGGCTCACGGGCTTAGTTGCTCTGCGGCATGTGGGATCCTCCCAGACCAGGGCTCGAACCCGTGTCCCCTGCATTGGCAGGCAGAGTCTCAACCACTGCGCCACCAGGGAAGCCCTACTATTAAACTTTAATGGTAATTGAGACACTTTTGAGACCTCTCTTCCACCACTGGTTAAGCCTGGGACAGCAGGTTTGGGGATGATATTCATTTAGCCTTCTGAGCTTTCTGGACAGGGTTGGTGATAGCTTCAGAGGGGGATACATATGAAACTTATCAATTTGAACACTTTAAACAGATGCAGATTATTGTATGTCAATTTTACCTGAGCAAAGCAGTTAATAAAAAAGGTAGTTTTTTTTTTTTTTTTTTTTAAAAAGAAGGGTGTTTTGGGGGGACTTCCCTGGCAGTCCAGTCGTTAGGACTCTGTGCTTCCAGGGGAGCTAAGATCCTGCATGCTGCGTGGGCACAGCCAAAAAAAAAGGGGGGGCAGGTTGCGTTCATTAGCCACCCTCAAAGGAGCCAACCACTTTGATTATACCCTTCTAAATATTGTTCCTCAACCCCCATTATAGCTTTCTTACCTTTTGGTATTAAATATTTTTACTTTTATGAATATAGTAGACGGTATACATTTTCTCTTTCCATTTTTATTTGACATAATAAAATTTGCCAACTTTACTGAGAAAGTATAATTTTCTTTTTATTTATTTATTTTTGGCTGCATTGGGTCTTTGTTGCTGCACGCAGGCTCATTGCGGTGCGCGGCTTCTCACTGCAGTGGCTTCTCTTGTTGCGGAGCACAGGCTCTAGGTGCGCGGGCTTCAGTAGTTGTGGCGCTCAGGCTCAGTAGTTGTGGCTCACGGGCTCTAAAGTACAGGCTCAGTAGTTGTGGCTCACAGGCTTAGTTGCTCCGCGGCATGTGGGATCTTCCCAGACCAGGGATCGAACCCGTGTCCCCTGCATTGGCAGGCAGATTCTTAAACACTGAACCACCAGGGAAGTCCCAAAAGTATAATTTTCAAAAAGTTAAAAACATGAGTCTCATGCAAATAAAAAAAATGAGCACATGTCAAAAATTAACTCTTTATGAGGCAACCAACAAGGTAGTAAAGCTAGTCCAAGAGAATTGGAGAGAGTGAGGTCTTTACAGTGGCAAAAAAGAAAGAATATTTATAAAAGTTTGCTAACTTAGATACAAAACTGATTTTTATCCTACATTAGCCCAGCATAACCCTAAAAGGAAAGATAGTAATAATCCCTTTTTCCTATTTCCAAGTTTTGGAACATTTTTCTTAACACAGCTTTGGTCACCTAAAGGTTTTATATATTTTAAAATTCTACTGGCCCACCTCCAAACTTTGGAACTGTTGGCTCTGGGTAATTTTTTTTTTAACATAATTGGTAATTCAGGAAAAATTAAACTGTTTACAAGAGGCATTTTCCACTCATTCAACATGAAAATAACTGTACTGTATCCCACCTTCTCATAACTTTGATAACCTGCTTCTTGGGATAGAGAGATAGTAATGAGGAAATGAGCTCTGCTTTTAACAGCTGAGTGTTTTCAAGAAGCTGCTTTCTAGTCTTCATCTTGAACTCAAATCTCCAGCCTGACGTTATCCTTCTCAGCTCATACTGGTTTGGACCCCAGTTTAAGGGATTTACTGGCAAAATTCTAGAGAAATGGGATCCCAGAGGCTGGGGATGGGATAAGATTTGGGGAGTTAGTGGGGAAAAGGGTCCAGAAAGGAAGGTGGGATTTGGGGCATTGTAATTCTGCAGAGGTCCAGGCTAAAAGTCCAAGACTGCTTAATGGAGATCCTTAAGAGGGCAGGGGAAATTTTTTACTGAACCAGAAGCATGGAGCTTTCAAAGCAACCAATTGGGCTTAGGGAATTTAAAAGTAAAGCATTTCATTTAAGGATCTTGTCCTTCCTAGATAACTGAGGCTAGGGAGTAAAAAGTCATAGCAGCCCTTCCTCTGCCTTCAAGATTTTATGGATCCAAGTGGGTGGAGCTAATGGTGTAGTCTCCTGGATCAATATTTTATCCTTCTCAGATGGCACAGGTGCAGGTACCTGGGGCCTTCTGAAGATAATGCTTCCATCCATAAGAGGGGCTCACAGTGGGATTTCAGACACTACATCAGGCCAGTGGTACTGATATTACTGGATAGGACAGCGAATAGCCTACCACTATTTTTACGCTGTCCGATATTTCAGCCACTCACCACGTGTCTACTGAGCACTTGAAATGCAACTAGTCCAAAATGAGTTGTGCCCTACATGTAAAATACACATCAGATTTTAAAGACTTAGGAAAAAAAGCATGTTAAATATCTCATCAATTTTTTTATATTGATCACATGTTGAAATATTTTAGATATATTGAGTTTAAAATGTTATTAAGAATAAATTCCCTTGTTTCTTTTTACTTTTTAAAAAGTGTCTACCAGAAAATTTAAAAATATACCTGTGACTTGTATCACATTTCTACTGGACAGTGCTGACCTACTCTGTCATTTGCCTTCCCACACAATTCCAGAGAGGCGGCAACTCCCTAGGCTGTCATCACTCCCACCTCTCTTGACAGGAGTTGGCTGTTGAATTGCAGCTCCTTTCTTCTGGTGCTCATTCATGGGATAGATGTCTCTTGTCCCCAGGTAGTAGTTACTCTATTCATGCTCCCTGAAATCAATGAAGCAGGGCCACCGTACAGGACTGCACAATTAGGAGACTTGCAATTTAGTCCCAGTGTTGCCACTGATGGGTAGCAGAGTATGCCACCCCAAAATATGCTACTTTGGCATAAAGATTGTTTGAGCTCAAGGCAATTGAGAAGAAGCAGATACAAGAAAAACTCTGCCCTCCCACTATTTGCCTAAAACCGGGACATAAATTTGTAGAGATGTCCTCCTCCCTCCTCTGCTAGGAAGAATGGAAGTTAATCACGGGGGATGACTCTAGACCTTTATCATCCCAGAGATGGCACCAGAGGAACTGACATAATACATTTTACTAACTAGTCCTTATCTTCTATTAGCTCCCACATATATTTACCTTCCCCAAATTTGCCATGCCTAGAAATTCAAAAAGTCTTTTTTTCTCTGTCTTGTCACTCCTCTGTAAATTTATTATTCTTTGGTTAAGATGCAACATAAGCCCAGTTCTAACCACCACTTTGAGTCACTCATCACTGAGGTTTCTCTCGAGTGATGTGTTAATAAACTGCTCATTTCCTCTTGTGAATCTATCTTTTGTCAGTCTAATTTACAAGGCCACAGCCAATGAACCTACTACGATGGGTAGAGGAAGAGGAGAATATTTCCTCCCTGACATCACTGACTTCCTGTGGGACCAGGGCAACTCCCTTAACCTCCCCGGACCCTCCCTTCCTCACTTTCTGAATGACACAGCCTGAGTGAGATCAACACAAAAGTCCATTCCAGCTCTATCTGCTTGAGGATGTAGGAAGATAAAGGGGCTTTTATTATATTGTTATTGTTATTTGGTGACCTTGTAGCTTTTGTTTAGGAAAGTAACCACAGCAGGTGCACCAGGCCTGACCCTCTCACCCTGGTCCAGAATTGTGACTTCTAACCTTGCTGCATTTCATCCAGGAGAAGTATTGATAGTTCCTGCCACCATGTCTTTGTCTACATTATTCCTTCTCTATCAGCATTAATTCACCCAGCTTATATTGAGTGCCTAATATGTGCCAGGTACTGGGATACAAAGATGAGGACACTCGGGTCTGCTTGAGCACATCTTTCCATGGGATATGACCCATCCATCCACAGACAACTGTAATCCAAAGTGGATAATTTAGTGAGTGATCTGCGCTTGGGTAATAGGGCAGAGAAACAAAGCATGGGCTCGGGGGTGGGAAGGTTTCCTGGAGGAAGGACAGCCTGCGCTGGGTCTTGTGGGGTAGGTGGGAATCAGCCAGCTGAAGAGATGTGGGAGAAAGAAGGCATTCCAGGCGGTGGCAACAGCTTGAGCAAACACAGAGAAGCAAGGCGCAGCTTGGCGTGGGATGGAATTACAAATCGGCTAGTCGTTGGAGCTTAAAACTCAGTAGTGGGAGAGGAAGCTGGAGAGGTGGGTGGGAGGCTGCACCCCAGAGCAGCACTAAGAATTCCTTAGGGCATCTAGGTCCCTTTCCTGTTCATTTTCCTGGCTTCCTCCCTTCCGTTTTCCTGGTTTAGTAAAGGTGCTAATTCCTCTTTGGAACCTCTTTTGGACTCCAGCTTCTGTCCTCTTGCCAAATCCTACCCATACCCCCCTAATGTCATCAGGGGTGATTCACCTGTAGGTTCTGGAATGCTGGCCGCTTCCAAAATGAGCCAGGAAATGAGTTCTGAGCGGCTGGGAACAGCCCCTGCTTTGAGATTTGGAGCAGGGAACATCCGTGCTGTTTTGGTAGCTCCATTCATTGTTGCTTCCTTTGGACTTGTAAGTTATTCTAGCAAACCCCAGCTGCTCTGCAGTGAAATGTTCCAAATAATTAGTATTTTTGCAGGAATTACCTTTTTAAAATATACGTGCCTTTAAAAGATTGGTTACTGTGCACGTGTTTTTGACTGCCTTTTGTAGCCCATTTTCTCCCCTAGTAGGACCCATGTATAATTTTAGGTAAAAGTAGAAAGGAAATTATGATTCGATAATCATAGTCTAGTTTTAGCAATACTCCTCCTTCAGAGAATCTCAACCTCTCTGAAGCACTCCTGGGCGCAAAGAGCTCAGACATTGAACTCTGGCAGGATTTGGGCAGGATCCTCACAGGATCTGGCAGGTGACTGTCTCAGGCCTGAGACATGTTCCACTGCTTGGAAAAGTGGAGCTGTGGACAGATCTGCTGATGTTGAAAGCGTAAGACAAGTGGGGTGCAACTAGCATAATCACTCAGACATTATTAGTCCATGATTATTCCATTTTCTGTAGCAATTCACCTCCCTTCTGCTTCCTCTCACCTGAGATACAGCTGTGCCGGCTGCCAAGGCCTCAATATGTCCAGAAACCACAAAACCATCAATATTCACAGAAACAGGTTGGTGGTCCCCACCCCCCTTGGTGGTTTCCCATGATGGCAAAGGAAATGACCTGACAATCATTCTCAATGACCATAGATTGACCTTCAGTTTCCTTGTTATATTATCATTATTATTTCCTTTGCTCAAGAGAAGGGAAAAGGGCCTATTACGTACAGTGGGTCCTCAGTATTTGTGGGTTCCACATCCATGGAGTCAACCAACTGGGGACCAAAAATATTCAAGGAAAAAAAATTCCAGAAAGCTCCAAAAAGCAAAACTTGAATTTGCTGTGTGCCAGCAACTATTCACATAACATTTATATTGTATTAGGTATTATAAGTAATCAAGAGATGATTTAAAGTATAAGGGAGGATCTGGGTTAAGTCCTGTAGGGGAGGAAAATAACTTTTTCTCTACCCTCCTAGCTTCTGTAGCTAAAGCCCTGGAAATCAAACTGACAAAAGACAATTTAACAAGAGAAAAACAGAGTTTAGTAATGCATGCAGCGTGAATATACATGGGAGAAACTCAGTGATGAGTAACTCAAAAGGATGGTTAGAACTTGGTTAGAACTTGGAATTCCCTGGTGGTCCAGTGGTTAGGACTCAGCGCTTTCACTGCTAGGGCCTGGGTTCAATCCCTGGTCAGGGAACTAAGATCCTACAGCTACATGGCAGGACCAAAAAGAAAGGAAAAAACAAAAAAGAACTTGGAGCTTATTTGGCATCTTAGCAAAGAATAACAAATCTGTAGAGAAGGGATAAGACAAAAGAAAAGGAGTTTAGGCTTTTCGGGGTGGCAAACTGTGGGAAGGTAAATATATCAGAGGAAACTAACAGAAGATGAGTGTATTTTATTTAGTAAGGTTTGGTTTCGTAGATTCCTCTTGATGCCATGTCTGGCCTGAGTCTAGAGTTGTCTCTGGTGATTGAGTCCAATATTTGTCCTCCTCTTCCTGGCATGGAAGAGGGAGACAACTTTACAAATGAAAATTAATACCCTGCTTTTAGCCAGGTAGGGGAGGGCAGATAGCTTTTTTTCTGCATCTGCTGCTTTGTAATTGCCTTCAGCACAAAATGATCCTTATGCCAAAGTGGCATGTTTTGGGTGACGTATTCTGGTCCCCTTCATTGCTGACTCCACCAGTTAAGTGACCTTCATCAGTTTACCCAGCCTCTCAAAGCCTCAGAGAGGCTTATAAAATGTGTTCAATAAGAGTATTTTCTTCTTCACAGAGCTGTGATGAGGATTAAATGGAATATAGCACATAAACTCTTTTTTTAATGTGCAAGTATTTATTTTAAGTAGTCCTAATTGAAGGTTCTTATTTTGGGAGAACAGCAAGGCATTTTATTATTCACTTTTTCCATTATTTTTTTTTCTTTTTTTATGAAGTATACAGCAAAGTATTCAGTTATGTGTGTGTGTGTGTGTGTGTGTGTGTGTGTATTCTTTTTCAGATTCTTTTCCATTATAACTTATCACAAGAACACTCTTTCCATTCTTTAAAGGCTTCCACTGGTTTTGACAAATTCACATTTTTTTTTTTTGGCTGCACTGCTCGGCTTGGAGGATCTTAGTTCCCCGACCGGGACTGAACCCTGGGCCCTCAGCTGTGAAAGCGCTGAGTCCTAACCACTGGACCACCAGGGAATTCCCAGCAAATTCCCATTATCCTCATGACTAAGTTTCAGAGTAATTCCAGGTGTGTCAGCAGATTGATCATCAATCCACTTTGTATCTTTCTGTATTATTGAAGCAAATAGCACTCTGCAACTTGCATAAACAGATAGGGCAAAGTTTGAGGAGGCTCTGGCCAGCTTCTTCCAAGTGGTTGGAGCCTTGCATTAGGCAGGTCAAAGTCCAAATATGTGTCCAGTCTCATGGGTTAAAGTCTTATAGGACTGAAGCAACAAAATGCCACTTCAGAAGTGTAATAGTTATCAAAAACCGAAAAGTCACTTAGAAGATATTTTCTGCAGCACTTCTTCACTTTGCCTTCACAGAGTGAGATATAAAATCACTGCCATACCTGGCAAAGCTGAATATCCCCACACCATCTGTCAAAGAGGCCTGTCCAGGGGCTTCCCTGGTGGCGCAGTGGTTAAGAATCCGCCTGCCAAGGCAGGAGACACGAGTTCGAGCCCTGGTCTGGGAAGATCCCACATGCTGCGAAGCAGCTAGGCCCGCGAGCCACAACTACTGAGCCCACACACCACAACTACTGAAGCCTGCGTGCCTAGAGCCCATGCTTCACAACAAGAGAAGCCACCGCAATGAGAAACCCACGCACTGCAACGAAGAGTAGCCCCCGCTGGGCACAACTAGAGAAAGCCCGTGCGCAGCAACAAAGACCCAGCACAGCCAAAAATAAAATAAAATAAATACATTTAAAAGAAAAAAAAGCAGCCTGTCCAAAGACAAAATTCCAGGAGTCTCTTGGGTAAAGATCAATCATTGTTACCTCCACAGCACAGAAGGCATCTTCAGGTCCCTTCTCTTTTAAGAACTTCAGGATGTGTCCTGCATGACTTGTAGGTTTTGTGTGTTCTTATTGACTCTAAAGGAACACCTCATTGCAGAGATAGGAACTGGTTCTAGGAGCTTTACTGTCAAGCCGTAGAAAAATGCTTTACAGTAGCCCTCGAGACATTTAATATATTCTTCACTGATAATTCTGGTGTTTTCTAGAGATCCAATGCACTGTATATAAATACTGCATTTCTCAGGAGATGGTATCTTTCTGTTAAGGGTCATTGGAAAAACTCTTCAAAGTCTTGGGGAGCCTCAGGATGGGAGATGATCCAATCTGATCGCAAATGCAAAGTAACGGGTCGAAAGAGATCACTGTCTGGCTGGAAGTCTTCTTGCATCAAATGCTGTTACACCAGCATCTAACTTCTACTACTGTGACACAAGAGCTGGGTTCTTTGAGATGAGAGCTGTTTTTAGTGTCTGTTCAGAGTGCTGTACTGTTTGCATCTTTAGGGAGGAAGGCTCCCACTGAAGTTTTTACCTTTCAAGGACAGGCATGTCTGGGCCTGGTTGGAAAACAATTGTGTGGGGTGTCTCCACCTCTCACCCTCGGCATCAACCACAGCCTGTCTCCCATGGCAGCCCCCGAGCCTGTGCACATAAACTCTTAGAACAGAGCCTAACATAGTTTGTTATTCTGAGGGGAAGGATGGTGCAGAAGGTAAGAGCATGGACTTTGGAGACATGTTGCCTGGCCTTGAATCTCAGCTCTGTCACAGTGTGATCTTGGGTATAATACTTAACCTCTCTGGTCCTCAGTTTCTTCACCTATAAAATAGAAAGTATACTTCATAGGGTGTTAAGTTATTTTTAAAAATGAATGTATGTAAAGCACTTCAAACAGGACCAGGAGTACAGGACACTTTGTGTAAGTTTTAGCCACGCGCGTTATCCTGGGCTCAGGGAAGGGAAAGTAAGCCAACAGCAGCGGCAGGTTGACAGATCTTCTCTGGCTGAAATGAGTGGATAGGATGAAGCCCCCTGCTGTGAGTCAGGACCCCTAGATGTATTCCCACCCACTGTGCAGGATGACCTTGAGCCGTCCCTCTATCTCCCTGGTCTCGTTTCCCCTTCTGTAAAGCGTGACGGCTGGATGTGGAGGTCTCAGAGGTGCGGCCCTCGCATTCAACCAGTGGGACAGAAGCAGAGGCATGGACTAAAATGACAAAGCAGACGTCCAGGGTGATCTTTTGGAGCACCTGAGGGTGGGCCAGTGAGCAGGAGTACTGCTGGCCTGGGGGCAGCCACCCATCCACACTGCAGGGGAAGGCTGGGTGCTCAGGTGAGGGACCTCATTTCTGCTTGGATTGGAAGAAATGAGAAGCCCCACCCTCTCCCATCACCTCCCCACCCCAGACTCCTTGCCAGCATGCAGCAGTGTGGCACCGACCACTCCTTCTTGATCTAACACTCTAGTTTACTGCAGAAGTGTAAAATATTCATGCTGAGAAAGGCCTGGGAAGCTTCAGGAAATGCTTCCCCGGGGTTTGTCTGTGCCAGGGGCTGGAATTCAGGGAGAAAATGAACTGCCTCTCTCTCCTGGGGAGCAGTGCTGGGAGGAGCAGGGCACGGCTCTTGAGAGGACATGATGCCTCAAGAGGACATGATGCCTCGAGAGGGCTGTGAGCGGTGGTTCCCCAAAGGAGGGGCTTGGGGAAACCCGACTGAGGGTCACAGAGAAGGGCTGTGGCCCCTGGGAGAAGGGTCTTCTGAGCCCACATACCCCGGAGGATCCAGGAGATGAGAGGGAGGGCTCGGCTGCCTCTGAAGGGATTAACCTGCCAGCTGAAGGAGGAGGAGGCGAGGATTAAGGGTCGGGGGTCACCAGCTTTCTTTGCTGGTGACCCCCTTGGGGAAGGGTCTTGGGCCAGGCCTTCCTAGGAGCAACCCTGTGGAATGGAATCCAGTTCATGACTTTTACAACATGCCAAGGACAGGGCCAGGTGCTGGATATAAAACTCAAACTAAAATGCAGCCCCTGCCCTTTCCTCCGTTGAAAACACGGACACAGACAGACTATTGAAATACAGATTAGCTCAGTGGTGAAAGACAACAAACCACACCAAACTAAAATGTCCAGCTAGGGAGGAACATCCATATAGAGGAACACCAAGCAACTGTTGGAAAATGAGGCACTACCTCATTTACTCATCTGCAGAGATGTACAAGGACCATGAAGTGGAAAAAGTATTGGACACAACAGTTTGTAGAGCAGAGTCCCATCATGTAAAGCAAAAAAAATATGCATGTGGTGTGTGTGTGTGTGTGTGTGTGTGTGTGCGCGCGCGCATGCACATGCACATACTTGCCTATGCATACAATATTTCTTGGAAAAATAAGAAAATTTAAATGTCTATCTCTGGGATGGCATTAGGCTGGTGAGGGAAGAGGAGAAGTATTACTTCTCACTTGTACCCTTTTTCATTGCTTGGATATTTTAATTATATACATATTATCTTAGTCTGTTTGAGCTGCTATAAGAGAACACCCTAGACTGGATGGCTTATAAACAACAGAAATTTATTTCCCACCATTCTGGAGGCTGGGAAGTCCAAGATGAAGGCACCAGCAGATTTGGCATCTGGTGAAAGCCTGCTTCCTGGTTCATAAATGACTGTCTTCTCGGTGTGCCTTCACATGGCAGAAGGGGGAAGGCAGCCCCCTGTGATCTCTTTTATTAAGGGCACTAATTCCATTCATGAAGGCTCCACCCTCATGACATAATTACCTCCTAAAGACCCCACCTCCTAATGTCATCACACTGGAGGTTAGGATTTCTACATGGGAATTTTGAGGGGATACATTCAGTCTATAACACATGTATTACTTTAATAATTTAAAAATAGTTTAAACAGTTAAAGGAATGTAAATACAATCAGAGAAATATACAGAGAGCACATTTTGGGGGTGTAGAAGTGGGATGTAGAGGAAGTACAAAGCTTTAGAAGAATTTTTCTATGAAATTGAAGGGGTTGGATGAGAGCTTAAGGTGAAGAAATTTTGTGGGGTTTTTCTATGATGTTGAAGAGGTCGGTCAGGCAATGAAGTTTTAAGAAGTCAGGGGAAGGGAGATGGAATAGGTAACCAACCCCATCAAGTAAAAGAATTTTTGAAGGCCCCTAAAGCCACAACTGAATGAGAGCAGCAGATATTTGTAGAAGCATCAGTGCGCTGGGTTACAGTTAGAGTCATAGGTAAGGACCTGGAATGCTAGGGCTTTTCCCTTTAATCCTTACAACAGCCCTTAGGGATAGGTAGCACTTTTTTTTTTTTTTAACAGATGAGGAAACTGAGGCACAGATAAGTAATTTGCTGGTGGGTGGTAAAACTGAGTACCCCACTCAAATATGACTTCAAAACATGTGCTTTTCCCAAAAAGCTCTACAGAGATGCATTGGAACCCTTCCTCTGACCATGTATATGCACAAATCCCCAATAAGCAGTGACCTAGCCTCTGCTTCACCACCAGCACTACATGTTGAGGCAGAAGTTCTGATGCACGGAGAATTCTTCCTAATATATCTTCTGACACCTGTGCTGCTGTCCTTTCCTTTCTTGCCTTAGTTCTACCCTCTGAAGCAGCTGCCCTTCAGTATGAAAGATACCAATTGTAACCTGCCTGCATCTTCTCCAGAACAAATATCTCTACTTCTTTAAAATTTTGATATGACATAATTTTCAGATGCTTCATCATCCTGGTGTCTCATACACACTGTTCAACATACAACAAAATATTATTAGACATTCAAAGAAGGAAAATGTGAACCATAATTCAGAGAAAAATCAGTCAATAGAAATAAACCTCGAGGTGACAGAGATGATGGAATTATTAAATGTACAAACCAAGGGTCCAATCAGGAGACAGAAAGCACAGAGTAATTTGAACAGAAAATGTTTCATGTAAAGAATTATTAACTATAACAGGAGAGTAACTATAAAGGAAAAAACGTTGGGTAGCACTCTAAAGAATACCCTAAGGCCGAGGGAGAAGGACCAAGGAAGAAACAACTTAGGAGGGAGATCTCTTCCCAAGATAGAGATCCAGACCTAATTTCAACCCACTCAAGCATAGAAAAGTTCTCTGGGTTGCCCAGGTCAGAGCTGGTCTACAGTTGGTGGGAAAGTAGAAAACACTTGCTTCCAGGGTAGAGGTGGGCCAAAGTTTGGTGGGTGGGGATGCAGAGGGAGTCAAGGCATCAGGAGCCAACTTAGCAGCAGGGCAGTGTGAGGCCTGGGTTGTATGGTGTCCATGTCAAGAGGGCCATGGGAAGCAACCACCTGGGGTACAGGGCTGAGGCTAGTAGGTGGGTGCACAAGGGAGTTGAGGTGCTGGGAGCCAGTTGCTGGTAGGGCGGCCTCAGGCCCTGGATTCATGTTGTCTACATCAGGAAGACTATAGAGAGGAGTTACTTGGCTGGAACCAGTCCTGCAAGCTTGCCGAGGAACTGTGTGCTTTGGACATGAGGTTGGCAGACATGCAACAAGAGCAAACAAACAAAAACAGAAGCACTGGAACCAGGAGAAAACTCCCTCTTCCTGCAAAGTCCCTCCAGCTTCCTCTACTGGAGGAATTGATTTTTGACAAAGGATCCAAAGAAATTCAATAAGGAAAGGAAACTTTTTCAACGTATTGTACTGAAACAACTGGATAAACATATGGGGGAGAATAAATTTACCACCACACACAAAAATTAATTTGAGCTGGTTTATGGTCCTAAAGAGAAAAGGTTAAAATACAAAGCTTCAAGAAGAAAGCATAGGAGGACTTCCCTGGTGGCGCAGTGGTTAAGAATCCACCTGCCAATACAGGGGACACGGGTTCGAGCCCTGGTCCGGGAAGATCCCACATGCCGTGGAGCAACTAAGCCCGCGAGCCACAACTACTGAGCCTGCGCTCTAGAGCCCGCGAGCCACAGCTACTGAGCCCGCATGCCACAACTACTGAAGCCTGCACCCTAGAGCCCATGCTCCACAACAAGAGAAGCCACCGCAATAAGAAGCCTGCGCACTGCAGGGAAGAGTAACCCCGCTCACCACAACTAGAGAAAGCCCGCGCGCAGCAACAAAGACCCAACGCAGCCAATAAATAAATAAATAAATAAACAAATAAATTTATAAAAGAAAGAAGAAAGCACAGGAAAAACTCTTCATGATCTTGAGCTAGGCAGTTTTAGACTGGACTCAGAAAGCAATAACCATAAAGATTGATAAATTGGACTTCATCAAAATTTAAAACATCTGTTCATCAGAAGACACCATTAAGAAAATGAAAAGGTGGAACTTCCCTGGTGGTCCAGTGGTTGGGACTCTGAGCTCCCAATGCAGGGAGTGCGGGTTCAATTGCTGGTCGAGGAATTAGGACTCACGTGCCACACAGCACAGCCAAAAAACAAAAAAAGAAAAGAAAATGAAAAGGCAAACCATGGGCTAGGATATGTCTAGATCCTACTCTATGTTTGTAACTCATATTCTGCAAAGGATTTGTATCCAGATTATATAAAAATTTACACATCAATTAAAAAACAATAAATAGTGAAAGAACTTGAACAAACACTTCACAAAGAGAGATATACAAATGGCCATAAGCACATGAAAAGCTACGTTGCATCATTAATCATCAGAGAAATGCAAATTAAAACCAAATGATGTATATCATTTCACCACTAGAGTGACTAAAACTTAAAACACTGACAGTAACACTTGTTAGCAAAGATGTAGAGCAACTGGAATTCTTATAAGTGCTCATGGGAATGTAAAATGGTATAACCACTTTGGAAAACAGCTTGGAAATTTCTTATACAGTTAAACATATACCTACTCTATGATCCAACAATTCCACTCCTAGGGATTTACCCAAGATAAATGAAATTTATCCAAATTTATTTATTTATTTATTTAGCTGCGCCAGGTCTTAGTTGCAGCACGTGGGATCTTCATTGCCCCATGTGGGATCTTCATTGCAACATGCGGGATCTTTAGTTGCATGTGGGCTCTTAGTTGCAGCACACAGGATCTAGTTCCCTGACCAAGGATTGAACCCAGGCCCCCTGCTTTGAGATCACGGAGTCTTAACTACTGAACCACCAAGGAAGTCCTTATTTATCCAGATTTGTGACCAAATGTTCATAGCTACTTTATTCCTATGAGCTAAAATCTGGAAACAACCAGCTGTCCTCCAACAGATAAACAGATTAAAAAAAAAACTGTGGCATGTCCATAAAATGGAATATTATTCAACATTAAAAAGGAACAAAATGTTAATTCAAGTGACAACATGGATAAATCTCAGAAACATTATGTTGAGTAAAAGAAGTTAGAGACAAAAGAGGACATATTGCACGATTCCATTTCTATGAAAGTCTAAAAGAGGCAAAACTAAGCCCAATGATTGAAATCATATCAGTAATTACCTGGAGAGAGTGGTCATAGATTGACCACAAAGAGGAAGGGAATAACTTTCCAGGGTGATAAAGTTCTCTACCTTGATTGGAGTAGTGGGATCCCATGACATGGGATTATGCATTTATCAAAATTCAATGAGTTATATACTTTAAATGCCCATTTCATTTGTAAATTATACCAGAATAAATTTGATTTTATAAAGAGATTTATTGAGCATCTACTAGATGCCAGGTTTGTGAACTGTGAAGAAAGAGTGAACATAAAATAAGTTTTCTAGAAAAAAAAAAAAAGAAAAAAGGAGAAGTAGTTGAAGATATACAAGAAAAGGAATAACAGAGAGGGTCCTTAAGGAGAAAGAGGGAAACTTAGAGCTCAGCTGGCTGTGGTCAGCGTGGTGGACACTGAGACACGAGAAGGAGGACAATGGAAGGAAGAACTGGTGAGAAACAAGTGGAAGGACTGCGAGGCCATGCCATTGTCCCAGCTGAGCCTGGCAATCTCAAATTTCTGATCTCCCCAAGGGTAGGATTTCTCCAGCATTGCTGGGTAACCTAGTGGAAGGGGCAGGGAGAGGGTAAAATTTTGGGGGTGTTTAAGAGCACGTGGCATGGAAGGGGAAAATGATAAGAGTTGGAGGCATTAAGCAGTTGAAATGATACCCAGGGGCTAAGCTAGGAGGGGAAGGAAGTGAAGGCAGGAGGGGAGCAGATGGAGAAAATTGAAGACTTGGGGGGCAGGTGGAACAGGTAAGAGGGCTAGAGGCAGAAGGTCAGGGTCAGGCTGGGACTGGAGCTGACGATTTCTGGTCTGCTCCTCTCCTACAGACAAAACACTTAGGATTTCTTTGGCACTCATCATTTCAGTGAATTCCACACTTTTATTGAAAGCCTATTGTATAGTAGTCCAAACTGTCATGAAAAGGAAGGGTTGTGTAGTTGTCTCCACCTAGTAGAAGACACATTCTCCTGAGGCTGTGTTCCTACAGAGCTCTGTCTGCCCACCTCGGCAGCATACTGCACACTGTATTTTTTTTTTTTTTTTAACTTTAATTTTATTATTTATTTATTTATTTATTTATTTATTTATTTATTTATGGCTGTGTTGGGTCTTCGTTTCTGTGCGAGGGCTTTCTCTAGTTGCGGCAAGTGGGGGCCACTCTTCATCGCGGTGCGCGGGCCTCTCACTATCGCGGCCTCTCTTGTTGCGGAGCACAGGCTCCAGACGCGCAGGCTCAGTAGTTGTGGCTCACGGGCCTAGTTGCTCCGCAGCATGTGGGATCTTCCCAGACCAGGGCTCGAACCCGTGTCCCCTGCATCGGCAGGCAGATTCTCAACCACTGCACCACCAGGGAAGCCCACACACTGTATTTTTAAATGGAGAGCGTAAATATCTATCCAACATTAAAGTTCTCATACCCTTTAGCCAGCAATTTCACTTCTAAGAATTTATTCTTACTGGTGTGCCTGGACACACACAGGCTATTTGTTTTAATGCCATTTGTAATGCCATTTGCAACTGTAGGAGGAATAAGGTCACCAGGAGGCTGGTTAAATGAACAAGAGTACTTCCATGTAATGAAATACCATTGCATCCATTACAAGAAAAAGAAAGTTCTTTCAGTGTCAATATGAACTGGTTTCAAATATGTATTGTTTAAAGTGAAAATGAAAATAAGATACCGAACAGTGCGTATGATGTTTTATCATTTGTGTAAAAATAAAAGCACATGTACATCTAGAAACTGGACACAAGTCACTCCTGGAACAGTTCTGCAGCTTAGGGATGGGAGGAGGGCTTACTTTTTACTGTACACCCTTTGTTCCTTCATGATTTTGTGTTATTTTACCTTTAGAATTTTGAGAATAAGAGAGAAAGAGAGATTGAGAAATGGAGAGAGAGAGGGCGGGGGGGGGACAGGGAGAGAAATGAGAATATGAATGAATTACTTGTTAGTGTCTGAAGGACAGAGGGAAAGCTCAACATAAGAATGAAGCCCTAATGATGGACTTTTAGGACTTGACCGCCCAGGGTCCCTCAGTAGTCACTGCGCTGCCGACCTTTCAAGCACCTCCCCAGCTCCAAACAACTGCACTTCAGAGGGCTGGCTTCTGGAAATGGGATCCACCGCTTACCTCTGTACAGACACCTCTTCATTACTCAGCTACCTGGCAACCTCACCTGCCCAGAGCACAGCTAAGAAACGAACATTTTTTTAAATGACTCTGAAGTGTCACCATAGATGTCATTAAAGCTCATACATTTTTTTGATCCTCACTTAGAGCCCATTTCCCTTTGTAGAGACCCACTCAGCCCCCCAGAGCTGGTTGAGGGGAAGGCAGAAACATCTGTATATATATATATATCCTCAAAGAAGTGCAGGTCATTTGCCACTTCATATGTCTTGATGTCATGAGGGCATCTGGAGTTATCCCACAGCTCAGCCACTGGTGTCTGTAATCAAGGCCCTTGTTTTAGCACAAAGAGATAAATTCTTGTTGGGGTTCTGCGATGGAGAAGACAGACAAGAGCAGTGCATGTCAGGAAGATTTCTATATAAACCTTTTAAAACTCTCTGAGGGTTAAAGGGATAGACTCCATCACCTAGACATCTTGGCTTTTACAGAATGACTCATTCCCCCAAGGTTTCACTTCAGAGCAATGGGAGGGGTCGGGGGAAGGTATGTTCAATGTTTAGAAGATTATAAAATCACAGAATTCAAATAGACAAAGGAAAATCAGCGGCAGCTTGCTTCCGTGGGGCTCTTCTTCTTTTTTTTTTTTTTTTTAGGTTTGTTTATTTATTTATTTATTTATTTATTTATTTATTTTTGGCTGTGTTGGGTCTTCGTTGCTGTGTGCGGGCTTTCTCTAGTTGCAGCAAGCAGGGGCTACTCTTCGTTGCAGTGCATGGGCTTCTCATTGCGGTGGCTTCTCCTGTTGTGGAGCACGAGCTCTAGGCATGAAGGCTTCAGTAGTTGTGGCACAGGCTCAGTAGTTGTGGCGCACGGACCTAGTTGCTCCGTGGCATGTGGGATCTTCCTGGACCAGGGCTCGAACCTGTGTCCCCTGCATTGGCAAGCGGATTCTTAACCACTGCACCACCAGGGAAGTCCATCCGTGGGGCTCTTGAATGAGCTCAGGAGGGGAGGGGTCTGTCCTGCCCAAGAGGCAGAGGGGCTCAAAAACAGGATCTAAATTCTTGCTCTGCAAAAACCTCTAGATAAACACAGTCACTTAACTCTCTGAGCCTCCGTTTTATCTTCTGTACAATGGGAATAACAATCTCTAAGCTCCCAGTATTACCAAATCATTGTGATGATTTAATTCAACTCAACTCATTTCCACAAGCATCTGTTGAGAATCTACTACATGCGCTGCCTGGTGCTAGGTAAGCCCTGTAGGGAACAGAAAAATGAATAAAACATAGTCTTTAACTTCAAAGAGCTTGTAATCTGGCAGGTCCAAATTAACTAACATATGGTATGAGATAATAGAAAATATAAGTTGGTCTCTGTTCCCCATTTTTGACACAGAGCTCCTGAAACTCTTGTAATTTCCTGGGTGATAGCAGTGACTTGTGTTCTAATGAGGAGACCCTGCTGGGTGCACTCCTACATGGCTCCTGGATGGAAGGACCAAACCATGATTAGAAGCTTGGAATTTTCAGCCCTGCCTCCCATTCTCTTGAGAAGGGAGAAGGGCTGAAAATGGAGTTATTGGTGGATCATTCGGAAGTGATGAAACCTCCATAAAAATCCCAACTGTATAGTATTTGGATCACTTCTGGGTTGGTGAACCCATGCAGACTGGAGAAGAGAGATGCACCTGGAGAGGGCACGGAAGCTCCACATCTTTTCCCTGTACCTTGCGTTATGCATCTCTTCCATCTGTCTGTTCCTGAGTTGTATTCTTTCATAATAAACCAGTAATCTAGTAAGTAAAATGCTTCTCTGAGTTCTGTAAGCCTCTCTAGCAAATTATTAAACCCAAGGAGAGGGTCGTGGAACCTCTGATTTATAGCCAGTCAGTCAGATGTACAGGTAACAACTGCTGTCCGAAGTCCAAGGAGGTGGTCTTTGGAACCTCCAATCTATAGCCAGTCGGTCAGAAACACTGGTGATAATCTGGGGATGGGGGTGGGGAGTTGGGGGGGCAGTCTTGTGGGCCTGTGGGATCTGATGCCGTCTCCAGGTAGATAGTGTCAGAATTGAAGTTGAATTGTAGGACATGCAGGTGGTGTCTCAAGAACTGCTTGTTGGTGTGAAAAGACACCTCTCTCCATGCATCGAAAATTGGGTCCCGGAACATAATTTCCATAGGAAAGTTCTTCAGAAAGGAAACCCTCGTCCACAAAAGAGAAGTGTCAGTACTTTTTCTGGAAGCTTGGAGTTTGTAGTGACACTCTTAGTAAAGGAGCAGCATAGCGTAAAACCAAGTTTAGCAAACAGAGGCCTGGGAGCAGCACCCTGTCCAAGCTCCACCACCCAAGAATCCATATTTCTTGTAAACCTTTCCAAGGAAGAGATGCAACTCCACCCTCCAAAACCAAGAGACCACTTGGTCCTGCTGATCTATCCTCTTAAAGTCTCCGGAATCAGCCCCCTGGCAAAACTGGAGTCCTGCTCACAAGTTGTTCCTATGGATAAGGTCTTAGTGGAACACAGCTATGCCCATTCATATTGTCCGTGGCTGCTTTACACTTTTTTTTTTTAATTATTTATTTTTATTTATTTATTTATATATGGCTGTGCTGGGTCTTCGTTTCTGTGCGAGGGCTTTCTCCAGGTGCGGCAAGTGGGGGCCACTCTTCATCGCGATGCGCGGGCCTCTCACTATCACGGCTTCTCTTGTTGCGGAGCACAGGCTCCAGACGCGCAGGCTCAGTAATTGTGGCTCATGGGCCTAGCCGCTCCGCGGCATGTGGGATCTTCCCAGACCAGGGCTCGAACCCGTGTCCCCTGCACTGGCAGGCAGACTCCCAACCACTGCGCCACCAGGGAAGCCCTGCTTCACACTTTTAACAGCAGGACTGAGTAGTTGGTGATAGACTGTATGGCGCAAAGAGCCAAAAACATTTTCTATCTGGCCCTTTACAGTGTGGAAATAAACAAGAGTTCGCCACTATCACCTGTGGTTGGCAGAGACATAAAGGCAGGATGGGAAAAGTTTATGGCGGAAAAGGTACAGGCTTTGGGTGTGTCCTGACTGGAGGCTGCTGGCCTGGGGAAGCTGAAGATGAGGGTCTAGAAGCTGGGGGACCTATGTTACTACTTAGAGGCCCATATTGGCTTCCTCTGCTTGGTCCTAAGTTGGAAGCAGGGACAAAAATTAGGGAAACTGTCAGTTATTAATCAAATCCTAGCTGTCTGGGGCCAGTTGTTGCCAGGATTATTTTTTGGCTTCCTGAGCTGATGGCTATGACAGATGATGGTCTGACGTCCTGCAAGGCTTAAAGATAGCAAGCTGGCTTCCAGGGCTGGTTACTGTAGATAATGGATTGGTTTCCTGGACAGAATGCTGTAGATTATGGGTCTGGGTCCTATTTTTATACAGGGTCTGTCCATTTTCCATTTGTATATTCAGTCTCTCAACAGAAGTTTGCTTATTCCAGTGGTGATCATTTTGTAATGTATAAAGATATCAAATCACTATGTTGTATACCTGAAACTAATATAATTTTGCAAGTCACTTATGCTTCAATAAAAATAAATATAAATATATATTTATATATCTTAAAGTTTGCCTATTCCACTATTTAAGGTGAAGTGTTTTAAATGAGTGGGTCCTAGATACTTGGGTAAGTTCCTTTAGGTCTCTGTGCCTCAGTTTCCTCATCTATAAATTGGGGATCATGACAGTTCCTGCCTCATAGGGTTTTGGAAAAATTAAGTCCACATAAAATACATCCAGCAGAGTGCCTGATACACAGTGCATCTCAATGAATATTATTCACTGTATTATAATCATCCCACGAAACTCCTTCAAGGCAAGGGCTGTGCCCTTTGTCCCAATAGTCCCAGCTTCTATCAGAGGGTTTGACACATAGTAGTTATTCGATAAATATATGATAAGTAAATGAGTGAATTATAAGAAACCAGGGATGGAGGGAATCTTGGCCGCCCATCTCAGAGAGAGGATAATCTCTTTGATTACTTTATATTTAAAAAGACCTAAACTTGGGGACCCCCATTCCCACCCTGAAGCTAAGGGAAGCCTGCCCTCCACCCACTCTACCCAGGGAGGCCCAGTGAGAGGGCAGTCTCTAACTCTCAATGATACTTTGACTTTACTAAATAATTCAGGTGTTTTCTGAATTACAAAGGCTTTAAACTGCCTCTCTGTCTTTTTGGGAGCCTTCCCACTCCTGCACTTGGTACTGTGGAAGTTGGTATCAGTATTTACAATCTGACTCAGTAGTTTTCAAGGCTGCCCTGATCCTTCAATTTACTAAGAAACAACAGCCAACCAAGGTATCTCTTCCCCCTGCATCTTTAACCTTGACAGAGGCTGCCTTGCAAGGAAGTGGGGCCTTGGAATCCGGCAGCTGCTGCAGGATCCTCTCCCAACCTCCCGTCCCTCTGCCTGGGAGCAGCACCCTGTCCAAGCTCCCCCACCCAAGAATCCATCTTTCTTGTAAACCTTTCCAAGAAAGAGAAGCAACTCCACCCTCCAAAACCAAGAGACCACTTGGTCCTGCTGATCTATCCTCTTAAAGCCTCTGGAATCAGTCCCCTCCCCACCAGCCCTTCTGTATTTGCCATGCTTCAGACTCTCATAACTCCTCCCTTGAGCTACAGCAATGTCCTTCTAGCTCCAGTCTTCCTCTGCTCCGTCCCAGCCCCTGGTCTAGTGAGATGACCCATGTCACTTTTCAGTTTGCAACCCTCCAAAGGCTTCCCTTCACCTACAGGTTAAAGTCAGTACCCTTCAAATGGCATCCATGGCTCTTCCCTGTGCTCTCCTGGCCTGCCTTGTCTCCTACCACTTCTGCCTTGCACTTAACTGCCTAGAGCCACTGAGCTGTCCAAGATGGTAGTCACCAGCTTCATGCAGCTCTTTAAATTTTAATTAAAATGAAATCAAATTAAAAATTTAGCTTCTTAGTTGCACTAGCCACATTTCAAGTGTTTAATCACTGGAGGCTATGAAATGGACAACATAGAGATAGAACATTTCCATCAACACAGAAAGTTTTACTGGATTCCTCTAGAAAAAGGATTTGTGTTCCTCTGCACACATCATGAGGTTTCACCCTGCCAGGTCTTTGCTCATGCCTCTGCCCAAACACCCACCCTCCCCGCTTTCCACCTGGGTGATTCTTCAAGACTCAGTTCAGGGGTCATTTCCAAGAAGCCTTATTTGAAGCCCTAAGCTAGGGTGAGTGCTAGGCTTCTGAGTTCTTCATGTTAGCTAATGCTTATCTGACCACTTACCATTTGCTGACACATCTGTCTCCTCCATGAAACTGTGAGTTCCTCCAGGGCAAAAACCGTGTCTTCACGGGCCCAGTGTCCCCAGTGCCCGGCACGAAGCAGGTGTCTGTTACCTTTGGCTGAACTCATATGAACGGAACTCTCAGCAGTGCGTGACCACAGGACAGGATTCAGCTGTGTGTCAGTGAAGACCCTCAGGTAGAAGGAAATTAGTCAAGAGGAAAGGGGACTTAATGGTTCAGTAATTGGGAAGTTTAGGGGCAGTTCTTACTCCCCACATGACCGGATCCAGGGGCTCAGAGCATGTTGTCAGAGCCCTGGTCCCCTTCCCAGCTCTCAGCTCTATTGATTACCCTCTCTAGGCAAGATGACCACCAGTAGTAGCCTTGGTTCTAAATATTCCCAATTTTGTAATCTCCAGGAAGAAAGAAATTCTCTCTCCCAACATCTATCTAGCGGTCTCCAGTAAGATGCTCTTTGGCCTTGCTTGGGTCATGTGCCTTCCCTGAATGAATCACAGTGGCCTGGAGTAGTTGCCTGGCTATATCACCCTGACTCATGTGTTTGTCCTAGGGTGGGGGGTGGGATGGGATGCAAGGTCATCATGATTGACAGCTCCCCAGGCCACTTGGCAAAGGAGGAAGTCACCCAAAGGAACCAGAAGAGTGGGGTTGAGAAACGCTGGGAGACAGGAGGGTCAGATGGCTGGGGCGCTCCCTCTGGGAGCTGGACTCCCGCTTGCTTTCTGCTTCCTTTTGCACTTTCCCCGTGTAGACCAGGGCCTCAGGGGGGTCCAGCCACCCTCAGGTTTCAAGCCACCTGTCAGCAGCCAGCAAAGGGTCTTGAGTTTAGGTTTCTCTGGCCTGGAAATACATAGTTGATGGAGCTTCTAAGGGCACTGGCCATATTCTGGAAAGATCCCTTGCAGAATTCACCAACTTTGGTCAGTGCCCCACAAGCTACTGAAACCTTCCTTTTTTTTTTTTTTCCATCAAAAATATTAAGGGATAATTTACATACAGTAAAATTCAGCCTTTTTAGTGTATAGTATTGTGGGTTTTGACTACAGTCATCTACCACAATCAAGATATGGAATAGTTCCATCAGCCACAAAAAATTCCCTGGGTCCACTTTGTAGTCAACCTTTCCCCCATCCCAGTCCCTGGCAATCATTGATCTGTTTTTCTGTCCCTATAGTTTTGCCTTTTCCCAAATGTCATATAAATGAAAACATGTAGTATATAACCTTGAATCTGGCTTCTTTGACTTAGCATAAGGCAGTTGATATTCATCCGTGCTGTTCTGTATATCAATAGTTCATTGCTTTTTATTGCTGAATTTCATTGTATGAATGCACCACATTTTATTTACCTATGCTCTACTTGAGGGCCATTTGGGTTGTTTCCAGTTTGGGGCAATTATGAATAAAGCTGCTATAAACAGATTTTCATTTCTCTTGGGTAAACACCTAGGAGTGGGTTTTCTGGGTTGAATGGTAAATGTTTAATTTTGTACAAAACTGCCAAATTGTTTTCCAAAGAGACTGTATCAATTTGCATTCCTGCTAGCAATATATGAGCACTCCAGTTGCTTTGCATTTTCACCGGAACTTGGGTTTGTTGGGTTTTTAATTTTAGCCATTCTAATAGGTGTATTGTGTATCTCATTGTGGTTTAAGTATGCATTTCCCTGATAACTAATTAATTTGAACATTTTTGTATGTGCTTTTTTGCCATCTATATACCATCTTGGGGAAAGTGTCTGTTCAAATATTTTACCCATTTAGTTGAGTTGACTACTTTTATTATTATTGAGTTTTGTGAGTTCTTTATATATTCTAGATTCAGGTCCTTTATCAGATACACGTTTTGCAAACATTCTCTCCCAGTTTGTGGCTTGTCTTTTCATTTTTTCAAGTGTCTTTTGAATAGCAGTTCTTAATTTTGAAGAAACGCCAGTTATTACTTTTTTCTTTTATAGGTTATGCTTTTAGTGTCATATCTAAGAAATCTCAGCCTAATCCAAAGCCATAATGTTTTCTCCTAGAAGTTTTACAATTTAAGTTTTACATTTATGTCTATGATCCATTTGGAGTTCATTTTTTATAGGGTATGGAGTATGGATTGAGGTTCTTTTTTTGCATATGAATATTTAATTATTCCAACACCACTCCTTGAAAAGCCCTTCTCCATTGAATTCTCTCTGCATCTTTACCAAAAATCAACTGACCAAATATATGAGGATCTATTTCTGGACTCTATTCTTTTCCACTGAAGTCTTTCCTTCCTTCTCCACCACACTGTCTTGACTACTGCAGCTTATGGTAAATCTGGAAATCGGTTAGTGTGAGTTCTCCAACACTGTTCTTTTTCAGAATTGTTTTGGCTAATCTAGCACTTTTGCCTGTCCATAAAATTTTAGAATCAGCTTGCAGACTCCACGTTTCTCTGAGGAATTCCTAGGCTCACGGGGGCTGCCTGGTCAGAATCCATACCACTGTTCATGATTTATCATGAGGTGGTTCTAGGGCAGGATGATGGTGAGTGGGACCAGACTGCTAGGACACAAATCCTAGCTCCAATACTTACTAGAACTTGGGGAAGTTACTTGATATTCCTGTGGCTCAATCTCCTCTTCTGTAAAATGAAGAAAATGGCCATACTTTATTTTATGGGATTTTTGTGAGGATGGCAATAACAGGTGGAAAACAAAACAGTACCTGGCACATAGTAAACCACTGATAAGTGTTAGCTCTTATTTATCTTATCCGTACTCATCTCAGTCTTTCCCCTTCTCTCCACACTCCCGCTAACTTTCCACAGCTGCTGAACTACTGATTTTTCTTTCAAGGACATTTCTCAGGCTTTTAAACCACTTAATAGTCAGCTTATCACATCGCCATGGCCCTCCTAGAAGTTCAATATATTGATATTTGCTGTTTCACCTTAGCTGTTCCTTCTCATTGTGACATTTATAGAAAATCCGCTTTGTGGGCCATATGATTTGGCTGGTAGTGAAAGGCCAGGCTGAGCTCTGCCTACTGTGTCCCTAAGGCTGAAGGCCAAGCACAATTATGACGCCACACCTGCCAGCAAGTAAGGCCTGTGCCTCTCCTACTGAACTGGTCCGTTCTTCCTCCATCAGCCTGGCATATCCCAGGGGCAGGGACTTGATCTGTCTGGTTCCAGCAGACTCTCCTCAACAGTGGAATCTAATTCCCCTGTAGGACCGGGAGCTGTGCAAGAGTAAAGTCCCAGGGTCTCTGATCTGCCAGGGATCCGCAGAAGTATGCTTACCTTTCCCAGTGGAAAGGCTGGGGGCTATATCTACTCCAATGCTGAATAACTTTTCTCTAAATATTTTAATAATTTTTACAGTTATAGTTCTAAAATGGATTGCTTTTTCACTGCCTCTTTAAAGGAAGTCACTGAGTATCATTTAACTTTTCCTTGATAATTCAAAGCCATAATCACGTACATCAATGGCTACACTGGAACTGTAGCCAAAATTCGGCCTCTGTACACCGGTACGGAATTGAATCTCAGAGACAGAGTTTTGGGTGAAGTAGAAAAGAATAGCTTTATTGCTTTGCCAGGCAAAGGGGTCACAGCAGGCTAATGCCCTCAAAACTCACCTGGAGGGGGTAGTGGGAAGTTTTATAGTAATGATTCAAAGAGGAGGGTGTGATCAGTTCGTGGACATTCTTTTGATTGGTTGGTGGTGAGGTAATTGGGAGTCAGCATCATCAACCTTCTGGTTCAACCGGTCTGGGGTCTAGTGCTTGTGAGAAGCGTGCAGTTAACTTCTTCCACCTGGTGGGGGTTTCAGTATCTGCAAAACAGCTCAAAGATACAGTTGTGTATCTCCTTTGAGCGGGAACCAGGACCCTGCCCCAAGGCTGCACTATTGTTTCTTGACTGCTCCTCCCTTGTCTCTGCATCACCTCCCTTCCCTGATTAGCAAACTGTTCAAACCTGCCCTTTGGAACTCAGGGAAGGTCATGGAGGCTGAATGAAGCACATTTCCTACAAACAAGAAAGGCGAGGGGGGAACACAGAAAGGTTTTGTGGACTTCCCTGTTGGCGCAGTGGTTAAGAATCCTCCTGCCAATGCATGGGACACGGGTTCGAGCCCTGGTCCGGGAGGATCCCACATGCCGCGGAGCAACTAAGCCCGTGAGCCACAACTACTGAAGCCCATGCGCCTAGAGCCCGTGCTCTGCAACGAGAGAAACCACCGCAATGAGAAGCCCGCGCACCGCAACGAAGAGTAGCCCCCGCTCACCGCAACTAGAGAAAGCCCGCGAGCAGCAACGAAGACCCAATGCAGCCAAAAGGGAAGGAAGGAAGGAAGGAAAGGCTTTTGTGCCCAGGAGCCCCACAGGGTCCTGCTTAGTTTCAGGATGTCATGACTGAGGCCATTTGAGGCACATAGGCTGTTTCCACCCTGTTCTAATGTCTCTCAGACCTTCCCACAGATTAAGTGCATGGGCTTCTGCCTCCGATGGTGCTTACCTGTTTCAGGGCCCATCCCTTTGGTTGTCTAAACTGAGAAATGAACCTAAACACTAGCAACGTTCCATTAGTAATGACAAAAACAATGAGAAAGAGAAAAGCAGCCCCTGGGAGCCGGGAGCTGGCGGGGCACCAGGAGCTGGGCTGTAGTGTCCTGCTGTTGAATGTGACGGCCCCCACGTGGCATCAACACCCAACAAGACCACTGCGGGAGCCGAGTCAAAACAAAACAATGTTGGGGCCCAGGGCAGGCTGCCCCAAAATGTGCCTCAATGGCATAGTGATTATTTTGAATTAAAGTTACCTAAGAAACAGCTAATGCAACAGAGACACCCTGATCCTGCTCTCTGTCTCCCTGAAAGCAGGAAATAAACCTTTCGTGTGAAAGGTGCACTCCCTGCATCTGGAGGTAGGAGGACACCCTTATCGCCAGAGACGGGGATTATGAGAATCCTTATGTAAACACCTTGTTACTTCTTCAGCTCACTACCCCAAGTCCAAGTTCTGTTTAGGTTCTTCACTAATTAAGCACCCAAAGCCCAAGTTTCTTTGTCCTGTCCTGTCTAAAAAGTATAAAAGCTGCTTGCTTCTGCCACTTCTTAGGTCTCATTTCTTTTTTTTTTTTTTATAAATTTATTTATTTATTTAATTTATTTTTGGCTGCATTGGGTCTTTGTTGCTGTGCGCAGGTTTCTCTAGTTGCGGCGAGCGGGCTTCTCATTGCAGTGGCTTCTCTTGTTGCAGAGCACAGGCTCTAGGCATCGGGCTTCAGTAGTTGTGGTGCACAGGCTCAGTAGTTGTGGCTCGCAGGCTCTGGAGCACAGGCTCTGTAGTTGTGGCACACAGGCTTTGTTGCTCTGCAGCATGTGGGCTCTTCCCAGACCAGGGCTCAAACCCGTGTCCTCTGCATTGGCAGGCAGATTCTTAACCACTGCGCCACCAGGGAAGCCCTTAGGTCTCATTTCTATGAGACCTCCATGCATGTGAATTAAAATCTGTTTCTTTTCCTCCTGTTAGTCTGTTTTGCATCAATTTTATTATTAGTCCAGAACTCAAGATGGGGAGAAGGGGGAAATTCCCCCCTCCCTGACAACATCATGGACTGCTCACCCGTCATCATGCCTGAACACAGACCAAACGAGAACATTGTCCAAACCACAAAAGCGACCAAACATCCCTCTTATTTATTTGTCTAATAGGAGTGACGGCTGCTTTCCTATCAGTTACAGCTTTAGCCTCACTTCATTCCCCTGTCTTCTAGAGAAGAAATATTAAGATTCCCAGCGATAGAATCACCTCCACTTTCTGATGCTGCTCAATTCAGAGCAATGCCCTCCTTCTTTGAACTCTCCTCGAAATCACCTGCCACAAGCCCAAATCCTTAATAAGTCCTTAATTCAAAGAGGAGGCTCTCAGTGGAATTAAGGAAGGACAGTAGGGCCGTTGGGAAGTTTTGTGTGTCCCTCAGATCCCAAACCTTTGTAGAAACCTGGTTATGCTTAAAATGTGGGTGAAGAGTTATCCATGAATCTGTTATACATTTTGGACCAACACAAAAATCCAATTAGGAAAGTGATGTCCCCCTCTTGCCCACCCACCCCTACCCCACTCCTGACTATACTGAGAGGGATGTGCTCAGTTCTATTGAATTAAAGAGAAGAAAAAAAATTTAACCGCTCAAAAAATTATTGGTAGAACAATGTTTGCCAACAGAGATTGCTTCAATAATGGAGCCCAAAATAGAGTGAACAAATAAAGCTGTCGAGACGTCTGTGGGTTTAGTTTCAGCGAGCGTTCCCCGCTATTTAGAAGATATAAAAATGATCTTTGCAATGAGCAAGTAGCTTTTTATTTCCGTAGGGGAAGTATTTCTCATCTAACCCATTTCATTTCCTTTATGAAACAGGAAGCAAACGTCTCAGTCTTTTGGAAGGTGGTAGCATATTAAAATGCATCTGAGTAGTAATGTGAGGCTATTCGGTCCATCGCAGTTAAAAGTTTGAAATCTGGGCTAATGTTTTAAATGTGAGAAAAGAGAATACATAGTCCAGATAATGTGCTTCATTTCAGTCTTCTGCTCCCAGGGTTGTTTAAGAAAGAATTTAGGGCCCTAATTTAAGCAGAAGGGAAGTTGGCGTTTCATCTCAAGTTGGAGACTGGAGCAAGTCAGGACCCACGGCAGGGGGCACTGCCCCCCTTCTCCTTCTCTTACGTTCTAAGGAACTCAGTGGATCAGGAAGAAGCCCCACACCAGAAGCAAAGGGTAATTTTCCATTCTCCTGCAGACTGTATTCCTAGACGCTGTGCCTCTAGAGTGCCCCGTATCTGCCTATGAGCAGGAGGAAATAATTGTTTTCTCCAACATGGCAGTGTTTTCTTTTTCATTCTTTATTGAGCTGTCATTAAGTTGTGGGATTCTCTGGGGAAATCACTTTAATCTCTTTGGGGGTGGCTTACAAGCCCCTGAAGGTGATTCAAGAACATCCAGGCAATATTTCATGACTGAATCAGGGAATAAGCCGTTAGAAAAACTCATTTGGTATTTCACGCAGATGGCTCTCTCTCCAGAGGTGGCCCTCCGCTGAATGGCCTCCTGCCACAGGCTGCTCCCCTCTGGCTGCCTTCTCAACAGCTGCATTCCCCACTTTTGCTCTCCACTAGCTGACTCCTAGCCCCCGCTACTGTCTCAACTGCTGACTGTCTAAGGCTCTGAAAGACCACAGTGGGAGCATGAGACCCCTTTCAGGAGGTTCTGCAATTAAAGACACAAGAAAAACTTTCAAGATTCAAAGTTACTGGGGCTTCCTTGGTGGCGCAGTGGTTAAGAATCCGCCTGCCAATGCAGGGGACACAGCAGGTTCAAAACTGCGTGACTGACTGGCTGATGGTGACAAGGCTCTCCTGCAATTCTCCATCCTCCTTGTCCTTGGGTGACCTTTGCCTCCATTTAGCACCCACAAGCCATATGATCCCATTCCTGTGAGACTTTGGTTTGACTCACATCACCTCCCCACGTTGTCTTTTCCTTGTGTAGAGACTGTTGGACCAAATCACTGATGCTCGATTCTGGCTGGATGCTGAAGTCACCTTGGGAGTTTTAAGAGAAGGCGGCGCTGGCCCTGCCTCTGGAGAGTCTGATATAATAGATCTGGGGGTGAGGCCCAGGCTCAGTACTTTTTAAAAAGTTCAGTGATTATAAGAGCAGCCACAGTTGAGAACCACTGAATTAAACAGTCCTTGAGGTCCCTTCCAGTTCTCATGATCTGTGAGCCTTGATTGGGTCAAGTTAATGAGGTAGAGACGCCATTATATTGCTCTGAGAAAATAGAGTATATAATAATTATTTCGAGGAGTATACAGTTAAACTCTCGGACCTCAAAGAAAAAAAATTATAAAGAGTTTTTCTCCGCCTTCTGGAAATATCCTGGCTCCCATTACCCCCTCCAATTAATGGTCCTAAAAGGACTACGGGCTAGTCCATGAGTATTCCATTTCACAGATGAGAGTAGGAAAAGTCCTGAAGACAATCAAGTCTGGCTGTTGGCAGAATCTGTAGTAGAGAGCCTAGCGTTTTTAACAATTCTGTTCAGTAAATGTCTTCTGTGTAGAAGAAATTTCTGGAAGGTGGAGATGGGTGTGAAACCTGCAAGTTTAAAAGAAGTGTTTGGTAGCCTTGTGTATCCAGAAAGTTAACAGTGAGCTCATCAGGATTGGAAGCAGAGAAAAGAAACCAAAGAGAGAGAGACAGAGAGAGAAAGACTGCCCCAATGTCTGGAGCAGTGTCCCCTGCTGCAGAATATCAGCCCCACTGCCAGTAATCCTGACAGGGTTCAGGTCAAGCTACTCCAAAATTTGGCGCGTTGGCCTATTGACTATTTTAAGTTGAAGGAATTTGAGAAAGAGCAATTGTGGGAAGGACTCTCTGACCTTCCCCTGAAGCAGGTCATAAAACCCTCATGTGAGAGGTGCCCTCCCTATACTGGGAGGAAGGGAGCATCCTTATCTCCAGAGATGGGGGGATGACTGGGAGGAATCTGAACAGGCCTTGCTACGTTTCCCCCAGCTTAATACATTAGCTCATACCCTAGCACGTATTTCCACGATTTCCCACTCCTCATGAAACCTAGCATCAAAATGCTCTCGTTTGACTGCTTTTTTGGATCATTTCCTTATGAGGGCTCCAGGGTTCCCGCATCGTGTAAAACTTACATTAAATAAATGTGTATGCCTTTCTCCTGTTAATCTGACTTTTGTTACAAGAGCTCCAGCAGAGAACCAAGAAGGGTAGAAAGTAAAAGATTTTTTTTTCCTCTACGATCCCAACACAGTAACTTTGATTCTTTTTTCTTTTTTTAAATAAACTTGTGTGTTTTATTTTATTTTATTTTTGGCTGCATTGGGTCTTCGTTGCTGCACACGGGCTTTCTCTAGTTGTGGCGAGTGGGGGCTACTCTTCGTTGCGGTATGCGGGCTTCTCATTGCGGTGGCTTCTCTTGTTGGGAGCACGGGCTCTAGGTGAGCGGACTTCAGTAGTTGTGGCACGTGGGCTCCAGTAGTTGCGGCTCACGGGCTCTAGAGCGCAGGCTCAGTAGTGGTGGCGCACGGACTTAGTTGCTCCGCGGCATGTGGGATCTTCCCGGACCAGGGCTCGAACCTGTGTCCCCTGCATTGGCAGGCAGATTCTTAACCACTACGCCACCAGGGAAGTCCCCTCACTCAATTCTAATCAAGTCTCAGCATTAAAATACCCACCTTCAACCAGCCTTTGCCGTTCCTCCTCCAAGATGCTCCTACGACTGGTTTGCCTCACCATGATGAGAACAACTGGTCTGAAGGATCGTTTTGGTGATCATTTCAAGGAGCCAGTGTCCCACAGGTGCCTTTCCTGCATGATCTGGTTGTAGGGTCTGCTGCCCACAGGCCTTTGTTCCTGTGTGGGAGAGTGAGGGGGATGGGAAGTGAGCCCCAGGAAACTCCGGGAACAGGCCCATCCCCTCAGAATGGGCACTCCCTTCATCACAGCCTCTCTTCTACCCCTCAGGCCTGCCCATGTGTTCAGACTGTGCAGCTCCACCAAGATCCAGACTACAAAGCAGGAGACTTGGGTTCTATCTCTGACTTTCCAGTTAGCCCACCGGGAGATCCCTGGCAGGTCTCTCTGAGCCCATGCCCACAGATGAGGATCCCTGCATGGATGAGATACAAACTGCAGGGCACTCTGAAGATTACAGAGGCAAGGAATGGCCCCCACCATTCACCCAGTGAGTTCCAACTCCCTGGTCCAGCTCATTTAAAAATAATTGAAAAATAGGGCTTCCCTGGTGGCTCAGTGGACAAGAATCTGCCTGCCAGTGCAGGGGACACTGGTTCGATCTCTGGTCCGGGAAAATCCCACATGCCACGGAACAACTAAGCCTGTGCGCCACAACTACTGAGCCTGCGCTCTAGAGCCCGCGAGCCACAACTACCGAAGCCCGCATGCCTAGAGCCCGTGCTCCGCAACAAGAGAAGCCAATGAAATGAGAAGCCGCGCACCGCAACGAAGAGCACCTGTTCACTGCAGCTAGAGAAAGCCCACATGCAGCAATGAAGACCCAATGCAGCACAAAATAAATAAATAAATAAATAAATAATAATAATTGAAAAAATAGAGAAAAGGAGGGAAGAAGTGAAAAAGAGGAAGCACCCTGTTACCAGCACCTGTTAACTTTTGGTGTGTTTCCTCTTAGCCTTTCACTTATGCATATAACCTATAATCATAGGCATATAGCCTATGTATGAGGTTATATCTTATTTTTTCCATTTATAATGAGGACACTTCCTTGTGGTCTTAAAGTCTCCTTGGAAAACTGAGCTTAAAGGCATCAAAATATTGCACCAGGTAGATATAACCTAGTGTTTACTTAAGAATTCTCCTATGACTGGACACCTGTTTTTACTATTGTAAATAATAGTGCAATGAATATCTTTGAGCACAATGCCCACTCTCCCCTTCCTTCAGTTATTGGAGGAAATCCATCAGAAAATAGATTGCTCCTTGAGAGCAGTGTGAGTAATTCACTTTTATACCCTTTTACCCCAGTACTTGGTCCAAACCAGGGAATAAATAAATAAAATAAATAAATTAAGAAAAAAAAAAAAAGAATTGAGTGAGGATCGTACTATAATAGTTTAGGGTTGACGGATGTATGACCAGGCCACCCAAGATGGCTGTTCTCTTGCTCTCTGCACATCCCCTGCTCGACCAGTGCCTGCTTCACCTACATCCTACTCACCTGACAGACCTTCCCTCTTAATCACAGAGCCTAATCAGTAAATGCCTATGTACTGGCCCCTGGCCCCAGCTAGTGATTGTTCTAATCTTTAGCTCAGAACTCTCTCCACTATGATAGTGTATCAAAGGGGCCGTGAGTGGCAGGGCCCTCTGCTGGTTTCCCTGGCAACCGATGAGCTAACTTGATGTCATCAATTCCCCCTATAACTGGTAACCTCCCTCTCGCCCAGGAGCGGAGACTGCCACCATGTCCTGCCCACCTACATGGTGGGGTGTGGCTCCAGGACCTTGCTTCGGACGTGTAAGCTCCCCCATCCATGAAACCACTGAATCAGGGTCACTGACTCCGGGCTCTTTCTTCAGTCTCCAGGCTGCGCAAGTACAGAGCTTGCAGGCCTGCAGGGTGCAGCCCAACAATGGACAAGGCAAAGGTTTGGAGACAAAGATTTTTAAGACTCTTGGAGAGTAAACTGTCTTTTGATGTTTTTGAACTGTTAAAAGATAAAATGAGGCCTACTAAAAATTTAAGAACTTATTTGAGCAAAATCCATTCCAATTATGCAGCACCAAGCCAGAGTGGTTAGAAGCAAGCACTCCATGGATGGGAGCTGGAGGTGAACTTTTACAGAGGAAAAAAAAGAAACAAAGTAAGGAATTTACTTACTGGCTTAAAGCCTAGTTAGCTGTGATTGGTTGTCCTTAGGTTTCGGTTTGTAACTGTGAGGCATTTGCAGGCTTAGATTTTGGTTTGCTTGTGTAGAACACCCCCAGCATTAGAGCCACCTCAGCCTAAGGGTCTCCTTGTCTAATTAATTTAACAGTATTGAAGAGCTGAACAGTCTGATGTTCATTTAAGTCAAAGATTCTCAACCTCGGCACTTTTGGACATTTGGGGCTGAATCATTCCTTGTGGTTGTCCTGTGCGTTGCAGGATATTTAACAGTATCCCTGCCTCTACCCACTAGATGCCAGTAGCCTTCCCTACACAGTTGTGAAAACCAAAAATGTCTCCGTGCATTGCCCAACATCTCCGGGGGGCATTTAAATGTAAACAAGCCTTTCAGGAAGTTCCTGGAATGAACAACAAAGTTATTTGCAACTTGTATCCCTTTGGCAAGTTTCCTATAGTGGTGTTGTAGGGTTGATAAAGACAGTGGAAGAGCTCATCATGTTAATGCAGTAGACTATAAGGGGTTGAGGGTAGATGGTCTCCATTCTCACCCTTAGCCTCCAGCCTCACCTCTCCTGCCTCTTGCAGTCTCCTGTTGATAGTCAACTTTTAGCTAGAAGATATGACATCTCTGAAGTCAAAAATCAGTAGCTTCTGAGGAATGAAAAGAAAACATGCTAAGGTTTATTGAGCTCTTACCTGAACACGATAGACGTTATGTAACCCCATGAAGTATCATTACCCATTTTATAGATAAGGAAATCGAGGCTCAGAAAAGCAGAGAATTGCTCCTATCACTCAGTGAACGATGAGGTTGGAATCTGAATGCAAGGGTCTGTCTCCATGCTAGGTTGCCAAATCTAGCAATACTATTGTGTGGGACATATTTATACTGAAAAAGTATTCGTTGTTTATCTGAAATTCAAATTTAATTACGCATCCTGTATTTTATCAGTAACTCTACTTCAATAACCCTTCTCTGACCCCACGGGACCAATGCAAGGGGTGTTGGGTGCTGACCACTAAATTGTTGCACGGGGGACAGACCCAGGAGCCCCGGGAGCTTTGGCGAGAGAGGAGGTGGGGTGTAAAGGCCGGCCCACCGGTCTCTGCTTTGAGAGCCTAGTGAGGAGTGACCCCTGGTGGCCACGCGGCGCCCTGCAGCCACAGGCAGTCCGGCCCCTGCGCGGAGCATAGGGCTTCAGAGGCAGACATCTGTTCTTAGTTCTGACCTCCCCCGAGAGCTGACATCCACCCAGGGACTGTGGGGAAGGAAGCCAGGCCCAGAGCCACCTAGGAGCTTTTTCAAACCATTCAGCTGGACTGGGAGTTCATCCCCACGCTGGGTCAACCACTCTGTCGCCCCCAGGTGGCTGATCTGCAAAAAGCAGGTCCTTAGGCCCCTAAAACTTCAAGGACCAAAGGAGGTGGTACCGAACCAAAGCTGGGTCCGCTCCCCGACGCGCAGCAAAGCCAATCTCCTGACAGCGGGCTGTGGGGAAGAAAAGTGCAGCACTTACTGTAAAGCTATACGATAGTCCGGGACAGCTAGTGCTCAAAAAGCCTGAACTCCCCGAAGGGTTTCAGGAAAGCATTTTTAAAGGCCAGGTGAGGGAGGGGGGACTCTCAGGGTGTGTGATCAGCTCCTGCACGATTCTCTGATTGGTTGATGGTGAGGTGACTGGGCGGTGTCGTAGGGGTTAATACTGTGTTATCAATCCTTAGGCTCCAGTAGGCCTGGGAACTATGTGCTCATGGTCATCAGGTAGTTACCTTCTTCCATTTGATGAGGGTTTTCACATTACAAAACAACTCAGGAAACGTGCATCAGATACAATTAACTAGGCGCTTCTGAGAGGAGCTAAAGCAGAGAATAGGGGGGAGGGGTCTGTCCCGGGAAGGCCCCCTAGGGTCCTGCTCAGCTACAGGACTGCTGAGATTTGTGTCCCCCTACCCACTGCTGCCCACAGGGCCTCCTGGGCCCTCTGCCCACTCCAACGTCTGGGGGGGTCACATGCAAACTGAGGGCAGCACTGGAAGGGAGGTCATTATTAAAACTAGCATCAGGAGTCCATTTCTAGCGTGGAGTCCTACAAATTACCTTTGTGTAAATCTGCTCGTGAGTAGAAGCCTTTGTTGTTTAAAGGCTCCACACGGCCCCCTGGGGACTCATTCCTTCCCCAGACGTTTGCTGTGCCCTAACCTGTGCCAGGATATATCAAGTGCTGAAGGTCAAAAACATGATCCACGTGGGGCCCTGCTTTCTCCGGCTGTTGAGGCAACAGGCCTGGACTCAGTCACACAGCTCAGAGAGTGCCACCCGCCCCAGGCCCTAAGGAAATCCCCCGGCTCCCCTTTCCTCTGAGAATCCTTGGGGAGGTGGAGGGGATGTCTCCCCAGGGCCCCTCCTCCGTATGGACCCAACTGACCTTTCGCACTCTTTTTCTGTGTATTTGGCCCCTAATGTTACCCAATGAATCGGGTGATTCAGTCCCGCTGCTCGCCACTTACAAAATCAATTACAGACTCACAAATGGTAGAAGAAAAGTTGCCTTTAATCAGAATGCTGGCAATCTGGGGAGACAGTGGACTCTGCGTCCCCCAAAAAACACCTCCGAAGATTCTGCTCGGCCATGAAAGTTATAAAGGGAAACATAGAAGTCATCTCAGTTGATCACTGAGATAGAGGGTCAGAGTCGGCGGCATCCACCACTGTGTGCAGGCTTGTCGACTCCTTGTGATCGTCCTCTGGATGTAATCTTGTTCATAGTTTGGTCACACAGTTTGTTCGGAAGATTACTGAACAAGAAGCTAAGGAAGAGATCTGGTCATCTGTTAATTACTTATTCTTCATTTCTACTTCTGTGATCTACGGAAAGAACCGACAAATTAGGCAAGGTATTGTGTGATTAAAAGATTTGAAAGACATGGTTGAGCCAGAGATGGGTAGAGCATGGGGATGCTTGGGTTAAAAGTTAGTTACAATATAGCTTTGCTCAAGTGACAGGAAAAGGGGCTTCTTGCTGAGGGCAGTTTCCTGTAAAGAGTTGCTTACACTGAGGCCTCACTGAGTTTGGAAGAGGACTCAGAAGGGCACATGTGAGATTGCAGCCCTAGTTGACACCTTGACTTCCGAAGGGTGAGATCCTGCCCAGGGGACACAGCTATCCTGTACCCAGACTCCTCACAAAAACCGTGAGATAATACACTGGTATTATTTTGAACTGCTAAGTGTGCGGTAATGTTACGCAGCAACAGAAAACTAATATACGCAGTATCTACAGGCTTCACCCTAGCCCTGGGTGCCTCCATTCTGGAACATTCCCACTAACCCCTGGCTTCCTTCATAACCATAAAGCACAGCTAACTGAACCCACAGAAAGGCCCCCATGTGGGATGTGCTGAAAGGGAGGTCCCTTTGAAACTGTACTTCTCCTCGGACGGGACTTGAAACCAGCCACACCGCAGATAGGGACTTGAACCCACGGTATGGGATGTGAACCCATTGTCTTTTTTTTTTTTTTAATCAATTTATTTATTTATTTTATTTTTGGCTGCGTTGGGTCTTCGTTGCTGCGTGCGGGCTTTCTCTAGTTGCGGCGAGCGGGGGCTACTCTTCGTTGTGGTGTGCAGGCTTCTCATTGCAGTGGCATCTCTTGTTGCGGAGCACAAGCTCTAGGTGCACGGGCTTCAATAGTTGTGGCTCACAGGCTCTAGAACACAGGCTCAGTAGTTGTGGCACACGGGCTTAGTTGCTCTGCAGCATGTGGGATCTTCCCGGACCAGGGCTCAAACCCGTGTCCCCTGCATTGGCAGGCAGATTCTTAACCACTGCGCCACCAGGGAAGCCCCCATCGTCTTTTTAATTAAAATCGCTCACCTGGTCTGAAACCATAGAACTCATCTCAGGACTTGGTGAAGCTCAGGTTCTTTTGTCTCGGTGCAGAAAGAATTCAGTGAGAGGCAAAGCATCAGGCAAGAAGTGATTTATTAGTACAGGATGCTTGTGAGAGATACAGGCGGGCAGGCAAGGGAGTGCTGCCCTGAAAGCTAGGTAGGCCACATTTTTATAGTCAAAGGAAAAGTGGGGAGGGGAGAAGACCACCTTCTTCCTCATTCTTGAGTAGACATCAAACTTCCATCATGGGCTTCCCTGGTGGTGCAGTGGTTAAGAATCCGCCTGCCAGTGCAGGAGACACAGGTTCAAGCCCTGGTCCAGGAAGATCCCACACGCCGCGGAGCAACTAAGCCCGTGCGCCACAACTACTGAGCCTGCGCTCTAGAGCCCATGAGCCACAACTACTGAAGCCGGCGTGCCTAGAGCCTGTGCTCCACAACCAGAGAAGCCACTGCAATGAGAAGCCCGCACACCGCAACAAAGAGTAGCCCCTGCTCACCACAACTAAAGAAAGCCAGCGTTCAGCAACGAAGACCCAACTCAGCCAAAAGTAAATAAATTTATTAAAAAAATAAAAACTTCCATCATCAGTTCCTCCTCCACATCAGGCGGGAGAGTTTTTTTGTCCCTACATGGTCAAACTGGGACTTTCATAGCGCTATGGAAATGGGCAAAAAGCAGTAACATATACTAACGTATGGTAAATCATCTCGGGTTTCAGTATAACGTCACCTTTCCCTATATTTTTATTTTTAGTGCGCACAGAGGAGCATGTCCTAGGAATCATCAACTTACCGACCTCACTGGGCAGGATGCAGGTCTCATTCCACCACTGTTTTATTGTTTGGGGGCGTGTCTCATGCTTCTGCTGCACAGTTTTGTTGCTAAGCAAGCACACTTGGTTTCGTTGTTAAGCAAGCCTGCTTTCTTGAGAGATCATTAACTTACAGGGGTCTCCCATACCTTTTTTTACTATTTATGATCCCCTAGTAGGATTAACTATTTAATCACCTACTTTGTTCCTTCACTCTGTCCCTATCACCTTAAGTCCAAAGAAATCTGCCATATCTCCTGCCCTGCTCTAGTGTCTAAAATTCACTAATACTCATCTAGCCAACAAATATTTGAGTGCTATATCAGTTACATTGTCACAATAATGCTGTATTACACAAAAACATAGTGAGCTAAAATAATCATTGTTGCCCATGAGTCTATAGGTTGGCTTTTTGGTTTTTCTGGTCTCAGGTGGCTTGATTAAGAGTCTACAGTCAGCTGTGGGTCAGGTAGGTGGCTCTACTGATCTTAGCTGGCTCCGTGGCATATCTGAGGGTCAGCTGGCTATGAATGGCCTCAGCTAGGCTGATGCAGATCTTCTCTACTTCTCACATCCCTTCAGCAGAATAGCAGGGAATATTCTCTTGGCAATGGCAGGACCCAAAAAAGAACAAGCCCAGTTGTGCAGGAGGGCAAGTGGAACTGCACGTGTGCTTTTCAAGCCTCTGCTTACGGTCATGTTTGCTAACATCTCATTGGCCAAAGCCACACAGTGAGCCCAGAGACAAAGTGGGAGGGGCCTACAAAAATACAGGAAGAAAGAAGGGCATTAATGCAATCAGCTTGCCACAAGGGCCAAATATAAACACGCATTGTTCTGGGTGTTCACTGTACAGTGGTGAACAAGCTTTTAGAGCTTGGGGTACAGTGGAGAAGAAAAGCAATAAATAAATAAATAGAAAGTGTGATTGGTGCTTTGGATGAGAATAGTCAGTAGGACCTACTTTATATGATCTGAAGGATAAGAAGGAGCCAGCGATGGAAAGACCAGCCAATGTAGAAGCTCTGAGATGGATGGCTGATGTATAGTGAGCAAGGAAAGTGATGGCATAAAATAAGACTGGAGGGAGTTCCCTGGTAGCACAGTGGTTAAGAATTCGCCTGCCAATGCAGGGGACATGGGTTCAAGCCCTGGTCTGGGAAGATCCCACATGCCGCGGAGCAGCTAAGCCCATGAGCCACAACTACTGAGCCTGCACTCTAGAGCCTGCAAGCCACAACTACTGAGCCCGCGTGCCACAACTACTGAAGCCCACCCGCCTAGAGCCCATGCTCCGCAACAAGAGAAGCCATCGCAATAAGAAGCCTGCGCACCCCAAGGAAGAGTAGCCCCTGCTCACGGCAACTAGAAAAAGCCCGCGTACAGCAATGAAGACCCAACACAGCCAAAATTAATAAATAAATAAATAAATAAATTTATTTTTAAAAAAAAGATTGGAGAAGTGCCAGGACCAGGGATATGAAGTTTGGATTGTAATCTAAGGGTGATGGGAACTCACTGGAAAGTTCTAATGGGGGAAGGTGACATGATGTGATTTGTGCTTTTTTTTTTTTTTCCGGCCACACCACGCAGCATGCGGAATCTTTTTTTTTTAATGTTTATTTATTTGTTTGTTTATTTGGCTGCGGCGGATCTCAGTTGCGGCATGCAGGATCTTTAGTTGCAGCATGCAAACTCTTACTTGAGGCATGTGGGATCTAGCTCCTTGACCAGGGATCGAACCTGGGCCCCCTGCACTGGGAGCGTGGAGTCTTTGCCACTGGACCACCAGGGAAGTCCCAGCATGCGGAATCTTAGTTTCCCAACCAGGGATCGAACCCTCACCCCCTGCAGTGGAAGTGCAGAGTCTTAACCACTGGACTGCCAGGGAAGTCTTGACTTGTGTTTTTAAAAGGTCACTCTGGCTATTGCATGGAGAATGAACGAATGTTAGGGAGATAAGAGCAAAAGCAGGGAGACAAGTTAGCAGGAGGTGTAGGGGTTCAGAATGAACCCCGCCACCCCCAACATGTGTCAGTTTTGCATGAGGATTATTTTGAGCTAAAGGCAATTGAGACCCTGCGGGTTCAAGAGAAAATACTGCCCCTCCCTTAACTACCTAGAAGCATTTAAATTTGAGATTTTTCCCAGAAAATGAGTTAGTCCCAGAGATACATTTTATCTAAGTGGCCCCATCTATATGGCAAGGCAAACATCTAATTACCAAACACTTACTCTGTTTATCGTCCTGTGAATGACCCTTCTGTCCTTGGAAGCCTCAGACCCCTATCCCATTCCTTAGCTCAGGATGGAATACAGACCTCATTTTACGTTTCTTGTATGTGGGGTTCCCGTACATATAAAATTAAGTCTGATTTTCTCCTTTTAATCCGTCTCATGTCAATTTAATTCTTAGACGAGCCAGAAGAACCTAAAAGGGTAGGGGAAGGTTTTCTTCGTTCTTGACAGAGGATACTAGGAGTAGTAGAGAGATGGGAGGGGACAGTTTGTGCTCTGTTTGGAGTAGAGCTGGCAGAAGTTGCTGAGGCTTTGGATGTGGAGAGGAGGAGGTATCAGGGTATCATTTTTAAAATTAATTAATTTATTTATTTATTCTTGGCTGCGTTGGGTCTTTTTTGCTGCACGCGGGCTTTCTCTAGTTGTGGCGAGCGGGGGCTACTCTTTGTTGAGGTGTGCGGGCTTCTCATTGCGTTGGCTTCTCTTGTTGCAGAGCATGGGCTCTAGGAGCACAGGCTTCAGTAGTTGAGGCACGTGGGCTCAGTAGTTGTGGCTCGCGGGCTCTACAGTGCAGGCTCAGTAGTTGTGGCTCACGGGCCCAGTTGTTCCGCGGCATGTGGGATCTTCCCAGACCAGGGCTTGAACCCATGTCCCCTGCATTGGCAGGCGGATTCTTAACCACTGTGCCACCAGGGAAACCCCTATCAGGGTTTCTGACTTGAGCAACTGAGTGAACAGAGAGGCGCCACTTGCTAAGATGGAGAAGAGGCAGAGAACAGGTTGGAAGGAGGGATCAAGAGTTCAGCTTTCAATATGTTAATTATGAGATGCCCGTGAGACAGCCAGGCATTTGGATATATGGGGCTAGATCTCCAGAAGGAAGTCTTTTGAGGTTGGGTCCTACAAAGGAGGAAACTGGTTGGGTGGGCAGAATTTATGACTTAATGGATTGGTGGGTCCTAGAGGCAGGGGTGCTGAAAGAGTCTTAATGAGCTAGCTGTTAGTCTTGATAAGTCATCTGCTTTGTTTACAATCTTATCTTTCAGGAGCAGCTATTTCCTGGAACAAGCAGCAAAATTATTTTTGCTTGGTCCTAGTATTGTTTAACACAGGGACAGGAAAATATGTTCATTTCAGTTCTAATCAGAAAATTGTCCTCAGGCAAGTGCCTCAAAATAATAATAATAATAATAATAACTACTGGGGCTTCCCTGGTGGCGCAGTGGTTAAGAATCCTCCTGCCAATGCAGGGGACACGGGTTTGAGCCCTGGTCCAGGAAAAGCCCACATGCCGCGGAGCAGCTAAGCCCATGCACCACAACTGCTGAGCCTGCACTCTAGAGCCCATGAGACACAACTACTGAGCCCGCGTGCCACAACTAAGACCCAGTGCAGACAAAATAAATTAATTAATTAATTAAAAAAGAAAAGATGATAAGGCAGACTTCATTCAAGAGGGACCTTTACAATGGGGTTTTGTAGTAGGGAAGAGAGATAGCGTTCAGCTCAGAGTATAATAAGGAAAAGTGGGAATTTATAGCCAAGGAGCAAGACGGCAGATCAGGCGATAGAAAAGTACTAAGAGGTAGGGTAATTCTTTGCTAAACTGACCTAACAGCATTTTTGCTGAAGGCAGGCCAGGGTGAAAAGATATCAAAGGTGAGGGATTTTCAGTAAACTGACTCAGCAGGAATCTTGCTAAAACTGGACAATGCAGAGATGAACAGGAAACCCAAAAGTCAGGGCCTAGTTGAGAAGAGAGTTCAGAGGAACCTGACTTCAGGGTTTGGTCAAGCAGAGAATCTTTGTCAGGAGGAAAAACTTGTCCTCTACCATCTTACATTAAGTAAATGGGGCCTGAAAATTAAACTGCCTAAAGACTGAGTAGCAAGAGAAAAAAGGAGTTTATTTATGCATGCACCACGCGTACACATGGGAGTGTTCAGTGAGTAACTAAAAGGGGTGGTTAGGATTTGAGGCTTATATATTGTTGAAAAACAAAATTTGACTGAATAAATTGGAAGATCTTATTGGCTTTACTCAATGGTTCATGAATCAGGCAGCACCCCATTGTGGAGACTCAGAGCACGCTGCCCCCAAATATGCCAAAGTGATTATTTTGAATTACAGTTACTTTAAAAATAGCCTGTACAAGAAGGACACTCTGACTTTCCCCTCTGTCTCCATGAAAACAGGAAATAAATCTCCCATGTAAAAGGCACCCTCCCTGTACCAGGAGGTAGAGAGACATCCTTATCACCAGAGATAGGGAATTTAGGGCCAAGAAGCCTGTGTATGTCTGTTAGCATAATTGATGCTATTTTGGGCCCATAAAACAAAGACAGTTGCTTTTAATTCTCCAAATAACTGGTCTACCACCTAAAAGATATCAAATTTTGATTTGCCCAACTACATTTTCTTTAATTTTCTTTTTTATATCAGTGAGAAGATTTCCAAATAAACTGGAAATCGAGTTGTATGTTCTAGAACTTTAGAGTTCAATTTATCATGCCTTCAAAATTTGTGCAAGGCATTCAACAAAGGTCTTCTTTCTGAGTGCACAAGTCAAACCTAGACCACCCTAGGGGCAGAAAAACCCCTCCATTATTGCTTTTATTAGCCCCTGAGTATTAGCCTCCAGTTTTTATTTCAGATTGTGTAGAGGCTCAGGTAAACTTATTGGTTTCCTTTAATATTAATTTAATTAATATTGCCTTAGGGGCAGATTTATATGCCCTGTCTTATACCAGGCAGGGGAAGCATTCCCCAGTGAGACATAATGTCTATCTCACAATATAATCAAACAAAAGAGATGTAACCGTCTTACATAAAGCCCATTCAAATACACTAATTTTTTAAAATAAACTTTTATCTCAATTCTATCAACTATGATACCTTTAAGTTTAGCTTCCATTAGGATCCCATCAACAAATCTTGGTCTTACAAAGAGTCCCAGAAACTTTCCTTTTTTCCCCCGGGCCATTTTTATCTATTTTTATATAAAAGGCTTTGGGGTCCCCAGTGAGGGGTAGAACCAAGGGACTCAGGTCCTTTTCTCAATCTTTAACTTGATTAATTGACCTAATTGTAGCCCCAAGCAATTGCTTGTCAGGTATCTCACTGTAATTTTCTTTCAGCCTTTAACTTATTTTTCCAAACTGGGGTAAATAGAGCAGACTCATTTGGGACCCTTTAATGCTGGGGGGAGAGTAGATGGTCCCTTTGGCCCTACCAACCTTAGGTAGTTTTGTATCAAAACTTTTTTTAATCCTATCAACATCCATTTTATTTATCCCATTTTTCTTTTGAATTTTATTTTATTTATTTTTTTATACAGCAGGTTCTTATTAGTTATCCATTTTATACATATTAGTGTATACATGTCAATCCCAATCTCCCAGTTCATCCCACCACCACCTCCACCACTTTCTCCCCTTGGTGTCCATACGTTTGTTCTCTACATCTGTGTCTCTATTTCTGCCCTGCAAACTGGTTCTTCTGTACCATCTTTTTGTTTTTTAATTCTAGTTTTATTGTATTGTGAGATGTTTGTTTGTTTGTTTTTGGCTGTGTTGGGTCTTTGTTGCTGCGCACGGGCTTTCTCTAGTTGCGGCAAGCGGGAGCTACTCTTCATTGCGGTGCGTGAGCTTCTCATTGCAGTGGCTTCTCTTGTTGCGGAGCACGGGCTCTGGGCGCGGGCTTCAGTAGTTGTGGCTCGTGGGCTCTAGAGTGCAGGCTCAGTTGTGGCGCACGGGCTTAGTTGCTCCGTGGCGTGTGGGATCTTCCCAGACCAGGGCTTGAACCCGTGTCCCCTGCATTGGAGGCGGATTCTTATCCACTGCACCACCAGGGAAGCCCCGCAAGTTTTAAATTAATGAGTGGGTTTCCCAATGGGACTGCTGCACAGTATGCAGAATCTGTCTCCACCACTCCCATAAATTTCTGAGTTGCTTAAGAAAGCCATAACCAGCTAAGAGGAGCCTTGTCTCTTCTCTTCACAACAAAGCTCTCATGTGGTAGCTTCACTTTTATCCTGACAAATTCTGTTAAGGTAGCTGAATTGAGGAAAGACATCAGGTCAGCCTCCTACCTAATCAGCTAGCCCAAGCCTCCTCAGTATCTTTCAGCTGAGCAAAATCATTCCAGTGTTTTACAGCTGGGGGTAACTGCAGTGTCTTTCAACTAAGCAAATATAGGTAACTCTTCTATTTAAAAAAAATTTTTTTAAACATTTTTAGTTGAAGTATGGTTGATTTATAATCTTGTGTTAATTTCAGCTATACAGCAAAGTGATTCAGATAATGTGTATATATATATATATATATATATATATATATATTCTTTTTCATTATGGTTTCTCATAGGATACTGAATATAGTTCTCTGTGTTATACAGTAGGATCTTGTTGTTTATCCATTCCATATATAATATATAATAGCTTACAACTGCTAACCCCAAACTCCCATTCCATCCCTCCCCCAATCCCCCCAACTCTGGCAACCACAAGTCTATTGTCTTTGTTTGTGAGTCTGTTTCTGTTCCGTAGGTGGGTTCATTTGTGTCATATTTTAGATTCCACATATAAGTGATATCATATGGTATTTGTCTTTCTCTTTCTGACTTACTTCACTTGGTATGATAATCTCTAGTTGCATCCGTATTGCTGCAAATGGCATTATTTCATCCTTTTTTTTATGACTGAGTAGTATTCCACTGTATATATGTACCACATCTTCTTTATCCATTCATCTGTTGATGGACATTTATGTTGTTTCCATGTCTTGGTTATGGTGAATAGTGCTGCTATGAACACAGGGGTACATATATCTTTTTGGATTAGAGTTTTGTCTGGAGTGGGATTGCTGGATCATATGGTAATTCTATTTTTAGTTTTCCGAGGAGCCTCCATACTGTTTTCCATAGTGGCTGTGCCAGCTTACATTCCCACCAACAGTGTAGGAGGGTTCCCTTTTCTCCACATCCTCTCCAGCCTTTGTTATTTGTAGAGTTTTTAATGATGGCCATTCTGACCGGTGTGAGGTGGTACCTCACTGTAGTTTTGATTTGCATTTCTCTGATAATTAGTGATGTTGAGCATCTTTTCATGTGTCTAATGGCCATTTGTATTTCTTCTTTGGAGAAATGTCTATTTAGGTCTTCTGCCCATTTTTCGATTGGGTTGTTTGATTTTTGTTGTTGAGTTGTATGAGCTGTTTGTATATTTTGGAAATGAAGCCTTTGTGGGATGCCTCGTTTGCAAACATTTTCTCCCATTCTGTAGGTTGTCTTTTAGTTTTGTTTATGGTTTCCTTTGCTGTGCAAAAGCTTGTAAGTTTGATTAGGTCCCATTTGTTTATTTTTGTTTTCATTTCTATCGCCTTGGGAGACTGACCTAAGAAAACATTGGTACAATTTATGTATAGGTACCTCTTCTTGAACCTAAGTTCAAGAATGACCTACTCCTCATGGTGAGGAGTTTAACAACCTCTGAATAAACTCAGGATCTTCAACCAGGAGTGGGAGATCAGGTATCAGGGGAGATTCACCCAAATTAATCCGGACTCACTGAGGAGGTGAACAGGCACAAGGGGTCCTGCTGGTATCAAGGCTCCAGAGTTGAGGCAAAGGAGAGTAGTCTGCTCTGGGTCCCTGAATTGTTGCCAAAACTGTCAACTTGAAAAAAGCATACAACGTTAAGGGCTCTGAGTTGAGTTTATTCAGCATCTTACTAAGGACTAGAGCCCAGGAGAAAGCCTCTCAGATAGCTCTGAGAAACTGTTCTGAAGAGGTAAGGGTGGAGCCAGGACATATATAAACCTTTTTTTTTGGGGGGGGGGCTGGGAAAAAGTGTAGTCAAGCATAAAAAGGTTACTGCTAATCACAAAGAACAGACATCTCAAGTTAATGATTTTAGTGCTTTCCTATGTATGGGAAGATGCAAGAATCTGGGGTAGCTGACGTTTTTTCCTTAGATATGTATCTTAACTATCTAGGGGCTGGTATATCCAAAGCACAGAATGCTTCTTGTTTTCTCCATCCTGGATTCCCTCAGGCACATGGTTGGTGGGCAAATGCAGTGGCTAATGGCTTAATCCTTGTAGAACTGGAATGGCAGGCAACATTTTTTTCTTTACAGTATTAAGTCTTGGTTTGCTGACGTCAGGGAGGAAGAATTTTTCCTTCTAGGTTCTCTGGCTATCTAAGAACTCAACTGACATGAGACAGATTAACAGGAGAAAATCAAACAACTTTAATAACATGTATGCATGGGACAGACCCAGGAAAACTGAGTAACTTACAACAATGGCTGAAACGACCATCTTCAGCTAATGCCAAAAGAGGATGTTGGGGTAGTGGTTTGGGACTTCAAAGGGGAGGAAGGCAATTCACATGGCGATGCAAAAGCAAATGTTTGGTAAATAAATACTTGCTGGGCCATGCAGAGACAACAGGACACAGAGTGGACTCTAATCTCTAGGCCCTGAGGATTTCCCCCACCAAACCTAGCCCATATTCTTTGCAGATATCGCTGGTGACAGCTGTATTCCAGGGACAGGCCCTCTATCTAAAAAATATTTAGGCAGTTAGGGGGAAGGTCAAATTTTCTTCCTGAGTCTTTTGGACCTTGATTGTTTTCAGCTTGAAATAATCCACATGCCAAAGAGACATTTGGGAGTGGTAAGTTTTGTTCCCTACACTGATGTGGGGCTTAGCACAAGAGACTCCAGTTTTTTTTTTTTTTTTTTTTACCATACCTCATGGCTTGTGGGATCCTAGTTCCCCAACCAGGGATTGAACACGGGCCCTCGGCAGTGAAAGCTATGAGTCGCAACCACTGAAGTGCCAGTGAATTCCCGTGACTCCACTTTGAGCTGGTTGTTTCTTTTTTAACAATATCTAACTTAGTAGGTGAAGGGAAGAAAAATATACCACCCTAAAACGTACCTCTTTGGCATATTGATTATTTTAGGCTGATTATTTATAAGAAACAGCAGACAGAGGAAAAGCTCCAAAAACTGAGTAGAAGTTATCCTTTTGTAAGAAACATTTACATTTATAAGGTAAATCTATATTTGTGATGGTGTCTCCCTCCCTGTACCATGAAGAGGAGGATGACCAAATCTCTAGAAACTGTTAACAATGAAGAAGGCATATACTTAAATCTGCATAACAACCTTACCCTTGTTTACTGTGCTTTGCCTGATAACCTTACATAATTGATCTCCCTGCCCCCCACCATCTTCTTTTGTCTTTAGCAGAAGATGTATTTAAGGTGATGGCTTTGTCCATTTCAGAGACTTACTCAGTTTTCCTGGGTTTCTCCTATGTATAAAGGAAGTATACATGTTATTAAACTTTTGTTTTTCTCTTCTTAATCTGTTTTATATCAATTTAGTTACTAGACCAGCCAAAGAACGTAGAAGAGTAGAAGGGAAACCCACCCCTACATAGGGAAAAGGGAGGGATAGGAAAGGCTCCTATGAGAAAACCAGATTTCTTTTGGAAAGACAAATGGGTTTTTACGAGAGCAAAAGAGAGATAAGAAAGTCTGTGATAATGTTTGTTTATGTAGGTACCCCTGGTCTGTCTTCAGGGCCATAAAATTTCCCAGGAGAGGAGATTTATGGTACATTTCCTCTTGGTCTTTCTCCTGGGAGCAGACTCACCCCAAGGAGGGAATTTATGGTAGTCCTCGTTTCTCAGAAGTTCCTGCTTTTAGTAGATGAGAGACACACTGAGATGGCTTTTGTCTGCATCTATTGAATCTCAAATGTCTTCAGCTTAAAATAATCTTTATACCAGGTTTTGGGTTCTGGGTGGGTCCCAACAGGGCTTAGCCAGTTCAATCATTGTTTGGCTCACCATGAAATGGCAAATGACAACCTGAGATGTGTCACAGGACCAAATACATGCCACAGCTGTTGGGGCCGAAACCGTGTATCTCAGATTGGGACTTGAACCCAGGTGGCTGGGACTCGAACCCGGCCAAAACCCCCAGTCTTCCAACTGAGATCACACACCTGGTTTTAGGACTTATTGAAGCTCAGGTTCTTGATGTCTCATCGCAGAAAGAATTCAGTGAGAGACAAAGTGATGGGTAAGAAGTGGGTTTATTTAGAGAGAAACACGCTCCGCAGACAGAGTGTGGGCCATCTCAGAAAGTGAGAAAGGCACCAGGGTCTGGGGTTGTCAGTTTTTATAGTGGTGGGTAATTTCATACGCTAATGAGAGGGAGGAGTATTCCAGCTATTTCGAGAAGGGGCAGTGATCTCCAGGAATTGGGCTACCACCCACTTTTTGATACTTACGGTCGCCTTAGAATTGTCATGGAGCCTGTGGGTGTGTCATTTAGCTTGCTGATGTGATACAATTAGTGTATACTGAGGCTCAAGTTCTAGTGGAAGTCGACTTGTCCACCATTTTGGACCTATTTGGTTCTAATCCGTTTATGTCATGTCCTCGGGCTATGTCATCCTTTCAAAGGTTGTGCCCTGCCCCCTTCCCTCCTGTTTCAGGGCCACAGCTCTCAAATCATAGCTTTATATCTGGGAACTTAAGAGGCCATTCTTTGAAACTAAAGCTACCTCATTAGGGGATGGTGTGTTCAGAGGAGGGACTTGGCTGGGTAGGTACTTCAACTGAGCTGGCAAAGGCTTTTTGTGTTACCGAACTCAGGTCCAGCTGCTCAGCACCTGAAAAATCAACACTCGAGAGGCAAGTATTGGTAGAAACTGAAAGTGTTGCTTTTAATCAGAAAGCTGACATTCTGGAGAAAAGGTGGACTTGCATCCCAAATCCAACTCCAAAGATTCTGCTCAGCCCTGAAAGTTTTTAAAGGGAAAAGGGGAAGTAATCTCAGTTAATCATGGAAATAGGGGCTCAGACTCATTTCCATCTTCCACTGCATGCAGGTTTGTCGACTCCTAGTCTTTAGATAGCCTTTCTTTAGATGCTATCTCGTTTACACAGTTTGTGAGATTACTGAAGGGGAACTTAAGGAAGAGATCTGGTCATTGGTTAATTACTTATTCTTCATTTCTATTTCTTTGATCTTTGGAAAGAACCAACAGTTTAGGCAAGGTATTGTGTGATCAAAAGATTTGAAAGGTGCGCTTGGGCCAGAGATGAGTAGAGCCTGGGAGTTTAAGGTTGGTTACAATACAGCTTTGCTAAAGTGACAAGACAAAAGAGGCCTCCTGCAGAGAGCTCTTTCTTGCAAGGAGCTCTCTCCTGCCAAGAGCTCTCTCCTGCCAAAAGCTGCTTACAAATCCCCACTTGTCAGAACATCGTTCCACTTCTATGGGATTAGGGGTGAAGATCCATCTTCTGTAACTTCTTCATTCTGACGTAGGGACTGTATTCTCAGGATGGAAGATGTCAACTTGGGACGGTAGCGTCTCTTTGCTGACAATTTCAGTTGCCCACTTACATATATGGGCAGAGCAAGCTATAATTATTTTGATGTCCACCACAAAGATATAGATTATTATGAGCAATAGTGTTAATTCCATTCTCTTAAGGCCAGTTCTTGAAATTGTGCGTGCCATAGATTCAGTACTGCTCAAGACGTAGCCGCTTATGTCATGGCTGTACTCTGGTCATCATGCAGTTAGCTTTTCCCTCTGGTGGCAGTTACAGTATTTGTAAAACAACCCAGGAATGTGCATCAGATACTGAAAGATTCTGTGACTTTAATGTCCTAATCATTAGCTGCTTGAGCCTGCTCCTTCGTGACTCAGGGAGGCCTGGGACACTTCAGCTTCTCTACAAACAAGAGGCAGGGGACACGGAGGGGCCTTTGTACGTGGCGGGGCAGCGGGGCGCAGGGTTCTGCTCAGTTCCATTTGTGTTGGGATTAGCGAAGGAAAAGTGAGCAAGAGCATTGCAGGGGGCAGAAACAGCATGTGAAAAGGAAGGGACTTGGGCTTCCCTGGTGGCGCAGTGGTTGGGAATCCACCTGCCAGTGCAGGGGACACGGGTTCGAGCCCTGGTCTGGGAGGATCCCACATGCCGCGGAGCAACTAAGCCCGTGTGCCACAACTACTGAGCCTGCGCTCTAGAACCCGCGAGCCACAACTACTGAAGCCCGTGTGCCACAACTACTGAAGCTCGCGCCCCTAGAGCCTGTGCTCTGCAACATGAGAAGCCACCACAATGAGAAGCCTGCGCCCCGCAACAAAGAGTAGCCCCTGCTCACTGCAACTAGAGAAAGCCCGCGTGCAGCAGCGAAGACCCAATGCAGCCAAAAATTAAATAAATGAATAAGTAAATAAATTTATTAAAAAAAAAAAAGGAAGGGACTTGTATTTATAGGGCACAGATTAAATTCTTGGTAACTGTCTTCATCTCATTCCATTCTCCCAGTAACCCTGTGAGGTAGATATTAGTCCACCCCGTTTATCTGATTGGGAGATCAGGGCTCCAGTGCAAATAATTTACCCAGGCTGCCACCATTTGTATGTGAGGTCTCCAGGATGGAAAGCAGGTCTGTATGGCTTCAGGGGAGAAGATGATGCCAGAACAGAGAAGGCAGAGGGTAGGAATGGCAGTCAGCTGGGAAGGGAGACTGGGGCCAGACTTGAGAGATCAGAAGCTGAAACCACATTCAGCGCAAAAGGGTTGCTCTAGTCATTAGAAAAGTATCTGGCAATTCTACCTAGGACGGCTCTGGGAATCAGAGAAATGCCTGGGCTAGTCCCCACCCTTGGTGGTCTGAGATAACAGGGAAGCTTCCAAGAAAGAGGAATGGTGGGATGGGGGCGGGGGGAAGTGCTCCAGGCTGTGCAAGGCCTCTGGCCTGTCTCCCCTCTCTCTCCAGGTGGTCTAGGCCCCCTCCTCCCCAAGCCAGTCACTCAGCCTCCACCATACCTCAGGGCGGTAGGCAATGCACAGGTGCCTTTGATTTCAGTCCCCTTGCTGCCCGATGCAGCTATTGTCTCCTTCTACCTGGCCACCACAGAGTTCCCCTCCTCATTTCCAAGATTGAGAAAGCAAATATTAGCAATGAGAAGGAATGAGAAGTTAAAAATGTGCCCTGCCATTCATCCGGCTGGGATAACAAAGATAAAGCCAGTTGCAAAGTTGAACAGGAAACACTATTTCTCTCAAGGACAAGCTGCAGTGGCAAAAGGACTCCTGCTTTCTTACTCACTGAGAAGTCTTGTCCTCTAAAATCAGAGACCATCAGAAACTTTGCTGTTTGAAATTTTGTCAGCAGGAATGAAACACCCCATTCTTGCCTGCACATTCTAATTCACTCTGACACAGAAAAGCAGCTTCTATTTACAACCCAGGTGCACCGCATTAGATAAGGGATTTTTGGACACACCATGCCACATCTGTCTTAACTTTGTAGTTTCCACCTTTCAGTCTAGGTTTGACTTTACACCCTGCTTTGCTTTGAGCCTATCCAAGCATGGCTTCAGGTAAATTCCTCCTAAACTCCACCCTCCCCCAAAGCACATAACTGTAGGTTTTCTTTTGTTTCCTTTGTTTGGTCCCTCCTATTGCTATGGAGTCTCCTTCTGTGCCAAAAAACCTGACTTTGTCAGACTATAGGCTTGTCCCTGGTGATCAAGGGCTGATTGGGCTAGGACAGGACCTCACAAAACACTCCCTTCCTTTTCCAGACTTGACTTTATTTCCCGAGGGCTAAGACAAAGGCAAGGGCTGTTCGGTCCGCCTGATCCTGAGATGGGCGGAGCGGGAACACAGAGCACTGCATTCTTCTGGAAAACGTTCAGAGCTTTCTTTATGTAACTGTGTCCCATTAATTGGTGTGCAGGCACTGGACTGAGGGCTTTACAAAGCCATTCCACTCAGTCCTCACCACAACGCTATGAAGTAGGTCCTGTTATCATCATTCCCAATTTACAGGTGAAGAAACTGAGGCAAGGAGAGAAGTTAAGTAAATTGCCCAACAAAGTCATGCAGTCAGTAAGCAGTTCAGCTGGGATTTGAACACAGGAAGTTTGAATGCAGAACCCTTAACCACTAGGCCGGAGGTTCATAAAACTAAACCCTGGTGCTTTTAATATCTCATTACCTTCTGGACCAAGCCTCCTAGGCCAAAAGAAATACTTAACAGTTCCATGTATTCAGTTTTATGCCCATACAACTTTTTTTTGTTTTATAAATTTATTTATTTATTTTTGGCCGCGTTGGGTCTTCGTTGCTGCGCGCGAGCTTTCTCTAGTTGCGGCGAGTGGGGGCTACTCTTCGTTGCGGTGTGCAGGTTCCTCATTGCAGTGTATGCCCATACAACTTTATAAGCATTTATGTCCTAATAATTTAGTAGCTGTTTGGGAAAAAAATACAGATAAATTAAAAGGAAAAATAATATTTTTATTTCATTCTTAAATAACCTATACATAGTATTGAAATGTGTGTGCTGGTTGGGCACTGCACAACTTCTCAAACTTTAAAATCAGATTTGGACACCACCACACTCATTCTACACGGTACTCGCTTTTTACCACAGAAAACACCAAAAACTCAGTTTCACAAAGATATGTTGTTGTGGGGACCTACTCAGAATACCAGAGTTTGTATAAAGATTATTTTAAGCTGAAGACTTTGAGATTCACCAGATGCAGAAAGAAGACTTCTTGGAGTTTACTTTGACTAAAAGAAGCAACTTCTGAGAAATGAGTCTGGCATTAATCCTCTCTCCAGGGGGAATTCCCTGGCTGTACAGTGGTTAGGACTCTGTGCTTCCACTGCAGGGGGCACAGGTTCGATTCCTGGTCATCCCACATGCTGTGGGGCGGGGCGGGGCGGGGCGGGGCGGGGGTGGGACGGGAGAGAAAATCCTCTCTCCAGGGGAGTTTCATGGCCATGAAGAAGATAGAAAGAGAACTGGTACCTGCATAATCTATTATCACAAACTTATTTGTCTTCTATTCTAAAAACGCATTTGTCTTTCCTAAAGAAACCGATTTGTCCTCACTATAGAAGTCTTTTCTTTCCCCCAGTAAGTTAGATATATAAGCTCCCAGTTCTAACCACCCCTTTGAGTTACTCATCATGGAGCATGTCTGCATGTATTCGCATTGCATGCAAAAGTAAACTCTTTCTTTTGCTAATCTCTTTTGTCAGCTTAATTTGCAGACTCCCAAAACTGAACCTAAGAGGGTAGAGGAAATGCTGTTTTTTTCTTCCCCAACGATATCATTAAAAGCAATGTAGCATGAGTTTGTGTTGAAACTGCGAACTAACTGCAGTTAGTAGTCTTGTACAATGCCTGACAGGTGTTGCTGAATTTCCCCTGAAACTTAAAAATACCCCATGGTGCCCCTGTGAATTTGCTCTTGTTCCCTGGGGTGCCTTGGTGTCCAGTTTGGGAACCATAGTACTAGCCTAAATTCCTATCAAAGTGATCTAACAATCTATGAGCCCACTGGGACTGGCATATTGTAACTGCTTGTTTTTTCAGCAGTGTCAGGGAGGAAGATATTTTCCTCTACCCTTCTAAATTCTGGCTGGTCTAAGAATTAAGTTGATGTGAGTAAGATTAACAGGAGATAATCCAATAAAAGTTAAGTAACATGTATACATGGAAGAGACCCAGGAAAACCAAGTAACTCACCAAAATGGCAGAAATTCTCACCTTAAATACCATGTTCAGCTAAAGACTAAAGAGGATGTTGGGGGTAGTGTTTTGGGACCTCAAAGGGGAGAAAGGCAATGCAAGTGGAGATGGAAAAGCAAATGTTTGGTAAATAAATGTTTGCTAGGCCGTGCAGGGGGTGGGACAGAGTGGACTCTGATCTCTAGGCCCTGCTGAGTTTCCCCCACTACACCTAGCCTATATTCTTTGCAGACATCTCTGGTAATAGCTCTATTCCAGGAATAGGCCCTTTATCTAAATTCTTTTAGGCAGTTAAGGGGGAGGTAACAAGGAAAACTTTCCAAGTCTTCTGTTTCCTAAAAGTAATCAGGCTAAATTAATCCTCATGTCAAAGAGACACATTTTGGGGTGGAAACTTTGCTGCCCTACAGCAATCTCCATACATCTCTGGATGTATCTGTCTGGTTCACAGCTGTATCTATTGTACCAACATCAGTGCCTGGCACAAAGGAAGAATGCAGTTGAAGGAGGTGTCACATAAGTGGGGAGCACAGGTGCAGAGCACACATGGTTAACTCTTGAGGGGTATTTCACCCTCCCCTATTCATGAGTCATCGCAAAGTGAATGTGTCCAGAATTTTGGATATAAATACCACGGATTCCTGCTCTTCTGGCTCTTTTTCCTCCTAGACTTTATGCTTCCTATTTCCACACTCTTTCTTCTGTAGAGAACAATATAGCTCAATTAGGTCGCTGTTTATTAAATACAGTTTATTCTCAATCTAGCAGTCCGTGTCAGATCAGGTCATTCGTCTACTCAAGACCTGCAGTGGCTCCCCAGCTCACTCAGAGTCAAAGCCAAAAGTTCCATAAGGCCTTGGATCATCTGCCCTTGCCTTCCTTCCCTGACCACATGGCCTACCACTCCCCCACCCCACCCCGGTTCATCCTCCTCCAACCATTCAGGCCACCTTGCTATTCCCAAACTCAAGGTGTTTGCTTTTCACTTAGAGGCTGTTGACCTCTGCCTGGAAGGCTCTGCTCTCAGACATGTGGAAATAGTTAAGACCACCCAAATGAGAACAAGCAAAGGCTGTTTACTCAGAGCTTGCTACAGCAAGGGAATCAGCCATCATTATTTGCATTTGGCAGTGAGCTGACAGGCATTGCTACAGGGGTTGTTGTTTGGCTCCCTGGACTGGTTGCTGCAGCTACGGTTGACTTTCTGAGTTCGTTGCTGCAGATTGAAGCCAAATCACTGCCTCTGCAGCAACCAGTCCAGAAGACAAAGACCTCTGTAGCAATTGCCCCAGAACTGTCAGGACTTGGTTGATAGCTGGTCAGCTTCTCTTTTTTAAAAAATTTTTTGGCTGTGTTGGGTCTTCGTTGCTGAGCGCGGGCTTTCTCTAGTTGCGGCGAGTGGGGGCTACTCTTTGTTGTGGTGCGTGGGCTTCCCATTGCGGTGGCTTCTCTTGTTGCGGAGCACGGGCTCTAGGTGCGCGGGCTTCAGTAGTTGTGGCGCACGGGGTGTCTCAGCAGTTGTGGCTCGTGGGCTCTAGACCGCAGGCTCAGTAGTTGTGGCGTATGGGTTTAGTTGCTCCGTGGCATGTGTGATCTTCCCGGACCACGGATCCAACCCGTGTCCCCTGCGTTGGCAGGCGGATTCTTCTTTTTAAAATTAATTAATTAAGTAATTAAATTTTTGGCTGCGTTGGGTTTTTGTTGCTGTGCACGGGCTTTCTCTAGTTGTGGCGAGCGGGGGCTGCTCTTCGTTGAGGTGCACGGCTTCTCACTGTGGTGGCTTCTCTTGTTGCCAAGCACGGGCTCTAGGCGTGCGGGCTTCAGTAGTTGTGGCATGTGGACTCAGTAGTTGTGGCGCCCGGGCTTAGCTGCTCCGTGGCATGTGGGATCTTCCTGGACCAGGGCTCAAACCCTTGTCCCCTGCATTGGCAGGCAGATTCTTAACCACTGTGCCACCAGGGAAGTCCCCAGCTTCTCTATTTTTTTAATCCCCACTTCCAACTCAGGACCAATCAGAGGAAGCTAAGTATGCTTCCCCAAACCAATCACAGAGGATGCTCTACTTCTAGTTAGCCCACCTCCAGCTATCCCACGGCCAATCACAGCACACCTGATGCCTCTGCTTTTTCACTATGAAGCTTTCCTACCCTTCTGCCTGCCTTTAAGTCTCTGCCAGACACAAGTGGTGGTAGCAAACTCTGAACAAGTAGCTTGTTCTGTTTGTTCTGAGTTGGGTGTTCTTCACACACAGTATGTGCCTTCTGCATGGAGAAGCCGGGTGACTTTACCTACCGAGGGACTGTGTGTTTGATGACTCTCAGATGTGTGACTTCTTACTCGTTTTACTCGTTTGGGGGAAGCATCTAACGGGCCTCCAAAATTTGGCCCAAAGTTATTATTGTTCTCATTAATGATGAGGAAACAAGTTGAGAGAAGTAAAATTGCTGTTACCTGCCTGGTGAGTTAGGGTCAGAGGCCAGGTCTCGAGTTACCCCAAGCACTGGCTCTTAACCTCCGTCCTATAACTGGCTCATTCCCCCTGAGCCTACATTTCCTCTCTCTAAAACAAGAATAATAACATCATATTAAGTTGAACCAAATGAAACAGAATTTTTGTACTTTGAAAAAGTTTGAATACGGAATTCCCTGGTGGTCCAGTGGTTAGGACTCCATGCTCTTACTGTTGAGGGCCCTGGTTCAATCCCTGGTGGCGGAACTAAGGTCCCACAAGCCGTGCGGCGTGGCCAAAAAAAAAAAAAAAAGAGGTTGAATATTGGCAATTTTATACAGTTCAACCTAATATAATGTTGTGAGGATGAAATAAAATAAAACGATGTTAAACTGAAGGCAATATAACATTTCTATTAGTAACACAGGACTCCAGAAACACTTCCCAGGATTTAAATTCCTACTCCACCCTTTTCTGGCTGTTCGGTCTTGGGCCATCTGACCCATCTGTGCCTCAGTTTCTTCAGCCATAAAAAGGAGATATAAGACAGGTCAACAATGCCTTACTTGCAATTCTGAAATCCAAAAAGCTTTGAAAAACAAGTTTTGTGGCAAACTCATTTGGTAGCAAATTTTGACCTCAGCTGACCAGAGGCTATTTATAGTCTATATTTATCCCACTTAGTGTGAAAAAGCATATGTTCTGCTGAAGGAATATTACGTTTGACTTTAGGGTGTTGCCCCAGACTCTCTGAGGTTGTCATGTATTATACTCATGTAGGGAGTTATTATTTCAAATACTGCTTCTGAAACAAAGCTGATTTTATTACATGCCAAGCACAGGAGAACGGTGTGGCAGAACACAGCCTCCTGAACAAAGCAAAGAGCTGATCTTTATATGTTTGCACCAAAGCACAGCTGTTGCTGATTGGGGCTGGTTTCTGGGATTCTGGATTCCATAGTTACTTATTCACAGTTTGGGATTAGGGCCAAAGAGCTGTCAGTCTTCCAACTTCTTTCTTGAATTTGGAGAATAGGAACTTTTAATTCACACCTTGTGACTTTTCTAAAATATGAAAAATCCTGCATTCTGAGACACACCTGGCCCAAGAGGTTCAGATAAGGAACAGTGGACCTTAAGTATTGATCCTTACCTCACAGGTTATTGCGAGGATTTAATGAGTTAATCTATGTGAAATGACTGGATTGCTTCCCGGCAGAGGAAAGCTGTGTGGCTGGCGATTTTTTTTTTTTAAATCATAAACTCATACAGGGCCAAAAACTTAGCTTTCAGTTGTAAAGTATTTATCAAGTGCCTACTATGTGCAACGCTTTGAGAATACAACGTGAACAGGAGACTTGATCTTCTGCCGATTTAAGTCTGGATCCTTTTTTTCTTTTCCGGTTCCTTAGGGTAAGCGTTCTAACGGCAGGATTGTTCATGCAGGCTCTGGAAGGCGTTTCTCCACCAGGGCTTCTTTCTGTGGCCGTTCGGTTTACCCCTTGCACCGCGGCCACTCATGCCTACGCGGTGCACGCACTCGGCACACACCTGCCCCTGCGTGATCGCACCCCCCGCGCCCGCCAGATTCCCTTCAAAAGAGGAACACCTTTCCGAGGGGGCCAGCCCCGTAGGAGCGCCCAGCTTCGCTCGGGCCGAGGTGTTCCAGTCCTAACCAGCCCCGGGCCATTCCTGCCGCGGCGGGAGAAGCTGGAGGCGCCACGGGAAGCTACCCCGCGCAGCGTGCTGGCCCCTCCCCTCCCCACGTCTCCTGGCGCCCGAGGGGGCGGGGCCGGACGCGCGCTGCCCGGGACTCCGCCCGCAAACGGCCTGCCGATTGGCCGATGGGGCCAGTGTTCCTCCGGCAGAGCGCGCCTCCCCCCCGATTTCCCGCCAGCAGGCCCCGCGCGGTACTTGCTGTGCCTCTAGTGGCTCGGTCCGAGAGAGCGGTTGGGCCTCGGCGACCGTGGCCATGTCGCGACAGAGCACGCTGTACAGCTTCTTCCCCAAGTCTCCAGCCCTGAATAATGCCAGCAAAGGCCCGGTCGGGGCCTCAAGTGAAAGCGCCGCCGCCGCTGCCACCGGGGCCTCCCCTTCCCCAGGCGAGGATGCGGCCTGGAGCGAGGCCGGGCCTGGGCCGGGGCCCCTGGCGGGCTCCACTTCGCGGGCCGAGGCGAGGAACCTCAACGGAGGGCTGCGGAAGTCGGCAGCCCCTGCGGTCCCCGCCAGGTAGCGGGGTGTGGGGGCGCAGGGAGGTCGCCTTAGGGGCCTGGGGGGTGCGCGGCCAGGCCCTGGGCTCGGAGGAGGTGGTGCAGTGGGGGGAGGCGCAGGGAGCCCAGGGAAGGGAGGCTCGCCTCAGGGTTGGGGGGCTGGGGTGCTCGGCCAGCGCCTGGGCTCGGAGGAGGTGGGGTTGCATATTTGGCTTGAAAGAGCGCAGGGAGCCTTGGGGGTGTAGCTTGTAAACAGGGTAGGAGGAAATCGGCTGTGTACGAAGGGTTGGAGGGGAAGGGAGGACGCGCTTAGTTCGGAGGTAGAGGAGGACACGCGGCCCGTCAGGTGGGGGAGGAGGAGTGGAAGGTGCTCGGGGCAGGGAGGAGAAATGAGAATCGGGAGAACTGAGGGTGCGGCGGGAAGAGAAAAGAGCTTGCCTGCTCGGCGTGGGGTGCGCCCCCAGAGCGAGGGAGGGGGTGGTGCCTGCCCGGGGCGGGGGAGGGGTGGCGGGAAGGAGGAATGCCCGCCGGGGGGATGACCGCCGGCCACCTGCAGGTTGTGGGGCGCGGCGTGCTGCGAGTGTGATTCCCGGGGGACGTTTCTCCTTCACAGCTGGGACGGTGAATTACCGGTCCAGTAGTCGTTGGGGGAAATACGCTCGATGTTTGGGTGAGAGCCTCGGACTCGAAGCCTCTGGCGTGGTGGGCGGGCGGGCCCTCGGCCTGGGTATGGGGGTTGGGGGGTGGACGACGAGTTTAGAGCGCGAGGGGTGTGTCCACTCGTAGACGGAGGGGCCTGATTGGTGATAGTAAGGATTGCAGGGGCGGGGGAGCAGCAAGTGCAGGGATCCCGCTGGCTCATCCTGTAGGTAGACAGCATATGCCCCCAAACAGATGAAAGTTGAGGAACAATGTTAATTTTGACACCTGGAAGTATTGTGCTAGTTGAAAATAATGTTAGTTTAAGGAACAGTGCATCTTTTCCTTTTTTGTTTTTTGGCCGCCCCCTCTCCGCCAGGCTTTTGGGATCTCAGTCCCCGACCAGGGATTGAACCCCGGCCCCAGCAGTGACAGCCAGGAATCCTAACCACTAGACCACCAGGGAACTCCCTGATGTAGTGCATCTTTTGTTGGCGATTTCAGGGGAGGTTGGGGCTGTGTAATTTTTCCGGAATTCAGAGTGAGCCTCCAAAGGCCTTGATCTGACTCTGGGCGGGGACGTATGGACGCGATTATGGGGAAGCCTGCCCAGAGGTGTCTTCCTCGCCTTCTCGGCAGTTCAGTGCTGTTCCAGGGCTTGGCTGGCCTTTGTTGGAGCAGCGGGCGACATTTTGAAAAGCTCGCATTTACTGTATCCCAGGTATTGTATTAGGCATTGTGTGTAATGGTAGCCCTTTGAAAGGATGAAGAAATAGTGGTACAGAAAAATAAAGAACGCATTCAAGATCAGAAACTTGAGTAGTTGATTTACAATGTCCTGCGTTTTAGGTGTTCTACAGATTTTTCAAAGTCTACGTGGAATTACAGTGTTATTCTCCTTTAAGCGACCCTCTCAAGCAGTTTATGTAGTTGTGTGAAGAGTAGCAGGATATGCCACCCCAGAATGTGCCTCTGGCATAGAGACTATTTTGAACTGATAATTTTTGAGAAACGGGGGACACAGAAACTGGGGGACACTGGAGAAGCTCTGAGAGCTATAGAAGTTACTCTTCTGTAAGGGAAATTTACATTTAAAAAGGAAATCTCCATTTGTAAGGATGTCTCCCTCTCTGTACTAGGAATAGAAGAGTGACTCTGAATCACCAGAAACTTATTAAATGGAGAAGGCACTGACTGAAATCTGCATAACAACCATACCCTTGTTTTTTGTTCTTTTCCTGGTAACCTCCCTTATCTGTCCCCGCCACCCCATCTTTCTTTTGTCTTTATAAAGCTGCAGATATGTTTTAAGATGGTGACTCGGGCCATTTCCAGGAGTTACTAAGTTTTTCTTAGTATCTCCCACGTTTATGGGGAGGTATACATGTTAATAAACTTTTGTCTGTCTTTTTCTTGTTAATCCTTTATTACAGGGGCTCTTAGCCAAGAACTCAGAAGGGTAAAGGGGAAAATATTTTTCCTTCCCTACATGTGCATCCTCTGTAACAGACTATTTTTCATGGTGAGAGATGCACAATGTGTTAATAATGTTTACTTAAACATGAATTTGATTCTTCCTGCATCCATTCTAAACGGATGGAAGTATTTATTGTATGGTTGTGCTTTATGTGTTGAATAGCATATGCTCTTTGTTTTTTTGAGGTCTGAATTTAGGAGACTTGTAAAAGCATAACATTGTTTACACTTGACCACCTACTATGGGGACTACTTCCAAAGTATTCAGGAAAGATGGGCATTTGATACTAGGCTTCTAAAGAAACTCTCCATTCAGTATATAGATTTGGCTTTCTTTTTTTCTTAATTTTTGAATTTTATTTTTTTATACATAGATTTGGCTTTCATTCAACAAATGTTAACGTATCTACTCTGGTAGGCACAGTATTGGGCACTGTAGATCCTGGATATAACAGTGAACGGGACAAGCAAAAAGGCAATTCTAGAGCAGGAGCAGAGTCGGTGAGCTCCGTGTGCTTTGGGGGGAGAATGGGGTATGTGTGGGTCCGGGTAGGCTTTCAGCTCTCTAGGCTGAGACCAGAGGACAAGAAGAAGTTAGCCAGGCTACTGTGGAGGTGAGGGAGTTTTAGAAGCTGGTGCAGGAAGAGGAAGGTCCTGCAAATTGAGAATGAAGAGGAGGCAGGAGCCTTAGGTATGCAGAGATCCAGTCGCCAACAGGCTGATGGGCTACAAAGACATTTGGACTTTTTCTGAGGGTCGTTGAACTCTTTAAAAGAAGTTGAGCATCTTTTAATGGTCATTTGTCATTTAGTTTTTCTCTTGTGCTCCAGTGTTAAAGTGTTTTGCCTGTTTTTTTCTTTTTTTTTCCCCTTAGTTACTTTGTCAGTCAGGTGTGATGCAAAAGTATTTTTCCACTTGTGTTGATGAGAGAAAGGAAGGAGTCGAGGTGACATCAGTTTCAATAAATGGCTACAGGATGTATGTTTATGCACTCTAGGCCTGCTTCTCAATACTTTATTTCTTCTGTAGTTTATTAAGACCATAATTGGAAGAGCTGTGAGCAGGGCTTCTGATAACTAAATCTGGGTTTTTTAAGCAAGTCTTAGCTAGTTTATTTTTCACAGTCTCGTTTCAGTGATAATTATCTGTTGATTATGAGAAATGAGGGCAGTAAAAAATTTTAAGTGTATGCCATGTACTCATTTATAGGAGTGGTGTGTCAGACATTGACAAGTTTTTTTTTCCCTAAGAGCCTTTAGTTAAAGGTAACTATCTGCCCTAGTTGTAGGTGCCTTTCCTGAGAATTTTCATACAATTAAATCTATTTATAGTAATATATTTTCCAAATAATATCACACCTAATATTATTGTAAGAAAAGTATTCAAACTTTTAAAAAAGTATCATTGTGGACTCAGTTTCACAGACCTCATTTGATTTAATCGATATAACTAAAACTGGTATTTAAAAAGATGCTGAACTTATAATTTGGTCAATGGGAGCCTCTTTTAAGCTGGCTTTTATGACTTTTTAACATTGCCCTCAGAACTTTATTTTTTATTTTTGGCTGTGTTGGGTCTTCGTTGCTGCACGCGGGCTTTCCCTAGTTGCGGCGAGCAGGGGCTACTCTTTGTTGCGGTGCGCGGGCTTCTTATTGCAGTGGCTTCTCTTGTTGCAGAGCACGGGCTCTAGGCTGGTGGGCTTCAGTAGTTGTGGCGCACGGGCTCAGTAGTTGTGGCTTGCAGGCTCTAGAGCACAGGCTCAGTAGATGTGGCGCATGGGCTTAGTTGCTCCGCGGCATGTGGGATCCTCCCAGACCAGGGCTCGAACCCGTGTCCCCTGCATCGGCAGGCGGACTCTTAACCACTGCGCCACCAGGGAAGTCCCTGCCCTCAGAACTTTTGAAAACATCTTTTCATTCTGATGACGATGGTCCATGTCCCTGCTTCTTAAGCTGCTCTCCGAAGAACCCTGGTTTCTTTTAGTTTTTTATGTAGACTTCATTTCTAATAATATTTAGGAAACAGTTTCAGAGGCCAGTTTGGATGATAATTTATTATTTAGGAAATAGTTTTAGAGGCCAGTTTGGATGATAATTTATATGGTCACCGTAGACCTAATGCATAAGTGATGGGTGCCATAGTTATGCAAGCTGAAGGAAAGAAAGCCAGGTATGTGGGCAGAGGTACAGGTAGATGGGCAGGTATGATGGGAGCCTTTGTTATTAATTGCTCTGATTACTTGTCTTTTCTCATTAGCTGTTTGAGGGTAGGGGAATTCTGCTCTAATAGTCCACCTTAAGAGGTAGATACAAACACTGATAGTTTGATTTCTAAAGTTGGCTTGAGAGCATGTTTCACATTTGTGAAACTTGTATTTACATACACAAGTTTTTGTTAGACATACCCAGTCTATCTTTTATTGTTTATAGGAGCAAATTCTAGCAGTACATTGGTATCTACTGATTCTTTTTTAAAAAGTAGATAGCCAAAAATTTTGCTTACAAATTTGGGGCACAACTAGTAATCGACACCAAGGTAATGGGCTGAAGAGGGAGCAAAAATAATGTGATTTTTTAAAAAATTACTTATTTATTTATTTATGGCTGTGTTAGGTCTTCGTTTCTGTGCGAGGGCTTTCTCTACTTGCGGCAAGTGGGGGCCACTCTTCATCATGGTGCGTGGGCCTCTCACTATCGCAGCCTCTCTTGTTGCGGAGCACAGGCTCCAGATGCGCAGGCTCAGTAATTGTGGCTCACGGGCCTAGTTGCTCCGCAGCATGTGGGATCTTCCCAGACCAGGGCTCAAACCCGTGTCCCCTGCATTGGCAGGCAGATTCTCAACCACTGCGCCACCAGGGAAGCCCCAAATAATGTGATTTTTAAAGCAAAAGCTTAAAGATCTGTTCACTGTATATTTAGCTTAAGTCAGTTCTTATTTTTAGTTGTATGAAGGCTTTTACACTTGTTTTTCTGAGCTGTCACCTTTTCCTCTTACCTTTTTAAAACTGTCTTTAAAATCCCAAGAATATCAAACATTTGAGATATATTATCATTTTATTTTTTAAATTTATTTTTAATAACTTTATTTATTTTTGGCTGCGTTGGGTCTTTGTTGCTGCACGCGGGCTTTCTCTAGTTCCAGAGAGCGGAGGCTACTTTTCGTTGCAGTGGCTTCTCTTGTTGCGGAGCATGGGCTCTAGGTGCGCGGCTCAGTAGTTGTGGTGCACGTGCTTAATTGCTCCGCCGCATGTGGGATCTTCCTGGACCAGGGCTTGAACCCGTGTCCCGTGCATTGGCAGGCGGATTCTTAAACCACTGCGCCACCAGGGAAGTCCCAGCTTGTGGTTTTCTGATACCAGTGTGTGATAGACTTTGTGGTTAAGTGGCTACCTGCCTAAGTTAAGGGAAAGCCTGCTTGACAGTTCCACAGAAAGATAAGGGTCTTTGTCTCCTGTTAATTAATGGATATGTTAGGAAGGATGAAGCACTTAAGAAGTCTGAATGGTGCAGACACAGCTCCCTGTTTGAAGATGAGCCTTGTGTTTGACAGCAATAATTATAAAGTTGTGCAGGTTGCTATAGATTTCTAAGTTGAAAGAAGAATGTACCTTAAAGGCCCTTGATATAAGCACCAGCTGAAGCCATGCTCCTGTTCTGGTTTCTTTTCTAACTGTCCAGCATAGGGATTTACATATTCACATTTTATGAAGAAAGAAATACTTTTAATTTTATGATTGGGCCTGATTTTATAAGGTGGCCTCAATTGATGGTTCAAAAATGTCTAAAATATTCTGTTTGTAATGTACTTATTTTACATTTGTAGTTATTCAGCGAAAACCTGTAAGCGGGCTTAGAAAATCTTGGTATATAGTACTTGAGCAGGGTTTATCAGTTGTTGTGCCCTCTCCATCACTGAGGGACTCTTGTAGTCTGTTACTGGACACTGCTACCTTTCTCCCTCTCCTTTCCCCTCCTCTCCCTTCCTCAGGAAACCTTTAGGGCTAAATCAGCTTTTGTGAAGATTGAATCTCCTGTTGATTCTGTAGGCATTATGTACTCAACTATTTTGGGTACATTAGGCACTTATCTCTTGACTTAAGTTTTTCCATAAAGCTAGATTTTTAGGGTGGGGGGGTAGTGTGCTATAGGTAGCTTTTGGAGTATTTGGAATACATTGGAGCAAAGTCGATAATATTGAATATAAGTAGCAAATTTATACAGTCGGTATGTTTGGTATTAATACTTTGGGTCAGATCCTGTTCCTGATGTATACCATATTTGTAGTACAGGTGTTACTCATTATAATTTGGATCACAAGTACAGTGAATTTATGTCTTTTTCCTGCTATCAGTAGTCTATCAGAATTCTGCCACAGTTTTTAAACCTTGAATAATTCTGAGATAGTCTCTAACCTTAATGCCATTATATTTGTGTTTGTCTTAATAAACATTGTGATATTTGCTTATGTTTTTAAAAATAACTTGAAAATATGTTTTTAAAAAATCATTAATTCTAGAAATTGTTCCTGAATATTAATGCCAGAAAATTTCAAAAGAGTCTTAAAGATACCTTCCTTAAAATTGCTTATTTGTAGGTAATTGCCTTTAATGTAGCTTAACAAAATATTAACCAAATTATGTATTTCCTTTTGGCAACAGTTCTTGTGACTTCTCACCAGGTGATTTGGTTTGGGCCAAGATGGAGGGTTACCCTTGGTGGCCTTGCCTGGTTTACAACCACCCTTTTGATGGAACATTCATCCGTGAGAAAGGAAAGTCTGCCCGAGTTCATGTACAGTTTTTTGATGACAGCCCAACAAGGGGCTGGGTTAGCAGAAGGCTATTAAAGCCATATACAGGTAAAAGATTCACTCTGCAGATTGTGTATGTTTGTGAGAGAGAGAGCATGCACGCACACATGAGTCTGAGTGTTAGTGTCTCCCATACAGTGGAATTAAGCATATTTTACTCGAATAAATTGCAGGAGTGGTGTGGTGAAAGCTTCTAGCATGGGAAAAGGATAAGATGCAGCTGGTCTTAAGCCAGTTTGTTGTGCGGAGTGGAATTTTTATTTCCGTCCTGAGTGACTTATAGCAATATCATATCATTAAAGGAAAAATGATTTCATGATTGGATCTCGTGATTTGGACCAAAATGCCAAACTCAGACATGAAAAGAGTAAATCAAAGTGTTCCCATCTTAAAGGTTCCAAAAGAAAATGCAGCCAAGATGCATAGAATATAGATCAGTGACATTCTTTAGGACAGATGGAGATGCATGCTACCTGGCCTTCAAAATCCTCACCTTATGAGCACATCTGCGTTGAGTTTCACATCAGAAATCAGACTTCTGGAACCTTAACTTTCTCTTCCCAGGCCCAGCCTTATTTATCACAGACATCAGCAGTCCTGCATTTATAGCTTCACTTGGGCTGGGTGCACCCTATCAGTCTCTCGGATTGTACAGTGCATGTACAGTATGACTGCAGGATGCAGTGCCTGAACACTCCAGCATGTACAGGTTTTTCTCCACTATCTTCAGACTCTCCTGGCTAGGACATTGTTGAACTCAGTGTTTTGGAATCAGAACAATGTTCAGTTTCCCAGAAACCTCTGGGAATCATGCCTTTTGGTCATAGTGCTCCTCATCCTGCAGGGCAGGGACGGCACACTGAAGAGTTAAGTCCACACAGAAATCTGACATGCAGGATGGAAAGAAAATAAGGGAATTTGGTTCAGTCTTCTCCACTAATTTGCTGTGTAATCTTATTTTCTGATTCTGTTTGCATATATATAAAATGAGAGAGAGAGTTGGACCAGATGATAAATGAGGTCTTTTTCCAGGACTAATTTTGAGATTCTAAACAAAGCTTTGGCAAAAAAGGACTTTAAAAAGAGATCAAAAAAGTTTACATTTATGTTGTAATTATTTTATAAAACCAACCACCCGTGTGCATACTGCTCTCTGCCCTTTAAATATCCAGATTGTTGCAATACATGTATGTGAATAAATCAGCAAAGAGGCATGCATGAAAAAAAGTAGGCCTTTGGGGGGCATGGTCTTAGAGCTGTAGTTTGCATCAGAGGTTTTGGGGAATGACGATGACACCAGATAGGTGGGGGGGTAAGTACAGCTGCAGCAGGTACTCTGGGAAAAGTTCAGAGCTACTCTTAATGATTTTGATTGTTGCAGTTTGTAGTTTTGGTGCAGCTCTTTAGAGAATTGAGAAATTGCAGCTTTGTTTTAGTTAGCTTATGAACGTTGCTAATTCCATGGAAATTTAGGATGTCCCATCAGTTTTAGTATATAGAAAGAAGGGTGTAATATAATGTTTGGATCTGTTAGACAAGTTCAGGTTAGTTTTCCAACTATAGGTATATTCAGGTAGAAGAAGAGAAAAGACATTCCTAGTTATGCCTCTTGGAAAAGAACTAAAACAATTCTGTATCATTGGTCTTGTGGATAGAAATTTTGCTCAGTGGATGGAAATGTCATTTAATACTATAGGTCTTTGAAATGAAATGAATAAAGGAAAAGTTTTACTTTAAAGCAGAGCAAGACATTTTGATGCAACTGTTTTGAAAAAATTTAACATTACAAGTCTGAACTGGGTTACTGTACCAAAATGTAGGATTTTTTTTTTTTTTTTAACATCTTATCTAACTGCCTTGGGAACAAACTTATTTTTAATATCATTGCTTCATTTAAGTGACAGTGTAGTTTTTGCCTTCCTTAAGTAATGTTTTTTAAAAAAGGGTCTCAAACCCCCTTTACATCTCATGCCTCACCTGAAGAGGTGTGCCTAGGTGTTTAGGGTCACAGTCCCAGGTCATTATAGAAGAGAGACTAAGTGGTCCTGGGTGACCAACAGTTAAGGCAGCTTAAAGGAGGTAAAATAGGTAATTTCAGTTTCACTGGTAGTTTTTCCCTGAAAATTCCTTCCTTGTAGGCTTTATTGATCTATCTGTATCAATCAAAAATAATGGGAGATTAAAAATTATACTTGATTGTTGTCACTCTTGTTCCTTAGGGCAAGTGTTATACATTGAGCCAAATATCCAGCCAACAGTTCCTATTTATAAATAAATATATATATGTTTTTTAGGTTCAAAGTCAAAGGAAGCCCAGAAAGGAGGTCATTTCTACAGTTCAAAGCCTGAAATACTCAGAGCAATGCAACGTGCAGATGAAGCCTTGAATAAGGACAAGATTAAGAGGCTTGAATTGGCAGTGTGTGATGAGCCCTCAGAACCAGAGGAGGAAGAAGAGACGGAGGTGGGACAGTGCTAACAGGCGGTTGTTACTTCTGTTAGGAGAGTGATGAAAAAGGGTCAGGGGCATATTAGAGTGGTATTTTCCATATATCTATTTAGTACTCATACATGCATACTTCTATACATTCCTGGACTATAGGTCATGTTATATTATTTAGAATCTCAGCAGCCTAGCACCCCTTTTTACTTAAGTTCTCAAGCCTGCTAGAAAGACACATGCTGTAAAAGGCAGTACCATTTTGGTAACCAGTAGAGAGAGCTAGGGACAGTAAGGACATGGTGATAAAATTGGTCATGGTGTCTGGTAATAAGCTTCTGTATGAGGATGTGGAAATTAATTATCCAGTTTTATGCTCTAATACTTTTTGTTGTATTTTGGATTGGTAAGAATAGAGGTTGAGTAACCTTGAAATACAACCTTAGTTTCAAATATTAATGGTCACTATTTGAGTGAATTAAATCTTGTTAAGGAAATGAACAAATAATTGGTATATTTAAAACAAACATCATTATTCTCTAATTCAGTAAATTAATGCCATGTGCTTAAAAAGATTAATCTATAACTAAGCTTGATTTTGTTTTATTCTATTCTAGATGAGATAGGCAATAAGTAAGTTAATATAATGAGTATTTTAAGAGAAATGAAAGAAGAGTTTCTAATCTTATTTTTGAGGTTGAGACCAGAGATCATAATGTTACTCAGATGTTTAGACCTGGATGGTAACTACAGAAATCATTTAGCCTCATACTACTTTACGTATGAGGGAGGCCCATGATAATAAGTGAATGTGCCTTGCCCAAGAAGATACAGCTGGTTTGTGGAAAGCAAGGACTAAAACTAGGTTGATTACTGCTTTTTTATACTAAAGAATTTATAAGATGGTAAACTTCATAACATGTCCAAATGTAAGAGGAGAGGTGACCCTGAAAGAAAGATAACAGAAAAAGACTGAAAGTTTTTTCCACAGCTATGACTGTTAATGAGGACATCACCTATGGGTATTTGTGATGTGTGGTCATCCTAAGGACTTCATCAGTATTGAATAGGATAGAACTCTCATGACAGAATCACTTAATCCTGTATTGTGATACTTGTTTTAATGTTAGGTGAAACTGAAATTGATATCCCTTGAGAAAGAAAATAATTTATTTCTGGAGGTAGGTTCTTCTCTTGATAGATGAAGTTGCAGCATATTGAGAGATTCCACAGCAATATTGTCATTTTCCAAATTTTACTTTGTTTTAAAATACTCTTCTTTGCCTTCCAGGCAGGTGCCACTTACGCATCAGATAAGAGTGAAGAAGAAAATGAAATTGAGAGTGAAGAGGAAGTGAGGCCAAAGGCGCAAGGATCTAGGCGAAGCAGCCGCCAGATAAAAAAACGAAGGGTCATATCAGACTCTGAGAGTGACATTGGTGGCTCTGATGTGGAATTTAAGCCAGATGCTAAGGAGGAAGGAAGCAGTGATGAAATAAGCAGTGGAGTAGGGGATAGTGACAGTGAAGGCCTGGACAGCCCTGTCAAAGTTGCTCCAAAGAGGAAGAGAATGGTAACTGGAAATGGCTCCCTCAAAAGGAAAAGTTCAAGGAAGGAAATGCCCTCAGCCACCAAACGAGCAACTGGCATTTCATCAGAAACCAAGAATACTTTGAGTGCTTTCTCTGCCCCTCAAAATTCTGAATCCCAAGCCCACATTAGTGGAGGATGTGATGACAGTAGTCGCCCCACCATCTGGTATCATGAAACTTTAGAGTGGCTTAAGGAGGAGAAGAGAAGAGATACGCACAGGAGGCGACCTGATCACCCTGATTTTGATGCATCCACACTCTATGTGCCTGAGGATTTCCTTAATTCCTGTACTCCTGGGATGAGGAAGTGGTGGCAGATTAAGTCTCAGAACTTTGATCTTGTCATATTTTATAAGGTGGGGAAGTTTTATGAGCTGTACCACATGGATGCTCTTATTGGAGTCAGTGAACTAGGGCTGGTATTCATGAAAGGCAACTGGGCCCATTCTGGTTTCCCTGAAATTGCATTTGGCCGATATTCAGATTCCCTGGTCCAGAAGGGCTATAAAGTAGCACGGGTGGAACAGACCGAGACCCCGGAAATGATGGAGGCACGATGCCGAAAGATGGCACATATATCTAAGTATGATAGAGTGGTGAGGAGGGAGATCTGTAGGGTCATTACCAAGGGTACACAGACCTACAGTGTGCTGGAAGGTGACCCCTCAGAGAACTACAGTAAGTACCTTCTTAGCCTCAAAGAAAAAGAAGATGATTCTTCTGGCCATGCTCGAGTGTATGGAGTATGTTTTGTTGATACCTCGCTAGGGAAGTTCTTCATAGGTCAGTTTTCAGATGATCGCCATTGTTCCAGGTTTAGGACTTTAGTGGCACACTATCCTCCGGTACAAGTCTTGTTTGAGAAAGGAAATCTCTCAGTGGAAACTAAGATGATTCTCAAGGGTTCATTATCCTCTTCTCTTCAGGAAGGTCTGATACCAGGTTCCCAGTTTTGGGATGCAGCCAAAACTTTGAGAACTCTCCTTGAAGAAGGATATTTTACGGACAAGTTAAATGAGGACAGTGGGGTGATGTTACCCCAGGTGCTTAAAGGTATGACCTCAGAGTCTGATTCTGTTGGGTTGACACCGGGAGAGAAGAGTGAATTGGCCCTCTCTGCTCTTGGTGGTTGTGTCTTCTACCTCAAAAAATGCCTTATTGATCAGGAGCTTTTATCAATGGCTAATTTTGAAGAATATATTCCCTTGGATTCTGACACGGTCCGTGCTACAAGACCTGGTGCTGTCTTTGCTAAAGCCAATCAACGAATGGTGCTAGATGCTGTGACATTAAACAACTTGGAGATTTTTCTGAATGGAACAAATGGTTCTACTGAAGGGACCCTGTTAGAGAAGATTGATACTTGCCATACTCCCTTCGGTAAGCGGCTCCTAAAGCAATGGCTTTGTGCCCCACTCTGTAACCCTTATGTTATCAGTGATCGTCTAGATGCCATAGAAGACCTAATGGTTGTGCCTGACAGAATCTCTGAGGTTGTAGACCTTCTAAAGAAGCTTCCAGACCTTGAGAGGCTACTGAGTAAAATTCATAATGTTGGCTCTCCCCTGAAGAGCCAGAACCACCCAGATAGCAGGGCTATAATGTATGAAGAAACCACATACAGCAAAAAAAAGATTATTGATTTTCTTTCTGCTCTGGAAGGATTCAAAGTACTATGTAAAATTATAGGGGTTATGGAAGAAGTCATTGATGACTTTAAGTCTAAAATCCTTAAGCAGGTCCTTACTCTGCAGACAAAAAATCCTGAAGGCCGCTTTCCTGATTTGAGTTTAGAACTAAACCGATGGGATACAGCCTTTGACCATGAAAAGGCTCGAAAGACTGGACTGATTACTCCCAAAGCAGGATTTGACTCTGATTATGATCAGGCTCTTGCTGACATAAGAGAAAATGAACAGAGCCTCCTGGAATACTTGGAGAAACAGCGTAGTCGAATTGGCTGTAGGACCATAGTCTACTGGGGAATTGGTAGGAATCGTTACCAGTTGGAAATTCCCGAGAATTTCATCACCCGTAATTTGCCAGAAGAATATGAGTTGAAATCTACTAAGAAGGGCTGTAAACGATACTGGACCAAAACAATTGAGAAAAAGTTGGCTAATCTGATAAATGCTGAAGAACGGAGAGATGTATCATTAAAGGACTGCATGCGGCGACTGTTCTATAACTTTGATAAAAATTACAAGGACTGGCAGGCTGCTGTGGAGTGCATCGCAGTGCTGGGTAAGGTTTTCAAGAGCTTTGTTCCTAAAGCTTTGGTTAGTGACGTCCTGTGTTCCAATTGTATATTAAGATTGGAAAGTCCATTGGAAAGTCCTCATTGACTCGTATCCCTAAACTCAAGTGACAGGTATATATTTTGATCAAATTTCAATTGAATTTATAGTATTCGATAAATGCTGTTTTTTAAGTTATTTTTTGTCACACTAATTTAAAGCTATCCCTTGACCTATCACTCAGTTTTAGTTTTTTGATAAATATATACAGATATATATATACACACCCTTGCATTTTTTTTTGTATTTCAGTGAATCTCTTTACATGAATGTTTCAAAAGATTTTAATCTTCCCTTTTTCTTTTAGCCCAAGTTGTCACACTTTCTTTTCTACGGTTGATTTCTAAGAGCCCTGATTTACGTATTTGTAACTTGGTAACCTTTTCAGCTTCATAAGTAATTTCCTTTTTCTTTAAATTTCATGGCCAAGTCATTTGGAGCCTTTGCTTGTTTTACAGTTTCGGGTTTTTTTCTGTTGTGAAAATGCAGCAACCATAGTTTACCCAAATTTGTAACAAAACTATTTTAGTCTGAACACAACTGTCCAGAATAAAATGGCATCCTGTTCCTTTTTTTTTTTTAATTACTTTATAGCCATATTTTGTCTTATCCTACTTCTCTGTTAACTATTGTACACTGAAATCATAAGTAACTGCATTTTTTTTTTAAAGAAATTCGCATTTATTTATTTATTTATGACTGTTGGGTCTTCGTTTCTCTGCGAGGGCTTTCTCTAGTTGTGGCAAGTGGGGACCACTCTTCATCGCGGTGCGCGGGCCTCTCACCATCGCGGCCTCTCTTGTTGCGGAGCACAGGCTCCAGACGTGCAGGCTCAGTAATTGTGGCTCACGGGCCCAGTTCTGTTCTATTTTTGAGTGTGTATCTATCGTGGTTTTTGAGTGTGCCACATTTATTCCTTAAGCCAATACAGTTTTAAACAATTTGGTAGGTAATGTAAAATCATCCCTCAGCTCAGGTATTCAAAATTGGTGTGTATATTTTCCTCTTAAGATTGTGCCTATTGTCAGAATGTTCTGCTTCTAAGAAGTGTTAGCTCCATGATTATATCAAGGAGAGACCACTACAGCATCTCTCTGTTGTATCTTTTAGCTTTCCTTTGGCATACCTCTGGTCTAGATATTAGAGGACTTAAAATCTACTTTGAGGGGATATTTTCTTGGGCTTGAAATTGTAAGTTTTCTCATTTCAGTACAAGTGCTATAAGACATGTAAAACATTTAGGCTGATGACTTATTTTTGTGCAGTTAAAACAATGTCACTAGAGTGCTTACTTTTAGAAAAAAAGCTGCTATGTCTAAAGAGCATGCCACCTCCACTAAAAAAACATTTCTGGAAGACTCCTTGTAGAAGTTGGGCCTTTGTGCTTATCAAGAAACCTCAAAAATGATGAAGCTTCACTTTTGACCTTTCTTTAACAGATGTCTTATTGTGCCTGGCTAACTACAGTCGAGGGGGTGATGGTCCTATGTGTCGTCCAGTAATTCTGTTGCCAGAAGAAGATACTCCTCCCTTTCTAGACCTTAAAGGATCACGCCACCCCTGCATTACGAAGACTTTTTTTGGTGATGACTTTATTCCAAATGACATTCTAATAGGCTGTGAGGAAGAGGAAGAAAATGGCAAAGCTTACTGTGTGCTTGTTACTGGACCGAATATGGGGGGCAAGTCTACGCTCATGAGACAGGTAAACTTGAAGTTTTGTTACACCAAATTATTTGTAACACTTAAAGAGTGAATATAGTACATATTTAAGCCACCATTTCCCAAGGAGCATATGATAGAATTCAGTCATTGACTTATTAGGAAGCAAAGGGAAACTCCTTGAGTCATGAAACTAAGACCTGTATTCTTCTTATTGGTCAAATATTTGCCTGATGTTAAGGGAAGTATATTAAGAAGGTGAAGGTGGTTTCAGGCCATGAGTTTTTTTATGAACTCTGACTTTGATTGCATCCATTTCCTGTGAAGGCAGAGGTATTCATAATGAATGAAAATTATACAAATGTTTTATGTTTGTTCTTAAATTAGGTTCATTTCTAGGAACCCTTATACAGGAACCATTGCACTTGTTCATACAGGAAAGTGATTCATGACCTCTAGTTAACTGTTGGGAACTGCTTTTAGGGAAGACAATAAATACATTTTTCTGACCTTCTGCCAGGGGTTAGCTAGCTACTGAGCTAATAAATATGATTTAGATTTTAAAGGGTTGTAGAAAAAAACAATGTGTAACAGACATTGGGCCCTTGACAGAAAATGTTTGCTGACCCCCTAACTCCACTGCACTGTTATTATTTCTGTACAAATTTGCTAACTAGAGAGGAGCAATAGTGTAAGGTGGTTTTCAACCTCCTTTTCGTTTTTAAATCAAAAATCATCTAGAGAGCACAACAAAAAAGTACCTGGGAGTTGGGGTGTGTTCATCCTCTGAAACTGATTGTTGGGTCTGGAATTGGTTCTAGGCATCAGTAGTTTTAGGTTTAGAATCACTAGTGTACTAGGTTAGCATATAGGTGCTGAGGTTTCAAGTAAAGCCAGTTAGGCCCTAAGACTCATGCCTTCCTAAGCCTCACTTTTCCTACTTAGGTTTGTGAAGGTTTTTTTTAGAGTGCCTGACTACTCCTAGTTAATAAATATTTATTAGGGCTTATTATCTCTGTCTTCTGGATATACATAGACATCTCTATCTGTTCTCGATAACACCAGTCATAAAAGACCTTTTTCTCCCTCATTCACAGGCTGGCCTACTAGTTGTAATGGCCCAGATGGGTTGTTATGTACCAGCTGAAGTGTGTAGGCTCACACCAATCGATAGAGTGTTTACTAGACTTGGTGCCTCAGACAGAATAATGTCAGGTGAGTTTTTTTTCCTACCTAAGGCTCTGTTATTTGACAGTTCATTTCTATATTTTAGGTGTTAAACACATCTACGTTTAAATAGGATGTTTTATTTATTTTTTTCCGGTGTTACGCAAGGCAGAATGCTTTCAGAGATTTGAAAGCATTATGCAATTTTTAACATACTAGAAGTCATCTCTTAGTACCACGGTAGTTCATAATAGATTCAAAGGATATGAACCTAAAAGATGAATCTGCTGTTACAATAGGATTCTTAAAATGATCACCTATTTGTGATTTTTTTTTTAGGTGAAAGTACATTTTTTGTTGAATTGAGTGAAACTGCCAGTATACTTACACATGCAACAGCACATTCTCTGGTGCTTGTGGATGAATTAGGTAAGATATTAAAATTTCCAAAACATTAGTACAAAGAATTATTTTTCTGGAAAATGGTCTGAAGGACACATCTCTTAAAGAAAAAGACTATGAATACACTCACCTTTGTCCATAGACCCCACAGTTGGCCCTAAGGTGGCAATTTTTACAGGGATAATGAGAATATTTATTGGATAATGAGGCTATTTAAAGAGAACTAAAAGGAAGTTTCTGAAGCGCAGTGGTACTCGAGTAGTCCTGAACTCCAAGCAGACCTACTTAGCTAGAGAGGGCCTGTTTATAGAATGCTTTTGGATATACTAAAGTGATCTTTAGTACATTTTTTTCCATTCCTTTGTGAGGCATGTCCTTCTTCGTATATAATATGGCAGATTGTGTAATACATAGTTCATGTATATTTTATTTTCATAGGAAGAGGTACTGCAACATTTGATGGGACAGCAATAGCAAATGCAGTTGTTAAAGAACTTGCTGAGAATATAAAGTGTCGTACATTGTTTTCTACCCACTACCATTCATTAGTTGAAGACTATTCTCAAAATGTTGCAGTGCGCCTAGGACACATGGTATGTACACGTTGTTTATTCAAAAGTTATGTTTTTGAATGGGTACTTCCATTGCCAGCATGTTATTTTTCTTTTTTAGGCATGCATGGTAGAAAATGAATGTGAAGATCCCAGCCAGGAGACTATTACCTTCCTGTACAAATTCATTAAAGGAGCCTGTCCTAAAAGCTATGGCTTTAATGCAGCAAGGCTTGCTAATCTTCCAGAGGAGGTTATTCAAAAGGGACATAGAAAAGCAAGAGAATTTGAGAAGATGACTCAGTCACTGCGATTATTTCGGTAATTATAACTGGATATAATTTTACCATGTAGTTGATTACCAAAACAGTAAAGGGCTGGATGATGCACTGTGAAAAATGTAAACTAAAACTTTTTTTTTTTAATTTATTTTAAGGGAAGTTTGTCTGGCTAGTGAAAGGTCGACTGTAGATGCTGAAGCTGTCCATAAGTTGCTGACTTTGATTGAGGAATTATAGACTACATTGGAAGTTCACTTTTGACAAAGGTGGTAAATTCAGACAACATTATGATCTAATAAACTTTATTTTTTAAAAATGACCATTTTTCCATTTTCTTTCTAGGAAATTAAACCCTTTTAATTCTTACCTACCGTCTACATAATGGTTATTGAATACTCCACAATATATTAAGTCTAGATGTTATGGTACATGCATACACTTTCAGGCTGTTTATACCCACTGTCACCAATACACATAAATGGGGTGGGGGGGAGCTATGAAACTGTATAGGGCTGTATATATACTTGTCTCAGCTTAATGCGGGAAATTCTTTTATTTCCAGCAATTTGTCTAAACTGTTCAAAAAAAAACTATGAACAGAGTTCAAATACAGGACTGTTTTGAAGAGACTTTCTAAAGTGTACTTTTAAAACATAGTAGTTTTTACCTTTCACAAAACTGAGTTACAAGAATACTTTTGTTTTACAGTGCATCCCTTCCTAGGAAGTCTCATTAAAACACTCACTTTGTCTAGGGGTGATTTTGAATGCTGCACAGGGAAGGGAAGGAAATAATAGTCTTAACTTTTCTTAAAGGATACCAGAAACATTGCTGGATATAATTTAAGATTAGTGTTTTCTCTTTCATAGAAAGAACGTACATACTGGGACATGAGTACAGTTACAGCAAGTCTAGGTGTGCTAACAAAACAGGGCACATTCAAGTACAATAAGATTTTGCTTGAAATTAAAAACAAACTACATGAGATTAAAGCATTAAAATCATATTTCTCAATCTGAATACATGTTAAAAAAAAAATCAAAAGAAACGCAGAAGTGCTAGCTCACATTTTTACCATATTACAAAAGCAATTGGTACCCACGTCCATAAAGGCAGCAACAAAGCTGCTTGTCTATTGAAGAGTACTACTGCAAATTGGACTGCATTCAATGCTAGTTGTAAAAACACCAGCTTTTTTCAGAAGTTGGTATCTGTACAAAATTGCAGCTTATTTTCTTCACTTCTGTCCCTTCAAAAGTCTTTACACAGTAATGCTAAAACACCCAGCTTTGAGATCCTGAGTCAATATATTGCCACTTTCTTTTTGGTAGCTTGAGCTTCATAGTGTCAACTGACCTTGTGTATCCATTTTTAATACAGTCTCTTCCTGTAGCATGGGCAAATATTTTAAATCTTCTTCCAAAAAAAAAATGTTTTAAGTTATGATGTTAGAATGGCAGGACTTTTTCTTTAGGGAAGGAATTCAGTTGTGCTGCAATGTATTAGATTCTATAGGTGGAGCAGAGTCATATAGTGTATCTGTATCATGTGTAGGCTCACCAGCTAATGTACAAGGATTAGACAGTGTTCCAGCACCACAGTCACAGAAAAACCTAAAGCAAAATGAAAACCCAAAGATTAGGAAAGTGAGGGGAGGAAAATAATTGGGTAATACAGCAAGCAAGTGTGCTACATACATACCTATCATGTCTAATAAATTCTACATCATGTCCCTGATGGCACTTCTTAATGCAGTTCACACATATGGCATTTCGATCTGTGGTGTTACAAGTGTGACATCTAAAAAGCAAAAGCTTACATTATTTTCCTTGATCATGTTATTTATTCAAAATACTGCAATTTGTTTATATATTACCCTATGGCCTTTGGCTTATAAGAAAAGAGGCCCCAAACTTTTGTGGTTCTAATCTAGTCTAATTCTGAAAAGGGACTTCAATGGAATAAGTGAATTTCCTATTTTGTGTCTTCTGAGGAAAACAAGTTCCTATCAAGTCTTCACTGAATCAGTATGGGAGAGGGGGAGTCAAAACCCACTCATGGTGGCTGGGATATAAGGAACACTTAATGACAGCTTTACCTTGAAACTCCTAGGAAAACAGTATGTGTCACATTTTCAGTGGTATCAGTAGTTACTGCAGTATTACATTTTCCCATATTTTACGGTCTCAAACAGGATCCTCAAAGTAGATTAATCACAGAACTCAATGTGGACAATTAATAAAATTTTCAGTTATATTTTTCCATTAGCAAATACCAATTTACTTTCTTAGCTCATACATTTAAGGGAAAGCTAAATATGTGAGTTCTTGTCAGTTTAGAAAAGTAAATCTTACTCTCTCTCCCATTTCAAGACTCACAAATAATTTAGAAATATACCTGTAGAAATCATGCATGGGGTAGCTGGTGTAACTTGATATTTTATATAAACATTGGCCTCTACTAACAGCCTTTTCTATGGCGTCTTGATTGTTCATTATTTTGTTATCTGTAATAAAAAAAAAAAGAAATTCTAGAGTATAAAGACTTAAGATAACAAATTACAAGATTATTTTAATAGAGTTTTTAAGAACTTCAAAAGAGGCTAACCAATGAAGTAAAAAAAATCGGCTAATAGAAATGAGTTTTCCTTGTACAAGATACTCCAACTATTTAGGACAAGTTGAAACAAAACTCTTTCAAAATAGTTCTCTTGAATTGCTGGTTAACTACTATACAGTGACAGAAAGTATTAAGTTACTGAATAACAATGGCCTCTGACTATCATCTTTTCATGGCATATTTAGTGCACTGTAGGCAGAACACAGACTCCAACATACCTTTCATTGTCACATTAACACCAGATGCTAAAAATAAGCCTCCAAACCGGTTGTTAAAAATCTGATTGCCTTCTAGTGTTGCAGTTGCATGATTTGTAATTTCAATACCTGAAGCAAAATTTACAAACAGCAGATGCATCACTTTATATATAGTTTCTTAAAAGAAACCTGAAATACAGCAAATATAGTGAACTACTTCTTTTACATAAAAAGTATATTAACTGTTAACATCGAAAGAAATAAATGCAAATGTTTATTTGAATTGTTTATAGTAACATTCAATTCACTTTCCACTGTTGATAATCCTCTGTCCCTGCTAAAGGAATGATACAGATGGTTTGTAATTTACTTTTATTAATAATGACATTTTAAAATTTCTTTGCAAACTAAGAAGAAGATAGGGCCCAGAAATATGTGTAGGTAGGAGCTAGATGGTTATTTGGAATTATTAAGAGAAATCATCTTCACTGGCAAAAAGTTGAAATATATGCATGATACTTGGATTTCACTTACCAAGACTTAAAAAAACATTCTGTTTGTGAGGCCAGAGGGCTTGCATTTATCTGAATTTATTTCTAATGGTAGTACTAGCCTGTATTTACTCTATGCAGTTAATGATTCATAACTACTACTGAACTACAAGAGCAATATTATAAAGTTGGCTTAGAGTGGAAGAATCCAAAACTTGGATTAGGTGCTCTTATAAGCAATTGTTAACAGGCATTCAGCCAACTTCTGCAGCATACATTTGCACACCTTAGTTATTAAGCAAAAGAGATAATATGCCAAGAATCAATTTTATGTACAGAAAACAAGCTACAGGTAACAAAGGAAAATACAAACCTGCAGCAAATCCATCAAATATTCTGTTTTTCCTCAAGACTGGATGACTGTTAGTGCTGATGAGAACACCTGCTTGAGCATTCCTGAAAATATCATTTTCTTCAAGGAGACCTATAATAAAATATTTCCCCAGATTAAGGCTAATGCATACAGCAAATTTTACTAGCCTTTTTGGTGGTATTTAGGTTTTCTTTTAGTTTCTTATTAACTGGATTGTGAAATTCATAGGACTAATTTTTCAACTGAAAAGAAATTTTATTAGTAATTCATAGATATTTAAAGTAGAATTTAACCAAAAATTGCTAAAATTGGCAGGTAACCATTCTAACCAAGAAACTGAAGTTCCATGGTTGCAAGGACCATTTCTAGCTTATGAATCCCTAATGCCCTGGCACAAAGCTGATTCTTACTGAACACTGCTGAATTAAAATTAATTCCTTCGAAGTATTTTTAGAACCTTTGCACTCTCCATGTTTTAGTTCAAGCCCTGATTCTTTCTGGCCGCTATCAGCATTCCTTGATCCATTTCTTTCACTCCAACCTCTCTTCTGCTGTTGTGTTTCCCACCACTCTATCATATCCCTTATCTGTATAAAAAACTACTATCAGAATAAAGTTTAAAATTAACTTGCTATTTACAAAAAACTCGGGGACTTCCCTGGTGGCGCAGTGGTTAAGAATCTGCCTGCCAACGCAGGGGACACAGGTTCCATCCCTGGTCCAGGAAGATCCCACATGCCATAGAGCAACTAAGCCCGTGCGCCACAACTACTGAGCCTGCGCTCTAGAGCCTGCGAGCCACAACTACTGAGCCCGCACGCCTAGAGCCCGCGCTCCACAACGAGAGAAGCCACTGCGATAAGAAGCCCATGCACCACAACGAAGAGTAACCCCCGCTCGCCGCAACCAGAGAAAGCCCGCGCGCAGCAACGAAGACCCAACACAGCCTGCATGCATGCATGCATGCATAAATAGATTTATAAAAAAGAGAAAAAAAAATTCCCCCAAGCTACTCCTCTGTCTCACTATATTACCTACACTCTGAATATACTATACATTTTTATCCCTAATGCCTTTGGTTTATATTATTTCCTCTTTCTGCAATGTCCTGTACTCTTTCTTCGGAATGACACTTCCTCTGGGAGGTTTTCAGTTTTCCTCCATCAAATTAATCATTAATTCTCTTCTGGCAGGATTACATAATGATTAAGAGTGGGCTGAGGAATGAGACTTCGCCTTCAAATACTGACTTCACCACTTCCAAACTCTGAATGGGCAAATTACTTACCTTCTCTTTGTCTCAATTTCCTTATCTGTAAAATGGGCATAATAGCACCTACCACATAGGGATATTATGAGGGTTAAATTAGTTAACACATGTAAAAGTACACAGTACTAAATAAGTATTAGTTAATATTACTCCTATAAAATCTTCTACTTATGTATAGTGAATCATATTTAGTTGTGTACTAGTGTTTCTCTGCTCCCTGAAGACATGAAATATGTTTTTATTTCTGTACATATTTGATCCATCTGTAGTAGTTCACAGTATTGACCTCTAAATTCCCTTTCCCCTAGAAAACACTATTCCAAGACCCTGCCTCTAATCTTGCATATGTCCACTATAACCTCCTCAAATACTATTGCTAAGATCTAGTCCAAACTGTACCGCATATATACAAAGCCTTTTCATTATACTGTATATATAAACAAAGCCTCTTACGATTTGGGCACTGCCCCCTTTTCCGGCCTCGACTTTCAGTATCCCTTGCCTTACTAAACCACTTTGTTTCCTTTAGACTTTTGCTTACAATGTGCCACTCCATTAGACTATAAACTTTCTGGTTGTAGTACTGTTTTATTTACCATTTTATTTTTAGCATCTGTATCACAGTGTTTGGTACAGTGATGTTCAATTAATAAGTATGTACAGAACAAACGAAAGAATGAAATAACTATACTTTCTACACTTGGAATGGCCTTCAACCCCCTACCCCACAACTTACCAGTAAATACTCATTTTTCAAGATACAGCTCAAGATTTTACTCCAGAACCCTTCCCAACACCTTACAAATAAAACCAACCATTCTGTACTGTGTTTCCTCATTATATCTTACAAAGAATCTTATCAGAGATAATGTCACTTACTGAATTACTAGATTATAAGCTCCTTGAGAGTCTATGTCATTAATGGAATCATCATTGTTTGGTGGTAGTAGTAAATTTTGTTGATTAAATCTTGGTATATTAGAGTAATGACTAGCTAACCTTCTATACAAGATATGTATAATGCTGGGTTACTGATGTTTCAGGAATGGTGATAATTTGCATTTGACAGTCTCTCCCAGTCTCTCTTTATGAACAATTATGCCTTTGCAAGGGGCAGGAACTGTGAACTTTTGCCTCAATGTAAAGTGATTTGACCTTTATGGATACCAAACTGAGCCCATCTAATTAATTCCATTCTCCAACGAAGACAGTTGTGAACAGGTACAAAGCAATCCTTATTTACTACAGACATTTATATATATTCACAGACCAATTAATTTTCCACACCTAGTCCATAACTTGACTTTGAAGTTTATTATAATCATATCACTATCCTGAATAATAAAAGGTCCAGAGAGAGGGTGTAAACAAATTCTGCTACCTTAAAAAAGCCTCGCTAACAAGTGGCACACTCAAGGTGGCTTGAAGGAAAAGGAAAATTCTGTAAACATTTGTCTCCTTTAACTCTAGGCACTAACCTCCTAAACCATCTTGAGACTTGATAAGGAAGAAGACTGTGATTCCCTCATTTATAACATATTAAATGGCAATTTCATTGATCATTAAAGATATGGAAGAATAATGGAAAACTGGGTTTTTTACTAATGCAAAATTAACAACAATACCTCGACCCCCATTAAATATACAGATGCCACCATCTCTTCCATCATGGATTTTATTTCTTCTTAGTGTAGGATTACTATCTGTCTTAATCCAGACTCCAGCCATTGCATTGTCAAATATTTCATTGTCTTCTATACAACCTAGACCTATAAATGCAAAAATTTAGGTTTTATTTAGAAAGTATATTTCTAAAGACTAATAGCACCAAGAAAAAAAAAATTAAAAGATTAAACATACCAGAATTATAAACTAGAATTCCACCATTTTGTCCTCCCCAGATTTTGTTGCGTCTAATTTTGGGGTTGCTTCCAGTCCTATGGATAGAATAGAAAATAATGCCATTTCAATTGCTTCTACTCCCACATCCCATGTTAGATAACAGTAGGAAAACCCACATTAAACATATTAAGAATTAGCTAAATAATTAAGCATCACCTTCAAGATGCTCTGAGAAGTCTGTCAGTAAAGAAACTGGTTTAATTTTGCTTAATTCTATTTCCCACAGAACACACTTAGCTATAGATTATGTTATTACTATAGAGTCTCCTAATACGTAAACTAAACTGAGGAGGTTAGATTGAGTAACTTTTATTATTATATACTCCCCTCATATATAAAATAAAGGACTGAATTATATGATCAGGAGTACGACAGTTCCAAACCAAAAACTGTTAATATACAAGAAAGAGGGGTGTAAGAACTATTAATTTTGCGGAAATAGCATAAAAACAGAAGCTCCCATTTAATAAGCCAGGTACAGCATGTCAGGTGCCATTGGCTGCTGTCCTCAGCCAGTCTAAGAAAAGTTATATTCTGACAATTTAAGCCATGCTTAATTGCTTAGCTTTAACTCTTACTGTTTTTCCTAGACACCTGACTACTATAATGGGGTATGCCATGCCTACCCCACATACGCACAACTCCCTCCCCAAAGAAAGCCAAATATGAAAAACATTTACCTTATCTGAACCCCTGAATACATATGATTATAGATATCATTGTCCTCTAGTACTCCATGTCCATTGTCATAAAAATAAACACCAACCTAAAATTTAAAAAAGATTTTTTCAAATTAAAAAAAGTGTTTACAAAACAATATATTTCCCGAGAGTCTAACATAATCTTACCTGCTTGCCACTGTGTATCCTGTTTCTTCTCAGTACTGGAGTGCTGCCAGTTGTCACCCAGACCCCAGCCAGAGTATTACTGTAGACTTCATTCTCTTCTATTACGCCTTGTCCTTTCTCATGCTAAATAAAAGTTACATTGATTTACAATATGTATCTTGTATAAGCCAAGTAGTTTATAGTGTATTCCCTCTTTTAAGACGGTTGTGACCAAAAAAATCTCAATTTTTGTTTTTTAATCTGAATAAGGAGATAAATGGATAACATTCTTTCACATAGCCTCTACCTAAGTTTAAGCTCTCAGAGTTTTTATACTGTTCTTTATGTGGTTTTATACTTTTAAATCTTATAGTAAGAGTAGTAGCATTCAATTTTGTTTAACAAAAAAACTTATTTTATTCTAAGATATATAACAAACTGAAGATCCCTCACTAGGAAGTTAATAGTTATTTCAACTTATCACTGGTGAAATCACTTCAAAACAAGGTTCAAGTTACTAAAATTTTTATTTTTAGAAGATTTAAGACATGAATATTTCTAGAACTGTGAATAAAAATTAGAGTCACACCTGGCATTATACAAGGACCTTTCTGAAATTCCCTTACGTTTTCTTACTTGAGTAACAGTTTCAGATACCATGATGACAGAAGACGTAGGACTAATACATAGGTTTTTAAACTTTGCAAGATGCTTAAATTATGTTTCAATATAAATTCAAATGTTTAGCTTTTTCAGAAGATAAAAATATTCAAGTCTAGTATTATTAATATACTCAGTGATATTATGATTTTACTTAATACTTCTGGAAAATTTCAGAGACTCTTACAGTAGTCACATTGGCAAAATCCCAGTGTAACAAATATAACTCAGACTGCCAACCAGTTGTTGTTATGAGTTCAGCCCATATTGCCAATTATAATTAGAAGCTTTTAAGTCATTCACACACTGGCAGAGAGAAAAAGTTGAATATGGCCTACCTAAAGGTAGACATAATTCTGCCCTCACCCCCTTTTCTACCCTGATTTTGACGAATGAGATTCTAGAACTGTATTCATTAACTTACCACATAAATTCCACCATGCTGGCCATCATGAATTTTGTTATGTCGAACAATTGGACAACTGTTTGTCCTAATCTGAATTCCTGCTAATGCATTGCCTATTTAAAAATAAAAGTTACAATATCAACATATGGAGCCTAATGGAATATAGTAAGAGCACAATTCTGTGAAATATGTCATATTCAGAAAGATACTTATGATCCATGAGCATTCCAAGACAAAACTAAGGGAACTAGGAGTGTAAGAAGATGCAGAAGGACTGTAGGCAGTATAGATATAGTGGTTAAGATCAAAGACTCTAGAGCCAGGCTGTTAAGTTTTGAATCCTGTGTAACTTTGAATAAGTTGCTTAACCTCTTGGTGCCTTTGTTTCCTGATCAGTAAGTGGGGATATTTAATAGTGTCTACTTCACAGGGCTGACGTAAATATTACATGACTTAATTCAGGTAAGGTGCTCAAAAAAGTGCCTGGCACTGAGTAAGCTTTATGTAAGTATTATCCAGTAAGTGTTAGCAAAAGAGGAAGCCCAGGAACAGATCAGTGTCTAGCACATAGATACCTAATAATTGTTTGCTGAATTAATACCTCAGAAGTTTTAATGAGGAATAAGGGTTTTCCCTTTCTAATTAGTACCGAAGTGTATTAAACTACCACAGAAATAATTTATTAACTGTTAAACAAAGGAGTGAATCTAAGGGAATTGTAGATACTCTGTGAGACTAGGGTCTTAAGTTTTATTTTTATCCCTGGTATGTAGAATACTGCTTAGTACTTAGAAGGTACTCAGTAAATGTTTGTTAAGTGAATAAATGTCACAGAATAATCTTTATTGAGAATTTAAGGAAACTGGATCAGTTCTCCTACTCAGAACGTTTCCAAGTGGTCCTTTTGCTAATGTCAGAAACACAGGCCAAGCTCTAAAATTTTATAGAACAAAACCACATGCTTACCATAAATGTCATTTCCTTCAATAAGGCCTCGTCCATCACCAAAGATGTAAACTCCACCTTGATTTCCATTAAATATAGAATTGCCCCTATAATTATGTGGAAAAAAACCCAAAACACAAAAAAGCATCTATTCAGAAAAGCTTGCTTGTTTTATACAATAATCGTAAGGCCACTCATGTTTGTGTGACCTTAGAAAATTATTTAACATCTATGGGCCTCAGTTTCCTAATCTATGAAATGAGGGACTAGGTGATTTCCCTTCCAGTTCTTTCTAAGACTTAAAGCTTTGGAAAAGCCACCTAGTATTTGAGACGAAATAGCATTCTTAAAAATTCACCTCGGGCTTCCCTGGTGGCGCAGTGGTTGAGAATCTGCCTGCCAATGCAGGGGACATGGGTTCGAGCCCTGGTCTGGGAAGATCCCACATGCCGCGGAGCAACTAGGCCCGTGAGCCACAACTACTGAGCCTGCGCGTCTGGAGCCTGTGCTCCGCAACAAGAGGCCGCAATAGTGAGAGGCCCGCGCACCGCGATGCCGCGATCAAGAGTGGCCCCCACTCGCCACAACTAGAGAAAGCCCTCGCACAGAAACGAAGACCCAACATAGCCAAAAATAAAAATTAATTAAAAAAAAAAAAAAAAAGATTCCACATCTTCCCCCAACGTTGGCAAAAAAAAAAAAAAAAAAAAAAAAAAAAAATCACCTCAAAAGAGCTAATCCAGGGAATTCCCTGGTGGTCCAGTGGTTAGGACTCTGCGCTTCCACTGCAGGGGGTCTGGATCCCATCCCTGGTCAGGGAACTAGGATCCCACAAGCTGCGTGGTCAAAAAAACAAAACAAAAACAACAACAAAAAACCCAAAACCTATTAAGATTAAAAAAAAAACAAAAAAGCTAATCCATTTAAAAGAACTTTTCTTAGCTCATCTATAAACATCTGCTGAATAGTAATTAAGATGGCAATCACATAATCAACTTTTATAAAGCTAGTGGAAAAAAATTTGACAAAAATAATTCATGGTCTTTGATTAAATTATAATAGCTCTGTTCTACAGTCTTAGCCAGTGCCTTTAAGACTGGATCTGTTTGTTTCCTTACTGTGGCCAGAGGAAGTGGTAGGAACTATTAAAGAAAGGTGACAGCTTGAAGTTCTGACTCTTTGTTATTCTTGGTCTCTCTAAGTATCTTTGAGATAATTAATTTCCTGGGTTATTCTATCTGCTGACTCTCAGGGGAAAAAAAAAAAAAAGGTCATTCAGATTTCAAGGGAAGATCACAGCCCGATTTACTCATCTATAATGCAGTTTGATGAATTTAAAATAAAAATCACAGCATTTGCAATTTTTCATAAAAAGTATCTTACATGGTTTAGATCAAGAATAAAAAACAAACAAAACACCCCAAAATAAATGCAATAGCTATGCTCATTCAGATGCACAGACTTTTACTAGGAAAATCTATTTTATAGTAGTCAGGTGTCTAGGAAAAACAGTTAAGAGTTACAGCTAAGTACCTTAACTTTTCTTATAGCACAAAACATAAAGTGAAAACATAATTTCCATCCATAATTATATATAAATACCTTATTGTTGGGTCACTATTTGAGGTAATCCATACACCTGCAAAGTTGTTTGCATAGATTTTATTTTCAATGAACTGTCCTCTTCCTTTTTCATGAACATATATTCCTCCAGTCTGCCCATGATGAATTTCACATCGAACCACTGTGGGGTTAGCATAAGCTTTTACTTCAAAGCCTGCTATCCTGTTTCTGTGTATGTTGCAACTTTCAAAGTAACCCTGGAAAATACAGAAATTAAACCTGTAGGTAAAGCTACTTTCCAAAAAGAAATGACATTAAAAAGCCTTTTTAAAAAAAAAAAAAAAAAAAAAAAAAAAAAAAAAAAAAGCCTTTTTAATGTATACCTCAAAATTTAGTATCAGAAATGTTCAAGAGTTAAGAATGAAACATAGACAGATATATACTAAATTTCAAATGATGCATATTTTAAATGTTTTAGTAAAACAGAGAACTATAAATTCTCTAATTAATGTGAGTATATTCAAACCCAGGAAAGAAAAATAGGGAAAGATTTATTCGATAAATGGAAATAAATACCATTACCAGTAAGAATATATATCCTTCAACAAAAAGTTTATTTAAGTACTAAAGAAAATAAACTCTCATAGCCTTAAAAATGTCCCAAGAAATCAACTTCTAAAAAGGTGACCCAAGGACATAATCAGAGACTACAGAAAAAGACACACAAAATAATGTTCCTCTTAGCCCAATAATAGGGAACTAGCTCAATAAAATGTTGTGAAGGCTTATGTTCATGTTACACATACTATCATGTTAAATGAAAAGAACAGTATATACTTCAAGATAGACTACATTCAGTATGATCTCAATTGTATCTGAAGAAAAACAACTTGAAGGATGAAACAAGAATATGAGCGTGATTAAATGAGTAGTGGTATTATGGATACTTACTGTATCCTTTATATTTCTCTAAATTTCTTAAATTTTCTATAACAGATAAATTTACTTATTTTCTAGTGAGGATAAACGTTACTGTAATACTGATATCCTAAATTCTAAGACTCAATCAGACTGAATGTTAGAGGAAAAAATGAGATAGTTATAAGATGGCACTTCTAAAAGCCATTTCATCCTCCTTGTCTATCTCCCTTCAAAAAGTGAACACGTTCTCCTCTCTTTAAATTCCCTTTAGCACTAAGTATTTTCTTATGCTACTTCCAGGTACTGCCTTGTACTGTATTTGCCATATCCATTTTTACCTGATCATAAGCTCCTGAAGAGAAAGGACTACACTAACTTCTGGAGCATCTATATAAAACTTTACACATGGTAAGCACTCAAGTAGGACTTTTTGCCAAATTCAGTAGAGGTTAAAACAGGATGTAATTCTGAGTATTCTAATACACTACATATTTAACTCTTTAAGAAAATGGTTCTCTGAGAATAACATTTAGAAGTAGTTTTCAGGTTTCATTTTCCACAAATAAAGTACAAATCACTTATAACTTACCTGTTAACATATAGGTTATAATCTTATTCTTTTAAAAAAAATTGGGGGATTGCATCAAAAATGGCTTCTTAAAATATAAAAAAGTTTTTTCTTCTTTGATTTTATACCAAATAAAAATGGATGGACACCAGGTGTATGTATATAGACTACTATGGCAAAACTGAGCATCAAAGAAAGAAAAACAAATTCTAAAAGAGGCTAGACTGAAAGAGCTTAATGTCAGACTGGAACAATTCAACATTTCTGGTATTTTCATCATTGAGAAGGGAGTGCAACTTGTCTCTCTCTGCCAGGAGTTGCATGACATGTCTGAATGGTAAACTTGGGAGAGAATAAACTGAGTATGCTCAATTCAGCTTCACCCTTTTCCTCATGGAAATGAGCTACCCTTAGGGAGCATGCCTTCTGTTACTACCCCATGAACATTGCCTGTGAAATAAGCCTATTTCATTTTGGGATTCAGTTAAACAGACTTATTTGGTTCTCATTCTATGTTGTATCTTCCGATTTAACCTCTAAGAGTAATGAAGTTGATATTTCAGCCTCTTCATGGTACTTCATGGCTTTGATTTTTTTTTTTTTTTTTTAAGAAATCCAGTTGGGATTTTTTTTTTAATTTATTTATCTTATTTATTTATTTTTGGCTGTGTTCGGTCTTCACTGCTACGTGCAGGCTTTCACGAGTTGCAGTGAACAGGGGCTACTCTTCGTTGCGGTGCGCGGGCTTCTCACTGTCGTGGCTTCTCTTGTTGCGGAGCACGGGCTCTAGGCTCGCGGGCTTCAGCAGTTGTGGCACACAGGCTCAGTAGTTGTGGCTCGTGGGCTCTAGAGCACAGGCTCAGTAGTTGTGGCACACGGGCTTAGTTGCTCTGCGGCATGTGGGATCTTCCTGGCCCAGGGCTCAAACCCGTGTCCCCTGCATTGGCAGGCCAATTCTTAACCACTGCGCCACCAGGGAAGTCCCTTTGATTTCTTAATTTGTTCAGAATGTGGCAGGAAAACGTATGCTATTTACTGGGCTTCCATGAAGATTGCAGTAACAGGCACTGTCATGTCCTGGCTATACTAGTTCAACATATAGTACTGCAAATATACTTTGCTACAGTATACCTACTAAAAAATTTTCAAATGCATGGATGCTCTTTCTCTGTTTTCTTTCTTTTTTTTCTTTTTTGGCCACACTGCACGGCTTGCAGGATCTTAGTTCCCTGACCAGGGACTGAACCCTCGCCCTCAGCAGTGAAAGCGCAGAGTCCTTACCACTGGACCACCAGGGAATGCCCTCTCTGTTTTCTTTAGGTTTCAATTTTGCACACCTAGGAGAGTCAAATAGATCCACTAGTTTACTAAGGCAAACAGCAGCCCCCCTCTCTTCATTTTCCCTTGTCCAGAGGCCCCCATTATAAAACCTGCTCTAATCTGAACTGGTTGCTATCGTCATAGGCACATGGTCATTTTACCATACTGTAATTTAGATTAGAGGGTAAAAATGTCCCCTAATTCCATCAGAGATGGGAGTTCTAATCTGTAGTTTTTGTTTTAAGGTAACTTTCAAGAAAAGAAAGTAGCAAAATTTTTTTGAAAAGAAAAAAATTTTTCCTTCATGCTCTTAAAACCAGAAGCCTCTTACATTGCTACAACGGTGCTTTTATTACATTCAGAAAGAGAACAATTGATTGACTTATAGCTTTATAATATCAGAAGAAAACCTATCTATTATGGATTAAAGGATTCAGTTAATGTAATTTTGCTTTAAAGCACATTTAATGAAATGCATCTGTTTTGTTAAGAAATGCCTTTAGTGCAAAATGGTCTAATAATACAGGACTGTAAGTAGAAAACTGAACTCTACTTTGTCTTTTAAGATGCAAACCACAAAAGCTCCAATATAAATATAAAACTCCAAAGGCACAGACATTTTACCGGACTACCCCATATTATAAAATGATTTATTTCCCTATCAGAAGATACCAGATTGCTAAGAGCTTCTTCTATATTTTAAAACAAGAGGTTGTTAACTTTTCAGCACAAGCATTTCTAAATCTCTGCCATATACATTACAATAAGTCCTTGAAAATTATCATTCTCTCAAGTTACAAACTTAACACTGATATAAAAATAAAAGGTGAGATTAAGTATTTTTTCATTAAAATTTTTTGAAGTGAAATAATCTTTCTTAAATATGATAGGGTGAAAGGCATTTAAGAGTTTCTCTTAAAACTCTCCAAATAAAACAAAAAAATGAATGAAAAGTAAAGAGAAAAAAATATGCTACCTTCATTGAAATAAATGTCTACAACCCCAAACTATAATCAATCAAACACTTGCCAAATACTGTGATATCTGGATAAGGAAGAATAAGGTGCTGAGAGCAAATGTTACCATACACCTTTAGCAAGGTATGTTTCCCCAAGTAACTGTACTTTTTTCTTTTTTAAATAAATTTATTTTATTTATTTATTTTTGGCTGCGTTGGATCTTCGTTGCTACACATGGGCTTTTCTCTAGTTGTGGAGAGTGGGGGCTACTCTTCATTGCGGTGCGCAGGCTCTAGGCGCACGCGCTTCAGTAGTTGCGGCTTGTGGGCTCTAGAGCGCAGGCTCAGTAGTTGTGGCACATGGGCTTAGTTGCTCCGCAGCATGTGGGATCTTCCTGGACCAGGGCTCGAACCCGTGTCCCTTGCATTGGCAGGCAGATTCTTTTTTTTTTTTTTAACATCTTTATTGGAGTATAATTGCTTTACAATGGTGTGTTAGTTTCTGCTTTATAACAAAGTGAATCAGTTATACATATACATATGTCCCCATATCTCTTCCCTCTTGCGTCTCCCTCCCTCCCTGGCAGGCAGATTCTTAACCACTGCACCACCAGGGAAGCCCACAAGTAACTGTTCTAATAAGCAAGCCTAGCCAATGATCTTTTACTAAAGTAGTGAGAGCTAGTGTCCTGAACAGAACACAGGAGAGGAAGGAAATACTCCCATAGTAATATTTTCATAAAAATAATTTAGGCACAAGAAGTAAACCTGAAGAAGAAATACACTAATGTGCAATTTCTATCATCTAAAACTTGTATTTCCTATCGAAGGGGGACTATCCGAAGTAAAGTGAAATGAAAGGAGAGGAAAACCATATTTCTACAGTCTGTCAACTGTCAATCTGAGTTAAGCTCATAAACTTAGCATAAATGTCTCAAAAATTTTAGAGCAATTTGGCACTGTTATGATATTTTAATTTTACTTTATGAAAATAACACTCTGCAATAGATTGAACATTAAACAACAAAAAACAAAGAATTGGGGAACTGTAAACACTGATAGAAAAATTACTTTTAGCAGTGAGACTGGCATTGTTATGTAAAAGAAAAAGAAGGAATCCCATCTTTTAAAGAAAGACATATATGCTGAAATATTTACAGATGAGATGATGATGCCTGGGATTTGCTTCAAAATAATTCAGAGTAAAGAAGAAAATAAGCAATGTATGAGGAGGTACAGATGAAACAAAATTGACCATGAGCTGAAAGTTTCTGAACGTGGAGGATGGATACATGGGAATTCATTATACTATTGTCTCTAATTTTATATATGCTAGAAGGATTCCATAAAACAAAAATACATTAAAGAAATCAGAGATGAAAACCACATTGGAAACAAAACAGAAAAGAGACAAAACTATGTAGACATAGTAAGATTTGAGGAAATCACACAAAATTTAAAGGAAAAGAACAAAACAATACAGAGCAATGTAAGTAATAGAGAAAACAGCCAAGTTTCTAAAGAAAGGAACATATGGACGGAAAAACAGTAAAAATTAAAACAACACAACATTAACAACAACATATGGATACTGAAGTAGAAAAGCAAATCCCACCAGAAAGAAAAAAAAAAACCCAGAATGATCTCAGACTTCTCAGTCACACTCAATTCTAGAAATATAAAAATGACTACACAATTCTGAGGGAAAGAAAGTATAATAAAAAACTGTATACTCAGCCAAGTTAAAAGGTAAATGGTAGGCATTCTCAAGTGGCAAGAATTCAAGCTACAATACCCATAAGCCTTTCTTTTAAAAATAAAATCAAAACGGCTACATGACAAAATAGCCATACCAAGAATGAACCAAAATTTAAAAATTCAGGAATGGAAAAACTGTGATAAAAGGACTGAAGGTAAATAAATATAAATACAGTCCAATAACTGTAGGAATGTAACTGTTATAAAGCTTTACAAAAGAAAAATAAGAATAAAATGATGGAGTAGAAATGGGTTGAAATATAAAGTATTTTCATCATTTTTCAAAGGGGGAGTTCACACTATTCAAAGTTTAAACATGCAGTTAACAATGACAAACTCTAGTCATACCCTTTAAAATTCTAGGGATGTCTTTTACACTGGGCATGTAATATTTTAACAAAAACATTAATTTCTTTAAAATAAAAAAAGTAAAAATTGTTTCATGATTCATTCTTGCCAATACAGGAGTTTAAATTCTAAGTAGGTCATAGACAAGGAAAAGGAAAGACAATTTCAGAGAACAAACAATAAATATGAATATATATAAAGATAGAGAACAGTACAGAAACTAGTTTAAATGTTTATTCTGATGTTCTCTGAAATTCTATAAAAAACAAAGTCAAACTTTAAAAGGTTAACCTTAGTGATGTCATCCTACCAATCATGGGCAGCCGACACAAAGAATACTTGGAATGAAAGAACATTCTACCAAAGGATTTTAAAGGATTGTATCACAATACTAAAACAGATGAGAGAGGCCCAAGATATGCTTTATTTCCATCCTTCCTTTATACATCTATAATACCTTACAAATCTCTTCATCAATCCTTAATATATATATATATCTACAGGACTGGCTAAGATTTGCTTTTTAAAAAAGTTATAAAATTTATAAACCTAAATCTATAAAAAGTAAACTGTATTGGGGGGGGGTGTGAAGAGTAAATTATTATAATGAATTTTAGTAACTGACCATCAGCATTAGGTCTTTTAAAAATGCGGAAATTTACTCAGGTTAAAGTTATTTTGGTACCTCAAATCATTTGTGAATGAGACCAGAGGCATGCATAAATATGATACTTGAATTGTAGGTAACTCTGGGGTAAAGTCTAAAGGCAACACAGGCAAAGAAATATTAGCGTAGTATAGTTCCATTACAAAAATGCAAGCTCCATTTAGAATTCCACTTAAGAATTATTGTCAGAACTTCTCTGGTGGTCCAGTGGTTAAGACTCTGTGCTCCCAACGCAGGGGGCACAGGTTCAATCCCTGGCTGGGGAACTAAGATCCTGCATGCCACACAATGTGGCCAAAAAGTAAATTAATTAAAAATAAAAAAAATTTTTTTTAAAGAATTATTGCCAATGCGGGCGGCCCTCAAAGGGGCGGGGAGGCAGATTCTCAAGACTGTTATGTTTTGATAACCTCCATACCTTTGCCCAGACTCCCCAATTCCCAAACTCCCCTCTTCCCCACTCCTTGGAAAAAAGAGCTACAATTTGCAAAAAAATGTCAATTTTTAAATTCTAGCTGGAGAAGGGCAAGTGGTACTCTCCACTGTGCTTTCTTATCTACAGGCCCAAATTACAGCCTGAGTTTTAAGTGAACTGTTTTTCTCAGGTTACGGTTACCCCAGGAATATAATAAGCTGGACGGTCTGAAACTATTTACATCTAATCAGAACTTGATAAAAGGGTACTCTTCATGGTCTAGTTCAGTTTTTAAAAAAAGAGTTCTACATTAGGGTTTCAGACACAAAAAATGAAAATAAAAAATTTCCTTCGCTGACAATTTGTATATGTCAATTCAACGTTCCAAAGTTGCGTGATTAATATCATATAATAGCAATAAAACTTCACCATACCCTTGTTTATCACCACATCAAACCTCCTCTCCTAGCTCTGACTTCTTAACAAAAAACGTTGCCAATGCTGTACTAGGACTTGAAAATTACTTCAACAAAAATTAGACATTAGGGAATTCCCTGGCGGTCCAGTGGTTAGGACACTGTGCTCTCACTGACGAGGGCCCGGGTTCAGTCCTTAGTGGGGTAACTGAGATCCCACAAGCTGTGCAGAGCGGCAAAAAAATAAAAATTAGACATTAAATGAAAAGAATACCTGAATAGGCACCCAAGAACATTACTTTTGGCCTAAGAGAGCTCAAAAAGTCATGTCTCTATAAAATTGTGTAAAATGACATAGTAGTAACTAAAACATAATATCATCCATATAAAGATGCCTAATTAACTGCTGCATAAGAATTTTAGAACTGATATATTATCATCACTGTATTTCTTATTAAAGTTCTACCAGTTAAAAAAATTTTTAAGAGGAATGAAATGGAAGTCAAACTAATGATGAAACTATTGTTTCTCCAAGTGTAGTCTACAAACAACCTGCGTTAAACTCACTTATGGTGCTTATTAAAAAATGCATATCCTGGGCCCCGTCCTTAAAAATTCTGATTTATTGTATCTGGGTGATTTTTATGCACAGTTACATTTGAGAACTACTGGTTTAGACCTTACTCCCCTCAAAGATCACATCAATTCCCTAAGGACTCCATCTTCCGTACATGTATATAATGTTAGATTCAAGAATTTATAGAATTGATACTGCATACTGACTTTAGAATATAATGCTGAAATCTTCTTTTAAACCTACACTTTTCAATTCAGCATTCTGATGATGATAAAATGCTGACACCTATTTGAAATTTTAACTGATATGACATCAGTTTTTCTATTAAGAATAAATGTTCTTACCATGCCATGATCAAATGTGAACACACCAACGTCACGTCCATGATGAATATGATTCCGTCTAATAATTGGGTTTCCATGATTTTTAACCCAAATCCCAGCTAAAGCATTATTGGAAATTTCATTATCTTCATATATTCCCTACAACAATTAACCAGAAATAAACATGAGTAGAGCTAAAAAAAGAAAAAAGAAAAAACCCCACAAAATTAAAAAATACCTGTGCATGATCTGTTATATAAAGTCCAACATTTTCACAGTCACTGATGTTACAGTGCTTGATAGTGGGACATGCTCCTTGACCACTAACACATACTGCAGAGCCAACTGTAAGAAAAATAATTTATTTAAAAACCTACTGGGCAACACAGTGACTCATTTTATAATAAAACGTAACGGGAACACTAACCTGTACATGTACTTCGGATGATACAGTGATCAATAATAGGGCTACAATTTACTGTAATCTCTAAGCAGTGGTGTGCATTGTGGTGTTGAGCAGATTTGTCATCAGGGTTAAACTGAAAAGTAGAAATTTTGTTTGAAATAAACAACCACTGCCTTAATGATTTCCACGTACATACTTAAAAATTAAAAAATGCCTTACCCTTATTGTCATATATCCAACATAAGCATCCTCGGAACCTTCCATAAAAACGAAGGTTGAATCTCTAGTGTTTTCAATTATAACTTTGTCTGCTACTTTTCCAGGTGCTACGAAGAAAATATTTTAAAGCATATTACCTTTATCAGACAGATAAAATGGACATTTAAAAATTACTTTTTTAATCAGTAAAAATACTCTGCCATAAAACTAATAATTCAGTACTGCCCTTTTTACGGCTTTTAAATTGGGTACTTTTTTTGGAGAGGGAACTTTTAAAGAACATTAGTATTGAGTAGATAGATAACTATGTTTCATTGGCCTTCATACAGGCAGTCATACTTAACATGGACATTATCTGAGTACCATTATACACAAATCCATGTATAGTAATACTTCTAATAAGATTCAACTACAAATAGTATTTAGTATCAAATGCAATGGCATATTAAAAAGTGGGTTTCTTGTGGAAACCAAATCACAACCAGCAGCACCAGAAAACAAGGCTCAGGGAGAAGAAAGAAAGGGATGATGAGCAGGGAGAGAAAGAGAGAAACTTCTTTATTTAAACTTATTTCCAATACTGGCCTTGATTTGGAAAGTAATGGAAATCAGTAGGCAAAATTTTCTATACTCTCTCCTACTTTTCTTTGAGGTGGAAATGGGGGAGGGAAGAAGAAAGAGCAGTAAATGCAAATTTCACTAACTAGTAACAATTAACTAGCTATCTTAAAATGGTCTCGTACTACAGTATCCTTAAAAAAATCAGATATACCATAAATCTTCAAATAACTGATCAGTGCTCAACAAATACTACATTTCTTCTAAGAAACCTGACCGTAAAAACAGCTTTGAAACAGTACAGAAAGTATTTTAAAAGTACATTTGTTTCATTAAAAATACAGCAATAAAAACATTATCCTCTGTATTTTCAAATAAAAGATAAAATTAACCAATATTTTTCTCTCCTTAATGAACAACTAAAGCAGCTGGACAAAGTACTGACATCAAGAAATACACACATCCCCCCAAAAAGAAATAGGTACATTTATAATTTCTGAACTCTAAAGTTTTCATTTCCATCATATAAAATATACATGATATTTCGTACTTTTTCCTACAATTAAGATATTATCAAGGTTCATCTGGATTTTAAGTAACTAGCATTTTAAAAACCCATCATGTAAATAAAATATTAAAATTCTAATGACAATGCATTTACACATACCTGCACCAATCATGGTGATTGGAGATTCAATATATATCCATTCATCAGTATATATTCCAGAATGAACAAAGATAAGTCCATCAAAATGAGCTTCTTGTACCCCACCAAGAGCATCTTCAATTGTATCGTAATACTAAAAAAAAAAAAAAAAAAAAAAAAGTCAGTATAGAACTGTAAGATCATCATTTTAAATATTAGAAAAAGACAAATCAAACATACCAACATATTTTCTCTTCCTTTGTATCTTGCAGGGTTACTGTAGAAATGTTCAGCAAATCCTGGCTTTACATGCGCACCTTTATACTAAAACATCAAAAAAACCAAAAACAAAAACACAAAAACAAATACTGACTACTAACATAAATACTATAGTCTAAATTAATTTAGTACTATATGAATTTTTCATTAGTTATCAAATTTTTCATTAATTATCAAAAACAATTATCAGTCCAACAAATTTTCTGTTGCATATTGCAATGTAAAATCTAGAACAGTTTATGACTCAGTAATATCCAGTAAATAGGACATGGTTTTTCAAGCTGGAACAGACAGTTCTTTGTTGTGAGGGCTATCCTGTGTAGGATGTTTAGTAGCATCCCTGGACTCTAACCACCAGGTATCAGTAGCAGTCTCTTCTCCAGCTGTGACAACCAAAAATGTCTCCAGACATTGTCAAACATCCCCTGTGGAGCAAAATCACCCCCAGCTGGGAACCATTCGTAAAGGACCATATGAAAATTAAGCTAAATGTGAAACTTTAAATAACTACTCAACAGTAATAATTTAAATATAAGGTCAAACAGATCCAGAGAAAGTATAACTGCTCTCAGGCTACTGATACTTACTGCTACAGTTTAAATGATTAATAAATATGTCAGTAGTGAAAAGAATTGTTGACTTTTTTGTTGGTTGATAAATGTCCACTGGCTTGAAACCTATTCTTTTTTTTTTTTGCAGTGCCACGAGTCTTCTGGGATCTTAGTTCCCTGACCAGGGACTGAACCCGGGCCCTCAGCAGTGAAAGCGTGGAGTCCTAACCACTGGACTGCCAGGGAGCTCCCCTGAAACCTATTCTTGAGTTTAAATTTTTAAAAAGGAACTTTTATTTAAAATATATAATATAAATCAGTGTTTTCCATTTATACTTCATACCAACTGCTGGAAACTCTCTTTCCAAGGATTTGGATGTTCATATTCTTCTGGATTAATCTGGTAGAATTTGCCAGGTTCAGGATGCATCATAGGGCGGGTATATTCAAATACTTCCATGTATAATCGTTTCCTGAAGGGGGAAAGGAATGAAAGATTTCTTCATAAAATGTCCTTTAAACAACTATAAAAATTATTTGAGGCCTCAAAAACTTATAAGAATATGAAAAAGCAGAATTTTAAATGTAAAAATAAAATTTTTGTCTAAAACAATGTAACTGCATATAAAAAACAGTCCACCCAAAAGAATAAGTGTCAATTCTTTAAAATCTGACTGTTTAGTCAGGGGAAAATAAAAGCCACCCTTACTGTAAAAGCCACATACAGTTTCACTTTAAAAGGATTATTTTAAATAATGATGAAAAATAATGATGATGCTTCATTTATGTCCTATCAAGAACCATCAAATCTTAGAAATGGAGTGATAGTAACTATTGTAACTTCTTGTACAAAGCAAAATGTTTCTTCTTCTGCTCTTCGTTCTCTTTTTCCTTTCTAACACAAATATAATTTTTTCATAAATTTAAGGTGTACCTTATTTTCAGCATCATAGAAGTAATACATATAAGCTGTTGTAAAATACAGAAAAGTATAAAGAGATAACCTATACTTTCAATATATTCACTATTAAACAGTTTACTGTATTTCCTTACAGTCTTTTTAGGTACAGATATTTTCACTTGTAACAGTTGTGACTGTAACACATAAAATTTTGTATTCTGCTTTTTACTTTTTATAACATAGCATCTTCCCATGTTATTAAAAGCTGTAAAAATCACTGTTAATGACTATATCACAACCCTCTAAGTAGACATTACATTGTTTACTTTTAGTCCCATCCCTTACTGCTAGACTTTTCCATTATTTCTAATTTCCCCTCCCTAACTATGCTATTATGAAAAATTTGTAAATAGGGTAAACAAATTTTCAGAAGTGGAATTGCTGGGTCAAAGGGCATGCTTTTTTTTTTTTTTTTTTTTTTTTTTGGGCTGCATTGGGTCTTCGTTGCTGTGTGCGAGCTTTCTCTAGTTGCAGTGAGTGGGGGCTACTCTCTGTTGTGCTGCACGGGCTTCTCATCACAGTGGCTTCTCTTGCTGCAGAGCACCGGTTCTAGGCACGTGGGCTTCAGTAGTTGTGGCTTGCGGGCTCTAGAGCACAGGCTCAGTAGTTGTGGCACACAGGCTTAGGTGCTCCGCAGCATGTGGGATCTTCCTGGACCAGGGATCGAACCTGTGTCCTCTGAATTGGCAGGAGGATTCTTAACCACTGCACCACTAGGGAAGTCCCAGGGTATGCCTATTTTATGGTTCAAAAATACAAATGTCCGAACTATTTTCCAAAAGTGATATACAAAATCTACAGTCTTACCTAACTATCAGATTTAATTAATTAGCTGTTTTAAATTAGACTTCGTACTGTTTCTAAAAAGCAATGGAATGAAAAACATTTCCCATAATCACTGTTGCTTTTAACTGACAAGTAGCAGAAAAAGTACTTCTTTTATTGTTTTAAAAACACTGCCGGGCTTCCCTGGTGGCGCAGTGGTTAAGAATCCGCCTGCCAATGCAGGGGACACGGGTTCGAGCCCTGGTCCAGGAAGATCCCACATGCTGCGGAGCAACTAAGCCCGTGTGCCACAACTACTGGGCCTGCGCTCTAGAGCCCGCGAGCCACAACTACTGAAGCCTGCGCACCTAGAGCCCGTGCTCCGCAACAAGAGAAGCCACCGCAATAAGAAGCCTGCACATCACAACGAAGAGCAGCCCCCGCTCGCCGCAACTAGAGAAAGCCCGCATGCAGCAACGAAGACCCAACGCAGCCAAAATAAATAAAAGTAAATAAATTCATTAAAAATATATTTAAAAAAAACAAAACAAAAAACACTGCCTGGACTGACAACCAACATTTGTGATAAACAGGTAACTTGGAATTTATAAGCATTCTAATTTTCTTCTGACTATTTAACTGTAACCATCAACTCACACTCCAACTTTCCTACCATCTTCAGCATTTTGGGCAGCAAGTAATATATCTCAAGATAATAAGAAATAAATTTTCACTTACCACAAAATTGGATCATTAGCAAGTTCACTGAAGCGTTTACACACACAAGCTGCTCTACAAAGATCCTGTTCCAGCAAGTAAGAGAAGATTTTTAGAACCACTTCATCTGGCAGTTTCTCCTGAAGATACTGTTCAGCAGGTGCTGCTATAAAGAGATTAACAAACAGAATATAAACAATCTATCATGCTAGCAAAGACTTTCTCATTATTTAAAGAGCACAATTTCCATTTTGTCTAATGAACAGCTTTTTATTTTTTGACGACAATCATTTTATAAGCATTTGCTTTCATAGATGACACACATTTATTTTCTTTTATCTTGACTTGACAGTATTCTTTCTTTTAGCTAGCTAGTATGCACAATTTCAAAAACTGGTTACACTAAATATACAAAAAGGATTTTTATACAACAATTACAGTCAGAGATGGAGAAGGTGACGGTTCTCATGTTTATTCTGTAATAATCACTTTCTCAATCTCAAATGTACAAATAAACTACATTTAATTTGATTTTATTTTTTTGGTATCAAAAAATAAAAATTATTTGACCCTATTTCTTAGCTTTCCCATAGGAAATACCTGATAGATCTTGTGATTTTCCAGAGACTCTGGCACGTTTTGCACGATGACCAAAAAAGTTTTCTGTAGTTGAAGTTGAAGCACCCTTTAAAAACAAAATGAAAACTAGTTAAGCAAATATTTTTACCATAATCATTACTTCTAAAAAATGATGACGGTCCCCTTTCTGTTTGTTTCCTAACAATTCCTTCATTACACACACAAAAAAGCAGTTACATTGAACTTACCTCCATACTGCTCTTTGTAGGACACGCTGTTCTTTTTGGCAAAAGAGTTTTCCTACGAAGTTGGTATGGACTATTTTGTGCACCAGGACCTGATTCTTCTGCAACCATATCTGCAGGTACATCATCATCTGTTACAAACAAAATCAATATGAAAAATGTCACCCATTTTTAAGAAAAAGTTCTATGGATCCAGTAACTTTTAAAAAACTTTATAAATTTTTTTGGGGGGAGATACAGTTTTTATACAAAATTCCAGCCAACTGGATAACCATCTGAGAAGTGCTGGATTTCTACTTCATTTCTTACTTCAAAATAAATTCCACAATAGACCATATGCTTACATACAATATAAATAAACAAAATCACTAGAAGAAAACAAAATTATTTTTTATAATGTTAAAGTGGAGAAGCTCTTTCAAGGTATGACACAAAATTGGAAGGCATTAAAAAAAAAGGTGAGGAGGATGTTCACGTGACGAGTGAGTACACGTGAGTACTGCAAGGTTAGAGTCCAAGTGGGGTGAGAAAGGTGTCAAAAGAGAGGGATAGTTCAGTTTAGGGTATCAGATACCAAGTAGGATAAAAAGGGCATCCATGCAGAGGGTGGTCTGGCATACAGTGTTGGAGCTCAAGAGGGGTTAAGAAGGAAGTCCATGTGGGGGAAGGTGGCCTGGAATGGAGAGTCAGAGCCAGAGAAGGGAGAGAAGGGCATTGCACAGGAGAGGGGATGGTGGAACTGGAAGCTTGGTAACAAACAACAGAGGGACTGATCAAATGGAAGCCAGGCTTCTGAAAGAGAAGAGTTAAAATATAAAAAAAGAGAAAGCTAGAGTAAATCTTACGGTGTTATATTGGAATTATCAATGTGAACTCATTGTTTTTAAAAGATAGATAGATATAGAAATATGTATAGATACAGATGTTTGGAAATGTGTGGATTATACACGCGTATATTCCTTAGCTCTGTTCACTGACAAAGCCTGGAAGCAATGCCACTCCAACAGCAATGAGCATGACTAGCATTTGGATCTTTGCTTCTGAATACTTCTCTATAAAAGGAGTAAGGGCTCCTTGGAGAAATGGCTGATTCTAGGTTGAGGGAAATACAGAATGAGCCTGGAGTATCTTGTGGCAGAAACAAGAAAGTGCTCAGTAATGAGGACATGTCAAAAGAACACTGAAGTCAGCCTGAATGGCCACCCACTAGCAAAATCATGCTGAAGTACCAAAACTCATGATAGTAAAGGGATTATAACCCACTGAATGGACAACAACCCAAAATTCATTCTACTACAAATAAATGAATAAATGGAAAGTTTGACAAGGAGGTGTTTAAAGTACCTCCCCCACAAAATACTGATTAAGTAGAAAGGGAAAAACCATTACTCTACAGTAGAGATGCCAACCAGATGCTGTCTTAATTAAGGGATCAAAGTGAACATCATCATTCATAGGACAAACTGAAACCGTGTGTCACCTGATAGCATACAAGATCACAGAATCACTTCTATGATATTCCTGACAAAGATGCATAACCTAAATCTAATTATGAGGAAACATTAGAACAAATTCTTGTTCTAATTTGTTTTGAATAATCTTCAAACTGTCAGTTATGAAAGTCAAGGAAAGCCTGAGGAACTGTTCCAGATTGAAGGATACTGAAAAGATATGTCAACTCAATGCAACATGTGGTTCTGAACTGGATCCTTTTGCTAAAAGGTTGTTATTAATACAATAGTGAAATAATTCATTCAATTAGTGAAACTTGAACGGAGGTCTAAAGACAGTAACGTGTCAATGTTACCTTTCTGATTTTAATAGGTGTAGTATGGTTATTTAAGGGAATATCCTTGTTTGTAGGAAATACACACTAAAGTATTAGGAGGTGACAGGACAAAGGCTGGGAACTTATTCTTGAAGGGTTCAGGGAGAAAAAAAAAAAACCACGCTTCTTTGTACTGTACTTCTAAACTCTTTCCTAAGTTTGGATTGTTAAAAATGAACTAATAAATCTGAGTAATATTTTAACATTTAAAAATTCTTCTTGGAAAATGAAAACCATAAACATAGTCAAAAGAAGCAACACAATTAGGAAAAAATATGTGCAACACATGTCACGAAAGGGTAATTTCCTTATTATATCTGAGTGCTACAAATCAATATGGAAAAGGCTAACAGTTCAATAGAAAATTGGACCAAGGACACGAACAGACAATTCATAATTTAGGAAATACAAATGAAATACTAATAAAAACTATAATGAGATATTTTTAATCAAAGCAGATTATCAAAGATCAAAAAGTTTGATCACAGTACTTCCCTGGTGGCGAAGTGGTTAAGAATCACCTTGGTTCGAGCCCTGGTCCGGGAAGATCCCACACGCCTTGGAGCAACTAAGCCTGTGCGCCACAACTACTGAGCCTGCGTGCCACAACTACTGAAGCCCGCGCACCTAGAGCCCATGCTCCCACAACAAGAGAAGCCACTGCAATGCAAAGCTCGCGCACTGTAACGAAGAGCAGCCCCCGCTCGCCGCAACTAGAGAAAGCCCACATATAGCAACGAAGACCCAATGCAGCCAAAAATAAAGAAATAAATTTATATACATAAAAAAGTTTGATCACATACTAGTATTATATATCAAAGGATAGCAAGAGGCAAAAAAAACAATTCTTAATTGCTTTAAGGAGAGCAATTTGACAATAGCTATTACTACTTAACAATTCCATTTCTGGGAATGGATTCTGCAGCTATATTCACACACATGGGCAAAGTAGTAAGTACCAGGATATTCACTGCAGTACTGTTTATAATACTGCTGGGTAACAATCAAAATGTTCATCAGTAAGTACTTGTTAAAAAGCTATAGTATAGCTATACTATCGATGTGGCCATTACAAAATATAAAGCAGTTCTATACAGAACAGATAAGGAACTATTTCCAATATACAGGAAGTATAAAACCCAAAATATACAGAACAATGTGTTTAGTATATGTGTGTGTTTCAAGGCAATACATATACATATGCTTATACATGCATATATTTACTAAAATATAAACTCCATGATGGAAGAGAGCCAACTTGAAGAAGCTCCCACTAGCCAAAGATGGGACAATTTGAGCATCAGTAAGAATAACTGAAAAGAACCAAAAGAAATATATTTAAATCTGTGAGTTTATGACACTTAAAAAAAGGGGGAAAAAGGTTACTTTGAAAGATGCTAGTGAAAAGCAACTCATCATTTTGAAAACTGTTATACAACAGGAAATAACAAAACATTTACTCTTCCTCTCTTATATAAACTAAACTACCAGGTAACTAAGTATTAGATGAGGGGAAGCTTCTTTACAGAAACATTCCAGCAATAAATGAAGAAGAAATAATAAAATTAGAAAAAATAAAAATCTGCAATCTCTAAAGAGTTAATGGATTTAACCACTGAATATCAATACTTCTAATATCACAAAAAGAAAGACCACCAGATATTATATATCTCCTGATGAAAGAACACACCACCACCTACAAAATTTTGCCAAAACCATCAAATCTCAAATTGATCAAACCTGTTAAAAATTCTAAAAGATCAAACTATACCAGTTTCTTCGACAAATTATATGGGAAAAAATGGGGGAAAAATAAGCAAAACTAAAGCATACTGTTTAAAAATATACACTACAGTATTAAAATTACAAAGAAAAAAGCCAGAAAATGATTATCATAAAAATGCTTTTTGTGGGGAAGGAATGGGGCACATAAAAGGCTTCTGCAGTGGCTGGTAAAGTTCTACTTCTTGATCTATTGGTATTACAATACCAACCTTAACAATAATTCAATAAACTATGTATTTGTTTTATGTGAGCCTCTCTATCTGGCTATATTTTCTGATAATAAAGGTGTTTTTAAAAGATGGGGGGTTGTAACAGTGTATTTAAAAACAGGTTTTATCCCAACCGCAGACCTTGGACAGATAAACTTTTAAAAATCAATCAATAAATCAATTTTTTGGCCACACCCTGGAGCATGCCAGATCTTAGTTCCCCAACCAGGGATAGAACCCACGCCCCCTGCAGTGGAAGCTCGGAGTCTTAACCACTGGACTGCCAGGGAAGTCCTAGGCAGATGAACATTTTTACACCTAAATATTCTCACTAGTAAAGATGGTAACACTATCTTATAATTCACTGGGATGCTGAAAGTGTTTAAATAGAATAACATGTGCAAAACACTCAGCAGTATGCCTGGCTCACACTGTGTTCAATAAATGTTTTAGCTATTATTATTCCATTTAAATATTATTCAAATGAAACCTGGAAAACCTAGTAAGTTTTCTATGTACTATGCTGTAGTCAGAAAATATAGCCGGTGTTATATACTTGGGTATTTGTCAGTCATCCCACTGTAGTTTAATATGTGGTTAATTTCTACGTTTCATGTGTGATTGAAAGGAACATCTACATTCTATTTTTTGAAAGTAAAGTTTAAACACATCTAAAATATCAAGTTTGTTAACTGTACTGATCAAATATTCTATGCCTTCACTTTTGTTGGAGGGTGGTGGTAGCAGTGGTCTGATTTATATGTCGGCTTCTGAAGGAAATGTGTTAAAATTTCCCACTACCTGTAGGTAGTCCATTTTTAGTATGTAAAATTTTGCTTTATATACTTTGACATAATATTACTTGGACATAAAGGTTCAAGATTATTATTTCTTCCTAGTGAATTATTCCTTTCCATCATTATGCAATGGCTCTCTTTATCCTTAATAATACTTTTGCCTTTAAAATCTGTTTTTGCCTGATAATATTTTTCTAAGAGCTTTTTGTCTTGTTTTGTATCAGCCTAGCATTTTGCCAATCCTATATTTTCAACTTTTTACTTTTGGGTCATTATATTTTAGATTTAGTTCTTCTTAACCATTTATTGCTATATTTCTTTCCTTTTCAGCCAAGCAAGAATATCTAATATGCTATTTAATGCATCTAAAGCCAAATTCCAAGATTATATTTTTCATTTCTGAATGTGATTTGATTTTCTTTTTCGAGTCTGTTTCTTTTTCATATTGGCCTGTTACTTCATCATGCTTCATTTCCTTTTTTTATCCTTTTAATCATTTCATACACACTTATTTTATATTCTCATTTAGATTTTTCTATCATTGGCCACTTTAAAAAAATCTATGTACAATTAGGAAAGCTCTTTCAGGTTCTAGGCTGCATGCCTGGGTCTCAGAGCTAGCTCTATTTTGAAAAGGCCCAATCTCCATTCTCCACCAAAATTCCACCCCAGACTTCTTAGGACATATATCCAGGACCAAAAGGGGCCTGTACTATTTTATACAGCAGCACCAGTTCCCACTTAAGGTTTTGATTTGATTTCTTTCATACCTGGCACCTGGGAATTTCCTTCTCTTCTTTCCTTCCTCAGAGTTTAGCCATGCATTTAGTTTTGCGTTACACTTCTATATGTTTGCAGTGTGTATAAACGTGCGGGTGATACTTCTATCATCTTGGTTTATCGTGCAGCTAGTAGTCAGTTTCTACAACACTCAAAAGAACATCCTCAAACTTTTCATCCTATACAGCCCTCCCTCTAATCCCACTCCTGTTTAAAATCTATAGATCTTACTATTACAGATACCCACCCAGACACCACCATCTTTCCTTTTCACCATCAACACAGCAAATATTAAGGACTGAAAAGTAAGGAATGCAGAGGTAATAACAGGAAAGAGAAGGTGCTTGTTAATTCAGGTGCAAGCTGAAGTTCACACCAAATAAATACATGAAGCTACATGATTTGAATCATGTAATGCCACAGTAACCTCAACTTCTTATTCAGAACACTGTCCTGTTCTAAAGCACTCAAAGCTCAGTTCTAAAGTAACTGTATTAAACTCTTACTTGTGCTGAGATAAAGAATCTGTGCTAAATTCTATACAGCTCTCATAATAAATTACCACTGACTGTTCTGAAAATTACATACAGCGCCAGAAGGTATTTTTACAAAGGGGTCATACTGGAAAGATCACTTGGCTACTATTTTAAATAAGAAGCAAAAGGAGAAAGCTTAGAAGAAACAAAAACCCAAAACACACACGCAAAGAACAATCTCTAGTCACTAGTGTTCTCTTCATCTTTTGAACTCCTATAGTACTGTATATACACCATATATTCTTTACCTTATCACAGCTGCCTTATCTGTTTTTTTACTTTTTTGGCATACACTCTTATTTTCCTAACAAAATTTAAGCTCTGAGGGCAAGGTCCCTATTTTATATTTTTCCTCCATGTTCAGCTTAGTGCCCAATAACAGCTGAATAGATGTTGATTCTTATCCATCAAGAACTCTTTAATTTTACTCAATTCAAGGAGTTTTCCCCAGAAACCACCACTAGTGGTAGACTAAGATGACCTTACATACTACTTTACAGAAAATAAAAAGCCAGACAGGAACTGCTTCACTTCTTCCTACCTCCAACTCTGCAAACTCATTTACATGCATATCCATTATTTTTTGTTCCCTCCTGAAATTATGATAGATTTGGCACATATGAAGCAAACAAAAAAATGTTAAATAAATTATACAATGACTAAAGTAAAGATCTATGATAGTTGCCAAACTGTGTCCAATCCGGGAACCAAGAAATCATGAAGGACTGGTTATGGTATTGTTCTAACAACAAAGTCTAAAAACAAGACCTCAAAATAATACTTTGTTAAAATTTTTTTAACTTTATAGCTTTTACTTTTTATATCTAACATTGGAATACCAGTATTCAAATGTCAAATTGTAATCTAAGACTAATAAAAAATAACTCTCAATACCAAAAATGTTCAATTTCAACCATAACTTACAGAAAATGTAGTTTTCAATTAGAAAAACAATTAGAAAAATAGTTCTTGACCAGTGATGCCCAATAGAAACAGCATGTGATCCAATTTTCTAGTAGCTATATTAAAAAAATATCAGTGAAATTAATTTTAATATAAATTTAACCCACTTAGGTAAAATTTATTATCTCAACATGTAATCAATATAAAATTATGAGATATTTTACATTCTCTTTTTTCATACTAAAGCTCTGTGTTTTTAATACTTACAGTATGCCTCAAATTCAGATAAGCCATACTTCAAGTGCTCAACAGCCCCATGTGGCTAGTGGCTACCCTAATTGGATAGTACACACACATACATACAGTTTTATTAAATTCTTATCAGTTCTCTTAAAGGATAAATAGTATCATGCAGTTTAAAGGGATGCTATACCCACATATGAATAATGTCAAAATTTATTTTATAATTTTTAGATTTTACTATAAATCCTATATAAATATACTAGAGTCTTCACTATCAATAGGAACCACAGGAATAAATAAAGGCTTCTGGAGAATAAGCATGCTTATTTAACTAAAAAATAATCTTTGAAATCTTAGATATTAAATAGCACTGAAAATTTATATTAAGATGCACTTCAACAAAAGAAGAGACTTAAGTCTATACACCTTAAGCAGAATACCTTAATTTTTACATACCTTTTTAACTATCTCAAAGATGTACAAAAAATTATACTATTGATTGGCTGGGGTTTAAAGTCTATACACTTTAGGTTTAAAGACTAACCTAAAGATAAAGGGTAGTTTATGGAATTTAATTTCCAGAAGCTTTTTCCCCCACAAATACTATATGAGTTCCACATTACTTACCCATAGCCACTGATCAGATTGGAAACTTAGGCAAATCTGTGCTAGTAACTGTGTGTTTAGAAACAGCTCCCAGTCTCACAGTGTAAAGAACCACACTTGACAACTGTTTCTAACACAGTTGGGAACTACCACAGCTTTTTTCCAACTACTAAAAAAATCCATGAATAAAATGAAATCAAGACAAAAATTTATCTTAAATGCATTTTAATTTAAATATTTTACTTAAAACTTAAATATTTTACTTTAAAAACTTAAATATTTTAAGGGAGGGAGCCCAGAAGTAAAGCTATTATAAAAAACTGCTTTTTAAAAGTCTGACTTGCAATAATCAGATATTTATAAATTGTATTTTATATACAGTTACAAACTCTAAAAAATTTAACTATTCAGGATACTGTTCTATACTTCCATTAACATATTCAGTTATTATTTATACACATACATACATACACACACACACACACACACACACACACACACACACACAATTCTGCTGAATTTTCACCACAACATGAACTATAGGGATTATCTAAGACTGGTCAGAGAAAATATATTTGACCACTGAATAATAGTCTTTAGAAGCCACATCTTTGATATTATAAAGAACTACTGAAAACTCAAACAAGGCTTCATTTCAACAGAAGAAATTTAGACCACTCTTCATTCTGACAGAAAGTATGTTCAACAAATATTTGCTGAATGAGTAAAGAATAAATGAATGGGACTTCGCTGGTGGCACAGTGGTTAAGAATCTGGCTGTCAATGCAGGGAACACGGGTTCAATCCCTGATCTGGGAAGATCCACATGCCACAGAGCAACTAAGCAACTGAGCCCACACGCCGCAACTACTGAAGCCTGTGCTCCGCAACAGAGTAGCCCCCGTTCGCCACAAGTAGAGAAAGCCTGCATGCAACGAAGACCCAACGCAGTCAAAAAAAAAAAAAAGAATAAATGAATGAATGTGCCATGCACTATGTGAGGTACTGGTAAAACAGAGCAACCAAACAGAATATTGTACTTACCCTCCAAGAGCTTAGACGAGACATAAATAACTAAGCAGGCAATAATAATACAGTATATGTCATACGCTGTAAAAAGGATAAGCGGAAGGTACTATGGGAACACACAAGAATATCTAATCCAATCTTAGATGATGCTAGGGTATGATGCTGGGGTATTAGTGAAGGTTTCTTGAAGAAGGTCCAAGGTGAGATGATAACTACTGGGAGTTAGTTAAGCAGAAGGAATAGTGTTTGTGAAGACCTGAAGGTGCTCACCTCTAGAAGTCTCAAAGAACTGCACGTTGGTCCGTAAAGCTGTATCACATAGCAGGGTCCAGATTACGAAGGGTGCTACAAACACTTTAAAGAATTTAGATTTTATCTTGAAGGCCAAGGCTAGCCACTAAAGGGTTTTAAATATAGAACAGTGACATGTTCTGATTTGTGTTTTAGGGAGATTACCTGAACAATGTATAGATAGATAATTGGATGGCACTGGTGGCAAGAGGCCAATTAGGAAACTATGGAGTAATACAATGGAGAGATGAACATAGCTTGAACTATGGTAATAAAAATGAAAGAACTGAATAGATTTGAGATATATTCACAAGGTAAATTCGTAAAACTTGGTGACTGAATGGATATGGGTTGGGTGGAGGAGAGGATGGTGCCAAGAATAATATTGATCTGGGCAATCCAATGGATGGTGGTGCCATGTACTAATAAGAAAGGAACCTTTGTAGGTAAGACAGGGATGTGGAGGGAAAAAAAAAAGGTTTGGATTTTTCTTTTTAATGAGAAAATTTTTTGTTTTGTTTTGTTTTGCTGCGTTGGGTCTTTGTTGCTGCGTGCAGGCTTTCTCTAGTTGTGGCGAGCAGGGGCTAGTCTTCGTTCCGGTGTGTGGGTTTCTATTTGCAGCAGCTTCTCTTGTTGCAGAGCAGGGGCTCTAGGTGTGTGGGCTTCAGTAGTTGCAGCACGTGGGCTCAGCAGTTGTGGCTCACGGGCTCTAGAGCGCAGGCTCAGTAGTTGCGGCGCATGGGCTTAGTTGTTCTGCAGCATGTGGGATCTTCCCAGGCCAGGGCTCGAACCCGTGTCCCCTGCATTGGCAGGCAGGTTCTTAACCACTGTGCCACCAGGGAAGTCCCCAGGTTTGGACTTTGAGTTTTGAGGAAGCTGTGGGACATTCACGTGGAGACTCTCAACAAAACTAAATATATTGATCTCAGGCTCCAGTGAGTGATTTGGGTTGGAGATAAAAAAATTAGAGAATTTTGCCACTCTGAAAATATACTCTGGTAGGAGTGAAGATTCAGAAAGTGTAGATTAGCTGTCATTATTTATATATGGTACAATACTGGTGTTTCATGGCAGATGTGTCATCCAACTCTTGAGAATTAGCCATATGATGTAAGTGGATAGTTAGCAATGTCAAAATTATCATTACTGTATATATAAAAATGTATCTGTGGGTCCTGAATTGACAAGAATTCATACTCTAGCTTGATAAAAAATAAAAGAAAATCAACTGACAACTACTAATTCAAGGATTAATATCCTTTGGGAGTAGCTTAGCTTTATTTTCATTCTTTCCTGTTACATTATCACATTTTGTTCTCCTAAGACATTTTCTCCCACTGCTTTCAGGGAAAGGAGTATTGAACAGCGCCCCCCCCCCCCAGATGGAACATTTTAAAACTCTTTCTTCTATTCTCGTATCTTACCTCCAGTTTTGCATTTTCAATATTTCCTAACGTGACAAAATTCATAAAATACAATCACTCTTTTCAATTTTATCAAACAAGAAAAACTATTTTAAAGTAACTTTCATAAATTTTAAGTATTTTTAAAGTTCAATTGGAAAACAACATAATTCAAAAGTATCATTACATCCAAAGTAGAAGCTGATACGACAAGAATATCAAGTGCATCATTAATTCAAAATCAGAATGACCATGGTCCCAAATCAATCATTAAGACAAACCTAATTCTAAGGCTAACATAAGACTCATATAAGTCATTAATTAAAAGCTATTAATTTTCATCTATTTGCTAGTCACTATGAATATAAAAATCTGCCATTGAGGGACTTAATCTAGTAGGGAAGCTAGACATGTAAACAAATAACTGAAGCAATATAATAAGTGCCATACTAAAAGCACACGAGGTGTTAGTAAAGTATAAAATAGGACACAAAAATCACCATATGCACACAGCTTAAAAGGAAACAATTTAGCCTGTCCCTAGTTTTATTTTCACATGAAATTTAGACAATTTTAAAAATGACTTTTATTAGTTTAGTTTTATAGAAAAGGAGTAGTGAAAGCCAGGAGAGTAAAGTATGAAGGTCAAAATGAGAATAAGGCTATTATATTCTTACAAGCATTAAATGCTTAACCTTTGTTGTAAATTCACACAACAAACTACTTAAATGAAAGAAGGAAAATGGACCGAGAGACTAAACATCATCAGTTCTCTTTCTTTCACAGTTCCATAGTTAGACCACAGTTCTGAGACTGCATGATTTCTAGCAATATTTTACAGATCAAAAGATCAGATGACAGGAAAGATATTATCAGTGGTCATCTGAGGCCCACTAAGATTCAGTGAAATGCTGAAGGTTAGAAAGCTAGTAAGTGGTAGCAAAATAATTTTTAGCTCAGTGGACTCCAAGTACAATGTTTTTATTTGTTTTCACAAAATGTAACATGGATGTCTCAAAAAAGCTTATTATATAATCAATACAGATGATCATAATGAGAGTAAATGGAATAATAATAGTACTATTACAAACTAGTGTACCCAACACTGAAAACTTCCACGTGCAGGCACTATTATTTCAAGTGTTTTCTATATGAATTAACTCACTGAATCCTTATATCAACTCTTTGAGGAACATATTATTATTCCTATTTTACAGATGAGAAAACTAGGCACACAGAGGTTAAACATCTTGCCCAAGGCCACAAAATATTAAGAAGCAGAGGCAGAATGTGAACTCAGTCTAGCTCCAGAGCCCCATACTCTTTACCACTGTGCTATCTAAATACACGTTAGTCATGTGAAATACTATGGGATATACTTATCACTAGGAGTATATTAGCATATAAAAGAATACCATGAAATGAAACATATACTTTTGGAAATGTTAAAGAATTTTTAAAAATGAAATCATAATTTTTCATGTCTTATTTTATTCGAAGTGTTAATGAGTTAACACTTTATATAAAAATACCACAACATATACATCAGACCCTTTATTTTCATAATGAGTATCTCCTTAGATCTTTTTGTATTGTAAATATCAATAACATTTTGATATTTTATTTTCCATATTTGACGGCATAGCACAATGTTTACGAATACAGGCTCTGGAAAGATTGTTTAGCTCTTTGTTAGAATACTGGCTTAGTGGTTGTGCAATCTTGGAAAGGTTCCTTAACCTGTTTGACTTTCAGTGCATCTATAAAATGGAGATAATGGTGCGTACCTCATAAAATTTTTGTGAAGATTAATACTTAACACAGTCCCTGGCAGAGATAACATTCCAATGTTAGCTATTATCATAATTGAGATGGGATGCTGAAAGTTAGCAAGATGCACTCAAAATATATTTCAAATTCTAGCTAGAGACCTTTATTATATTATCCAATTCAATCTTCAAAAAAACCTTTAAAATGTAGAAATAATGATTCTTATCACAAAATATTTCTCACGATGAGTGATTAGAATAGTTCTTGACTAGTAGAAAACACAATGTGAAATCCACAAATGCCAAGGCTGACCACTGATAAAAATGAATACTGATCATTTCATTTTAGGAGGCTATAATATTATTCCAATGATCCTGCCACAAATTTAAAGTATGTGTCACAATTTTTTCCCTAATTATAAAAATGTTCACAATTGCCAAGACATGGAAGCAACCTAAGTGTCTGACAGATAAATGTATAAAGAAGATATCATGTACACACACACACACACACACACACACACACACACACACAAAATGGAATACTACTGAGCCATAAAAAAGAATGAAATCTTGCCATCTGTAACAACATGGATGGACTTGGAGGGTATTATGCTAAGTGAAATGAGTCAGAGGAAGAAAAATACTGTATGGTATCACTTATATGTGGAATCTAAAAAATAAAACAAACTAGTGAATATAATAAAAAAGAAACAGACTTAGATACAGAGAAGTAATGGTTACCAGTGGGGAGAGGGAAGGGGGGAGGGGCAAGATAAGGGTGAGGGTTTAAGAGGTATAAACTACTATGTATAAAATAAGCTACAAGGATATACAGTACAACACAGGGAATATAGCCAATATTTTATAATAACTATAAATGGAATATAACCTTTAAAAATTGTGAATCACTATGTTGTACACCTGAAACTTATGTAACATTGTACATCAACTATATTCTAATTTTTAAAAAGTTCACTTAGAAAATGTGAACAATAAAGAAAAACACAAAAGGAAAAAGTTACTAAAATCTCATCACCCAGAGTTTATTACCATTAATATTTTAGAATATTCAAGTTATTTTTTCTCTATACAAATTACATAACTGAAACACTGTATGCACTGTTTGTATTTTGCTTTTTTATTTTCATTATACCATGAGCATATATCATGAACATATAGTTCATGATACAGGTCACAAAATTTCTTTCTGAAACATGTTTTCCAACGGCTACAGAATAAAAATGTTCCATAATTTATGTAATCAGCCCCTTGTTAAATTTATTTAACCAGTCCCCTTTTATTTAAAGTTTCCTTTTTTTTTCTTGGTCATATTTGTGAACTGTTTTAATCATGACAACAATTTACCCTTTCAGGACGGATGATTTTTGACAAAGCTTTATGTCATTCAGAGTCAAACAAGATGACTTACCAAGCTAGGAAGTAATAATAGTTATTAGTTAAATAATAAATAACTAGACTTTTATTAAAGTACCTATTATGAAGCAGGCACGTCATCAACAAACATTATTTCATCATTACTACTATCCTATAAGGTTGATACTATTATTCCCATTTTAGAAATGTGGAAACTGAGGTTTAGAGAAAGTAACTTTCTAGAAGTCAAAAAGTCAGTAAGTGTTAGGGCTGGGATTTGATTCAGGAACCCAGTCTTAACTTCTGTTCCATACTACCTTCCTAACAACAACAACAAAATCAATAATACAACCAACAATACCAGCCCAACAACAACAAAGTGCAGCTAACATTTTATCAATATGCCAGGCACTATGATCACTGTTTTACATACATTATTCTCTATATTCCTATAAAGGAGACCTACTGATTATGAGTCCAACTTGTCTATTTTGTTCTCAGAATATGTTTATATACCCATTTGACCCTGGAACACATGGGGTTAGGGGCACTGATCCTCCTTGCAAGGTTGAAAATCCACCTATAACTTACAGTCGGCCCTCCACATTGGCAGTTCCTGATCTGTGGGTTCAACCAACCACAAATCGTGTAGTACTGTAGTATTTACTATTTAAAAAAAACCACGTATAAATGGACACATGCAGTTCAAACCTGTTTAAGGGTCAACTGTATGTTTTTATCTTCATGCCTTTATTCATGTGGTCTTCTTGCTTACAATATCCATCTCTTTTGTTTCTACTTACACAAGGTAATAGTTCAGTGTTCTGTCAAGTCCCTCATTCTCTATAAAGCCTTTCCAACTTTCCCGTCTCGGACTGCTTTCTGATTGCAACTCATAAAAAGTCAATCAAGTATAGAGTATTAGAAAGAAAACTCTACCTAGTTGTATGAGTTTGGACAAGCCAATTAACCTCTCTCTCTATACTTCAATTCTTTGCCTGCAAAATGAAAAGGGATGGCTAGACCAGCAGTCCTCAAACTTCAGCATCAGAATCATGTGGTGGTCTTGTTAAAACACCTTGTTGAGCTGTACCCCCAGTGTTTCTGAATCAGACAGAGGGGAGGGGGATTTGAATTTACATTGCTAACAAGTTCCCAGGGATGCTACTGCTGGGAAAGGGATGACACTTTGAGAACTACTGGGACCAAACAAAGAAAAGTCCTTGAATGCCAAGGTAAAGGGTTCGGTCTTTATTCTGTTAAGAAAACATGGAAAATTTTAAATTAGTGTTGTAGCATTTATAAAAACTTCTGTTAAGAGGTGGCTAAAGCAGCAATAGGGCACAATAAAAAGACTCCTTCAATAATGGCAACAAATCAGAAAGCCCCGGATTAGGGTGGTGGTAATAAGAATAGGAAAAAAAAACCCCAAAAAAGCCTCAAAACATATGGCTCAGTCGCTCTTCCCTGCTGACGTTTTTGCCATAATCCACTGGAAAGCTACATGTATACATACTACTATTACCTATAAAACACAACATGAAATCAGAAATCACTTTCTGGCATAGCAAAGTCACTATAATGTAATTGTTAGGGATCTAACGTTCAAGTTACTTTCTAAGTATATTTCAATTCCAAACTTTAAAAAATAAAAACCTAGGGGAAAAGGACAGTATAGGTAGACTCATTTTATCTCCAAGACTCCTTAACATTATTAGTAGGGAAATAAAAAGATATAAAACCCTTACAACAAAGAGAACAGGATAAAGCCATCAATACACGAGATTTCAATGGATTTCTAGAAGACACAAAAATAAAGGAATGTTGACTAGTGAAGCAAAGTAGAGGAAGCTACTGCCTAGTAAAGCATGTTAGAGGCTACAAGAGGAGGGAACTGTCAAATTCTCTCAAAACCTCAGAGAAGCTTTGAACTCTGAAAATGCAAGTACAAAACAAAGGACAACAGTGATATGTGGATCTGAAAAACAATGGCATTCACTGCAGATCAGTAAAAGTAAGTCAAAGTCTCATCAAACTACCAAATAAGAGTGAAGGTAGAATAAAGAAATTTCCAGACATGCAGAGACTTACAAAGTTTTTCTCCTGTACAGGAACTTACTTGAGGACATATTTCAACTGAAGCAGGGAGTAAACCCAGAAAGGGGAAGACCTGGGATGCAGCAATTAATGAGGTCATCACAGAAAAGCAACAAAGGGAAGATAGTCTAAGGTAAAGGGTGTGAAGGAGGCCCAAAGAAACCAAGTATAGATTGGACCAGGGCTCCAAAGAGCTACAGGAATGAAATTTCCTGGAAAAGGGGGAAATTAATAGGTTAGATAGTAGGGAGCTTAGAAAAAATTGAGGACGTGATAAAGGCAATAGGTGAAATATAAAAAAGAATCCATCAGAACAGTTAGGCATGATTTCTTTTGAGTGGCCTAAGAATATATCAGGTAGTAGAGAAAGAAACAGAATCTAGCATATGCTTGGCTCGACAGAGAAAATATCCCCGTAAGTATAATAAGATGAACACTTATTATTTTTCAACTTCTGGAATCAACCTACATACAAATCAATAATATTCCATTAACAATATGATAAATGTTATCAACCTTGATAATGAAAATGTAGAGCCATTAATATTCTCATCTTACAAAGGAGAGAGTCTACAGATACTGTCCATAGTTAAGGAAAAATAAAGTTAAACTTTAAGTATGTCGTTTAAAGTTATATTGGGATGAGGTGGGTGGAGGGAATGCTGTAAGTAAACCATCATAGCACAAATCAACAAGCAATGTTTAAATCTGATAGAGACAAAGCAGGATAAGCTTTGAGCAGCCAAAATAAACCTCATGCTATTTATGCACAGAAATTCATCCAATTACTCAAAGTTCACTGCTCAGGATCCATCTATTTTTACTCTGCACACAATTCTCTTAATTAAGGCATCAGATTTCCAAGTCTTCATACCTAATTGTGCAGGCAGAACTGTTATTTAAAGACTACAAAATCAGTATATAAATTGTCCCAGTCAACAAAGAACATGCCATTTGTTTGGAGAGAAAAGACATACATGGCAATTAATGAGCAAAACAGTGTGTGTGTGTGTGTGTGTGTGTGTGTCTCTCGCTGTACCAGAGCACCACCATGTCACACGAGACAATTAGAGACTATGAATATAAAATAAGATGTTATTTCTGGGGAATTCCCTGGCAGTTCAGTGGTTAGGACTCTGTGCAGCAGTTCAGGGTTCGATCCCTGGTTGGGGAACTAAGGTCCCGCAAGCCGCACGGTGGGAAAAAAAAATGTTACCTCTGTAGAGCAAATAATTTACATAAAAGAAAAGCAATAAAAATAAAAATAAATGTAGTTCAAAATCATAGGGGAAGATTTCACAGAATGAACAGAGGTTAGGCTTGAGGATAAGATATGGGCAGGCAATGAAACATAAAAAACAAGGTGTTCAGAAAGGAAAAGGGATACTAAAAACACAAGCAAAGATAGGAGTCCAGTGAACCTGTGTTACTCAGGAGCTTTCACAGCAAGACAGAGAGCTGAGAGAAGGAACTCTTGAGGAATGCAGAGGCATTGAATAAAAATGCAAGTGGCAGAGGTAAGAACATGGAAATGTTTTTAAGACAAGCCTATTTCTTACCACCAAAATTACGAGCTGGAAATATAGGAATCATAAGGCAGCTCTAGCAGATTAAAAAAAAAACCACTCCATTATTTTTGTACTTTATATGGATAAATATAGAAAAAACATATTCGAATCCACCTACAAGTTTTACTGAAGTAGATGAAATATCACACTAATGAACAGCAGATGGCGCCAAAATATTATTTTTTCCACAACTGGGTCACATAAACGATTAACTGAAATTAAAAACTCTTCATACCAGAACTGAAGAGTTAAAAAAAAAAAAAGACAAATTATCCAGGTTTTCATGTGGTATACTAACAGATTGATTATTAATAACAATGTCCTAGAGTGTGAATACATACAGAAAAACACAAGGTTGCACCAAATGCAAAAAACTTTACCAGTTGTAAACACTTGCTTTTACTAAAAATTTAACTATACTTCTTACACAGGAGTTACTAGTCCAGAAAAAGTACTGATATCTACAAAACCAAAGGGATTCAGACCAACATTTTCATAATAAACCTTTAATTAAATGGCACTAACGGAACTGATCAGCAATATGGGTAATTTAAAGCTACCCTTCACAGAAATGTATTTCCTTTCTGATTCTAAGATGTGTAAGGGAGAACATTACCACAATAAAATTTAGCCACCGATCTCAAGATCACCCGGAGTTCAGAGTATTAAAATGTAGACAAAAAAATAAATGGGGCGGGGGGGGACTCCCCTGGTGGCATAGTGGTGAAGAATCCACCTGCCAATGCAGGGGACACGGGTTTGATCCCTGGTCCAGGAAGATCCCACATGCCTCGGAGCAACTAAGCCTGTGTGCCACAACTACTGAGCCCAAGTGCCACAACTACTGAAGCCCCCGCGCCTAGAGCCCGTGCTCTGCAACAAGAGAAGCCACCGCACTGCAATGAAGAGTAGCCCCCGCTCGCTGCAACTAGAGAAGGCCTGCACGCAGCAACGGAGACCCGATGCAACCAAAAAATAAATATAAATAAATAAATGGGGATTTGGGGAACAACTGTGTCAACATCAGTGGTTCACTTTTATGATGTATGGGTTATGTTAAGATAAAACTAGTTTGTACTGATCGGGGTGGGGTGAGAGGGAGGAAAACTTGGCAAGACTTTAATAGGTGCTGGATGACTTACACAGAGAAAAACAGTACATTTTCACAAATTCATAAATGGATGAGACTTCAAGAAAGATTCCGGTCCGATCCCTCGCATACAAATAGCTAAACCTTTACTGTGTCTTTCTTTTCTGTAGCTACTTTTTCAGGATGTCTAAAGGTTTTACAAACCTTTAAAGCACCAAAAATTTTTTTTAAAATTTTAATCATTTTGATTGAAAATATTTCTAAAGTAAATTACCTTATTTTGCCTTTAAAACAATATTTTAAAATATAATGTAACACTTTCTTGGTTTTTATAAGATAATCATTCGATCATGAAGTAAGTCTACTGCTTTATAATATGATGAGACCCTGAGGACCCACTTATCAGTACAAAGCAATTTTTTCTTCCAGTTTTATTGAGTTATAATTGATACACAGCACTGTATATGTTTAAGGTGTACAGCATAATGATTTGACTTATATGCATCATGAAATGACCACCCCCAATAAGTTTAGTGAACATCCAACATCTCATAGAGATACAAAGTAAAAGAAAGTATTTTTTCCTTGTGATGAGAACTCAGGATTTACTCTCTTAACAACTTTCATAAATAATGTACAGCAGTGTTAATCAAATTAATCATGTTGTACATTACATCTCTAGTACTTATTTATCCTGTAACTGGAAGTCTGTACCTTTGGACCACCTTCACCTAATCCCCCATCCCTGGATTTATCCCTGCTTCTGATAACCACAAATCTGATCTTTTTCTAAGAGTTTGTTTTTTGATGTGTAATTGACCTACCATGTTAGTTCCTGGTGTACAGCACAGAGATTCAGTGTTTCTGTACATTACAAAATGATCTCCACAAAGCTATTTTTAAAATAAGTTGTCCTAAACTGCTGGGTTTCTTGTGTTATTCCTGCAATTTATCAATTTTTTCTCCTTTTCTTGCTGTCATGTTGTTAGATGTCACTTCTTTTAGCTGTTCCTGAGACTAACTATAGACTCCTCTTTTCTCTGATAAACCAAAGAAATATCTTGCTAAACATATAGTTTTAAAAGTATTATAGGAGCTTAGAAGACTTTTCCAAGAATAAAGTGATGGGCTTTAGAACTATGTCAGACTGCTTAGAAGTCATTACTGCTCCTGTTTCTTAGCACTGTTTAAGATAAATGAGATTGCTGGACAGCTTTATTCACAGTTAAAATACTTCTTTTTATCATTGTGTCCTGACTGGTTAACTCCTTTGCCAGATAGCACACAGCCAAAAGATCTCTAACAACAGCCACCTTTTTAAAAATTGGCTCTATTTCACATGACTGATTAATACATTTAAATGACAAATATGAATATAGCTTTCAACCCTTATCCTTAACAATTATTTTACCCTGGAGCCTTACAAGGCTAACCAAAACTTTAGCCTCTTCAGCAGAAATCAAGAAGATAAGTTAAACCAAACTGTCCTTTTGTTCCATCGGAAAAAGGAAAAGTATCTTTTTTCCTTTCCCTATTATTTTTTTGAACTGGGAAGTACAGCAGTGCTCAAACTTAGTTGTGCACTGAATCATCTGCAGACCTTGTAAAAACATATATGTTTTTACTTCTTATGAAGTGGACATTGTAATTGACTTTATAATATCCACTCCACCACATATGAACATGGCTATTTATGGTAATTCCATACTCCTCAAGGGTGAGCAGGCCTGAGTTAATATGGCCTAGGGAGACATAAGAAGCAGCTTGCTTTTTTTTTTTTTTTAAATTAATTAATTAATTTATTTATTTTTGGCTGTGCTGGGTCTTGGTTGCTGTGCATGGGCTTTCTCTAGTAGCGGCGAGCAGGGGCTACTCTTTGCTGCGGTGCACGGGTTTCTCACTGTGGTGGCTGCTCTTGTTGTGGAGCACAGGCTCTAGGTGCAGGGGCTTCAGTAGTTGTGGCACACGGGCTCAGCAGTTGTGGCTCACGGGCTCTACAGTGCAGGGCTCAGTAGTTGTGGCGCACGGGCTTAGTTGCTCCGCGGCATGTGGGATCTTCCCGGACCAGGGATCGAACCCATGTCCCCTGCATCGGCAGGTGGATTCTTAACCACTGCGCCACCAGGGAAGTCCCGCAGCTTGCTGTTTTGACTTCTGGGTAAGAGAAGTCCTTCTCTCTTTTCTCCTAGTAGATACTAACAAGGATAAATGTTGCATTTTTATTGTAGGCAGCCATCCTACGTCCTTGAGGGGAACTAGCTTGAGACAAAACATCTTGTCATGTAGGATAAGTTTTCTTGTAAGTTTTCATGTAAGCCAGTTTGAGTCAGATTTAAGTTACTCACATCTAAAAGCATCTTGAATTTTGAATAAGCTCCACTGTTCATGATAAACAACCAGGGTTGAAAGCCACTGGACTAGAAAAGTAATAATCTGAAATTCAAAAGGAATTTATTAACAAACGAGACTGATTTGAAGAACTGGGAAGAAAAAGGAAAAATGAGACTCAAAACCCAATATATGGGGCAACTTCTTCATAGCAAAAATGTATGTGCAAATCTCAAAATATGCACATATGTATAATTTTTTCCTTGGATCGTCCTTTAACAGTGATTATCATAGTTCCAAGCATACCAGTGCTGTTTAATAACTGTAACAAATATAAAATAATTAGTTCAACATTTACATTAGCTTTACAATGTTATCCCCTTTGCCTTCAAACATGTTTCAATATAGAAAATAAAACCAAAACACCATTGTTAAATTAGCTCAATATGAAACTGTCTCAAGTTTAAAATGTTGTAGATCTGTTGACACCATAGGAAAGCCAATGAGCTAATTATTAAATGATAATTTTATTCACACATTTTTGTCAAGAACAATCACTACATAGTTGATTTTATAGACAGTGTTCTGCTCTAAGGCTAATAGAGAACAGAATTAAAGAAAATGTACTTTAATTTCCACAAATGTTCTTAAATAGCTCATTTGCATGGCTCTGAAATAATCCAGTTACAGAAAACTTAAGTGAAGCCTATAATCAAATCATATGGGTATTAGTTTAATAAATTGTTCAAAACTAAGGGTCTATGAACAGCTCCTACTTTATGAAGTACCTAAGTAAAAGTTATAACTTTATTTCAAAAGTTTCACACAATTTTCTTTATACCTAGTATTTTGGGATTGTGGTACAAAAATGTTCAAAGGTATTGGCTGACTTTGAAGAAATACAGCATCTTCTACGAGAACATAAAGATAAACCTAAAGCTGGATTTATGATTTTGCTTGCTGTTTTGAACAAATGGTAACCAATTTATACACTAGCATATTTGTTGGAATTTTTCACTTATTTAAATTTAAAAGTTGGTAATTTGGTCGTGTTTACAAAGGCATGTGACTGTGCCGATCTTCAGTTTATAAGACCACTACCACAACTAAGATGGCTAAACAGAATCCATCTTAAATAAATGTTCCTATTCATTAAATTAAAAAAGTTTCTTACGTACTAGTACTACCTCATGAGAAACGACATAAAGATAGTGAGACGGAGATAGAAACTACCTTTGAATTCCTCATAATTAAAGACAGTGACAGCATAAATATTAAATAAGTACCTGGATTTTAATAAATCGTTTATGTAATATATAAGCAATAGGGTCTTCTGTCAAGATGAATAAAAGTTCTTATAAAAGGTTAGGTGAATCACTCATGTTCACTAGGGAAATGACATGCATATCAATTAGGTGTTTTGACCCACAAGTAGTGGAAGTGAAAAGTAAAAGAGGCAAAGCCTCAAAATTTAATTCTACTTTTTAGATCCCCAAATGAATCTGCATATGTTATTAATCATACTCTATTTGCTACATGAGACAAGAATGCTCTTTTCTCATTTATTTTGTCAACATTTTAAAGTAAAATATTAAGCTAACACTTTCAGACTTTTCTTCTATATGTACAAACAAAACACTGGGTACTGTTTATTTTAACCTATCCAGAGTAAAATTTTTCTAACCTGTAAATGAACACAAGAATTAATACAGTTTTCCATTGTATAAATTAATAAACCACAGTGTGCGGTACATAATAAATGTTCAGTAAATACCTATGAATAAACAATTTGACACAAAACTGATTACAATTGTGACAGAAATTTCTGTTACTCCAAATCTGTTCACCTCTTCTGTGACAGACCCTAGATTTTTGGCTGAGCAGATGACCATCTAGAATACAGCCCACATTTCTCAGCCACCCTTACTGTTGACCTGACCATCTGACTAGGTTTTGGCCAATGGGATATAAGCATAAGTAGCTTGTATGACTTCTGGGATAGATTCTAAAGGAAAGAAAGAGGGACCTTCTTTTCCCTTTCTGCTTCCTGCTAGGCAGACTGTTGGAACATGAGCAGATATTTTGAACTATAAAGTAATCTGTTTATGGATAATGGAATAATAAAATAGGAACCTAAGGTCATGGTGGAGCCTTCATACGGACCTTAGATGCTTACCTCTAGACTTTTACCACATCAGAGAAGAATAAACTTCTATCTTTTTAAACAACTATTGCTTTGGGCTTCCGGTCATCCTGACAAATCTAATTTTAATTAATAATCACACAAAGTAAAAACATTCCCTACATTTGTACAAGAATCTTAAATACATTTAAGACATAGGTGGAAACAACATGGCCTATTAGAGTCAAAAGAACTTGTTCAAATCCCAGCTCTGCAATTTAGCAATACGATCTTGGGCAGATTACTTTGCTTCACTAAGCCTGTCTCCACAACTGTAAAATGACAGAAAAATACCTACTTCTCAGAATTATTGTGAGGATTAAATATAACGAAGAAGGGGGAAAATGAGGAAGCAAGAGGAAAACAAATGTCAGCAAAGAGAGCTAAGAAAAATATAAGCTGGGAAAGGGAACTCAAAAGGGTATTTTAAAACCTAAAAATAATGTACAAAGTGGGTTATTCAAACATGTTCTTTATTTCATCTTTCATAACATACAACATCTATAAAATAAGGGTGTTGTATTACATGATATCTAAGGGTTCTTCCAGCTCTAAAATTGTATCACAAAATTATGTGTTATGTCACAAATATCTATAATTATCTAGCAAGGTTTTTAAAAACGTTCAGCTCCATGCTACTCTTGAGAAAACACACACACACACACACCCATTGATGGCAAGCAGGATTCTCTATGATAAACCTTGATAATCATCTTCTGACTATTTTCATGTATATAACACTGTGCTGACTCTGCAAAATGTTCCATGATCTCTGACATACCTCTTGTGTGTACTCTGAGTTGCAATTTCTAAGAATTCAAGCCTTTGATGACACAACTTACAAATAAAAATCACCCTAGAGACGAAAAACAATCTTCTAATAGTTTGCAGCTTACAGATTTTGTTTAACATTGCTGCCTTTAATTAACTGCTTTAACTGATTAATTACATCATGCTCTCTTCACTTTATTGGTACAGTGTTGTATCAGACAGGCTTGCTTAAAAGCTGCAGTAATGAACTCCAAAAATCTCTAGCTTAAAACAACAAAGATTTATTTCTCACTCACTTTACATGTCTATCACTGGTTGGTGAAGAACTCTGCTCTGTATAACTGTTCCCCTCTAGACTTACGGAGCACCCACTCCCTGAAACATTGCTAGTAGCAGGAGCAGCAGCAGAAGGAAAGAGCTCTGGAAGGTCTCATACTGGCAATTAAATGATTGGCCTGGAAGTGACACACTCATTTCCATCCACAACTCTTTGGCTAGAACTGTTCACACGGCCCAATGACAGAGGGGTCAGAAAGTGCCAGATGGCGCAGAGCCAAAAATATTTAGTAAGCAGTATAAATGACTACCCCAAATGCCCAGGCTAATGACACAGAAAGAGGTTAAACAAATGTTTTCTAGTGATACAGATTTGAAAAATTAATTTTAATAGTCATATAATCACTTAACAAAACTAAAATCTTAAGGAACCTCACAGAATTCACCAACATTCTTCCTATAGAAACTACCAGACTCCACGGGAATCAACATCAAATGCTTTAAGTCAATAAAGAATGGATGTACATATCTATACATCTGTACCTATATAGGCAGTTATAGATATATACAAACACATATTCTCCAGAAGACAGTACAGTTCAGGGAAAGAGACGACAATGCTTGCCCAAATTCAAGGCTTTTAAAAAGGCCATTTAATTTATCCCAATTAGTGTTAGTTTCCCATGCCACTTAGAAAAAACAAAATTTTTAAAAAGACTGCCTGTATGAGTCAATAAGTTACCAACGGTTATATATTTATTTATTTATTTTTTATACAGCAGGTTCTTATTAGTTATCCATTTTATACATATTAGTGTATATATGTCAATCCCAATCTCCCAATTCATCACACCACCACCCGCCCCCCCGCCACTTTCCCCTCTTGGTGTCCATATGTTTGTTCTCTACATCTGTGTCTCTATTTCTGCACTGCAAACCGATTCATCTGTACCATTTTTCAAGGTTCCATGTATATGCGTTAATATACGATATTTGTTTTTCTCTTTCTGACTTACTTCACTCTGTATGACAGTCTCTAGATCCATCAAGATCTCTACAAATGACCCAATTTTGTTCCTTTTTATGGCTGAGTAATATTCCATCATATATATGTACCACAACTTCTTTATCCATTTGTCTGTCGATAGGCATTTAGGTTGCTTCCATAACCTGGCTATTATAAATAGTGCTGCAATGAACATTGGCGTGCATGTGTCTTTTTGAATTATGGTTTTCTCTGGGTACATGCCCAGTAGTGTGATTGCTGGGTCATATGGTAATTTTATTTTTAGTTTTTTAAGAAACCTCCATACCGTTCTCCACAGTGGCTGTATCAATTTACATTCCCACCAACAGTGCAAGAGGGTTCCCTTTTCTCCACACCCACTCCAGCATTTATTGTTTGTAGATTTTTTGATGATGGCCATTCTGACCGGTGTGAGATGATATCTCATTATAGTTTTGATTTGCATTTCTCTAATAATTAGTGATGCTGAGCAGCTTTCCATGTACCTCTTGGCCATCTGTATGTCTTCTTTGGAGAAATGTCTACTTAGGTCTTCTGCCGTTTGTTTTTTTAATATTGAGCTGCATGAGCTGTTTTGGAGATTAATCCTTTGTCCACTGCTTGGTTTGCAAATATTTTCTCCCATTCTGAGGGTTGTCTTTTCGTCTTGTTTATAGTTTCCTTTGCTGTGCAAAAGCTTTTAAGTTTCATTAGGTCCCATTTGTTTATTTTTGTTTTTATTTCCCTTACTCTAAGAGGTGGATCAAAAGAGATCTTGCTGTGATTTATGTCAAAGAGTGTTCTTCCTATGTTTTCCTCTAAGAGTTTTATAGTGTCCAGCCTTACATTTAGGTCTCTAATCCATTTTGAGTTTATTTTTGTGTATGATGTTAGGGAGTGTTCTAATTTCATTCTTTTACATGTAGCTGTCCAGTTTTCCCAGCACCACTTATTGAAGAGAATGCCTTTTCTCCATTGCTTCCTTTACCTCCTTCTCCTTGCCTCCTTTGTCATAGATTAGTTGACCATAGGTGCGTGGGTTTATCTCTGGGCTTTCTAACCTGTTCCATTGATCTATATTTCTGTTTTTGTGTCAGTACCATATTGTCTTGATTACTGTAGCTTTGTAGTATAGTCTGAAGTCAGGGAGTCTGATTCCTCCAGCTCCGTTTTTTCCCCTCAAGACTGCTTTGGCTATTTGGGGTCTTTTCTGTCTCCATACAAATTTTAAGATTATTTGTTCTAGTTCTGTAAAAAATGCCATTGGTAATTTGATAGGGATTGTACTGAATCTATAGATTGCTTTGGGTAGTATAGTCATTTTCACAATATTGATTCTTCCAATCCAAGAACATGGTATATCTCTCCATCTGTTTGTATCATCTTTAATTTCTTTCATCAGTGTCTTATAATTTTCTGCATACAGGTCTTTTGTCTCCTTAGGTAGGTTTATTCCTAGGTATTTTATTCTTTTTGTTGCAATGGTAAATGGGAGTGTTTCCTTAATTTCTCTTTCAGATTTTTCATCATTAGTGTATAGGAATGCCAGAGATTTCTGTGTATTAATTTTGTATCCTGCTACTTTACCAAATTCATTGATTAGCTCTAGTAGTTTTCTGATGGCATCTTTAGGATTCTCGATGTATAATATCATGTCATCTGCAAAGAGTGACAGTTTTACTTCTTCTTTTCCAATTTGGATTCCTTTTCTTTTTCTTCTCTGACTGCCGTGGCTAGGACTTCCGAAACTATGTTGAATAACAGTGGCAAGAGAGGACATCCTTGTCTTGTCCCTGATCTTAGAGGAAATGCTTTCAGTTTTTCACCGTTGAGAATGATGTTTGCTGTGGGTTTGTCATACATGGCCTTTATTATGTTGAGGTAGGTTCCCTCTATGCCCACCTTCTGGAGAGTGTTTATCATAAATGGGTGTTGAATTTTGTCAAAAGCTTTTTCTGCATCTATTGAGATGATCATATGGTTTTTCTTCTTCAATTTGTTATTATGGTGTATCACATTAACTGATTTGCGTATATTGAAGAATCCTTGCATTCCTGGGATAAATCCCACTTGATCATGGTATACGGTCCTTTTAATGTGTTGTTGGATTCTGATTGCTGGTATTTTGTTGAGGATTTTTACATCTATATTCATCAGTGATACTGGTCTGTAATATTCTTTTTTTGTAGTATCTTTGTCTGGTTTTGGTATCAGGGTGATGGTGGCCTCATAGAATGAGATTGGGAGTGTTCCTTCCTCTGCAATTTTTTGCAAGAGTTTGAGAAGGATAGGTGTTAGCTCTTCTCCAAATGTTTGATAGAATTCACCTGTGAAGCCATCTGGTCCTGGACTTTTGTTTGTTGGAAGATTTTTAATCACAGTTTCAATTTCATTACTTGTGACTGGTCTGTGCATATTTTCTATTTCTTCCTGGTTCACTCTTGGAAGGTTATACCTTTCTAAGAATTTGTCCATTTCTTCCAGGTTGTCCATTTTATTGGCATAGAGTTGCTTGTAGTAATCTCTTAAGATGCTTTGTATTTCTGCAGTGTCTGTTGTAACTTCTCCTTTTTCATTTCTAATTTTATTGATTTGAGTCTTCTCCCTCTTTTTCTTGATGAGTCTGGCTAATGGTTTATCAATTTTGTTTATCTTCTCAAAGAACCAGCTTTTATTTTTATTGATCTTTGCTATTGTTTCCTTTGTTTCAATTTCATTTATTTCTGATCTGATCTTTATGATTTCTTTCCTTCTACTAATTTTGGGTTTTGTTTGTTCTTCTTTCTCTAGTTCCTTTAGGTGTAAGGTTAGATTGTTTACTTGAGGTTTTTCTTGTTTCTTTAGGTAGGCTTGTATAGCTATAAACTTCCCTCTTAGAACGGCTTTTGCTGCATCCCATAGGTTTTGGATCATCGTGTTTTCATTGTAATTTGTGTCTAGGTATTTTTTGATGTCCTCTTTGATTTCTTCAGTGATCTCTCAGTTATTCAGTAACATACTGTTTAGCCTCCATGTGTTTGTGTTCTTTACCTTTTTTTCCCTGTAATTGATTTCTAATCTCATAGCATTGTGGTCTGAAAAGATGCCTGATATGATTTCAGTTTTCTTAAATTTACTGAGGTTTGATTTGTGACCCAAGATGTGATCTATCCTGGAGAATGTTCCGTGCGCACTTGAGAAGAAACTGTAATCTGCTGTTTTTAGATGGAATATCCTATAAATATCAATTAAATCTACCTGGTCTACTGTTTCATTTAAAGCTTGTGTGTCCTTATTAATTTTCTATTTGGATGATCTGTCCATTGGTGTAAGTGAGGTGTTAAAGTCCCCCACTATTACTGTGTTACTGTCGATTTCCTCTTTTATAGCTGTTAGCAGTTGCCTTATGTATTGAGGTGCTCCTATGTTGGGTGCATATATAATTGTTATATCTTCTTCTTGGATTGATCCCTTGATCATTATGTAGTGTCCTTCCTTGTCTCTTGTAACATTCTTTAAAGTCTATTTTATCTGATATGAGTTTTGCTACTGCAGCTTTCTTTTGATTTCCATTTGCATGGAATATCTTTTTCCATCCCCTCACTTTCAGTCTGTATGTGTCCCTAGGTCTGAAGTGGATCTCTTGTAGACAGCATATGTATGGGTCTTGTTTCTGTATCCATTCAGCAAGCCTGTGTCTTTTGGTTGGAGCATTTAATCCATTCACATTTAAGGTAATTATTGATATGTATGTTCCTATTATCATTTTCTTAATTGTTATGGGTTTGTTTTTGTAGGTCCTTTTCTTCTCTTGTGTTTCCCACTTAGAGAAGTTCCTTTAGCATTTGTTGTAGAGCTGGTTTGGTGGTGCTGAATTCTCTTAGCTTTTGCTTGTCTGTAAAGCTTTCAATTTCTCCATCGAATTTGAAAGAGATTCTTGCCAGGTAGAGTAATCTTGGTTGTAGCCTCTTCCCTTTCATCACTTTAAGTATATCATGCCACTCCCTTCTGGCTTGTAGAGTCTCTGCTGAGAAATCAGCTGTTAACCTTATGGGAGTTCCGTTGTATGTTATTTGTCGTCTTTCCCTTGTTGCTTTTAGTAATTTTTCTATGTCTTTAATTTTTGTCAATTTGATTACTATGTGTCTCGGTGTGTTTCTCCTTGGGTTTATCCTGCCTGGGACTCTCTGCACTTCCTGGACTTGGGTGGCTATTTCCTTTCCCATGTTAGGGAAGTTTTCTACTATAATCTCTTAAATATTTTCTCGGGTCCTTTTTCTCTCTCTTCTCCTTCTGGGACCCCTATAATGCAAATATAGTTGCGTTTAATGTTGTCGCAGAGGTCTCTTAGGCTGTCTTCATTTCTTTTCATTCTTTTTTCTTTATTGTGTTCCGAGGCAGTGAATTCCACCATTCTGTCTTCCAGGTCACTTATCCGTTCTTCTGCCTCAGTTATTCTGCTAGTGATTGCTTCTAGTGTATTTTTCATTTCAGTTACTGTATTGTTCATCTCTGTTTGTTTCTTCTTTAATTCCTCTAGGTGTTTGTTCTTTAATTCTTCTAGGTCTTTGTTAAACATTTCTTGCATCTTCTCGATCTTTGCCTCCATTCTGTTTCCGAGGTCCTGGATCATCTTCACTATCATCATTCTGAATTCTTTTTCTGGAAGGTTGGCTATCTCCACTTCATTTAGTTGTTTTTCTGGGGTTTTATCTTGTTCCTTCATCTGGTACATAGCCCTCTGCCTTTTCATCTTGTCTATCTTTCTGTGTATGTGGTTTTTGTTCCACAGACTGCAGGACTGTAGTTCTTATTGCTTCTGCTGTCTGCCCCCTGCAAGGGTTATATATTTAAATGCCTATAAAGGTTGGAAGTAAAGAAGGGAGTGAAGTGAAACACTAAGAAATGGTGGGGGATACAGAGAACTGTGGAGAGTTTATGGCTCATGCAATCCTTACCGAGTGCTAAAACCCTGGCCAACTGTTGCCATATTGGAATTCAAGCCAGTGATATCAGGTGATCTGAAATGTTGAAGGAACTAGAGAATCAAGATTATGTAGAATCTCACATTTAAAATGTTGGAAACCAACTGAATTTATTTTTTAGGAACATTGCTTAGAACAAAGAAGACATTCCATTCCATTGACCAGATAAGTCTGCTGGCTGCAAATCTGAAACCTCTAGGGTAGGGGGAAGTGAAAAATTTTTTGTGCACACATCTTTCTGGAAGCTGCCCAATTCCTGACTGTTGTCTTAGGCATCTTTAAAAAAAATAAACCCTTATTTTTTGGGGGTGAGGAAAGAATCTTCAGGTAAACTAGGAGTCTGACAGAACATGCCTAAAATACGTTTTACAATTCTGCTTTTTAAGTTATTTAAAATATATAAATATAAAAATTACCTTAGGAAGCACTTTTAGCATAAGTTCCTAGTTAAAGCATTTTAAGGAAGCCAAGGCAGGAGAGGTTAGTTCTTTTGTAGGGATTAAACAAAGGGATCCAAAAGGCATATCCAAGAAGATCTCCCAAAATCCAATTAAATAGTTCAGATTTTTCTGAAATAACTGTTGTCCTTCATATACAGTGTTATCCATAAACAAGATGAAAAAACAACCCTCAGAATGGGAGAAAATATTTGTAAATGAAGCAACTGACAAAGGATTAATCTCCAAAATATACAAGCAGCTCATGCAGCTCAGTATCAAAAAAACAACCCAATCCAAAAATGGGCACAAGACCTAAATAGACACTTCTCTGGAGAAGATATACAGATTGCCAACAAACACATGAAAGAATGCTCAACATCACTAATCAATAGAGAAATGCAAATCAAAACTACAATGAGGTATCACCTCACACCAGTCAGAATGGCCATCATCAAAAAATCTACAAACAATAAATGCTGGAGAGGGTGTGGAGAAAGGGAACCCTCTTGCACTGTTGGTGGGAATGTAAATTGATACAGCCACTATGGAAAACAATATGGAGGTTCCTCAAAAAACTAAAAATAGAACTACTATACAACCCAGCAATCCCACTACTGGGCATATACCCTGAGAAAAACATAATTCAAAAAGAGTCATGTACCACAATGTTCACTGGAGCTCTATTTACAATAGCCAGGACATGGAAGCAACCTAAGTGTCCACTGACAGATGAATGGATAAAGAAGATGTGGTACATATATACAATGGAATATTACTCAGCCATAAAAAGAAACAAAATTGAGTTATTTGTAGTAACAAATATTTGTAGGTGGATGGACCTAGAGACTGTCATACAGAGTGAAGTCAGAAAGAGAAAAACAAATACCGTATGCTAACACATATATATGGAATCTAAAAAAAAAACACATAAAATGGTTCTGAAGAATCTAGGGGCAGGACAGGAATAAAGACACAGACATAGAGAATGGACTTGGGGACACAGGGAGGGGGAAGGGTAAGCTGGGACAAAGTGAGAGAGTGGCATGGACATATATACACTACCAAATGTAAAATAGATAGCTAGTGGGAAGCAGCCGCATAGCACAGGGAGATCAGCTTGGTGCTCTGTGTCCACCTAAAAGGGTGGGATAGGGAGGGTGGGAGGGAGACTCAAGAGGGAGGGGATATGGGGATATATGTATATGTATAGCTGATTCACTTTGTTATAAAGCAGAAACTAACACACCATTGTAAAGCAACTGTACTCCAATAAAGATGTTTAAAAAATAAACCAAAAAAACAAAGTGCTATACTATGGAACCCTAATATGCCTTAGGGTTGTTTTGGAAGTATATAAAAATTTTTAATAAAGCTACAGATATTCACCTAATAATGACTTATAGGGATGCATTTGTGAGATTGCTTATCTGGGACTAAAAATAGGTCTTTTTGTGAAATTAATTTATATGGCTTTTGCTTCATTTAGCACTGTGTTCAAATTAAACTTAACTCCCAGATGTATGCTTATCACAACTTTAAAACTATGCTAAAAACACTGTGCTACAGTATTTAATTAATAAACTAGGGACACAGCTTTTTTTCCCTTTAATCCTTCCATGAGAAATAAGTAAAATTGTTCTATGCAAAAAAGAAATTACATATATGAGCAGTCTTTGAATGTCAAGTTTTTAACTAAGAAACACAACTCCCATATCTTTATATCATTCGCTAGACAGGAATTTCAAACTCTGAAACTTCAACTGATAAAGACAGAGTTATCTGCTGGCCAATAAGTCATTTTCAGCAGTTGTCACCATATCTTCTGTACAGGAGTATTTACTTAATTATCTGATTCTTTTCTTTTATTTTTATTATTATTTTTCTTTTTGATTATTTTAGAGTAGAGGTCTTCAAATTGTGCTGAGGGAAATGTAAATACCAAAGAGATTAAAGCAGAACAGAGATGGAAAGAAAGAGGAGACTGAGGGTTTATATTTAACATGTGAATGAATATTATTAAAAATTATCACTCTCTGCCCCCTTTACCTGATATCTTGTTTCTTCATAGCATTTACCATATCAACTACTATCATTTATCTTACACTAGACTTTAAGTTCCACTAAAACAGGACTCTTGGTTTGTACATTGCTACAAACCATTGACAATGCGCCTAGTTTCTGGCAGATGCTCAATATCTGCTCAATGAATACACTGAATATTTTTTTCTCCTTTAATTTGTTAGAAGTGACAGGTTACACTAAGAGGTTTTCTGTAAATAAACAAACTTTGCATTTCTGGGATTAACCCCACTTGACTGTGATGTATTCTTCTGTTAATGCAAATTGAGTTTAACTTGCTAATGTCTTAAGATTTTTGCATCCCTGCTCATAAGATTAAGTTACATCTTTCCTTGTACTGTCGTAAGTTGCTTTAGGTATCAAATAGTTTTATATTATTTAACTAATGTACATAGTACAGATAGATGCTCATGAAATGATCACCCTAATAAGTTTAGTGAACACCCATCATCTCATGTAGGTACAAAAATAAAAGAAAAAAAATATGTTTTCCTTGTGATGAAAACTCTCAGGATTTACTCTCTTAACAACTTTCATATATAAGGTACAGCAATATTCATCAAATTAATCATGTTGTACATTACATCCCTAATACTTATTTGCCTTATAACTGGAAGTTTGTATCTTTTGACCACATTCATCCAATTCCCCATTCCCCCAATCCCTGCCTCTTATAACCATAAATCTGATCTCTTTTTCTTGAAGTTTGCTTGTTTTAAGTATCACTGACCTACAACACTATGTTAGTTTCTGGTGCACAGCACAGTGATTTGATATTTCTGTACATAACAAAATGATCATGACGATTAGTCTAGTTACCATCTGTCACCATACAAAGATATTATTATTGACAAAGGATCCTTAAATTTCTTATCCTATCTGTGATCATATTCCTTTCTGTCTTAATATTGCTTATTTGTACCTTTTTCCCTTAATTCCTCGTTAGAAATTTGTTTATTGGTCCATATATTGATCTCATTATTTGTCTTTTCATTAATTTCTACTTTATATTCAGTCTTTAAAAAATCAGTATTTTTTTTTTTTTTTTTTTTAATTTATTTATTATGTTTATTTTTGGCTGTGTTGGGTCTTCGTTTCTGTGTGAGGGCTTTCTCCAGTTGCGGCGAGTGGGGGCCACTCTTCATCGCGGTGCGCGGGCCTCTCACTATCGCGGCCTCTCTTGTTGCGGAGCACAGGCTCCAGACGCTCAGGCTCAGTAGTTGTGGCTCACGGGCCTAGTTGCTCCACAGCATGTGGGATCTTCCCAGACCAGGGCTCAAACCCGTGTCCCCTGCATTGGCAGGCAGACTCTCAACCACTGCGCCACCAGGGAAGCCCCAAAAAATCAGTATTTTTAAGCTAACGAACATCCATTCACCACATTAGCTGCAACCTACAAGTTCTAACATGTGGTGTTTCTGTGTCAAAGAGTATCAAATATTTTGTAATTTCATATGTGATATTCTCTTATCTCATAAGCTATCTATATTTAGTTTTCAAATGTAATTTTTAAAGGATTTTTTAAAATATTTATTTATTTATTTATTTATTTATGGCTGCGTTGGGTCTTCGTTTCTGTGCGAGGGCTTTCTCTAGTTGCGGCAAGCGGGGGCCACTCTTCATCGCGGTGCGCGTGCCTCTCACTATCGTGGCCTCTCTTGTTGCAGAGCACAGGCTCCAGACACGCAGGCTCAGTAAATGTGGCTCACGGGCCCAGTTGCTCCGCGGCATGTGGGATCTTCCCAGACCAGGGCTCGAACCCGTGTCCCCTGCATTGGCAGGCAGATTCTCAACCACTGCGCCACCAGGGAAGCCCTCAAATGTAATTTTTAAAACTCACTGTTGCTGTTCAAAAGTTGTTTAAATATAACTTTTAAACTCATTATTCTTGTTAATTTCTCAATTAAACTGAGGTCCAAGAATATGCCCTGTAACACTGACTTCATGAAATCTGATGAAATTTCCACTGTGACTTACACAAATTTTACTTTTGTAACTTGAAATTTGTGTACTGAAAAATAATTCATATGCTCTACTAGTGTGTCTATGTTTATGTATGTATACAGGGTTCTGTAACTTTTAAATCAAGCTTGTCAATTATATTGTTTAATCTTCTATATCCTAAGTTTGTGAGGTATGGTTATAACTGTAGACTTGTCCATTTTTCTGTACTTTTAGGCTTTATATTTTTCTTCATACATTTCAAGGGTATTACTTTATTCTACTCCATATCTGACTGACAGTGTGCCTAAGTAATGAATTCTAAGGTAGAAATCATTTTTCCTCATAAATGTGAAGACAGGATGCTCAGATGTCTTTCAGGTTTGTTTCTGAGAAGTTCAGTGATATTCTGACTGAAGATCATTGGTATGAGAGTCTCTCCTCCCCTCTCCAGAAGCTTTTAGGTTTTTCTCTTTATCTTTGGATGTCCTGTAATTTCATCATGATATTCCACAATGTGGGCCTTTTATCACTCACTGTCATGAATGCTTGATGAACCCTTCCAATCTGCAAATTCATGTTCTTTATTTTCGAGAAAATTTCTTGAAATATTTGTTTGAATTACTTCCTCTCAATTTTATATTTCTGAAACTTCTAGTATTTGAGAGTTGAGCCTCCCAGACTGATAATTCTCTTCTTTTCTTACCCATCTTCCATATTATTGATCTTTTGATTCTCGTTTCTGGGAGACTTCGACTTCAACAATTTTATTTGTATATCTTAAGTTCTATTTGTATTTATTTCACCCTCATTTTCCATTTTCATTCCCCTCCTTATACTAACGCAACTATTCTAAAACGTTTAACATGACTATTGCCAAACACAGATTAGTCTGTATACATGGTGTGATAAGGGACCATTTTTTCCTCTTTTTAATTTTTAAAATTATTTTTTAAAAATTTCTTAATTTAAGTATAGTTGACTTACAATGTTGTGTTAATTTCTGGTGTACAGCAAAGTGATTCAGTTATACATACATACCTACATGTTCTTTTCCATTATGGTTTATTACAGGATACTGAATATAGTTCCCTGTGCTATACAGTAGGACCTTGTTTATCTACTTTATATATAGTAGTTTGTATCTGTTAATCCCAAACTCCTAATTTATCCTCCCCCATCGCCTTTCCCCTTTGGGAAACCATAAATTTGTTTTTTATGTCTGCGAGTCTGTTTCAGTTTTGTCAATATTAAGTTCATTTGTGTCATAGATTCCACCTATAAGTGATAACATATAGTATTTGTCCTTCTCTGACTTACTTCACTTAGAATGATAATCTCTAGGTCCATCCATGTTGTTGCAAATGACATTATTTCATTCCTTTTTTTTATGGCTGAGTAGTATTCCACCGTGTATATATGCCACATCTTCTTTACCCATTCATCTGTTGATGGACATGCAGGTTGTTTCCAAGTCTTGGTTACTGTAAACAGTGCTTCCATGAACACTGGGGCACATATATCTTTCAGAATTGGAGTGTTCTCCAAATATAGGCCCAGGATTAGGAGTAGGATTGCTGGATCATATGACAACTCTATTTTTAGTTTTTTAAGGAACCTCCATACTGTTTTCCATAGTGGCTGCACCAATTTACATTCCCACCAATAGTGTAGGAGGGTTCCCTTTTCTCCACACCTCTCCAGCTTTTGTTATTTGTAGACTTTTTAATGATGGCCATTTTGACTGGTGTAAGATAATACCTCATTGTAGTTTGATTTGCATTTCTCTAATAATTAGCAATGTTGAGCATCTTTTCATGTGCCTGTTGGCCATCTGTACATCTTCTTTGGAGAAATGTCTGTTTAGGTCTTCTGCCCATTTTTTGATTGGGTTGTTTGTTTTTTTGTTATTGAGTTGTATGAGCTGTTTGTATATTTTGGAAATTAAGCCCTTGCTGGCTGCAATGTTTGCAAGCATTTTCTCCCAGTCTGTACGACGTGTTTTCGTTTTGCTTATGGTTTCCTGTGCTGTGAAAAACCTTCTAAGTTTGATTAGGTCCTGTTTGTTTATTTTTGCTTTTATTTCTATTGCCTTGGGAGACTGACCTAAGAAAACATTGGTACAATTTATGTTGGAGAATGTTTTGCCTATGATCTCTTCTAGGAGTTTTATGGTGTCATGTCTTTTTTAAAAATTAATTAATTAATTAATGGCTGCATTGGGTCTTCACTACCGCGCATGGGCATTTCTCTAGTTGTGGCGAGCGGGGGCTACTCTTTGTCACGGTGCGCAGACTTCTCATTGCAGTGGCTTCTCTCGTTGTGAAGCACAGGCTCTAGGCGCGTGGGCTTCAGCAGTTGTGGCTTGCGGTCTCTAGAGTGCAGGCTCAGCAGTTGTGGCGCACGAGCTTAGTTGCTCCACGGCATGCGGGATCCTCCCGGACCAGGGATTGAACCCGTGTCCCCTGCACTGGCAGGCGGATTCTTAACCACTGTGCCACCTGGGAAGTCCCTATGGTATCATGTCTTGTATTTAAGTCTTTAAGCCATTTTGAGTTTATTTTCGTGTATGATGTGAGGGAGTGTTCTAACTTCACTGACTTCCATGCAGCTGTCCAGCTTTCCCAACACCACTTGCTGAAGGTGACAAGGGATCCTGACCACTTTTCTCTTTCACAAGACATCACACTGGCCCATTACACATTGGTGATATTACACTGATTGCACCTGGTGAGTAAGAAGTAGCAACTACTCTAGACTTACTGATAAGACATTTATATACCAGGAAGTGGGAACCAATCCAACAAAAATTCAGGGAACTTTTTCAGTGAAATTTCTATAGGTCCAGTGATGTGGGGCATGTTGAGATACGCCCAAGGTGAAAGATAAGTTGTTGCATCTGGCCCATCCCACAATTAAAAAAAAAGAAAAACAAAAAAGCCCAATGCCTAGTAACACAACACCTTTGGATTCTGGCAGTAACATATTCCTCATTTGGGTGTGTTACTCTGGTCCATTTACTGAGTGACCCCCAAACCTGCTAATTTTGAGTGGGGCCCAGAAAATAGATGGCTCTGCAATAGATCCAAGCTGCCGTGTAAGCTGCTCTGATGCAAACCATATGAACCAGCAGATGCAATGGTGCTTGAAATGCCAGTGGCAGACAGGGATGCTGTTTGGAACTTTTGGCAGGCCCCTATGGAAGAACTGCAGCACAGGCCCTTAGGCATTTGGAGTGAAGCCCCACCATCCTCTGCACCTAAGAATTCTCCTTTAAGAAACAGCTCTTGGCCCACTACTGGGTCTCAGTAGAGACTAAATGCTTAACCATGGGCCATCAGGTTACCATGCGACCTGAGCTGCTGCTCATCATGAACTGGGCATTATCTGACCCACAAGGCCATAAAGTTGGGCATGCACGGCAGCACTCCATCATCAAATGGAAGCTGTACATAGGAGATGGTGCCGAGCAGGTCCTGAAGGCATAAGTAAGCATCCAATATATGGTGCAATTTCTTCTATAACCAGGACTCACAGATCTAGGAATCATGGGGTGGAAATGGAAGCAGCATCACTATTACCCCCAGTGACCCACTAGGAAAATTTTTGCTTCCTGTCCCCATGACCTTATTATGCTCCTTACTGACCTAGAGGTCTTAGTTCCAAAGGAAGGAATGCTTCCACAGGGAGACATAACAATGATTCCACTGATCTGGAAGTTAAAACTGCCACCTAGACATTTTGTACTCCTCACACTTCTGAACCAACAAGCCAAGAAGGGAGTTACTATGCTGCTGAAATGATTAGATCAAGGAGAAACTGGACTGCTACTCCACAATGGAGGTAAAGAAGAGTATGTCTGGAATACTAGAGATCCCCAGGGGCATCACTTAGTATTACTATGCCCTGGCATTAAAATCAATAGAAAACGACAATAACCCAATTCAGGCAGGACTACAAATAGCCCAGACCCTTCAGGAATGCAGGTTTTGGGTTACCACACCAGGTAAAGAACGATGACCAGCTGAGTTTCTTGCTAAAGGCAAATGTAATACGGAATGGGTAGTGCACAAAAGTAGTGCACTTTTGACCATATGACCAGTTACAGAAATGAGGACTCTAACTGTCCTGAGTATTTCTTCCTTATTTTGTTATGAATATGTTTGTGTGTGTACAAAGTAAACAACTTTGTTTTTCTTCCTTCTCTTATCCCTTCATCATTCAACATAAAATATACTGATTTTATATTATAGTATATAAAGTATATATACAAATAACATCACAGTATTTAAATTATGAGAAATCAGTGAGAAGAGTAAACATCATCCAAAGAATTTGTATACTCCTCTGGGGAAAGGATTAGTGTGTTTTTGGTTGCACGCAGGATAGTTGTATCATGTCAGGTGGTAGTATGACCTCGTAATTGTCTTTATTTGGAGACTCAGTATGGTTTAAGGAGATGTCTACAGGTGTCAGTTTGACAAGAGGGGGACTTGCGATGGTTAATTCTAAGTACTAACTTGGAGGGTGTTTTGGACAAGATCAACATTAAATTAGCTAACTTTGTGTAAGCAGAATGCCCTCCATAATGTTGGTGGGACTCTTCCAATCAATTGAAGGTTTGATTAGAACAAAAAGAACAGCCTCACCAAGCAAGAGGGAATTCTCCAGCATACTATCTTTGGACTTCATCTACACCATCTGCTCCCCTGAGTCTGGCTGCTGGCCTTCATACTGAAACCGTACCATCAGCTCTCCATGATCTCCACCCCGCCAGACGACACTGCAGACTTTGACTTCCCAGACTCCATAATCATGTAAGCCCAGCCCCTAAAATCTCTGAATCTCTCTTCCAGTGTGTATGTATATGTGTGTGTGTGTGTGTGTGTGTGTGTGTGTGTGTGTGTGTGTGTGTATCTCCACTGGTTTTCTCTGCAGAACCCTGATGAATACACATAGAGTTTTCACTTACATAAATGTTTTTGTTACTACCTCCTCGTTCTGTTTCTTACATTTTCCACTACTTTTTTTTTTAATTTATTTTAATTTATTTATTTTTGGCTGTGTTGGGTCTTCGTTGCTGCACATGGGCTTTTTCTAGTTGTGGCAAGTGGGGGATACTCTTCATTATGGTGCACGGGCTTTAGTAGTTGTGGCTCGTGGGCTCTAGGGCGCAGGCTCAGTAGTTGTGGCACACGGGCTTAGTTGCTCCGTAGCATGCAGGATCTTCCTGGACCAGGGATCAAACCCAAGTCCCCTGCACTGGCAGGCGGATTCTTAACCACTGCACCACCAGGGAAGTCCCTGTATTTTTTTTTTAAAGAAAAAAACTGTTTTTTTCTCCTTTAAATTTATCTATCTATCTATTTTGCTGCATTGGGTCTTAGTTGAGGTGCATGAGATCTTTGTTGCGGCATGGGGGATCTTTAGTTGATCCATGCAGGATCTTTAGTTGTGGCATGCAGGATTTTTAGTTGCGGCATACAAACTCTTAGTTGCGGTATGTGGGATCTAGTTCCCTGGCCAGGGATGGAACCAGGGCCCCCTCCACTGGGAGCGTAGTGTTTTAGCCACTGGAGCAGCAGGGAAGTCCCTCCACTATGTATTATGTGCATGTGTACAACTAATCAATTGCTTCTGATTGCTGTATAAAATGTGTGTATGGGTTGAACTGTGTCCCTTAAAGATATGCTAAAGTTCAAACCTCTGGTACCTGTAAATGTGACCTTATTTGGAAATAGAGTCTTTGTAGATGTAATCAAGTCAAGATGAGGTCAACAGGGTGGGCCCAACTCCAATATGACTGATGTCCTTATAAGAAGAGGAAAACACCATGTAAAAACATATAGGGAGATACTCAAAAACAAACTCAAAATGGATCAAAGACCTAAATGTAAGGCCAGACACTACAAAACTCTTAGAGGAAAACATAGGAAGAACACTCTTTGACATAAATCACATCTTTTTGGATCTATCTCCTAGAGTAATGAAAATAAAAACAAAAATAAACAAATGGGACCTATTAAACTTAAAAGCTTCTGCACAGCAAAGGAAACCATAAACAAAAGGAAAAGACAACCCACAGAATGGGAGAAAATATTTGCAAACGAAGCAACTGACAAGGGATTAATCTCCAAAATATACAAACAGCTCATGCAGCTCTATGTCAAAAAAATAAACAACCCCATCAAAAAATGGGCAGAAGATATAAATAGACATGGCCTAAAAGCACATGAAAAGATGCTCAACATCACTAATTATCAGAGAAATGCAAAGCAAAACTACAATTAGGTATCATCTCACACTGCTCAGAATGGCTATCATCAAAAAGTCTACAAACAATAAATACTGGAGATGGTGTGGAGAAAAGGGAACCCTCCTACACTGTTTGTGAGAATGTAAATTGGTATAACCACTATGGAGAACAGTATGGAAGTTCCTTAAAAAACTAAAAATAGAACTACCATATGGTCCAGCAATCCCACTCCTGGGCAAATATCCGGAGAAAACCATAATCTGAAAAGATACATGCACCCCCAATGTTCACTGCAGCACTATTTATGATAGCCAAGACATGGAAGCAATCTAAGTGTCCATCGACAGAGAAATGGATAAAGATGTGGTACATACATACAATGGAATATTACTCAGCCATAAAAAATAATGAAATAATGCCATTTGCAGCAACATGGATAGACCTAGAGATTATCACACTAAGTGAAGTAAGTCAGAGAAAGACAAATATCATATGATATTACTCCCATGTGGAATCTAACTTTAAAAAGATACAAATGAACTTATTCACAAAACAGAAACAGACTTAGAGATATTGAAAACAAACTTAAGGTTACCAAAGGGGAAACATGGGGGTGGAGTGAGGGATAAATCAGAAGCTTGGGACAAACACACACACACAACTATATGTAAGACAAATAACCAACAAGGACCTACTGTATAGCACAAGGAACTCTACTCAATATTCTGTGATAACCTATATTAGAAAAGAATCTAAAAAGAAAGAATATGTGTATAACTGAATCACTTTGCTATACACCTGGAACTAACACAACATTGTAAATTAACTATACTCCAATACACACACACACACACACACAAAAACCGACATACAGGGAGAATGCCATGTGACAATGGAGGCAAAGATTGGAGTGACATACCTGTAAGACAAAGGGTGCCAAGGATAAACAGCCACCACCATAATCTAGCAATGGGTAAGGAGGAATCTACCCAGAGTCATGGAGGGAGCATAATCCTGCTCACATCTTGATCTGGGAATTCTAACCTCCAGAACTGTAAGAAGATAAATTTATTTTAAGCCACCTGGTTTGTAGTACTTGGTACTTGGTTATGGCAGTCCTAGGAAACTAATACAATGTGCATTCACAAATTTCACCTATCTACATTCAAATGGTAAATGGGATACCTAGATTGCCTCCAACTTCCTGCTGCTACAAATACTGCAATGAACATCCGTGTACATATCCCATATGAAACTCTTACAAAAGTCTACACTCCTATTAACACACTTGGCATTATCCAGTGTAGTAATTTTAGAAAGTCCACAAATGTCTCCCTTCATAAGTGGAGCCTTATTGCTCTCCCCCTAAGTATTGGCTGGACTTAGTGACTTGCCTCTAATGAATAGAAAAGTGATAGTATGCAATTTGGGAGAAGAGATCATAAAAGGCATAGTGGCTTCCTGTCTGCTCCCTCTTAGATCACTTGCTCTGGGGAAAGCCAGATGCCATGTATCTTAGCTCAGGCTTATATAACAAATACTATAAACTGAGTGGCTTATCAACAAAAGAAATTTATTTCTTACAGTTCTGTAGGCTGGAAGTCCAAGATCATAATGTCAGCATAGTTGTGTTCCGGTGAGGACCTTCTTCTGGGTTGCAGATGGCTGACTTCTCTTTGTATTCTTACATGGTGGAAAAAAGAGTGAGCAAACTCTCTGGCCTCTTCTTCTAATCCCAATCATGAGGGCTCCACTCTTGTGAGCTAATCATCTCCCAAAGGCCCCACCGCCAAATACCATCACATTGGGGATTACATTTCAACATATAAGCTTTCAACATATAAACTGGGGGACAGGGGGCGGGAACACAACATTCAGTCCATAACACCATGTCATCAGGAGCAAGCAGTCTTATGGATCCACTCAAGCAGCCCTGTGGATAGGCCCATGCGGTAGAGAACTAAGACCTTCTGCCAACAACCAGCAAGAAACTGAGTCTTTCTGCCAACAGCTGTGTGAATGAACCATCCTGGAAGCAAATATTCCAGCCCCAGTCAAACTTTCAAATGACTGTGCCCTGGGCTGACAGCCTGACTGCAACCTCATGAGAGATGCTGAGCTAGAACCATCCAGCTACAATGCTACCAGATTCCTGATACTTGGCATCTGTGAGATAATGTTTATTGTTTTAAGATGCTAAATTTGGGGGATAAACTGTTATGAGGAAATAGATAACTAATGCATTCAGTTTTCTAGTTTTGTCCAAATTAATAGGTATAAAGTGACAGCTCATTTCTTTTAATTTACACTTTCTGACAAGTAATTTTGATCATCTCTTTATAGTCTTATTAGCTTTGGGGTTCCTCCTATAAATTGCCTCTTTAGAAACTGTATGTATTTTTATATTAGGGTGGTTGTCTTTTTCCTTTTGATTTTTAGGAGTTCCTTGCATTTTCTAGATGTTAGATCCCTTGTTAGTTTTACATTTTACAAATATCTTCTCCCATCCTGTCATGATGTCACTTCAATACACAGAAGTCTTTAATCCTGATGTAAACAAATTCATTCCACTTTTTGACTTATGCAATGTGCTTTTAAGTTTTGTATACAAAGTCCTTCCCCATTCCTATGTTACAAACAAAACCTGTCATCATTTCCTTCTATTACTTTAGAGTTATATCTTTCACAATTCTTATCTGCTCATATTTTAAATTTAGAGCTCATTTTTGCTCTATGATGCTTCTTATTTATAACCTCTAGTTCTGGCTTCACAAATAGAATAGCTTCTTTTAGCCTTCTGAAGCTATAACTGTCTTTCAAGTTTTCTTCCTCCCAGTACCATTGCTGCTTCTTCCAAGTCACTTGTTTCCATCTTTCTGCTTTGGCTTCCATCTTTCATGTTACTGGTTTTCCTCAATTGTCTGGTAAATCTCCAGCTGTCCATTCATATATTAGAGTAAGGCATTAAATGCTGTTTAGAAATTCTGTGTGGGGTTATGACTGGTGAGTTTAGTGTAGAGCAGTTGTTCTCAGAGTGTGGTCTAGGAATTCTTGGGAGTCATCAAACAATGACTTTCAAGGAGTCTTAAGGTCAAAACTATCTTCATTATTAATACTGAGACATTATATGCCTTTTCCACTCTTATTTTCTCCCAAGTACACAGTGTTTTGCAGAGGCTACATATATGACATGGAATATCACGTCTGGTCAAATGCAGAAACCAATATTAAAATCCAGCTGATTTTTTATTAAGCTGGACATCAGACTTGCAAAAAAGTGAAACAATGCTACACTATGATTTTTGTTTTGGAAAATAGTTATTTTTCATACACGTATATGATGTTAACATATAATGGGTTTATCATTTTTTAAAGGAATATCTAAAAATTTTGTTTTAATTTATAATATAGTAAATAGCTATAACCCACATTTTAAAAAGTTTTTAGGGAGTCCTCAAACTAAAATATTTGAGAACCACTGCTTCAGAGTAATAAAGTAGGAACATAAGTTTCAGTGTCAGTACTGGTCAAGTCTATAGTTTTAGACAGGATAGTTTTCCAAGAGAGTACCCTTCTAACCTCTTCCCTGAAGGGCATAAATCTACAAATCAAGGAGTCAAAGAGCGTTACAGTACTGAGATTTTCAACTTTGCATACGCAGACTTACCACTTAATCACCATTTTAGGTTTGATGGCCCCACTTTCAATTGTATCTGGTATATTTTCTCCCATTAACAGCTTTTTGCCTTGATAAAGAGGCAAATATCTAGTCGTACAGGATGCAAGAAGGGAGGTGAAGTTTAACTGCACTTTTTAAGGCCTTAAAACCAGCACTGAGTACTCTGGGTTTTAGCCTTGTCCTACACTCAGCCTTCACAGATACCATTGCTGCTTATTCCTGAGTCTTTGGGAAGGGGTGGGTGTTGGCATGATTTGGCTTGTCTCTTATAGCTTCCATTCCTGCAGACTTACTTTCAACTTCAGTGGGTATGCTAGGTTGGTTACACACCCATTCATTTATTTTTCAGTTTCTAAAATGTTAATTTCTTTTGTCTCTTTTCCCCTTTTCTGTTTTTGAAGGTTTATGCCTTTTAAAAATTATTTTGCTGTAACATCACGGTGTTTTGAGAGGAAACAAAGATAATCCATGGGTTCAATTCACCACATTTCCATCCCTTTACCTGTAACCTATGTTCCTTGGCTTTGAGTCTATCTCTTGTATGTAGCAGTTAACCTGATTGGTTTTTAAACACATATAACACTTAAACACATACATTCCATCCATTAACTGTAATTAACTATATTTCTACTTTTTCTGGTTATCATATTTATTCTTTTTCTTTACTTCCCACCTTCCCCTTTCCTGCCTTTTCTCACACTTTAACCTTCAGTATACCATTTCAACCTGGGCACAATGGACTCCTTTAAAAAAATTTTTTTAAGGCCATTTCACAAGTAATTTACAGAAGAATTAATGGATAATGAAAAGTAACTTTATTAGAAATTTTAATAAGAATTTAAACATCGCAAGACTCTTTGTTCTAAGTTATTTTTTACACACAAACATAAGAGATGAAAGAACACTATCACAGGGCCTTTTTTTTAGCAAAAGGGAATGGTCCATGTTTGTGCTGCAAAATATTCCTATTGATTGACTAACTGGAAGAGAATACCCTATTTCTTTTTGTCCTTAGACATATACCGTGCATTCATCAGAAATATATTGTGTGTGTCGGGAGTTCCCTGGTGGCCTCGTGTTTAGGATTACGGGCTTTCACTGCCGTGGCCCAGGTTCAATCCCTGGTCAGGGAACTGAGATCCTGCAAGCTGCATGGCGTGGCCAAAAAAAAAGAACTATATTGTGTGTTCATCAATTCTTGAGTTTGAAATAATTTGAAATATATTTTCATATAGGATATGATCATCTCAAGTCTCATAATCTGAGATTGCATGTACATGATCAATTTCACTAACACATATGATCAATTTCACTATCGTAGTAGAGTTCAGAGAAGTGATATCCAACAGAACTTTCTGCAATGATGAAAATGTTCTGTATCTCTGCAGTCCAATATGGTAGCCATGGTGAAATGAGGCTAACAGTTACATTCTCTCTACATAACCACTTCATGATTAGTGTGACTGAGAAACTGAATTTTAAATTCTATTAATTTTAGTATAAATATGGTAGCCATGTGGCAAGTGGCTACCATATTGGACAACTCAGGTCTAGAGTGCTATTTCTCTTTCTGCACTGATCTTTTTTTTTTTTGTGGGGGGGGGCATGCCTTGCAGCTTGTGGGATCTTAGCTCCCCAACCAGGGATTGAACCTGGGCCCTTAGCACTGAGAGCACAGAGTCCTAACCACTGGACCGCCAGGGAATTCCCTGCACTTATCTTTTGATCTGTATGTCTCCCATCTTCTTTTATACCTTTCTGAAGGAGGATGCAATTCTTGAGCAATGTAATAAAAAAAAACTGAAAAGTGACTATTTCACTATTGCAACTTCTATTCAGGACATTCTATCATCCTTGCTTTATTATTGTTTTAGTCTATTTTAGCACAGTAGGAAATAATTAATGGTAATGATGAAATCCTAGAATTAAGCAGCAAAATATTTCAAGATACAGGAACAGTAAGATAACCTGACATCCCATAATGTACCTTAGATTTATACAAAGGGTCTGATGGACCCATATGGTAACTGCAAGACAGAATGATATTTTAAAAAACAAGTAAAACTTCTCTGTTCTTTGGAAGATCTTAAAGAAAGAATAAAAGTCATAAAATACCAACCCTGATAAGTAGTTAGAACTGCTCAAAAAAGAAAATAAAAAACTAAAATTAGGCCACCTAATCCTGATGGTATACTGAAGGTTAAGCTTTCTTCACTCTCTTATTTTAGTTCTGCTGGCCTGGAAGCCATGGATTTTATTTCTTTTCTTTTCATGGGTACTCCTAAGTTAAAAATGAAATAAAAGCAGCAGCAGCAGCAAACATGTATTAAGTGCTTATATGTACTAAGTAGTATTCTAATGGCTTTATATGTATTTCACTTAACCCTCCCTGTAACATTATGAGGAAGTGTAACTGTCATTTTCACTTATAGATGAGAAAATTTAGGTACAGGAACATGAAGTAACCTTAATATCATACAGCCAGTGAAGGATAAGCTAGAATTTCATCCGGGTAGTCTGGCTGCAGAGCCACAAAAATAGCTATTCATTTTTGTAAGATGCCCTAAAGTTTGTCAGTATCTCTGTACTCACTTCTTGTGAACAAGGTAAGAATAGTCGCATTCTTGACTCAACGTAATCCCCTTTCTTCCAACTTTCTTGTTATTGTCTAGTATTTTGGTCCTACTTGAAAAAATATTATACATATTTACAATCAATACTCAACTTGATTAACATATTTTACCAATTCTTTGCTCACAAGGTATTCTTTTATTCAATTCCTCCCTCTAGTTTACTATTCTTCCTGCTCAACTACATCCTTCAGTTCTTGCATCAAGTTTTTATAAGTGATGAACTCTTAGGGATCTCATTCTCGCTGATACTTTAGATGGGTACAGAAGTCAAGATCAACAGTTATATTCCCTGTACATTTTGAGGAAAAAGTATCCCGAAAGTATCATTTTCTTCTGGAAATTATTGTTCTGATAAATATACCGTTAGTATGACTGATATTTTGGTCCAGGTACTCTGGCTTTTTTCATCATTTTAAACAACTCATTTTTTATGTTCTGCAATTTCACTATTGAGCATTCAGAAGTAAATTTTTTGGAGTATTTATCCTGCTAAGCCATTGTTAATTAATGTACAATTTCAATATGGAAACTTAGGTTTTACTTCAATTCTAAAAACTTAATTGTCTCATTAAATATTGTTTCTCTACTACTTTATCTCGTCTCTCCTAAAATTTCTTTTGGACAGATGTTTAAATCTATCAATCCTCTTAATTTAAAAAAAATTTTCATTTTGCTACCTTCTGGGTGAATTCTTATGTTCCAAGATTATATGATTATGTTCCAAATCACTAATTATTTTATTAATTGTATTCAGTATAATACATCTTACCTACTGAGTTTAGTTAAATGATTTCTATAGCATTCTCTTTTTATATCTATTTGTTAATTGGTATGTATTTAATTTTGGTTTTCTTTTATGGGTATTACTCATTCCTTTATCTCCTTGAGGATCTTAAATATATTTAGTTATTTTAAGACTGTTCTTCACAGACTAAGGATTTACTTGAAAGAGAATATCAATTATTCCCCTACTCCAGCACAAAAGGAAACATACTATGAACACTGTACTATGATTTCCTTTTTTCCCACTAAGCAAACAGATCTTGAAGATAATTCTCTATCAGTATACAAAGAGTATTTTCTTTTCTTTTTAGTAAAGATGTTGACCTGTTTTGGTTTTTTTAGGGTTAGCTTTTCTTGTGTGTTTTTGAATTTTTGTTTGCAGGTGTATCACAAGTCAAAGTTGCATGTGTGTGTGGTAGTGGTGGGGGGGTGTTGGATATGTTTATGTGCTTACCTCACCTTAACAGCTTTTCATTTGCCGCCACCTCTCACTCAAGCCTCCCACCCCAGAATGAGGTTTGTAACTGCTACAGATGGCTCTTCCTGGAGATGCAGTCACTACATCATGGGCAGGCTAGCTCAGATCTTATCTAGGAGGTTTCATTGTTTCCTTCCACCTGTGGATGTGCAATTTACATAAGTCCTGTCCCTAGCAGTGTTCACACAGCCCTTTTCAACTCTTTCTTGACTCAACCCCCTAGTTTCTTGAGTAGTGAACAAACAAGTACTGTACCTCCCTTATCCAATCTGTCCACCAAGATAGTTTTGGTCTCTATCCTGAAAAAAATGAACTTTCAGGGCATCAGCCTGCTTCTAAAGCAGATTCAGGTACACCCACGTATGTAGTCCCTAGTTAACACATTGTTTTTTATTCTTTTAAGTCCAAAGATGCTTATTTTTATTTTGTTATTAAGTGCAAATATATTTACATTCTGAGAGGCAGTACCCAACTGAATTCCACAGGGGGTATCTCAACTGTATCCTCAATAGCCATGTATGAGAAAGCACCATGAGTATGTTATCCAACTTTTAGGTTTTTGCCTAATAGGTAAACTATATCATTTTGCTTTGATTTGGATTTCTCTTACTTTGAGGTTAGCAACTTCTCATATGCTTACAAGCTATTTGTATTTAATTTTCTGTGAATTATCTATTCACATCTTTGCCCACTTTTTATTAGGTTGCAGGAGCTTTTAAAATTGAGTTTGTGGGCTTCCCTGGTGGTGCAGTGGTTAAGGATCCGCCTGCCAATGCAGGGGACACAGGTTCGAGCCCTGGTCCAGGAAGATCCCACATGCCACGGAGCAACTAAGCCCGTTGCTCTAGAGCTGTGCTCTAGAGCCCGCGAACCACAACTACTGAAGCCCGTGTGCCTACAGCCTGTTCTCAGCAACAAGGGAAGCCACCGCAATGAGAAGCCCACACACTGCAATGAAGAGTAGCCCCCGCTTGACACAACTAGGGAAAGCCCACGCAGCAACTAAGACCCAACACAGCCCAAAGTAAATAAACTTTAAAAAATTGAGTTTGCAGGGTTTATATATAAGGAAGACCACCCTTTGTGATATGAATTGCAGATAAGTTTTGCTAGTTATTAATCTGTATTCTGATTGTCATATTATGATGTTTTTGGCATTCAGAGTGCTTTTTAAAAATTGTGGTAAAGAAAACACACAACATAAAACTTAACATCTTAATCAGTTTCTAAGTGTACAGTATAATTGTGTTAACTATATGGATCTTGTTGCGCAACGGATCTCTAGAACTTTTTCATCTTGCAATACTGAAACTCTATAACCACTGAACAACTCCCCCTTTCCCGCTCCCCTTAGCCCCCATTCTGGCAACCACCATTCTGAGTTTGACTAGTTTAAGATACCTCATATAAGTAGAATTATGCAGTATTTGTGACTGGTTTATTTCACCTAGCATAATGTCCTCAAGGTTTATCCATGTTGTAGCATATGACACGATTTCCTTTTTTTTTTTTTTAAGGCTGAACAGTATTTCATTGTATGTATATATCACATTTTTCTTTATCCAGAGACTGCTTTTTTAATGCAGTAAAAATTATCCATTATTTTATGAATTCTGGATTCAATTTAAAGTCTTCCCCACACCAAAATTATAAAAAGACTTCTTTAATCTTTTCTTCTATTACTTCCATGGCTTTATTTTTCATTGATCCATTTGGTATATGTGTGAAATACAGATACAAGTTCTTTCATATGACTATCCAGCTGTTCCCAGTTAAATGAACAGTTTATCTTTTCCCACAGATTTGAGATGCCACCTTTATGATATTCTTACCTGGACTTCCTATTCTGTTCCACTTATCTATGTGTGTTTGTTGGTTGGTACTGTGCCTGTTTTGTGTATTTTACCTTTATATCTTAATTTCAGGTGAGTTCTCCCTCAGTTCTCTTTATTTTTTCAGCTCTCCTGGCTATTCTTGCTTATTTTTCCTTACTAACTTTGGAATCAGCACGTCTAGTTTAAAAAATTAATTTATAAATTACCTCAGTGGGAATTGTTACTATGTTATTCTTCCTATCCAGAAAACATGATATGTCTTTTTATTTGTTCAAGGTTTGTTTTGTGTCTTTCAATTAAATATTTCCTACTACTGACATGTTTCCACTTTTCCTCATATTTCCTATAATTTCTGCTTAACCTAGGTTGCTATTTTAGTTGATATACAGATATTCACAACTATTAAACTTTCACTGCACTGTTTAAGAATTCATATTCTTTACCTATTGCTTTTTAGTATGAACTTCACCTTGTATGTTAAGATCATGATGCCCCTAAATTCCTTTCACTTTGCCATCTTTTATTTATTTTTTTAAATTAATTTTTATCGGAGTATAGTTGCTTTACAATGTTGTTTTAGTTTCTACTGTACAGCAAAATGAATCAGCCATACATATATGTATATCCCCTCCCTTTTGGACTTCCTTCCCATTCAGGTCACGACAGGGCATTAAGCAGAGTTTCCTGTGCTATACAGTATGTTCTCATTAGTTATCCATTTTATACTCAATAGTGTATATGTGTCAATCCCAATCTCCCAATTCCTCCCACACCCCATCCCCCTTGGTATCCATACATTTGTTCTCTACGTCTGTGTCTCTATTTCTGCTTTGCAAATAGGATCACCTATACCATTTTTCTAGATTCCACATACATGCGTTAATATACAATATTTGTTTTTCTCTTTCTGACTTACTCCACTCTGTATGACGGTCTCTAGGTCCATCCACACCCCTACAAATGACCCAATTTCGTTCCTTTTTATGGCTGAGTAATATGCCATTGTATATATGTACCACATCTTCTTTACCCATTCCTCTGTTGACGGACATTTATGTTGCTTCCACATCCTGTCTATTGTAAATAGTGCTGCTATGAACACTGGGGTGCATGTAACTTTTTTATTTTAATAAAGGGAATTTAAAAAAATTAACTAATGAATTTTATTTTTGGCTGCATTGGGTCTTTGTTACTGCACAGGCTTTCTCTAGTTGCAGCGAGCGGGGGCTACTCTTTGTTGCACTGCTCGGGCTTCTCATTGTGGTGGCTTCTCTTGTTGCAGAGCACAGGTTCTAGGTGTGCAGGCTTCAGTAGTTGTGGTACACGGGCTCAGTAGTTGAAGCTCGTGGGCTTTACAGCACAGGCTCAGTAGTTGTGGCACACGGGCTTAGTTGCTCTGCGGCATGTGGGATCTTCCTGGACCAGGGCTCAAACCCATGTCCCCTGCATTGGCAGGCGGATTCTTAACCACTGTGCCACCAGGGAAGTCCCTGCATGTATCTTTTTTTTTTTTTAATTTTATTTATTTATTTTTGGCTATGTTGGGTCTTCGTTTCTGTGCGAGGGCTTTCTCTAATTGCGGCAAGTGGGGGCCACTCTTCATCGCAGTGTGCAGGCTTCTCACTATCGCGGCCTCTCTTGTTGTGGAGAACAGGCTCCAGACGCGCAGGCTCAGTAGTTGTGGCTCACGGGCCTAGTTGCTCTGCGGCATGTGGGATCTTCCCAGACCAGGGCTTGAACCCGTGTCCCCTACACTGGCAGGCAGATTCTCAACCACTGCGCCACCAGGGAAGTCCCTGCATGTATCTTTTTGAATTATGGTTTTCTCTGGGTATATGCCCAATAGTGGGATTGCTGGGTCATACAGTAGTTCTATTTTTAGTTTTTTAAGGAACCTCCATCTTTTAAAATGTTAACCTTTCACAATCATTTTCTTGTAAGTATATACCTTATATAAGCTACAGAATTCGTTTTGCCTCAATTGCAATCCGAAAATCTTCTTATTTTAAGGTGAGTAAAGCCTATTTATATTTTTTTATATAAAAGATATGTTTGGTCTTAGTACTGCCATGTTTTGTTACATGTGTGGCTGTATATAAATATCCTTTCAACAGATGATGTTTTCTTTTTGATAGGTTTGTAGTTCTTTCAATATTTAGTAAGGTTTTATTTTTGTTCTAAGGATTAACTTTCATATTATGACTTAGAATTCCACTAGATTTTTATATTTTTAATACCTATTAGTTCCTTAATAAGAACAATGTTAAACATGTTTCCTCTTCCTCCCCTTACCTAATTCAATCAACAGTATTATCTTTAGCATTTCCTTTGAAGTGTTAAACATATTTATACTTCTACTTGATTTATGATCTTTAAATACTGTTTTGACTACCAGTAATTACAATGAGGTAATCTATAAACTTCCTTCTCTCAAATTTTATTAGTTTTTATCATTTCCACATCATCAAGGTATATAACATTATGTTCTGTCATAATCTCCACATCTGTTTTAGTCTTTTAGAGTTATATTATATATATATACTCAATGGTTACAACCAATCCTTTCCTCAGATGTCTCTCGGCTGGCTGAAGTTTATACTTTAACAGTTTTCTCAAGAAAGGCTCATGTATATACAGTATTCCCTGAGTTCTGTTTATACCTTTCACACTTGATGAATGGCATGATTGGATATGAAATCTTTGGCTTTCACTCTGCTTCCTTATCTTGTAAACGTTGCTCTACCATCTTCTGGTATTGAATGTTGTACAGAAATCTGAGGCCAGCCTAACATCAAACCCTTGTAAAGAACTTTGTAGGGGGGATGAGGAGGGTAGTTGGTTGTCCAAAGGAATCTTTGTTTATCTTTATGACCATTCTGGTCAGTTTTCCCTGGCACAGGTGCCCTTTCAATAGGTACATTTCAGTTCAGCTAGGTTTTAACTGTACCTATAACAATTTGTTCTATTGCATTGTTTTGGTTTTCTTATATAGGAGTTTTAATTTTAAGTGTGTTGGATCTATTGTCTTCTCTGTCATTTTCTGAAAATTTATCTCACATTTAATTACCTCCTGTTGCCTTCCTTGTCTTTTTTTCCCTGAGTTCCTGCATTTCTGATTTGTGTCCTTTTTTTTGTAGAAGAACTTTTAAACGTTTTTCCAACTCTAGAAAAGTATGGTTAAATGGTGGGTCACAATTTTCATGTGCTCTGTAGCAATATTTTTCTAATGAGGGTCCTTTGTTCTTTGGAAGTTCTGCTGCCATGTCAGCCTCTTTTGTATTTGTCATCAAAAAATAAATTGGATTTTTCCTTAACCAGCTATTTACATAGCTTCCAGGAGTAAGGGTGGAGAGAGAGGGTGTGGAGTGAAGGACAGACCTCACAGTCCAAAGACTCTCTCCTCCTTTGATGCTAGAGAGAATAGGGAGAAAAGCTGGTTCCTGTACATACTGCTCTGTGTAAATGTAGCTCTACCTTTTCTTCTTTTCTGAATCAAACCAGGTATTTCTGTCACCAACCCTGTCATCACAAACAAGAGATTTAGCTTTTGAACTTCAAGGTGAACCCTTAACTTCAATAAATATATTTAAGCTCACATCTTCTGCTCCTTCTCAAGATATTTTTGATAGCCTTTAAACATAATTTGGAATCTACATTTTATGTCTTTCAGTTCACTGAAAATGAAAGTTGAAGCATTTTTCTTATTCTTTTTCTCCTTCTTATTCTTTTTTTTTTTAATTTTATAAATTTATTTATTTATTTATTTATTTTTGGCTGCGTTGGGTCTTTGTGGCTACGCTCAGGCTTTCTCTAGTTGTGGCGAGCCGGGGCTACTCTTCGCTGCAGTGTGTGGACTTCTCATTGCGGTGGCTTCTCTTGTTGCGGAGCACGGGCTCTAGGCGCACAGGCTTCAGTAGTTGTGGCACGCGGGCTCAGTAGTTGTGGCTTGCAGGCTCTAAAGCGCAGGCTCAGTAGCTGTGGCGCACGGGCTTAGGTGCTCCGCAGCATGTGGGATCTTCCCGGACCAGGGCTCGAACCCGTGTCCCCTGCACTGGCAGGCAGATTCTTAACCACTGTGCCACCAGGGAAGTCCCTCTCCTTCTTATTCTTAATTTTTATGACTTCTAGAGGGGAAAGATGTAGAGTTATGCAGCTATAATCATGCCAGAAGTCTGACTATTAACTATGTGTGCATGTTTAATCTATCACTGTTGTCTTTGGAAAGGTGGGGAATCTCAATGCTGGAACTCATAGGGCCGATCCTGATGACTTCTCCTTACAGTGTAACTTATAATAGAAAAAAATTAGAAGTAACCTGCCTGTCTAACAGTAGAGGAATGATCAAATAAATTCAAGTACACATAAAATACAGCATGCAGTCATTAAAGAATATATACATATATGCATACATATTTATAGTGGGAAAATAATGATATGTTGAATAATAAGGGAAAATACAAAATTATATACAGTATTATTCCAATGAAAGTATTATATAATGCTACATATATTTCTATGTATTATATTTACAGCAAATGAAAATAAATGTGTAAGTTTTTTCTCTAGTCTGTTCCATTGCTGCTAATTTTCAATTTCTGATTATGCTTTTCTGAATTTTCAAAGTTTTCTTGGGAAATGCATAATTGATTAGTCATTACTCCCTGCTTTCTAAAAGCAGGTAACTGCAGTGCAATTAGTGATCATTTTCATGTAACAAATATTTCCTAGAAATATGTGTTTTTAAAAAGTGATACATGGGAGGGGCTTCCCTGGTGGCACAGTAGTTAAGAATCCGCCTGCCGATGCAGGAGACACGGGTTCGAGCCAGGTCTGGGAAGATCCCACATGCCGCGGAGCAACTAAGCCCGTGTGCTACAACTACTGAGCCTGCGCTCTAGAGCCTGCGAGCCACAACTACTGAAGCCTGCACGCCTAGAGCCCGTGCTCTGCAACAAGAGAAGCCACTGCAGTGAGAAGCCTGCTCTCTGCAACTGGAGAAAGCCTGCTTGCAGCAAGGAAGACCCAACACAGTCAAAAATTAAAATAAATAAATTTATATATTAAAAAAAAGTGATACATGGGAGATAATGATTACTGATAATAGCATAATATAATAATTCAAACTTTATTCAGGCTGTTTAATCAGAAAGACATGGATTCTACTTGGAATAAAGTGATCAATAAATGATGGCTGTTAATATTATAACTACTAAATAGTAATTATAATGATTATTATAAAAATTCCTTATGTTGTTTTCCCATGGATATCAAGATAGCTAATTGCTACTTAAGTGCTTTCAAAACCATTTTCTTCTTGTTATGCTTAATATATAAATTATACATAATTTCTATTGTGTATTACAAGTTCTTTCACTGATATTAGATATCTATTAATAGAGAAAATACATTCTGGTGAGTTTTCAGAAACTTTGTTGCCAAACAGTATTATAAACAAAACATTCAGGGCATGGAACAAGATAAAATGAGCTTACTACATAAAATATTACCAAATCTTTACCAATCATCCTTCACACATTAAGCATAAATGGCCCTACCAACAACTGTAAATGACAGCAAGCACCTGACACTGGGATATAAGTAACTACCAAGAAGACATGGGGGGTAAAAAGGAAGTGATCAAATACATAAGTCAAACAACCACTGAGTTCAAAATTTTGTAACAGTGTGTGTGTGTGTGTGTGTGTGTATGTATATATATAAATTAGCAATGTGTATGGTTCATTCAAGAACAGTATGTAGATGAGTCTGTCAAGAGAAGATCATATAAAAGAAAAATAGGCAGCCAAAGTGTAAAAGACTGAATTCTGGGCTATAGGATTTAGATTAACCCACAGGTGGTAGAGTAAAGCCTTGAAGACAGCAGAGTGACTAACTACACTTTAATTTCCTTACTGGAAAAGAAACACCAACATAAAGTAAACTCAGAGATGAACAGAGTATGAGGACAGAATAAAAAATCTCTGTCCCGGTAACTCTTCCAAGCCCTTTGTCCAGCCCATTTCCTCTCACTAAGAATGTTATTTTTTCCCTTTCCTCTGTGACATACTCGTTCTTCATGATCTAGTTAAAGTATCCACTTTCTCTGAGAAGTCTTTCCAAACCATTTTAACCCTCAGACTACTTTCCTTAATGGTGGGATTACTTTTTTTAAACAAATTCGGTACCAGGAACTAACAAAGTGTTGTAGGTCTATTATATTTCAACAAACAAACTAACTCATAGAAAAAGAGATCAGATTTGTGGTTATTAGAGGTGGGGGGGGGGTCGGGAAAGGGGAACTGGATGAAGGTGGTCAAAAGATACAAACGTATAGGTACCAGGGATGTAACGTTCAACATGATAAATATAATTAACACTGCTGTATGTTATATATCAAAGTTAACAAAGTAAATCCTAAGGGTTCTCATCACAAGGAAAAACTTTTTTTTCTATTTCTTTAATTTTGTATCTGTATGAGATGACAGATGTTCACTAAACTTATTGTGGTAATCATTCCATGGTGTATATAAGTCAAATCATTATGCTATACACCTTAAATGTATATAGTGCTGCATGTCAATTATATCTCAATAAAACTGGAAGAAAAAAGGCAGATATTCTTTTGACTCAGTAACTCACTTTTATGAAACTACTGAAATTGTGACATAAACATATAAAGACATTTGTACAACACTGAAATCCTATAATAGCAAAAAAAAGTGCCTAAATGTTAATCAATAGAGGTACATTTAATATAAATTGTGGTACATTCACATAATGGACTATTCAACTAAAAAAGAATGAGATAACTTTTTATATTGTTATTAAAAAAAATAAAAGCTCAGGATATATTTAAGTAAAAAGAAAAAAATTTACAAGTTAACACATACAGTGTGGTTTCTTTTTAATGAAAAAAGTATGTGGGGCTCCCCTGGTGGCGCAGTGGTTGAGAATCTGCCTGCCAATGCAGGGGTTCCAGGTTCGAGCCCCGGTCCGGAAAGATCCCACATGCCGTGGAGCAAGTAAGCCCGTGCGCCACAACTACTGAGCCTGTGCTCTAGAGCCCACAAACCACAACTACTGAGCCCACGTGCCACAACTACTGAAGCCCGCACCTAGAGCCCGTGCTCCGCAACAAGAGGAACCACCGCAATGAGAAGCCTGCGTAACGCAACAAAGAGTAGCCCCCGCTTGCCGCAACTAGAGAAAACCTGCACACAGTAACAAAGACCCAATGCAGCCAAAAATAAATAAATAAATAAATAAATTTTTTAAAAAAAAGTATGTGTATTTATATACACATGCATTAAACAAACTCAAAAGTAAACACAAACACACACACAAACACAATTAACAGTTACCTCTGGGGAGTAGGATAGAGGAAGAGAAAAGAACTGACTTCTCCTTTAAGTTTCATATACTTCTGTATTCATTAGTTCATTTAGCACCCATTTAAAAATTTCTAGAGTGCCAGGCACTCATGATTTATACCACTTACTTGGCACACATTAAATGTCTTTTGAGAGAATATTTCATATTTCTGTTTATCCACTGAGCCATAAACATCTTGAAGACAAGCTCTTTCCCCCAGCAACAACCATAACCATGAATGTTTACAGATGCACACATACATGTAAAAATATTTTTAAAAAGCAATGAACAGGTTCTTATCAAATTCATGACAGTGGTTATTTCTGAGAAGGGTGAGAGTGAGGAGGGGAATGGGATGGCAGATAGTTTTCAAAAGAGGATTCAGCTCAGTAAGTTATATTTTATCTCTAATTTTTTTTTCATAAAGACTCATATATATTAATTGTTTGTATGTTGGATAGGTGTAAATTTTTTTCTTCCAGTCTTTCATTTGCCTTAACTTTGTTTTTTCACCTTTCTTGCATAGATCTTTCAATTTATTTTGTATAGTCGATTTCCTGATGTTTCTTTAATGACTTTTGGATTTTTTTTGGCCTTGCTTAGGAAAAAAGTACTTTCTTCTCATTCTCCTATGATTTTTAAAAAACACTGAGCTCTTACTAGGAGAACATTATCCTAAGTGAAATAAGCCTGTTACAGAAGGACAAATACTATATGACTCCACTTGTACGAAGTATCTAAAATAGTCAAACTCACAGAAGCAGAGTAGAATCGTGGCTGCCAAGGGCTAGGGGGAAGGGGAAATGAAGAGTTGCTATTCAATGCGTATAGAGTTTCAGTTATGAAAGATAAATAAGTTCTCGAGATCTGATGTACAACATTTTGCCTATAGTTAACAATACTGTATTGTACGCTTAAAAATTTGTTAAGAGTAGATCTTGCGTCAGATGTTTTTACTACAAAAAAAATTTTTTTAATTAAAAAAATTAGAGCTCTTTAATCATTTGGAATGTATTTCTTATTATTGTACAAAGTAGGAAATTAACTGAATGTTTTTCCAAATGAATAATCAACGGTCTCAATATCATTTAGTGAATAGTAAATCACTTCCTTATTGACTGAAATACCACCAGTATCATAAATGGACGCTTGAATTCATAGTGAAAAAAAAATGCTTTACCTCTTCAAAAGCATTAACCAGTTTTTACGCATCTGAAATCAGTTACACTGGGAATCACCATATTAATCTATCGTCAAACATGGTTTACCTTACACTGAATAATATCAATATAATTGCCTTTTTTTCCAACCAGTCACAGCCAAAACAAAACAACAACAAAAAAATTAAGTCAACCAATAAAAAACAAACTATAATCTTACTTGCATATTCTTTTTAAGTTACTAAGAGAAGTATTCTAAAAAAAATTAATTTTGTTTAGTTCAACTACGGAATTACAGAGAAGTTTATCAGATCAAGAGGTTTAACAAATCACTAAACTGAAAAATGAACAGAATGATAATGAAACTCCAGAACAAGAACAGATAACACCGGGACTTCCCTGGTGGTGCAGTGGTTAAGAATCCACCTGCCAATGCAGGGGACACAGGTTCGAGTCCTGGTCTGGGAAGATCCCACATGCCACAGAGCAACTAAGCCCGTGCGCCACAACTACTGAGCCCGTGTGCCACAACTACTGAGCCCGCGTGCCACAACTGCTGAAGCCCACACCCTAGGGCCTGTGCTCCGCAAGAAGAAAAGCCACTGCAATGAGAAGCCTGCCCACCACAACGAAGAGTAGGCCCGCTCGCCACAACTAGAGAAAGCCCATGCACAGCAAGACCCAACGCAGCCAAAAAGTAAATAAATAATAAATCTATGTTAAAAAAAACACAGATAACACCATCATCATTGATTGGGAGTGAGGAAACCTGTGTTGTAATTCCAACCTGAGCAAGTGAATAAACCTCAAGAATTGGCACTATGGTTCTATTCCCAACATTCTATAATTTCTAATTTACTATCTCTAAGATAATTAAAATATCTAATAATAATAGCTGCCACCAAAGAAAAGTACATAATCTTCTTTAGTGAGATGTTATTTCCACCAGTATAGATCGTCAATCTAATTTAAATTCATTTTCTCTAGTCATCTTCTGAAAATATAGAAAAATAACTGAGCAACATTTTTCTTTTAAGACTTACTTTCAACCATGTGAAAGTAATTCTTTTTTTTTTTTTAATTGAAGTATAGTTGATTTACAATGTTGTGCTCGTTTCTGGTGTACAGCAAAGTGATTCAGTTATACATATATATATTCTTTTTCATATTCTTTTCCATTATGGTTTATAACAGGATATTGAATATAGTTCCCTGTGCTCTACAGTAGGACCTTGTTGTTTGTGTATTTTATATATAGTAGTTTGTATCTGCTAATCCTAAACTCCTAATTTATCCCTCCCCACCGTCTTTCCCCTTTGGTAACCATAAAATTGTTTTCTATGTCTGTGAGTCTGTTTCTGTTTTGTATATAAGCTCATTTGTGTCATACTTCAGATTCCACATATAAGTGATAACATAGGATATTTATCTTTCTCTCTTACTTCACTTAGTATGATAATCTCTAGGTCCATCCATGTTGCTGCAAATGACATTATTTCATTCTTTTTTGTCTGAATAGTATTCCATTGTGTATACATGCCACATCTTCTTTATCTGTTCATCTGCTGATGGACATTTAGGTTGCTTCCAAGTCTTAGCTATTGAGAATAGTGCTGCTATGAACACTGGGGTGCATGTATCTTTTCGAATTAGAGTTTTCTCTGGATATATGCCCATGAGTGGGATTACTGAATCATATGGCAACTCTATTTTTAGTTTTTTAAGGAACTTCCGTACTGTTTTCCATAGTGGCTGCACCAATTTACATTCCCACCAACAGTGTAGGAGGGTTCCCTTTTCTCCACATCCTCTCCAACTTTTGTTATTTGTAGACTTTTAAATGATGGCCATTCTGACCGGTGTGAGGTGGTACTTCATTGTAGTTCTGATTTGTATTTCTCTAATAATTAGTGATGTTGAGCATCTTTTCATGTGCCTGTTGGCCATCTGTATGTCTTCTTTGGAGAAATGCCTATTTAGGTCTTCTCCCCATTTTCTGACTGGCTTGTTTTTTTTTGTTATTGAGTTTTATGCGCTGTTTGTGTTATTTCGGAAATTAAGCCCTGTGGGTCGTTTGCAAATATTTTCTCCCTGTCTGTAGGCTGTCTTTTCGTTTTATGGTTTCTTTTGCTGTGCAAAAGCTTCTAAGTTTGATTAGGTCCCATTTATTTATTTTCGCTTTTATTTCTATCACCTTGGGAGACTGACCTAAGAAAACATTGGTACAATTTATGTCAGAGAATGTTTGCCTACGTCCTCTTCTAGGAGTTTTACGGTACCATGCCTTATATTTAAGTCTTTAAGCCATTCTGAGTTTATTTTTGTGTATGATACGAGGGAGTGTTCTAACTTCACTGATTTACATGCAGCTGTCCAGTTTTCCCAACACCACTTTCTGAACAGACTGTCTTTTCTCCACTGTATATTCTTGCCCCCTTTGTTGAAGATTGACTGTAGGTATGTGGGTTTATTTCTGGGCTCTCTATTCTGTTCCACTGATCCATATGTCTGTTTTTGTGCCAAAGCCACTCTGTTTTGATTACTGTAGCTTTGTAGTATCATCTGATGTCTGGGAGAGTTATGCCTCCAGCTTTGTTCTTTTTCCTCAGGATTGTTTTGGCAATTCTGGGTCCCTTTACAGTTCCATATAAATTTTAGGATTATTTGTTCTAGTTCTGTGAAAAAAGTCATGGGTAATTTGATAGGGATCACATTAAATCTGTAGAGTGCTTTGGGAAGTAGGGCCATTTTAACAAAATTCATTCTTCCAATTGGAGAGCATGAGATATCTTTCCATTTCTTTGAATCATTTTCAATTCCTGTATCAATGTTACATAGTTCTCAGCATAGAAGTTTTTCACCTCCTTGATCAGGTTTATTCCTAATTTTTTTTTTTTTGATGTAATTTTAAAAGTGACTGTTTTTTTACTTTCTCTGAAAGTTCTTAATTTGCCCTTTAGCTTATTACTCTTTAGAATAACACTTAAGTTTTTCTAATAGACATTACCTTTTTTTCAACCATTCCAACATCGCTATGATACAACTTCATGTGTTTACATGCACACACACACTTTAGGATGATTCATTCAACTACAGACCAAATCACTTTCTGCTATAGTTACTTCTGGCTCAACATTTCTAAGCTACTGCTCATTTTTTGGTTATTTCTACAAAGATTAAAGCACATTTGTTTGTTCATTTTTTCTTAACAGACTATTCAAAGTAATTTGAGTTCTATTTTTGGTTTTTCAAGTACTCAACCTCATCACATTTTAAAAAATTATCAATGAATATGCTCGGTTATGTGAACAAATTTGAGTCCAGGAAAGGAAGGTGAAGAGAAAAAGAAACAACCATTTAGTAAATATCTATTTGCAAATGTCTAGCACTATCTTTACAAGTTATAGCTTCCATATAATACAACTTAAGGTTCCCCCAACTGTCACAACATCAGTATGACTGCTTCATAAAAGAATAAAATGTTTTATTTAAACCTGGCTCTACTGTTCTTGTTCCCTCTTCAGCTACCAAGTCACTACTTCAGAAAAACACTTTAAATATATCTGTAATCAGCTCTTCATAAAACTATGTTGATCACTATCTAGAATCTACATTTAATGACTGATTTGCCCTAAACCATATTAATAGCCCCTACTTAAAAAAAAAAAAACAAAAAAGCCAAACAGTTCACCTCATTCAATGAAAGTTTTAGTGTATTTTGTAAGAGGAAAATGCTTGTTTTCTCCTGGTTTGGGTTTATAAAGATAATCAGAAGAATAGTCAGGTGAGTGTGAGATAAGTTAATTCCCAATCTAATTACTAAATTTAACTTCAAAGGCCCCTATTTTTTGAAAGACATTGCCAGGTTCTTATTTATTCCCAAACACATTAGATCCCACAGTCCAAAACTTCTTAGAATATAATATCTTAGAAAGGGAGGAATGTGGCTTTTTAAAAAACTAATAATGATGAAATAATTTCCCTTAGCAATCCCTGTTTGAACTTAATAAACTGATAGCCATTAATTTCTTCAGAGCTAACACCAGTTTTACGAAAAGAAAATAGTCCCCCCGTATAAAATTATCAAATAGACATGAATCCATACCACCAGAGTACAGAGGAAGTAGCCATCTGTTGTGAACAATAATAAATCTATTTTCCCCTAATTACCCAGTTCGTTTGCACACTAAATTTCCATCTTCCATCATTCAGCCAGGCATGTAATTAAAATATTATTTGTATGTATTTACTACCATAATCTACAGTCAGAAACTTATCCTGGGAAGACAGTATCACTGGCTCAAAGTTCCAAATATCAAATTTTGCTTTTGATTCTGAATTCCTGATCATCAGTTATCCTCATTTCCTATATATGAAATTAGCCAATTACTATCCTAAAGTTATAATGAATACAAAACCCAAAAATGTCCATAAATTAATAAGTACTTAAAACACACTTACAGCATTGACAAATGTAGAGTTTTAAGCTTTTATTCATATTTAAAATGACCCACGTGGGGACTATGTCATCAAACCAAGCAGAATGAGTTCACATCACAATCAGAACTATTAAATTCTTTAAAATAAATACAAACCTCCCTCCTTCCATATTCCATATACAGTCTTCGAAAAACAAAGAATTATAGAAAGAATTTAAAAAATCATCTCACCTCCACCATCCTAAGACACTACTGTTAACATTTTACCAAAAAATTTTAGACACTTCACAATATCAAGAGTGCCTATTCCCAGTTTCACTGTGTGTATGTGTGTGTTACCAAAGTATGTCTGTGATTGGTATGTGAACTTTACAGACCCTGGACAAATTCACTACATCCAGATCTCCCAGCTCAGTTTTTCAGCTTTAAAGACTTCAGCTAAGAGGTTCTCAAACCAAGTAACTCAGAAATAGAGAACAGGTTCCCCATGAGATGTGGCAATAGAGATACTAAGACAGAATCAGAAAAATCTATGAAAGCATCCTGAGAGTTACGACTACTAGGTATGTGGGATTACAGATGCTATGAAGAACCCGAAAGTGTTGTTTTATTTCTGCAGTTGAGCTTAAATTCTAACAACATTATCTAACTTTAACCTACTCTCAGTTTCTGCATATACCGGTGAAACAATGAATGTAATGAAGAAGGACGAATACTATGAAAACAAGATGAATGACCCCAACTCTGTGGGTAATTTCCTTCACTAGGCACATGTTTCTTTCTCAGTTACGTAGAAACGCTATAACTTGGCTTAATGTTTGAGCTGCAACAACTTTCTAAGTGTGGCACAAAGGTAATTCAACGAATGATTAAAGGGTAAAACATATACCGAAGAGTAGGGAGTCATAACAAAACTTCATCTTAATAGCATTTAACTGAAAACTCTCTAAGAGAGTATGGTCTCGGCAAACAGTCTAAAGATAAGGTTACAAAGATAAGGTTACAAATGAAACTCCAGATACACACACTTACACACACACACACACACATATATTCATTCTTAAAAAAATATGTACCAGAAGACAATGAAAATAATACCAACATGCTTATTTCAAGTCATCTTGATCTCAAATGTTATTTATATTCAGTCTCTAGCTCAACTTTAAGTTCCATCAAGGCAAGAAATATATCTGTATAGTAATACCCAAATTCAGACCTCACTTATTTATACTGGTAACTCAAATGATACAGAGTTTCAGACCATCTCAAAAGTCAGCTTATTTAAAATCTCCTAATTTAGAAATGAGATCAAGAAACAACTGCAGAAAAAAGAATAAGCCACTTTGAAAAAGCTCAGGCTCCTTATCCCTCCCAAACTTAACAAGCAACATTTACTGACTGTGGCTATGGTTAAAAATAATTTTAAAAAAACGTAAAGGAAGGTGACAGTCCTCTCCACACTGCTTGTTGTAGACAAGAAAGAACAACTGTTAGTACTAACACTGGACTGTTAAGTGCTGAAAGAGCAGACATGAAATAATGAAATCTTACTCCTTTGGTATCTGAGGCTACTGTATCATCAGTTTCAAGCAAGTAGTTCTTTAAGAACAGAGCCCATCTGTCATTCTCAGGGGATACTTGTATCATAGGGTATACAAGCTTATAAATCACTAGCACTTCAGCACAAGCTTTCACTTGAGAAAGAACTTATCCATGATGCTGGCAGAGGTACTTTTACACCTTCTTCCTATATGAAAGGAGCGAAGAGATGTAGACAAGGACTAAAAAACAATTCTGAGAGCAAAATGTGCCCCAATTTTTCTGTGAAAGTTTTATAATTTATAAATAACCTGAATGTAAGATAACAAAGGATAATTAATATATGCAGAAAAACAAGAAATAAAATGAAACTGACCAAACAATAGCAAAATATTTTCACAGGAGTTAAAAGGATAAGTTTAAAAAAGCAGTAAGAAACAGGGTTCCAAACAAAAAAGGACAAACAAAAATATGGCAGTAGCAAAAAGAAACAACAGTTTTTGGACTTAAGACTCAGAATTACATATTAAGGTCCACAGTAGTTTTAAAAATCCCTGAATATAAAAAAGATTTCCCCTCTCCTCAAAATAACCCTACCTATGATCTCTGGGGAAAATTAAAGCATATTAAGTTGATGGGTAAACTGCCTAACACTGGACTGTTAAAGGATACATAAGTGGAAATATCAAAAAATTTAAGAAAAACACTAATATTTGAAATAAAATAGTTTCAACAACATAATTATAAGAGGCCATATTCATATCTGTCTTAAAGCTGTTTTATCTTCCATTTTTTGCAAAGTAAATGGAAGTTTTGCCCTTGGAAAAGATAAGCAGTGGCATATGTTGAGGTATAAAAGGGAACGTGTATATGTGCTCATGAAGATAAATATAAAATGCTCATAGCAGCACTATTCCTGACAGCCAAATACAGAAATAACTCTATATCCATCAGTTGTAGAATGGATAAATTGTAGTTTATTCATACAATGTAATCTTATTCAGCAACAAGAATGAACTATTGCTACAAGCAACAACATGGATGAAACTGACATACAAATATTAAGCAAAATAAGTCAAACAAACAGGAATACATACTAGATGATTACATTCTTTTTTTTGTATTTTATTTTATTATTTTTTTAAACATCTTCATTGGAGTATAACTGCTTTACCATGGTGTGTTAGTTTCTGCTTTATAACAAAATGAATCAGCTATACATAGACTTATATTAGATGATTATATTTAAAGTTCAAAAACAGGTAAAACTAATTCAACCAGTTAGAAAGATAGGGTTGGGGGTAGTGACTGGGAAGGCACTGGCGGGGGTGGGGGATACTTCTGGGATGCTGGTAGTATTTTATTTCTTGATCTAGGTATTACTGATTACACAGATATGTTCACTTTGTGAAAAGTCATCAAGCTGTACATCAGTGATTTGTGTGCACTTGTATACTTTCACCAAAACCTTAAGTTGGAAAAAACTAATAGGGTCTTCCCTGGTGGTCCAGTGGTAAAGAATCTGCCATACAATGCAGGGGACGTGGGTTTGATCCCTGGTCAGGGAACTAAGAGCCCACGTGCCCTGGGGCAACTAAGCCCGTGCGCCACAACTACTGAGCTCGCACGCCTCAACTAGAGAGCCTGCATGCCGAAAACTACAGAGCCCATGCACCCTGAAGCCTAGGCGCAACAACTAGAGAGAGAAAACCCACACGCTACAACTAGAGAAAGAAGCCCGCGTGCTGCAACTAAAGATCCCGCGTGCCTCAAAGAAGATCCCGCGTGCTGCAACTAAGACCCAATGCAGCCAAAAATAAATAAATAAATCTTAAAAAAAACTAATAAAAATTATTTCTACAATTTAAATAACTATATGTAGTTATATATATATAGTACATACACATATAGATATATAAAGTTACATATAAACGGTTTCTAATCAAATGACCATTGTTAATGTAAATGACCCATACATACTGTCACTTGTACCTGCTCAAATTCTTTCTCTTCTCTCCAAACCATCAACTCAAAATTACTCTTTTGGGGGGAAGAAAAAGTGAAACTTTAAGACAAATTTTAGGTTCAGAAGTAGTAGATTAGGAAAAATAAATATGTAAGGTAAGTGATTCTTGCAAAAATCTTCCACTCTCCCCCTCCTCTGATGGGCTCATTTGGCCTCTGAGGGAGCACTCCTACCCAAAAAGTCTTTCTCCAAATTGCTTATTTCTCCTACTTTTACTGAGCTTAAAATATGAAAATTTGACCAAATAATCAGTTTCTTAAAATGCAAATACATTTCAAAGGATTACAAAGATACCAGTCATTCGCACACAACTGTGAATTAGTTCTGTGTCTACATTTTTAAATTGAGGCATAGTTGATGTACAGTATTATATAAGTTTCAGGTGTACAACATAGTGATTCAAAGTTGTGTGTCTACTTTTAACAAATAACTGTAAACAAGAAATTTCTTCTATATAACGAAGGAAAATGAGCAATTCCACAATTTCTTTTATAATACAATTGGTTTGCCAAAAATACTAGATTTCAAAATATAGTATCTTCACCCATCCCCATTTATTTTAAACAAGTCTTCTTTGATCTTCTCTGCCATGATACAAACTTGAGTGACTCCTACTTACCATTGTTGAATTCTACTCATTTCTAATTTTCCGTAAAGCCTGTAATTTTTTTCTTTTTTCAAAAAAGTAGATCAATTACTAATGACATATATATACACACCAACCCTCAAAACTATAACAGGTGACTATGCCTTTCCTTTTCCCCACTCCCTTCCTCCTAAGTGTTAAGAGTCTCATAAAGCCATGCGTTCTTACGCATACATATGTATGTATGTATACACATATATACACACATTATATATATATTTATATACTATGGATGCAAGATACAAAATCAATACTTGAGTGCAAAAAGAATTCTCATATCTAAACCCAAGTAGAGTCAGTAAACCAGTAAAGGCTAAACTCATGCAAGTCAGTTATCAACACATGGTACTAAAGAAACCAATGCCAAAGGTTGAATCCACATAGTATCCAGTTAATTCCACACAAACTTGCAGCAGTCAAAGATTCTGACACAACCCAACTCAACCATCTGAGTGCTGAGTGTACACCACGGGAAAACTGTGAAACTAAGATTATCACTGTTACCAGAAAAATAATTTTAAAGCACAGTTTCTTACTCCATTTCTATCACTAGAATTATTTCTAAGTTTTGAGAAAAGAGAAAAGTAGGCTCTCTTCACAAAAAAGATGAATGGCACCTCATCTCTAATGATATGTAAAAGTATACATTAATGTTTTTTGGATTTTTTGGGGTTTTTTTTGGCCACACCACACAGTATGCGGAACTTCCCGGACCAGGGATCGAACCCGTGCCCCCTGCCCTGGAAGTGCAGAGTCTTAACCACTGGACCACCAGGAAAGTCCCATTAATGCTTTTTAAGGTTTAGCCACCAGTTGAGAGAATGATGTTTTCTCCTTTTTTGAACACAGTCATACAATCTTCCATCTGTTAGAAGGGCAGAACATTTGACAACTAGATTTTTAAAAATTGGGAGAATAAACAACTACCTTAAATGATTTGCATTTGCTTTTAACTATGCTATCTTATTTGGGGTGTTTTAAAATAAAAAAATACACAGCACATTCATTTTCAAAGTAAAGTAAATATTTTCAATATTTGCCTTCAATTAAATTATGTAAAGGAAGTCACTTAGTTTCATTTTTCTATTTTCTAAGGATTAAGTTTAAGCACATTTTTTGTGTTAACTAAACTTATATAAAAACCCAAAGCTATGCATGTAAAGACACCAAGCTATGGTAAAAAAAGGATATTTAGTCTACAAACCTGTCAAAATTCCTACTGAAATCTAATTTAACTCACATTTTTTTCCTTCCTGAAACAGTCCAGTCTATAACTATGAACTAAAAAATGACTTAACACCCTTTATTCATAACTTATGAGTAATTCAAGGGAAATCTACCCTTCTTTGCACAATGAGTGCTTAGTGATCTCATCAACAAACTGGAAAAACATGTGGGCCAATCAGTGCAATCTCATCTGGAGACAAATCTACATGAGGTAAAATTATGATCAGAAAGCTACTCAGAAAACGTGAAACCAAATGATTTAACAATCATTGGCATTGGACTGCTGTATCTGCCTCCAACAGGAAAGATGGGATAGGACAGGGGACTGATGTGCTGCAAGGGCTAGGTTATTCCTTTCTGTAAAAGTGATGGAGATATTCTGCCAAATGTCTTTCAGTATCTTCCCTTGTTTATGGAAAGATTAGGTGATATAAATCAATTTTGAAATTCTTCTCTGCTACTTATCAAGCATATTCACTGCTATGTTAACAGCCATCGTATAGAATTGCTAAGAGGAATAGTATATAAGGAAAGTGTCTGGCACAGACTCTAGTACGTAAGAAGAAACAGAGTCAATGTTTATTATTATTCCAAATACCCATTTCTTCCATTTTCTTATTCTTTTTTCAAAGAATATTTCAATTCATTAGATATAAGATTAGTGATTTATAATTGCAAATCAGTTTGAGGTTATACCACATCACCCAGACTGAATTTTGGGATATGACGGAAACTCTTTAGCAACTCATATATATTTTATCTCTTAGGTTTAGTTTTATAAATGGCTGCTTCAATTCCTTACTATTATTTTTAATATTTAAAAGAGCTGCCATTTATTGAGCATCTACCATATGCTAGGTACTTTACTATCTCTTATCTTTACCATTACGTTAAGACAAGTGTTACCGTCCCTATTTTAAAGATAATAAAGTAAGGCTCAGAGAGGTTACATAGTTTGCCCCATGTCAAATAGCACACTAGTGGTATAGCTAGGATTAGAACCCACATCTAGCTAGCTCTAGCTCTGAGCTCTAGCCATCATACTACCCCCAACTGTCTCATCCCTTATATTTTGCTTCTTTATAATTTTATTTTCAGAGGGTAACAACTGCAATTTGGGGGTACCTTGCTTACAACCTCACATATTAACCAGAGTTCTCTGAAAGACAAGAATGTAATTTAAATGACTGATAAATTTGAGAAATGGAAGGTCTAAAACAGAGTAACCCTTCAGAGACCAATGGGACAAGATAGATACAAAATAAGAGTAACTTGTTAGCAATAAAAGAGGGAACAATAAGAGACCTCAAGTTGAAATAACTCATTACTATAGATTGTTTATTTTCAAAATTAAAACAAATAGAAAAAAAAAAGACTGAGAAAATACTCACTAGCCTTGAATTCTGCCAAATTTAAGTTCAAGGGTCCTCACTAACTGGGTCTTTCTTGCCTTACCTGGTAGGTCTCCAAGCTGGTTGGCCTTTCCTCGGGTTTGCCAGAATTTCCAGTAATGAAAGAGACAAACAGTATAGGGACAACCCTTAGGCCTTATCAGCAAAACTCTAACAACAGTATTGTCACTATCCCATTTCTATTCCTCAAATAATTTCTAAGTGTTGAGAAACAGGCCACACACACACATGCACAACGCATACAGACACAGTTGAGTGGCATCTCTCTTCTCAGGCCATGTAAATATTTTGAAGGTTTAGCCACAAGATGGGAGAGCAGTGACCCACAGTACATAATTCCTAAAAGAGGAAAAATCAGCTTCCTTGTCCAGAACTCTTCTATCTAAAAAGGTTGCAGAAGTTCCTTATTCTGTAAGCAGTAGGAAGAACCCGAAGGTAAAATATAATGGGCTAAAACCCCACAGAAAAGTATAATTAGCATGCATGAATAGAACACTAAGGAGTTTCCTGACTGCTGCATATAATAGATATGTAGCTACATCAGAAATATTTCATGTAATACTATATATACTGAACTACTTTAAAAGTTCACTTAAAAAAAAACCAAACAACTATAATTCCAGGATAATAGGTGAGATTTTAATCCCACAAATATAGGATTAAAGAGACTGATTACATTTTTACTCTATATAATTATTTCAGACTAGAAGTTAATAGCAAGATCCACTAATATATTGTATTCATTGAATTCCTTCAACTATAAATGATCACAGTTAAAATTTCAGCACTTCAATCTTATGAATTTCCCAATAACTAGAAAATTACACTTATTTTCCAAAACTTCCATATCAAGATTTTCAGAAGTCAAATTTCATCTTTTACTAAAACATAATAAATGAGAAATTAATAGCAGACATAATAATCAATCAATAGACTGATTCCAGGTAGGAAAATTTGGTAGCTGAAGGCAGGTGTAGGAAAGGGACTTTTGAATTTTAAATCACGTGCATTTAACACCTATTCAAAGTAATCAATTTTAACAACGAGAAACTGAAAATGCTCAGAATACATAGCACTTCTGCAGACTTGTAAGCTTTCCTCATACATACTTCTAAAAAAAGACTACCAAATAGATTTCAAGATAAATTCAGCAGAACAAGTTGCAAAAACTAAATCCTTTTAGGATTTTAAAAGAAAACAAATATATAAAATCCAACCCCACACTACTTTCAGTTTCACTGAATCTGCAATATATTATCAAAGGGTCCCTGTGTGGAACACAAATTATTTTCTACCAGCTTAAAGTGGTATGTGAAATCCTAAACTCAGGATTTTAAATTAACAGCCTAAAAATGCTCATGATTTGTATTCCTTCTTTAGACAGTGGACCATTTCGGGTAAAATAAATGAAGAAAGCATTCCATGAAACACGGAGACTGATTATTTCTCAATGTGGGGTGTAAGAAAATCTCCCCCAAGAAAGGCTTTGAAAGTCCTCATAAGATTTCACTCCATAAGGCTGTTTCTTTCTTCTTTAAACATTGGCCATTACAAACATTCAAATACAAAGGAGGTGTCAAGGAAGTTTTTAGACTAATCAACATGAGGGCAAAGAAGCACTAAAAACCAGTTCTGACAGAATTTTTGCTTGAAAAAAAACACTATCCTATAACTTTTATTACTATAAAAGCCTTAAGTCCACCCTTTACATTAAATAAGTGATTCTTTTATATAGATTGAATTAACTTAAGTTGCCTTGAAACACTCTCACTTCAATTCCCTACTTGGAAAGCTGTCTGACCCACTATTATGTAACTCTATCCAAGACTCTAATGCAAGAGTTACATATCCATTAAAAGTTAGTAAAAAGTAAAACATGCGCACGCACAACATTAGCTGTAGTTCCTTCATTACCTTGTCAAAATTATGAAACCCAGAATATTTTCAAACAAACAAAGAACCTTTCCTATTTAAACCAGAAATAGTGACACTTTGCATACTCCATAAAACTGTTAAAATGAAAAGCATTCTTCTTGGCTAGGTTCTGATCATTATGAGAACTGTACATTTAAAATATAATCAAAACGCCAATTTTCAAAGAATGACATATCTTTTACATAAAACTAGCAAAATCTTTTTTATTTTAGTCTTTTAATTCATCTTAATGTTTCATTCATTTTGAGGCCATTTATTTGCCCTCCAAAAGACCCATAGCATTTTCCCTGAAGGCTAATCAGCAAGTTCTTTCCCCCTCTGTGCCAACATAGAATCTCCAGAACAGTTCCTACCAGCAGCAGCAAAGTAACAACCCTACAGTGAATATGATTTACCATTTGGTTGGGTACATACTGAAATTCTAATTCATGAACATCTTAGTTTATGGATATCAATGAAAAGAAAAATGACACTCCGGCATGTGACTGCCAACTACCCAGTCACTTTACTTCAAAAGGAAATAGACTTTAGTAGCTAATAATTTCAAACAAATGAAGAAAAGTGACCAAGATATAAGGACCTCAACTAAGTTTGAAAATACACACAAATCGTGAAAAGGAAATTCAGAATTAACATTTAAAAATACACAATGAGACTAAGTTTGGCTGAAAGGATCTGATCCACTGTTAATGTAATTAACAAATCAGTACATCTTGGAAAAGCTTACTTCTAGCAATAGAATCCTTATTATGATTTCAATCCAGTGTCATTGTTTTCTCAAAAAATAATTAGTCAACTCTATTACATATAGTACCAATTCTGGAAGGAGACTTGAATATTATTTGAATGGAACACAGGAGAACCCTGATATGCAAATGTAAAAGGAAATGTTGAAACTACAAATATTTTTAATTTACAAAAAATTTGTAAATGTATCCAAGAATCATTAAAACACATTAACAATAATGTTGCACAAGACCTCTAACTGGCTTGAAACATCACATTCTTTCAAGCAACATATAGAAAACTGCTTTCACAAGGACTATCTGTAGCAGTGACTAGTGAAAACCCTTTAAACTATTTTTCAGATTATCATCTCCCTCTTTCATTTGTTAAGTATTTTGATCAAGTACAACAATAAAACAATTTTTAAGAAAAGAATGTATAATTTTAAAAAGGCATTTAATCTTAATTCCCTTAATCAAAGGAGGTGTGACAACCAACGCACGTAAAATTAACCTTAATCCGCCAACGAAAACACGCAAAATGTCTCCTAACAATTCCCCTCCTCCTTAAAACAACCGTATACATAAATATGGTACTGACCTCCACCCCCACTGAGAGCAGCTAATAAAGAGAATAGTTGCATTTGGAGACCAAGGTGCAACACCCCACCTCCTGCACCTCCCCAAATAACCACATCTTCAAAGTAGAACTGAACATTATTTTTGCTAAAGCAAGAATCCAACCCTCCGGAGCCTCAGCCCTTAGACAATGGTGGTTACCAGACAGAGCTGCACAGTTGAGTCCAAATGACACATTTCACTAGGCCTTGGACACAACACACACACACACACACACACACACACACACACACGCACACACACTCTCTCTCCCAAGGGGCCAGTTCTAAGGAAGGGGCGTTCAAATCCCACTGGGAGATGGAGGGGTAGCACAGTGGCCTGGGGGTACGCCGGGGGGGGGGGACAGGAGAGAGGGGTGTAGATAGAGCGGAAGGGTAACTGCACTGCACGCGAGGGAGGGGGCTGGAAATGGCCGATGGATTCTACATTTACTTAAAGGTCTTGATTTAACGGGTCCTTCCCGGGGGTTCTGTAACTAAAGCCAAACTGCGCAGCAAACATCGTGGGGTTGGGAGAAGAGAAGCTGCTCCCCCTACCCCGTGACTTAGGGAGGGGGGCGGGGGAAACAAGTTCCCCGGCCAACACCACCGACCACTCCGAGTCCCCCTCTCCCCTCCTCCACAGGAAGGGGGAGGCTAACAGAGAAAAGGGGGAAAAACAAGTTCCCCAGCCAGCCCCAACCACCCGATCACTCGCAGCCGCTCCCCCCACCTCCTATTAGAAACGGGAGACCAAACCGTGGAAGACTGCCGAGAAGGGGGAAATCCCACCCTTCGCTCTTCCCCCACCCACCAACAGACTCCTGCGGGGTCCCTGAGCGGGCCGAGAAGCCAGAAGGATGGGTGGGGGGAGAGGGTGCCGAGCCCCCGAAACCAAACAAAGCGCGGCCTGAGCCAGAGCCCGGGAGAGTCGAGAAGCCGCGGCTTTTCCTGCCGGCCGGGGCCCAAACCGGGCTGACACTGCGGCACCGGGGGACCCGCCTCCGCTCACCCTCCGTCTCCCACCCCTGGGCGCACAGGCCGCCCCCGCCCCGGCTTCCCTTCCCGCGGGTCCCGGTCGGCCAGGCGCCCGACCCGGCGGGCGGCGGGGAGGGAACGTGGCCTTACCCCGCTCGCCGGCGTTGTTCCGCTCCTGGGGCAGCGGTGGAGGCGGCGGTGGCGGCGGCGGAGGCTGCTGCTGCTGCTGCTGCGGCGGCGGCGGAGGCTGCTGCTGCGGCGGCTGCTGCTGGGGCGGCTGCGGCGGCGGCTGCTGCGGGGGTTGCTGCTGCTGCTGCTGCTGTTGCTGCACCGGGCGCGGCCGCGACACTCGCCTGGGTCTCCGGTTGGCGGCTCGGACGGAGTTCATTTGCCGGGCTGAGGTGGCGGCGTCGGCGGAGGGACACACACACGCACACGCACCGCGAGCTCCGGGGCAGGAGAAGGGGGTGGGGAGAGGGGGGAGGAAGGAAAAGGGGTGAGAGGAAGGGGAGATGGTAAGGGCGGAGGAGCGAGCGAGACCCCGAGTCAAGAGAAAGGCCCGCGGAGACAGACAGAGACCGAGCGAGGCCCTGCGGGCGGGCCTGACGCACGGGGAAGGCCGAAGCCGCCGGGCGGGGCGGCGGCGAGGGACGGAGACAGAAAGACGGGCAAAGCGAGAGAAAGAAAGAAAGGGCGTCCGCCCGCCTGGGGATCCCGAGGCGAAGCGCGGCGTCGGCGGCTGAGGAGACAGACCCCGGTCCCGCCGACTCCCGAGCGGCGTCTCCGTCGGCGGGGGGAGTGGGCGGGCGGGTGAGGAAGGGAGAAGGAGGAGAAGAGAGGGAGAGAAGGGAGGGAGGGAGCAGGGGGCGCCCGGCTCTTTTTTTTTTTCTCTCTTCCTCCCCCCCACACCCCCTGAAAGAGATTTCTGAGAGGAATTTTTTCTCTCTTTCTTCGGCCTCTTCTCTCTCCTCCCCCCCTTCTCTCCTCGGCGAAGGGGAAATGAGTGTGAAGGGAGGAGATAGGGGAAAAAAGAGGCGTCGTCGTAACTCCTCCTTAAAGGAGCCTTTCCTTCTCTTCCTCAGCCCCGTCGCCGTTGCTTCTGCTGCTGCTCCGTGGCAGGAGGAGCCATTGACACCGCCGGAGCCGCCACTCGCCCAGTCGGTCCCTCCCCGCCGCGGGGCTGGCTAGGGGCGCGGGGGAGGGCCGCGGGGCGTCGGGGGAGGGGCGAATGGGCGGGGAAGTAGAGGGGCGGGGATTCCGGCAAAGCAGCCAATGGAAGGCGCTCATACAACCTTCGGGCCAATGGGGCCTCTGCTCTTATCGCCAAGTCCCTTCCTTCAACGCCCTGTTTCCTCTCTCGGGTTTCCTCCCTCCCCAGCCAAGGAGGGGGGAAGGAGGAGAGGGGGAGTGTGGTGGGGCGGGTGATAATGGGGAGGTATCAGGGCATATAATAGAGCGGGGGTTGGGTGAAGAGAGCGCTAGTGCGTAGCGATGATTCTGGGAGAGGAGGTGCTCGGAGGAAAGGGCGGGGGCTGCTGATGTAATGGGGAGAAGTGATTAATCCTTCGGTTCGCCGTTTCAACCTCGGCCCCCCCGCCCCCCGCTCGATTTTTTAAAGCGGAAAAAAGAAGTAGAGCGAGGTAGCCAATCTTTGTAACTTGGGTTTTTTGTGGTAGGTAGGTCCAAAGTCTGAGCTGTAGGGAGCGCTAGAGATTCTGTGCCCTTTAGTCAAGCTTGAGGGTATTTGCAAACCTTGGAGATCCACTTTACCGAGCTTGGAGCTTGGTAACCGAAGTTTGGAGTCGGTTCCTAATCGTAGTCTAAGAGGAGTCACCCAAATCTTGAAAAGGTTTTGGTCAATAGGCAATAGACCTTTGGTCAATTTACTTTGGAGACGTGGTCTATATAATGTTTGGGGAAATAATATGTGAGAAAAGGAGAGAAGTAAATGTGTTGAGGTTGTGTTTGCTTTTTTTTTTAGATCTCACAAACTCAGAAAAAGAAGAAACCCCAAGGGGAATTATCTTTTGTATCTGTATCTGGTCCCCTCAGCATAATCTCTCCCCAAGGAAAACGTGTTTTTATTCCCTAGCTGCTGTTGTGATGACTGAAAAAGTATCCTTTCTTAATTCTCTCCGCTCTCTTTTGTTTATCACTTTATGGAAATGATAAAACCGGCAGTTTACTGATTCTCTGATTTTTGGGTGATTTCTTTCTCTTTTGAGTTTGATCAGTTGCTGTCTTAGGTTTGAGATGGATGGCTAAGTGGTTACAAAGTACGATAAGGGAAGTAAGGGTGAGGGGGAAAGTGTGTATTTTGGGAGTGAGGAGAGGGGCAGGGAAAGCCAGTATTATTGTGTAGGGTGTTTGAGTTCCGAATTTGATATGTGCCTCTACGCAAAATACTTTACCTTTCTAGGTATCAGGGTCCCCTCACCTTTTAATAAGAATTTACTTTGGATTACATAATCCTGTTTTCAATTTTTTTAAATTCTGTAATTTTGAGATGAGCTCTCTTTGGTCCTGAAAATGGAGAAACTTAGATCTAAGTTTCCTTCTCAAGAAAAAGTTTGAGGAGGGAGACTTAGAAAACAACTGAAGAACTGCAGATTTTTATGGTTGTTAGCAAGGTGCAAATGGGTAAAATTTTAGATTTGGTTCAAATAACTGTAGGGGAAGAAAGGAAAATTACATGCTATCATACATATTATAAGTGGATCCATAATTCTGATTTTTTCTACAAATTTACTTTTTTTTCAGAAAGCATTTAGTAGTTCCTTATGTGTATCCATTGCTATGTAAGGTGCTATGGGAGATAGCAAAAAGTAAAATAAAATAAAATAAAATGCAAAATTTGGGGCATAGTTTGTATTTTGGTATGGCAGAGGTGATTTAGTTAATTCAGATGTACAAAGAAAACATAGCTTATTTTCTGTAATTTTTATCCTTCTTGAGTCCCCACATTGTCTCTTTTCTTTTATAGGTAGATGCTGAATCTTACAGATTTTATTTCCCCACCTCCCTCCCATTCCAGGATATATATGGGAGTTGAGGATGCTGTATAAGGTATACATAGATGGAGTGTCTTTCACATCTTCGGCATCCTAGATTTCTAAGTTTATTATGACAGTTCTCAGGCATGTGGCAGTAGGATGCCTTATTTTAACAAAACCAGTACATTATGACAATTTTCTGATAGGTGGAAGTAAAGTGTCATGATAAAGGGAGTGCCTTTTTCTAATTCACACAGTAACTAGTGGGCTGGTAGAAGCCTGAGGGATGGGAAAGCTGACATGACATCAGGGAAAGGCCCTGAGCCATGCATGCCAGTCCTTGTGTCGTCCTTTGGTATGGAGTGTCTGGTATAGTCTGAAAGCAGAACTGTTAGCCTCAGAGATAAAACTGCTCATTTTGATTTTGTCCTTTTGAGAAGTTGTGCTGCTTCCTTTATTGAAGTCCACACTGAACCATTTGCCTTATACACTGCAACCTCTGTACTGACCCCAGGCCTCTGCAGGTCCATTGATCCTCATGATGCTATTCCGTCTTCTCACTGAGACATATGGGAACTTCTGGATTCCCAGAATATCCCACGTAGGCCTTGATGAGCCAGGAGCTTTGCTTCAGGCTCATCTGTTGAGCCACCTCCCTCCACCAATGTTGCATTATCCTCCCTATGTCGTGTTGAACATCCATCCCATAAGCTGAAAGCAGAGTTCCTGGAAGACTCAGCCTCTCACAGACATGCCCGGAGAAGCAAACCACTATCCCCATTTTTCTTGGATTACCCTATGTCTATAATATGTGAATACTTCAACTATATGCCTCCAATTCTAGTTTTCACGCTGAGAAGGGACAGGTAGTAAGCACACCGGATCTGATTACCTTTTTCTGTCCCCCTTTCTTCTTTCCATCATTTTTTAGGGCTACAAGAGATGGATTTTTCTAACCCAACATTGTAAATCAACTATATTTCAATAAAAACGTTTTTAAAAAGAGGTGGATTTTTATTCTTGTATGACAAGAGCTTTCCTTATGTACCATATCCTCTTCATTCTTGTGATGGCATCTGCTCTGCTCCCTTTTTCAGAGCCGCGATAGCTGATGGAGTGCAACAGAGAAGCTAGTTTAACAATAGTGGAATATCTATTGGGAGATATTAAATATCCTATCCCCATATCACTGGTTCCTACATATTTTTAGTTTATCTTACAGGATTAAATGTTAGAGACTTCTTTGTGAAAAAGTGTTCAAAGCCGTCTTAACTTAAAATTGTGGAACTTGGGAGTTGTTAGAATGGGCCTTGGAGATCATTTAATTCTCATTTTTGTATTTGATAGATTAGGAAACAAATTCAAAGAAATGAGGTGACAGAACCAAATCCCATAACTACTTGGTGGCAAAGTTAATACCTGCCAGTCTAGTGCCCTTTCCATTCACAGATATTATAGACTCTTAATTCTTCCAGTGAAAACCTAAAATATTCCGGATGGTTTTAGCCATCGCCAGGTCCACCTGTGTTAGCAGATAATCCTGTCAATTAGCTGCCACAGAAGTTATGTGTGAGAGAGAAAACAGGAGAAAAACTTAAAGGGGATTTTTATTTGGGGTAGGAGTCTTCCAGAATGATTTCAATATACACTTAGCATAATTTCAGAGGACTAAACTCCCTCAGGGTTTGCTCTCTCTTCAAGAATATTTGTGTTTGTTTTTTCTCAACTAATTACTGGTGCTTAACAGGTTAGTGTACTTAAAATTATTTGTTTATAAAACCTATCATAATAGGAGTGTGGAAAAAATAAGCCCTTTCATCATTTTAATAACTGGCAGGTGATATTTACTGTGATTTTTAAACGATAATTTTTACCATTTCAAAGATTCAGCTTCCCTTTTCTCTGTCATTCTGTCATCTAGTCCTAAGCCATCAGCACTCAGTCAGTTACATAAGACACCTGAAAACTGCTCACTCCTTTTATGTCATTTAGGAAATTAGTCTGATCTGAATACGGTTTTCCTGGAGGAATAACCAGCTGTTTAAAATATCCTTGTTAGAGTATGAATGACTTATCTCACTAAGCTGCAAAAATTCATTCTTTAGTACATGCTCAGATAATATTTTATCAGGAAGTGAAAATTAACTTGGAACTAAGGATTTAAATGTAATGTATATGTGGGAAAACCTGGTAAGCATGCAATCAAATGATCCTCATAATAGAGGTTATCTTTAAAAAAAATTATAGAATCTAACTTTAATACCTTTCCCTGTGGAAAAATAGAGACATAGCCCTATTAAAAATTAATTATGTTCAAGATTTAGGATGGGCTGTGATAGACTGTTGTAAATCTTTATTTTTGCCTTTTAAAAGGAGAACCCAGTTTCGAAGCATTGAGAGATGACTAGGCCAAACAATAAAAGGGTGTTGTATTATGAAAGGACTGGTAAGTGACTGAAGGGTGGGCAGATATGAGTGAAAGACCGTGACGGGGCTCTGCCACTTACTGGCTGTCTGACCTTGGGCAAATTACTTAACCTCTCTGTGCTTCAGTTTCTACATCTGTAAAATCGGTGTGATAATAGTCCTCATTTCATGGAATTGTTGTGAGAATTATGAGATGCTTAGAACAGTGCTTGGTGTGTAGTAGGAGCTCAGTAAACTATTAGCTGTTATTGTCACTGCTGTTGGTATTGATGTTTTTTCAGGCCCTACTTGATGATTTTCAAGATTACACAGGCATTATAAGTAGGGAAGTAGGTATGGCTCTTGTTATAAGGAAATATGTCTAGAAAATGAATGGTATTAGAAAAATATTTTAAAGTACAGGGAAGACAACACCAAAAGGAAAGAGTCAGGCAGAGCAACAATAGGTAGAGATCAGGCATGGGTGGAAACTGATGGGAGAAGACCTATGCAGGATTGTCTCCACTCAAGCAATATTTGAACTGAGGATCTTGTGGCAGATGCAGAATATTCTGACATTTTTTCACTACGGGAGCCTCTCAAGAGAGAGTCTATGGAGTATGTCAGGAAACAAATGCATGGGCCTAGAAAGAGAAAGAAAGGAAGGAAGGGAGGGAGGGAGGAGGGAAGGAAGCAAAGATAAAAGAATGCAGCTGGAGGTTTATCTGTGTTATTGAAAGAACTGGACCCATTTAAGTAGTATGTTAAAATTTAAACCAGGCCTCAGGACTACCCTGGTGGTGCAGTGGTTAAGAATCCACCTTCCAATGCAGGGGACACGGGTTTGATCCCTGGAGCCCACACGCCACAACTAGAGAGAAGCCTGCACGCGGCAACGAAAGATCCCGCGTGCTGCAATGAAGATCCCGCGTGCCGCAACCAAGACCCAACGCAGCCAAATAAATAAATAAATATTAAAAAAAAAAAAAACCCAGCAACTCAGGCTCCATGAAAGGAGTAGGAATTATAGAAAGAAATGGAACAGAAGTGGAAAAAGAAAGGGCAGAAAGTAATACATGAAGTGGCACAAGTCACTCAAGGACTAGAGAATTTGAAAAGTAAAGGAAGAGGGCTTTAGAGGAGCACATGTCAGAGGATATATTAGACCCTCTATGATCCTGAGATTATGGCCTATGCAAACATCAATAGAAGCTTCGGATTCAGGAATTTGTTGAGTGATAATCCAGCTAAGATACATTTCAGGAAAGAGGATCTTGGAAGCAAGGTTAATACACCTAAGGGGTTCTAGAACAGGATACAGTGGCAGCAGCTGTGTCATAAAGTTTAAAAAGACTTGGGGTCCTACTGGAGATGGACAAATACCCTGAGAAGATCAGATATAAGGCTATAAGCGTGGACTGCAGGGTTGCCTATCATCAAATGTGCCATGCTGCATTCACTATGGAAAAGGAAGCTATGTCACTCAACAGAGACCAGGCTCAATTTAACACTGGGCTTCCAGGCCAGAAACACCAGATTCAAAAGGGAAATGGAAACAGAAGTGTTCAAAACATGGGAAGGATATCAAGAGAAAGAAAGAAGATTTGGGTGTGATCTAGTAGACACTGAAGATGCTACCACTGTAAACCTCCCCATGTCTCTGTACCCAGTTGGGCCCTATGCCCATTCTTGAGTTAATCTCTGGCAAGCGTGAGGGGATTACTCTTAGGCCAATCAGAATTGCCCCTGAAGCTTCAGATGTGGTCAGCTGGATGGAGGAGATGTGGGTCCCTTTTTGGGAGAAGGAGGAAGATGTTATGTAGAAAGTCAGCCCTGTCCTTATTAAAAGCAGCTATGTCCTATGTCACAGTTAACCTCTTGATGGGAAATTTATCCCATCTGAATTTAAATTCACGTATAGTAGTTGGAAAACTGACGTGTTCTAATAGGCATCCTGGCATGGCGAAAACCAAAATGATGTTCTCCATTTTTTGTTCCCTGTGCGTTATTCCCCTTCTCCCAGATAACACTAAGTCTGCTGCAATCTCTAACAGGCAACAGCAACAAGGGTCCATACACTGGGTTCTAGGAATATTATTTTGTTTGCAAAATGCTGTTACTGCAGGAGTCACATTTGCATTTACATTTATGGGACACAAGATATTCGGGTGGATTACTTCCATTTTGATGGTACTGAAGGTGCTACACCCATGGTAATGGAAGAAGGCTCAGAGTGCAGTGGTTGCTGAGGGATTCCAAACCCCAAGGCATTTGAGGGAGAATCTCCTGACAGAGACTGAAAAGATCAGGAAACTAGGGAGAAGAGTAATTGCACTTTACGGTCTTTGGAGTTTAATTTACACTAGGAAGAAGAATTCATTTTGGGCTTGACTTTCTGTGGTAATTTAATAATGGGGAGGGCTTCACATTATTCCATTTTCAACCATTCTTTGTTGTTTTATTTGGACTTTTAAAAGTATCTTCTCTGTTGACCAGTTTTGGACAATATTATTAGGCATAATTTCAGATGGGAAATAAACTAGGGAGTGAATTTTTTTTTTTTTTTTTGATAGGTAAGAAGTGGGTTTATTTAGAGAGAAACACACTCCACAGAGAGTGTGGGCCATCTCAGGAGGTGAGAAAAGCCGGGAGTGAATATTTAGCCTAGGGTACAGGACAGCCCTGAAGCTAAATTGATTAATGACCTGTTATGACCCATTACAGAAACTCTTTGGAGAACTAACTTAGCTGTGCATCTCATTGGTCCCAGGAAGTTACAGTGAGGAGCAGTGGTAGTAACTGAAGGAGCTGCTAATCTCTCCTAGTTGGACAATCCTGGCTGAACTGCGGTTTGATTATTAAGGCCCTTTGTTAAGGAGAGAATAAATAATGGGGTATGTGGGGTGTTGTGTAGCATCTCTCCTTGCATTTCTGCCAGAGCTCATGAAGGAGGAAACTTCCATCTAAGCTTCTGCCTCTATCTACCCTCTTATTAGATGTTCCATATGGAAGAAGTGACTAGTCTGGTCAGAGACTCTGGGGACACTTCCCTAGAGGGAGGGATCGTGACACTGAAAGACACTTTCCCTTCTTATAGATCCTAATGCCTGCTATTTCATTTCCTACCCCAGGAACAGCAGGCTGTTTTGCATATACTTTCTCCATGTAGTAAGCAAATCAGGAGGCGGGGTGGGGGTAAAGGAGTGAGGGTGGACTACTCTGCTAAGGAGGCTTAATCTTCCTCCTTTTCCCTCTTGATTCCTAAATTCGTGGGTCTGGCAGTCCAGTCTCATCACCTGGTCAGGCACCTGGTCAGGTAGGTGGACTTAAGCTCAGCTATTAATACCTAAGAACTTGAGTCTTATTCTTATCCTTAACTCTTACTCTTCTCTCTTCTGGCACACTTGAGGAGGTCACAGGACTTAGATTTGGGATTGGAAAAGCAAGAGGCCTCACTTAGATCTCTTGGTCGCCACCCAGCCTTGACTCAAGCTTCACTTTAAGTTGTATACTTCCTGCTTACTAATAAAATGGTTCTGGGGTTCTCACTGGGACATAGTACAGGTGTGCATACTTCCTCAGGTAAGCCAGCCAGAAGAAGAGGTGGGGGTAGGATTTGAGTTTGGTATTCTACTCCAAATTTCTAACACAATTTTTGGGGACAGATGGTTATTTTCTACATTTTAAAGCCATGGACATGTCTTACAAGAGGTTGTCTAGCTCAGAAATTCCCAAAAGAAAAATGAAGAAAGAATAAGAACTTCAGAAAAGTTAGAACTATTTTTGGGATATTGCTATTCAAGCTCCAGGTGATGTAAAAAATGTAAAATGAAAGACAATTCCAAATAAGTGGAAATATTGTTATATTCAATGCATGTAATAGATTCTTTATTTTAACCATAACGAGCTATACATTTTATATTAATAGAAAATGAATTTTTTTCTGCCCTCAGGTATTTAAAGAATATTAGCTTGAGGGGGTGCCAAGTTTGAGGGGGAAACTTGCTCTTTCCCTCTATCATGTGTCTAGTGTTGCTTAGTTTGTGCCACCTACTGCCCAGCTCTCAAATTCCATGGCTCTTTCTGAAAAAGATAAGCTATTGTAAGGAATGATGAGGGTGGAAAGGTGGACAAGGGTAAAAACTGCAAAGATAAGTAGACCCACTACATACCTATGAGAATGGCCAAAATGCAGAACACTGTCAGCACCAAATGCTGGTAAGGATGTGGAGCAAAAGGAATTCTTATTCATTGCTAGTGGGAATGCAAAATGGTACAGCTTCTTTGAAAGACAGTTTCGCAGTTTTTTACAAAACTAACTATACTCTTACCATATATATGATCCAGCAATCATACTCCTTGGTATTTACCCAAGGGAATTTAATACTTATGTCCACACAAAAACCTGCACACAGATGTTTATAGCAGCTTTACCCATAATTGACAAAACTTGGAAGCAATCAAGATATCCTTCAGTAGGTGAATGCATAAATATGTGGTATATCCAGGTAATGGAATATTATTCAGCACTAAAAAGAAATGATCTATCAAGCTGTGAAAAGACATAGAGGAACTTTAAATGTACATTAGTAAGTGAAAGAAGCCAATATGGGGACTTCCCTGGCAGTCCAGTGGTTAAGACTCCATGCTTCCAATGCAGGGGGCATGGGTTCGATCCCTCGTCAGAGAACTAAGATCCCACATGCTGCGCGGTGCAGCCAAAAAGAAAAACAAAAGGAAAAAAAAAAAAAAAGAAGCCAATAGGAAAAGACTACACACTGTGTGATTCCAACTTTATGACATTCTGAAAAAGTTAAAACTATGGAGATGGTAAGAAGATTAATGGTTGCCAGGAGTTAGGGTGGAGGGAGGGATGAATAGGCAGAGCACATATGATTTTTAGGGCAGTGAAACTACTCTGTGTGATACTATGATGGTGGATTCATGTCATTATATATTTGTCCAAACACATAGAATGTGCAATACCAAGAGTGAACCCTAATGTAAACTATGGACTTTGGGTGATAATGATGTGTCAATGTAGGTTCATCACTTGTAACAAATGTATCACTCTGATGGGGAATGTTAATAATGGGGGAGGCTATGCACCTGTGGAGACAGGGGGTAATGGGAAATATCTATACTTTTTGTTCAGTTTTGCTGTGAATCCAAAACTGCTCTAAAGAAGTAAAGTACTAGAAAAAAACGCAAATAGCAAACTTTTTTTCTAAAGGAGAAAAAAAAATTCAGTTTTCTGTTTTATTTTCCAAAAAAGCTATATTGCCAAACAGATTATCCACACATATGATGGACATTCACTCTCCAAATGCTGCTCTAGAGAGAAAAGGGTGATAAGCCTCATACATGTGTCAACAATGTCAAATGACATTGGCTCTATGGGGCTCCTGCCACTGTCATCTCTATTTAGTGAATCATTAAGGTCAGCACTTAGATTTATTTATAAAATAACTGTTGAGAAAACGTTAGTGTTTTTGTTTACTACACAGCTGGAGAATGGGCCTTGGTGTGGAGGTCAAGGTTTGGGGATATGAAAACATTGGGGAGTCTTACCCAATCCATTCTCAAAACTTCCCCTCCCCCATTTCAAGACAGCCTCTGACACTAGAAATTTACACTTATGGAAATTGAAAATTAGTGAACTGATCTTTTTGTATAAGTAAAACCCTCCAAGCTACTACTTACCTAGGATCACAAATGAAAGGAGTCAGACTTTTGAAAACAAACAGATCAACAGATTAAACACCCTCTAGAGTTCTAATAGCCCTAGTTAAAAACCCTTAGTTAAAAAGTAAACAATTAAGAGATACTCATCAAAGGTGGATAGCTTTTAGCATAGAAGCTTGTAATTTGGGGGGGTGGGGAGCTGGGGAACACTACTTGCAATCCATCTTGTCCTAACAAGAAGGTAATAGAGCTCTCCAGTCATTTCAGGACTCATTTAAAGGGCCAGGCTTCACCACAGGATATGTATTCTTTGTGATACAGATCATCTTTATTATGTGACTTACTTTAATGAATACTTAACATAAAATTGAGGGTATTTTTGTTTTAAAATATAGTTCGTTATATTCATTAAAGGTCAGAATCCTTTTGGGAAGTAGGCAGGGCAAGGATTGCTCACCTACAAACCAGGTTAGGGTGAACAAATACAACCAGATATTCTTGAAGTCTCCACTGATAAGCCCCTTTTCAAACGCTACTTCTTGAACCTAAATGTTTCCCCCTATTCCCTTTGACTCCAACCTCTAGTGTCCTACCTTTGATGACTTGGATTCTGATCTCTTTTTGTTCCTTACCTTGTTTCCTGTTTGCTGGATCTGCTTCTCCCAAGGTCCTAATCTCTATGTTGTGGACCCTGGGCTGGAAATTTGACCAAGATTTCCTGTTTCCTTGCTTGATAATTTATTTTGGTACTGTAATGAAGTAGAAAAAAACATGAACTTTGCAGTCCAGCAGACGTGGGTTTAAATCCTGACTATACCACTAACTGGTGGTCTGCTTTGGGTAATGCACCTCTCTGAGGATCAGTTTCCTTTTTGGTAAAATGAGGATATTAATGCCCACCTTAAACTATGGTTGTGATTGGAAGTAGATAGTGGAGATGGTTGCACAACATTGTGTCACTGAATTGTGCAGTTAAAAATGGTTAAAATGTGATATTTCATGTTATGTATATTTTACCACAATTTTTAAAAAAGAAAAAAACATGGTTGTGAGTATTAGTCTCTGTGGAACCTCCATTACAATGCCTGGCACATAGTGGGCTCTCAACCAGTAACAGCTGTACAGCATAGAATATTTTATGTTGCAAGTAACAAAAAAGCACAACTCAAACTGTTTTAAACAATAAAGGAATGTACTGATTCATGAAATTGAAAGTCCAGAGGTAAGGCAGGCTTTTGGGTTAGTTTGTCATTCAGGACCGTTTCTCTAGGTCTTCAGTCACTACAGGCTCAGCTGTATCACTAAGGGCTCAGAGTCTTTCCATCTTTCTCTGTCTTCCACAGTGACACCTTTATCCTAAAGCCAGCAACTCTCATGATCACAAGATGGCTGCAAGCAGACCCCCAAAGTACATGTTCCCTCATCCACATCTAGAGAGAATGATTTCCATCAGTCCAGCAAGTATCCTGATATTCACTTGTTTAATTCTGAAAGATGTGCATGGGAATATGGAATGTGATGGTTGGCTTGAACTAACCAGGGAGTAGGTCAACTTCTCTGGAAGCACATGGACTGCATGGGGAGGGGTGGATTCCTCAAATGAAGATCAAGGTACTGCGGAGGAAAAAAGGCAGGGGTAAGACACTGAGCAGGCAACCAACAAAAGTCCACTTTCGTAGCTATTATTATTATTATTGGCTTTCTTGGCCCATAGCCCTTGGCTCTTGGCTATTTCTTTAAAAATCATTACAAAAACAAAAACTAAGAGAGCTCTTATTTTGAGTAAGTGTATTCTTTCTAGCAAAGGAAAATCAATACATATAAAACTAAGTTTAACTGGGTGTTAGGCATCTGGAACACTAGCAAACAACAAAATGCACTGAATGAAAGGGTTTAACAGGAATGAACGTCAGGGATAGAAAGCAGGAGGGAGCTAAAAAGATGGTGACTTGCCAAAGTGTCAAACTCAGAAGGGTGAGGTTAATTATTGGAGTCAGGTTAGAAGCCATGACCTGGGTCAGGACAAAGGGGACCAGTTAAGGGGATGGGGCATTACCCAAAGCAGAGTTGACAGAAGAAAAATCTGATGGAAACTTGATTTTGACTGCTCTGCCTACACCTTTGTGGCTTCTACCTGCCCATCTATGAGATTCTTCTTTCTCTTTTTGATCCATCTAATGACTTGCCAATTTCTGCCAATTTTATTTCTGTGCCTTCTGCCAAGAAGGTTCTTCTGTATTCCTTTGCTGCACTTCATCTGGCTGATTCCTGCTCTTTGGTTGAGACTTTACATTCCAGTACACCACTGCTGTCCTATCTCCCACCCCCAAGACACACACCACAGGCTGATTTAAATAATCCTGTTTGGTATCTAACAATACCCATAATCAATACCAAGTAGCCTACTGATTTGTTTCCTTGTCTGGTCTCAATCCCTGACTGCTGTCCCCCCATCACATGAAAGCTTCTGAAGAGAGGAACTTTACCTTAGTTACCTTTGGTCCCATGACACCCAGAACAGTGCCTGACACATAGTAGGAGCTCAATGAATGAAGGAGGCAATTCCTTTGTTTACCAACTGACATCCTCTTACCCGGGGCTTAAGAAATAGAACAACACATAAAAACCAAAATGTTCTCTACCTAGAAAGGAGGTGGGAATGAGGAAGACAGACGTTAAAGATGTTTTGTAGCAGTTTGTCCCTCTTAGATTTTGGAAGTGCTGAAGACAGATTCAAAACTGCCTAGAAGGTCCAGAATGACTCTTTTCCTTTTCTAGTCTCCATTTTCAAACACTGTTCCTATTCCCAAATTGTTAAAGAATATTTATTTTCCCTATTTAGTCACAGAGCATTCATGATTTTTATGCTGGTTTTTCCAGTTAGAGAATCAGGATGCGATTATTACATGAAAGTGACCATTATAATAGTTCAGACTTACAAACACTAGTTATTGGCATTTACAGAGTGAAGCAAGCCACCTGGACTAAATACCAGGTGCTCAGTAAGTGTACTGTAATACCTCATTCCTGGTTACAAAGAGCTCATATGACCTTTATGTAGGGAATTTGTTTTCTGTTTAATTTATTTTTTCATTCTGAAATAGAGATTCATCTATTATAGGAAAGGAGCCAATTACTGGGTAAACGCAATAACACCTAGTGACTATACCCGCTGGTATTTAGTCTCAAAACATTTTGCATTTCTTAGCACATAGAATTAACAATATTTTAATATTCCACTAAAATGAGATTAAATATAATTTTAAATGTTCCAGGAGATAGAATACTCAGCCCTGTTTCTCAAGAAGGCTAACTGAAAGGCCCTGCGTTGCCTGGTGGTTAGGTTTTGATAATAAGCTAAGGGAAGGAAGTTATAGAAGTGAGGGCTCACCTTAATCACTTTCTGTAGTTTTCTGGTTTTTTATGATTATTTGGAAGCAGAGCCAGCTGCAGGCAAATTTCCTGATGTAATGTGTCTTTAAGGCCAACCCCTGCCTGACCCTTGATGACTGCTCTCAAGCCCCTTTCTCCCCACTCTTGGTGTCCTTCCTGTTAGGTCCTCATCCTCTCATGCTACGCCTTTACGACCAGAGCTGGGGCCACCATGCTGTTTCTACATAATGACCCACATGTACACCTTTCTCTGGCTCCTGTCGCGCCCCACAGCCTCCCATGAGAATTGTAATAACTTTCTTAATTCTAAAGTGCGCTTTCAGAAAATCCTAGTTAAGTGTTTTCTCAATTCCAAGACATACTCCTTCCTCACCCCCCCCACCCCCACACACACCCATTTCAATGTTTGTGAAATTTGAATTAATTTTACAGTCTTTTTTTTTTTTTTCTCCTAAAAAAGTGCTTACTACATTTTTGGTCAATCCTAAATCAAAAGTGTGTTAGAATTGGAGAGATGTAGTATGAATGTACCTTACTGGAAAGAAGTTTTTTCAAGAGTCTGAAAATATTGCTACGTGTGGAGATTTGAGCTATCACACAGTTAATTCAAACAGACAAAGGGCTTTGGGGTAGGAATATATGAATAGTTTCAACAAAACAAACTAATTGTTAGTTGGTTATGTGGACTAACTCTCAACCAGATAGTTATCCCCTCACCTTTTTACATTTTCTAGTTTGGGATGGATGTAAAGGAAATAGGAAGCTAAATGTCTCCATCATATAAAATATAGAGGATCTTAAACTTTCTTTCTACACAAGTTGTCCTAAAGCCTAATATTTGTGTTGAACAAAAAACTAGGGTTATAAACAGAACTCTACACAGAATAAACTTGATATGGATGACCAGTTATCTCCAACCACCCCTAAGGTTTTCCCTGAAAAGATTGTAACTTGATCTCATCTATTCTTGCTAAAGAGATGATGGCTGTTTTGGTCACTGGTCTGTGAAAAGGGGAAGAGTGTCAATACAATCATGAATGCACGTGGTTCCTGCTTTGGGTAAAATGTTCTGAGATATTTGAGCTCCATTTGTGATGTCCAGCATAATTATACAATGTTTTTCTAAAATACATGGGGAAAGACAATTACAAGTTGAATTAAAGCAGTATTCCAGTTATCCCCATCTAAACACTTAGTTGTTAAAATTAAGAATAAAATGGAAATTTTGAGAACATTCTTGTCCCTAACATTTCTAGTACCCAGGAGTACAAGTAGAGGGCTACATACAATAGGTCTAAATCATTAAATGTTATAAATCAAGCTAAAAATAAATAAATAATTAAATAAGTGTTCTATCCACTTTCCTTGACAAAAAATTTTTTTAATGTATAAAGCAATGTTTTTTATATGACTGAAAGCTAAACAGCAAAAGTGACTGGGCTTAATATTGTGTATTTGCATGTTCTATTGATGGACTGGTGATGTTTGGATGAGGTATAAGATAAAGACGTACATAATTATAAATTATCATATACTTATTCTATACATTTTATTTTTTTTCAGGAAAATCATTAATTATAATGTTATCATATATTTAATTTGTATTCTGTTGACACTAATAGCAAAATAGACAACTTCTCTTGAATCAATGTATTTAGTTTTTTGTTTAAATTTTTATCATGGAAAAACCCAAATGTTTACAAATGCAAATATAAAGAATCCCATGTACCTATCATCCAACTTCAACAAGTATTAACTCTTGGTCAATGTTGGTTTATCTATACTCCCCAACTCTATCCAATTATATTGAAGCAAATCCTAGACATATCATTTTATTCATGAATATATCAATATGTATCTTTAGAAAAGAGGACGTCTTAAAAATTAACCTTAATACTATTTTCATGTGAAAAATAGTTCCTTAATAGTAGATGTTTTTAAAATTTGGTTCAGTAGAATTGGAGAAATTTTATTCTGCTGAGGCAGTAGCAACTGAAATTGTCAATAAAATTTCTAAATCAGTATTTATATTTGGAAATGAACCATGAATTTTACATATTACATTCAAACATTTCAATGCATTTGCAGTGATAATCATTATTACAGAAGATACTAGAAATTTTTTATTTTATCATATAAATCCTATCACATGATTTTTTTCACCAGCCTTTAAGCAATATCTATATCCATAAAGTGCTAAGTTCCTCTTTCAAATTTTTAAATGTTAGGATATAATTAAAAAAAAAAAAGAAAAATATGTGGTTCAATTTGTTCAAATCTCTCTTCATAGGAGACTACACCTCACTTAGAATGTTTAGGAAGTAGTATATATATGCATGTATATACACACACATATAAATTTATATATATTTATATATTTATACATGTGATTATTATATAGATATATATTTGAATTTGAATGTCTTCATAATCATGTAAACATTTTTATTTCCGTGTTCCAATTTTCTTTTATTTTACTGGATTATCACTTTTGTTGTATGTGTCACATTTAGTATCTTTCTATTTAGGAAAATCATTTTCCCTAAAAAATTTTTAAGTATTTTTTTTAAGTTAATTAATTAATTTATTTTTATATTTATTTTTGGCTGTGTTGGGTCTTCGTTTCTGTGCGAGGGCTTTCTCTAGTTGCGGCAAGCGGGGGCCACTCTTCATTGCGGTGCGCGGGCCTCTCACTATCGCGGCCTCTCTTGTTGCGGAGCACAGGCTCCAGACGCGCAGGCTCAGTAGTTGTGGCTCATGGGCCTAGTTGCTCCGCGGCATGTGGGATCTTCCCAGACCAGGGCTTGAACTCGCGTCCCCTGCATTGGCAGGCAGACTCTCAACCACTGCGCCACCAGGGAAGCCCTAAGTATTTTAAATTATTTAAAAAGTGAAGTAGGCAAACTTAGATCTGTTTGTATCTTTTGTAAATGTTTGCTAACATCATTAATAGCAAGCAACAGTCCATACCAAATAACTGTGGTTAGCACAAAATAAAAACTATTTTCCGCCATAGACCATAATTCCTTATTTATCTGAGGATCTTCTGTTGTTTCACTTAGCTATTCTAGTACAGCTCACTCTCTTGTCTAAATTAAATCTAACTGCTCGAACAGTATTTAAATGGCATCTCCATTTTTTTTTTTTTTTTTAATTAATTTATTTATTTATTTTGGCTGTGGTGGGTCTTCGTTTCTGTGCGAGGGCTTTCTCCAGTTGCGGAGAGCGGGGGCCACTCTTCATCGCGGTGCGCGGGCCTCTCACTGTCGCGGCCTCTCTTGTTGCGGAGCACAGGCTCCAGACACGCAGGCTCAGCGGTTGTGGCTCACGGGCCTAGCCGCTCCGCGGCATGTGGGATCTTCCCGGACCGGGGCACGAACCCGTGTCCCCTGCATTGGCAGGCAGATTCTCAACCACCGCGCCACCAGGGAAGCCCCGGCATCTCCATTTTTAACTCAGAGCGGCTGTGAGGTCAAATTTGATGTGTTTAATCAGGATGATCCATTTTGGCTCAGATCCAGAAAATATTGTATATAATCTCTGAATCACTCCAAAGAATGTTGTTGCTATTGTCAGAGATGAGGCCATATCCTCTAGGAACATGTTGATAGATATTTAATAAACTTGTATGCGTTTGTGTTTATGATATGCAGGGACCTCTGAAGCAAGGGCTCCTCTTGCTTGAGTCTAATATTGGCATTGCAGACTAATAATAAATGTATGTATTAATAATACGTTATAATATGCATTTGCTAGATTTTTTGAAGTGCTTTCACATTTATGATGTCTTTTGATCTGCACAATAACCTATGGACTAGATAGAGCAATTAGATATGAGAAACAGAAGTCTAGAGAGGTGAAGTGATTTATCTAAAATTACACATCTAATTAGTGGTAGAGCTAAGAGTAGCACCTAGGTCTCCATGCACAGGTCTTTCTGTTGCACTATGTTATACCATGTTGCCTCCTCAATGTTTCTAAAACAAAGAGAACTGGCAGTTGGACAAGTTACATTGCAACACTTTTCATTCCTTAAAACCCTTTGGATTTTAGAAGAGAAAACAAATATAGGACGATAAATGAAAAAAAGCCATGTGCTCTTTCATATCTGATAAGTCCATGTGGGATCAATATATATTTATTGACCAATGTTTCAGAAACTAGAGATTTATCTCCTTCCAGGCAAAGGTTCACTTGAGTAATACAGACTAAATCTTTGGAAGGGTGAGGATCATATTCCTTAACCTACACATGAGGTACTAAGGACAGCTCTGAGAACATAAACTTTGGGAACATCTTCTAAGAGCCAGGGAGTTTTGGAATGCTACTTCTTAATGCAATATACAGCACCTAGAGGTACAAAACATTAGTAGAAAAATGAATGTAATCCTCTTTTAATCATGCAAGCCAGATTTCCTGCTGATTTTCCTGTACAGTTTGCTCAGGACTGCCTTGGTGCCTCTGCCCTCTGCTCATATAGACCCAAGACTTCAAGTGCTTGATGAAATACTTTTTTTTTTTTTAATAAATTTATTTATTTATTTAATTTTGGCTGCTTTGGGTCTTCATTGCTGTGAGTGGGCTTTCTCTAGTTGTGGCAGGTGGGGGCTATTCTTTGTCGTGGTGCATGGGTTTCTCATTGTGGTGGCTTCTCTTGTTGTGGAGCCCGGGCTCTAGGCATGCGGGCTTCAGTAGTTGCAGCACGTGGGCTCAGTAGTTGTGGTTCACAGACACTAGAGCACAGGCTCAGTAGTTGTGGCGCACTGGCTTAGTTGTTCCATAGCATGTGGGATCTTCCCGGACCAGGGCGCAAACCTGTGTTCCCTGCATTGGCAGGCGAATTCTTAACCACTGTGCCACCAGGGAAGTCCTTGAAATCCTTTTTTTCTCTCCAATTCTTAGCACTTTTGAATTTAGGATGCATCTTACAGTCAATAGCATCTTTGATGACATAGAACATAGCGAGCTGTTAATGATGGTTACCTCTGGTGAATTCTGTATTGCTTGCACTCTCTACAATAAGAATGCATAATTTTTATAATGAAAACAAATTAAAAAAAATTTTAGACCCCAAATCCTATGTGGTTTATACACCCTATCTCTAATACTTAAAGAATACCAAGGATGTAAAGACAGTATTTAACATTTCTAAGGTTTTATATTCATAATGGATTTTGTAAGCCCTTACATGCGAGCAGTAGGCTTGATACTTCTGAGATATTCCTCACAGCAGTCAACTGTGAATTGTCCATGATGGAAACACTCCTTAGAGCTCCCTGGTACTCACCATATTGTATTGTAATTGTCTGTTTCTTGGTCATTTTTTCCACCCGGGTGAGAGCTCCTTGAGGGCAGGAACAGTGTCCATTCATTTTTGTGTCTCCAGCGCCTAACACAGAGCCGAGACCATCAAGTTCGTAAAACAAATGATTGAATGAAAGACCTGTAGGTACTCAATATTTTTTTGAATGTTATTTCCACCTACACAATTTAACAGCTTACCTCTGGAGATGGTAATGATTCTCTGCTAGGATATGGCTTGTTCTTTTTTCCTTTGTGGCTGGTGAATGCAAGGCACAAGCAGGAAGTGTTGTTTTTTAAAAGTGTCTTTGTATTCTCTCCTCAGGCATATACAGCTTTAGCTTTCTGTTATCAAATTTGTTAATCTACCTAATTCTTGTGTAAGCAGGTAAAGAAAATTACTTTCCAACTTGCTACTAAATTAAATATCTTACTGAGACAGGGTGTGAATAGGGGAAGTTTAAAATATTTTTTCTTATTACTTAAATCAGAAGAAAAAAATCTACCAATGAAAATTTCTCATCTGGTCTCTAAATTATGGTATCATGTTTATATAGAGGAAGTCTATTTGGGAGAGTGTTCTCAGTTCCTAAAGCTCAATAATGAAGGACTGAGCATTTTTTTTAAATAAAATTTGGTACATGAATAAAAATAAAAATATTTGGCAACTCATGCAATGGGAGAAAACGTGCAAATCATATCTTTGACAAGGGATTTACTTCCAGAATATATAAAGAACACATACACCTCAATACTATCAAAAACCCCAGACAACCCAATTAAAAAATGGGCAAAGGACTTGAATAGACATTTTTCTAAAGAGGATAAAACAGATGGCCAATAGGCACATAAACATGCTCAATATCACTAATAGCAGGAAAATACGAATCAAAACCACGATGAGATACCACTTCACAACCATTAGAATGGTTCTTATATACGTTTAGTATATAAGAAAATAACAAGTGTTGGTGAGGATGTAAGAGAAATTAGAACGTTTTTGCACTGTTGGTAGGAATGTAAAATGGTGCAGCCTCTGTGGAAAAAAGTATGGAAATCCCTCAAAAAATTAAACATGGAATTACCATATGATCCAGGAATTCCACTACTCGGTGTATACCCAGAAGAATTGAAAGGGGGGGACTTGAACAGATATTTGTACACCAATGTTCATAGCAGCATTATTTACAATAGCCAAAAGGGAGAAACAACCCAAATGTCCACTAACAGATGAATGGATAAACAAAATATGGTTTATATATACAATGAAATATTATTCAGTCTTAAAAAGGAAGGAGATTCCAATACATGCTACAACATGGATGAACCTTGAAAATGGCATGCTAAGTAAAATAAGCCAGACACAAAAGGACAAATATTGTGTGATTCACTTGTATCACTATTTAGAGTAGACAAATTCATAGAGACAGAAAATAGACTGGTGGTTGCCAGGGGTGGAGAAGAGGGAGGTATGGGGAGTTATTGTTTAATGGGTAGAGTCTAAATTTTGGGATGATGAAAAAATTCTGGAGAAGGATTATGTTGATGGTTGCACAACATTGTGAATGTACTTAATGCCACTGAACTGTATACCTAAATTGGTTGAAATGGTAAATTATTATATATTTTTATACATAATATATATTTATATATATAACAACACACACAAAAACCTGACACTTACTTAGCATTTTTTAAAAAGCACTTTCACTTGCAGTAACCTCACAGCAACCTTGAGAGATGGGCAGGGCAGTTATTATTCTCATTTTACAGATAAGGAAATAAACTTTATTTGGTTTAAGTAAATAGCTAAGGGACACAAAACTAATAGGTGTCAGGGTCAGAATTAGGACCTGGAACCCCAGTCCCTTGCTCTTTCTTCTATACCAAACTGCCTTTCACAGAAGTGTTCTTGAACCCTGATAATTGACACTGACATTGAATTCACTGGCAAAGGCCCAACTTTCACTTGGAATGCACATATAAAGCCTGATTCCAAAGAACAGTCTTGAAAGGGCTTTCTGGAGAATGTGGGCAAAACAACAGGCACAGAAATCATTAAAAACATGTACCTTTCCCCCATCACAACAATAATATTGTGAAGGGAAAGACAGAAATATGAGAACTGAAGCAACAGTCAGGAAATGCTCAATTGTTAATTTATTATCACAGCTCTGGTTCCTTTCTAAACAATTCTTAAGGGGCAATGCCTTGTTAGACAGGGATTTTTATTTTGTCAAATATTCTTCAAAGTTCATTTGTAGGCTGTAAGATAATTCTTGAGAATGTTTTTAGTGTGGTTAAAAGGAGTTTTATAGTTGCCATGTAATATAATTTGACCTGTATCTGATAGCCTCTTTGAAAAATAGTAATGATTTAAAAAAATACAGACGTGAAGAATAACAGACTTTTATTATACAACTGTGTGTTTGCATTGTTAATTCAGTCCCGTTCAATCTTTCCAGTAAATTAATGACGGCTAAGAATCAGAAGGGACCGTAAAGCAAAAACTGCAGAGGAGTCACAGCCAGCTGTTCTTTAAAAATGGAATGCTGACTTTTATTTTTAAGTATTCAACAAACAGTCCTGAAGCACATCCTCAAGAATCTTAATCATAGGGACTTCCCTGGTGGGGCAGTGGTTAAGAATCCGCCTGCCAATGCAGGGGACAAAGGTTCAAGCCCTGGTCTGGGTAGATCCCACATGCCGCGGAGCAACTAAGCCCATGCGTCACAACTACTGAGCCTGCACTCTAGAGCCTGCGAGCCACAACTACTGAGCCCGTGTGCCACAACTACTGAAGCCCAGCCACCTAGAGCCCGTGCTCCGCAAGAAGAGAAGCCACTGCAATGAGAAGCCCGTGCGCCGCAATGAAGAGTAGCCCCCGCTCGCTGCAACTAGAGAAAGCCCGCACACAGCAATGAAAACCCAACTGCAGCCAAAAAATAAATAAATAAAAATAAATAAATTAAAACAAAACAAAACAATGTGAATGTTCTTAATGCCACTGAACTGTACATTTAAAAATTATTTAAAGAAAAAAAGAATCTTAATCATATATTGTTGGTGGACTATGAAGTTTTGTTTTGTGTACTGGAGAAGAAAAATGTCTCATAATATTAATATATTCTAGTGTTTTCAGGTTGTTTTTATGGCAGGCTGAGAGCTGAAATTTCGTGGTGGCAAAAAAGTTTGGAAATTTAAGATATAATAATAATTATAGAAAGACACCCCCCAAAATTCAAAATTTTAATAGTGATTTCCATGGAATATAGGGGTGATTCTCCACTCCCATGTGACCATACTACTCCTTTTCAGTATTTTCCATATTATCTACTATGAACATGTCTTATATCTATAGTGGAGTAAAATAAAATTTATTTTAAAATAATGGTAATCTTGCAGGCCAGGTCACTGGCCAGTTGTCTTTTTGATTAAAATTAACTGAAAGGAATCAAAAGCTAAACAATGTGTTCCCTGCCTTTCAAAGGGACAAATATAATATTAGAAGAGAAGAGTGAGGTCCAATAGAGTTAAGGGCTTGGGTTAAGTTCACCCAACTGGCCAGGAACAGAACAACAAGTAAACCCGACCTGCCCTGCTAGTAGGGAGGTGGTTTAGTGGAGAGGATTGGTAGGTCTACACAGCCTACATTCTGCCTGGTGATTCTGATATACTGGTACACCATATTTATCTATGGTTTGATAAGCTTGCTTGTAATTAAAGAAACTCCTATATCACAGAAATACAGTTCATTGACTCTGAAGCATCTTTTGCATTAATGATTTAAGATCTTAATTCATGGACTGCAAATGAATCATGGCTGCAACCACAATGAGTTTCCACACGCATTTTGTAAAATTAAAGTATCATTACATCTTATCATCCATGTGTGCATTTTTTTTTCATGTGTGCATTTTTACAGTACCTATCACCAAGGATGTCTTGCTGGTACCTTTGGGACCCCTCCACTCATCCCCAATCTCATTTCAGTTATAGCCTCATTTAGCCTCTTCCTTCTCTTGGTTTAGTTATTGCTAAATCCTGTGATTGTAGGTCTTAGTTTTGACTGTGACTCTCACTTCCTTAAAGTTGGCTGCTAGTTCCCTTTACATGACACAACAGATCAATAACGATATCTACCATTTATTGAGTTCATACCATGTACCAGTCACTTTATACCTAATATTTCTCATCCATGACGTAAATTCTGACTACTTCTGCAATTTCATTGTCAACTGCTCCTTGATTGCACCCTATATTGTAACTCAGAAGTCGATAAACTATAGTCCGAGGACTATACCTGGCCTGCTACCTGTTTGTATGGCCTGTGAGCTAAGAATGTTTTTTACGTATTTAAATGGGTGAAAAGAATCAAAAGATGAGTAATACTTTGTGACGCATGAAAATTATGTTAAATTCAACTTCTAGTGTCCATAAATAAATTTTCATTTGAACCCAGCCACTCTCATTCATTTAGGTGTTGTCTACGGCTGCTTTTGTGCTATGATGGCAGAGTTGAGCAGTTGTGACAGAGACCATATGACCCACAAAACATGTATCTAAATATATGTCTAAATGTTTAAAATATTTATCAGGCTCTTTACAGAAAAGTTTGTCAACTCCTGTCTAACTTAACCAAACTACTTTCTGTCCTTACATTCTTGTCCTCATGTATGTTTTCCCCTCTGTCTGGAACGTTTTCTTTTATTTCTTTAGTCCTCTTTAGTCCCTTTTATATCCTCATTCTCTCTGGGTGATTTTATCCAAACTCATGGTGTTAAATTCGATCTATATGTTGACAGTGCCCAAATTTATGTCTCCATACCCAACCTCTGTCCTGAACTCCAGACCCAAATATACAACGGTTTGATATCTCTAGTTAGATAGCATAAACATCTCAAACCAAACATGTTCAAAGTTGAATTCTAGATCTATTCTCCTAAACCAACTCCTTCTAGTCTGCCCCATTTCAGTTGATGGCAACTCCATCTTGGTAGTTGGTCAGGCCAAAAACTTTGGTGCTTTTCTGCTTTCTTTGTTTGTCTCACATTTCACATCCAATCTATCAACAAATCATGTTGGCTCTACCTTCAAAATATATCCAGAATTTGACTATTTCTCGCCTCCCCCCTTGCCACCATGCTGGTTCAAACTACCATCTTTCATCTGGGCTACTGCAATGACCTCCAATTGATCTTGTCTGCTCTTGCCCCTGTGATCATTATCATGCAGTGTCACCCTCTCAGTTCCTTGTTCAGAACCTTCCAATGACTTCCTGTTCAAAGTCGGCCCTCTTTCTCACCGGTTGTCTCTCAAGTCTCATTTCCCACTACTCTTCCTCTCACTCACTCTACTCTAGAGACACTGGCCTTGCTCTTCCTCAAACGATCCAGAGACTTGGCTACTTCAGGGCCTTTGTGCTTACTGTTCCCTCTCCCTTATCATCCATGGTATCCCTAGGGCTTGTTCTTACACTTTTTTTAGATAGGAAGAGTTGCCTTCTCTGTGAGACCTTCCACGGCATTCTCATCTACAATTTCAAATTTGCATTTGTGGTTTAATTTTTCTTCCTTAGCACTTTTCACTAGTTAGATAAAGAAGTCATGTATTTACTTGTCTTCATTATTGTCTACACAAGAATGTAAGTTCATGAGGGTAGGGATTTTCATCTGTTTTGTTCAGTACTGTATTCCCAGTACCTAGAACAATGCCTGACACACAGAGAGTGCAGTAAGTATTTGTGGCATGAGTGCATGAATGAAAACTTCCAGCTCAAGGGCCACTTCCATGAAATCTTACCTGCAGCACCCATCTTGAGTGCTTTGGGTCCTCCTTCCCATTGGCCAGTGAGGATCTATGATTTACTTACTTATAGTGTAGAACAATTGTTTGACACATCTGTTTCCCCTATTAAACTGAGCTTGATTCATTTTTGTATCCCAGGACCTAGCACAGCTCCTGGCACATAACAAATACTCATTAATGTTTCCTAAGTGAAAGAATAATTGTTCAACATTTAAAAATATTCCTTACTTTTCAAGAAGATACTTCTCAGAGATCTGTTTAAATATTGAATGGTACTTAAATTAGAATTTGATTTAAAAAAAAAACAACAAAGAATTATTCAGGATCATGCTTGCTTTAGATTCTAAAACCATTGGAGGCAAAGCTGGGGGTTTCTTGAGGATCCAGAACCATATACCACATAACACGGGGCATGACACCGGAGGCCTCCTGGTCAGGAATCAAGGTGCAGTGCCTTGCCTGGTGAAGTCCTGGCTACACAGCCTACTTAGGCTATTAGTTAAGACTATTGGTGGGCTTCCCTGGTGGTGCAGTGGTTAAGAATCTGTCTGCCAATGCAGGGGACATGGGTTTGAGCCCTGGTCCGGGAAGATCCCACATGCCGCGCAGCAACAAAGCCTGTGCGCTACAACTACTGAGCCTGCACTCTAGAGCCCGCAAGCCACAACTACTGAGCCTGTGTGCCACAACTACTGAAGCCCACACGCCTAGAGCCTGTGCACTGCAACAAGAGAAGCCACCTCAATGAGAAGCCTGCGTACCACAACTAAGAGTAGCCCCCTCTCGCCACAACTAAAGAAAGCCCTCGCACATCAATGAAGACCCAACGCAGCCAAAAATAAATAAAATAAAATAATTTAGAAAAAGAAAATGCATGGTATTAAAAGAAAAAAAGACTACTGGTGTGTGGAGAAAATCCTTACTCTTATTTGTTTGTTTTCAATCAAGACCTGTAAGACCTGCTAATTGGTGAAGTGGAAAGGATTAACGATCTTTAATCACTGTTAGAATAAAAAATGCCATTATCGTTTTCCCGTCTCTAAATAACTTTTTCCATCTGTGTCCAGGAAACAGTCACAGGTCAGCTAAGTAAAAATCTTTCAGTTGTTCTTTAAAAACAGGTATTTACCGGGAGATCATTGACTCCTGCAGTCTGCTCCTGCAGTCAGAGAACATCCATGGGGGTGGGGGGAGGAGGGGGGAACGCCACCGCAGCAACGGATTTGGAGGCAGGTAGTGGGAGGAGAGAAGCCAGCAAAGAAAGCCTTATCTCAGGCACTTTGGTATTCTAGTCCGTGGTCACTAGTAAAATTAGATTTGGATTAAACATTGTATTTTATCATTTTGCATTCTCTTCCTAGCGGTTAAGTGTACATTTCTTTATTTGAGCCTCATACATGCATGTAAAGTAGTGAAGGCATTATCTCCCATTTAAGGTTTAAAGGTGGAGAAAATGAGGGCAAGAAGTAAAGTGACTTGCCTAGTCAGTGACTGATCAGGACAGGATCTCAGATAGCCGTTCAATGCTCTTCCTACTGGCCCTTTCTTCTAAACTATCTCTTGCTTCAAGATTTTTTTTTTAAATTGCATGCCTGTAGGACAGAACTAGAAGTGTTTTAGGTTGGCAGTGACATGGAGTGTCTGCTTTGTGCTCAGCACTGAGGTAGATACAAAGAAATAAAAAACAACATTCTGTCCTCAAGCTATTTATAGCTACCTGGGGGAAAGAAAATGTAATAAACAAACAACAAAAAACCCTAATATTGTAAAGTGAAAAACATCAGGTTACAAAAGCATGTATGCTAAACATACTTATAGACTTTTATTCATTTTCAATCATTCCATTTTGCCTAACATATTTATAAGATCTAGAGTGGGAACACTGCTCTACTCAGAGGCATGTGGCTTCTTTACTTTTCTTAACAAATCTAATCTCACACACTCCCACCCTTCCAATTAAAGTTATCTCAGCCTCCTCCAGATTAAATAGTCTCTTGTGGTTTAACAGTCTATTTTGATGTAAAATGCTCTCTATCAGGTAAATATTCATTACTTCAAAGTTCAGTTCCCTAACACGGCTGGTTGGTTCTCTCCTACCCTCCGCCTGGCCAAGATGGCATCTATGCATGGGGATACTCACCCATCCTTATGGCATTGGGTGGGCTTTGGTTTCCACTGCAGGACAGCTGGTCTGGTCCTTGTACACTAGCTGCTCCTCAACTAATGTCCTGCTAATTTTTGGATTCCCGCTGGGGGAGGTCCCTTCCACATCACAGTGGAGCCAAGATCAGTTTGAGTTTGCCATTCTGCAGCTAGTCACTGTTGTTCTGCTATTGCTTACCCCCTGACCAATACTAGTGTGGGATATCCCTGAGCTGCAATCTCCTTCTAGGTTTTTTTGCTGGGGGCAGGGCAAAAGCTCCTTTGCCTTTCACTTACCACTCAATCTGTCCAACATGCTTTCCCCTCCAGGGATTCAGTCCAGAAAGTAGCAGTCAGAATACACCTGTCTCACTGCCTACTTCCCCTTCCCCTAGTTTCTTCTTTTTTCCTCTGTAATCCTCTGAGCTAAAGTTCCCCTCCCACCCCCCTTCCTCTGCCCCCATAGGTACACTTCCCTCATTCTGAGATTTCTCTATTCCTGGCTTTTAGTAAAACTCTATGATTTAGTTGATTGGCTCTGTCTCTTCTTGTGTTAATGAGAAATAAAATCATTTAAAAAATCCTTTTCTCTGTGGTCAAAGTTCAGCTTTCAAAACTCTTAATGTTGGGGCTTCCCTAGTGGTGCAGTGGTTAAGGATCCGCCTACCAATGCAGGCGACACAGGTTCCAGCCCAGGTCCGGGAAGATCCCACATGCCAAGGAGCAGCTAAGCCCGTGCGCCACAACTACTGAGCCTGCGCTCTAGAGCCCGCGAGCCACAACTACTGAGCCCGCGAGCCACAGCTACTGAAGCCCGTGTGCCACAACTACTGAAGCCCGCGCACCTAGAGCCCGTGCTCGGCAACAAGAGAAGGCACCGCAGTGAGAAGCCCGCGCACCGCAATTAAGAGTAGTCCCCGCTTGCCGCAACTAGAGAAAGCCCACGCGCAGCAACGAAGACCCAACACAACCAAAAATGAAAATAAATAAAATAAATAAATTAAAAAGAAAAAACTCATGTTTATTTTACAGATAAAAAAACTGAACATAGACTCTTTTTCCACTTTTTGCATTCCTGCTGTAAGAATCCTAATGATTTAGAGAAAAGGATGCTTCACACAGAATGAGGGGTGGTGACAGACAAGGAAGTGCAAGAGAAAAACACATTGATATACTTCTAAAATCCTGTTACATATGCATGGAAAAATAATCTTGAAAAATATAAATCAAAATGTTAATAGTGACACACTTTGGGTGGTGGTTTTTCAAGTTATCTTATTCTTTATGTCCTCTTGTATTTTCAGAATTTTAAATAGTGCATATGTATTGTTTTTGTAAACAGAAAAGCCAATAAAAAGATTTCCATTGGGATGGGGGAGAGGTTAAACAGCATAGAACTATACATATAATAAATATCTCAAGACTATGCCCCCAAATTAATTGTCAAATAAGTGATTTAGTCATAATTGTGATGAATCTTTACTGAGTCACATCTTTTCTTTTTTCTTCTTTTTTAAATTGAGATATAATTTATATACCATAAAATCCACTCTTTTAACACGTGCAACGCAGTGGTTTTAGTATATTCACAAAGTTGTAAAACCATCACAACTATCTAATTCCAAAAACATTTTTATGACCCCCGAAAGAACCTCCATACCCATTAGCAGTCACTCCCCATTCCCCCTTCCCTCAGCCCCTGGCAACCACTGATCTATTTCCTGTTTCTGTGGATTTGCCTATTCTCAACATTTCATGTAAATAGAACCCTACAAAATGTGGCCTTTTGTGTTTGGTTTCTTTCACTTAGCATAATGTTTTCAAGGTTCACCCATGTTGAGTCATATTTTTCTTGGTCTCCTTTTCTGAAAATTTTTTCCCTCAGTGTTGCAATGATACTCATACTGGTCCCTCAACTCTTGCTGTACAGTCCATACAATGCAAAAAAGTCAGACTACCTTTTGCTCCAAAGTTGCATTACCTGCTTTATGGATAGACTCAGTGGAGTAGAAAAATTGATCACAGTTAACCACCGAAAAATTATATTTGACTTTGGAATACATTTTAATATGGGAGTGGAATGGGGCTTGGGGAGGGGGAAGCAGGGATAGGGTTAGGCTCACTTTTCCTTGGAATCTAAGGTAATATTATTAAAAGCTTATAGAAAAAGTAGCCCAGGGCCTTCCCTGGTGGCTCAGTGGTTAAGGATCTGCCTGCCAATGCAGGGGACAGGGGTTCAAGCCCTGGTCCAGGAAGATCCCACATGCCGTGGAGCAACTAAGCCCGTGAGCCACAACTACTGAGCCTGTGAGCCACAACTACAGAGCCCGCATGCCACAACTACTGAAGCCCATGTGCCTAGAGCCCGTGCTCTGCAACAAGAGAAGCCACAGCAATGAGAAGCCCGCGCATGGCAACGAAGAGTAGCCCCCTCTCACAACAACTAGAGAAAGCCCACGTGCAGCAACGAAGACCCAACACAGCCATAAATAAATAAATAAATAAATAAATAAATTAATTAATTAAGTTAAAAAAAAAGAAAAAGTAGCCCAAGTATATGTTAATGATTGCAAACAGATTTGACTCTATGTTTTATTGTGAATAATAAACTTTCTCAGGTGGACATTAACAATATTGGATAAAGAAAGTGTGTGTATTCCCTTGAGCTCTCTCATTTTATCATATTTGCTAGTACTCCTGAGTACTGGTCATGCCTTCAAGTTGGAATGAAGGCCAAGACTGAGAACCCAATCCTGAAGTTTCCTATAATTGTACAGGATCAAAACAAGGGACACTCTAAGTCAGTAGACTTTAATCTTTTGGGGCTCACAGATTTAGTCCTTTGAATCTCTGGTAAAAGGTAGACCCTTTTCTTTTTTTTTTCTTTTTGAATTTTCTTTTATTTATTTTTTATACAGCAGGTTATTAGTTATCTATTTTATACATATTAGTGTATATATGTCAATCCCAATCTCCCAACTCATCCCACCACCACCTCCACCGCCCCCCCCCAACTGCCACTTTCCCCCCTTGGTGTCCATACATTTGTTTCTCTACAACTGTGTCTCTATTTCTGCCCTGCAAACCGGTTCATCTGTACCATTTTTCTAGGTTCCACATATATGCATTAATATACGATATTTGTTTTTCTCTTTCTGACTTACTCTGTATGACAGTCTCTAGATCCATCCACGTCTCGACAAATGACCCAATTTCATTTCTTTTTATGGCTGAGTAATATTCCATTGTATATATGTACCACATCTTCTTTATCCACTCATCTGTCGATGGGCATTTAGGTTGCTTCCATGTCCCGGCTATTGTAAATAGTGCTGCAGTGAACATTGGGGTGCCTGTGTCTTTTTGAATTATGGCTTTCTCTGGGTATATGCCCAGTAGTGGGATTGCTGGGTCGTATGGTAATTCTATTTTTAGTTTTTTAAGGAACCTCCATATTGTTCTCCATAGTGGCTGTATCAATTTACATTCCCACCAACAGTGCAAGAGGGTTCCCTTTTCTCCACACCCTCTCCAGCATTTGTTGTTTGTAGATTTTCTGATGATGCCCATTCTAACTGGTGTGAGGTGATACCTCATTGTAGTTTTGATTTGCATTTCTCTAATAACTAGTGATGTTGAGCATCTTTTCATGTGCTTCTTGGCCATCTGTATGTCTTCTTTGGAGAAATGTCTATTTAGGTCTTCTGCCCATTTTTTTTTTATTTTTATAAATTTATTTATTTGTTTATTTAATTTTTTTGAGCTATGTTGGGTCTTAGTTTCTGTGCGAGGGCTTTCTCCAGTTGCGGCGAGCGGGGGCCACTCTTCATCGCGGTGCGCGGGCCTCTCACTGTTGCGGCCTCTCTTGTTGCGGAGCACAGGCTCCAGACGCGCAGGCTCAGTAGTTGTGGCTCACGGGCCCAGTTGCTCCGCGGCATGTGGGATCTTCCCAGACCAGGGCTCGAACCCGTGTCCCCTGCATTGGCAGGCAGATTCTCAACCACTGTGCCACCAGGGAAGCCCTTCTGCCCATTTTTTGATTGGGTTGTTTGTTTCTTTAATATTGAGCTGAATGAGCTGTTTATATATTTTGGAGATTAATCCTTTGTCCGTTGATTCGTTTGCAAATATTTTCTCCCATTCTGAGGGTTGTCTTTTTGTCTTGTTTATGGTTTCCTTTGCTGTGCAAAAGCTTTGAAGTTTCATTAGGTCCCATTTGTTTATTTTTGTTTTTATTGCCATTACTCTAGGAGGTGGATCAAAAAAGATCTTGCTGTGATTTATGTCAAAGAGTGTTCTTCCTATGTTTTCCTCTAAGAGTTTTATAGTGTCCGGTCTTACATTTAGGTCTCGAATCCATTTTGAGTTTATTTTTGTGTATGGTGTTAGGGAGTATTCTAATTTCATTCTTTTACATGTAGCTGCTGATGACGCCCATTCTAACTGGTGTGAGGTGATACCTCATTGTAGTTTTGATTTGCATTTCTCTAATAATTAGTGATGTTAAGCAGCTTTTCATGTGCTTCTTGGCCATCTGTAGGTCTTCTTTGGAGAAATGGGGTAGACCCTTTTCTGAAAACTGTTACTTATAATTTCTAAGGGTGTGTGAGTCCCATGAACCATCCAAGGTATTCAGTGTCTTGGTCAGCTCAGGATACTATCACAAAATACCTCAGACTGGGTGGCTTAAACAACAAATATTTATTTCTCATTGTTCTGGAGGCTGGAAAGTCCAGGGTCAAGGTGCGGCAGATTTGGTGTCTGATAAAGGCCTTCATCCTATTTTGCAGATGGCCACCATCTTTCTGTGTCTGCATATTGGGAGGAGAAAGCTCTCTTGTGTCTCTTCTTATAAGGTCACTAATCCAGTCATGAGGGCTCCACTACCATGACCTAATCTAATTACTGTGCCTCCCAAAGTCTCCATCTCCAAATACCATCCCACTAGGGATTAGAGCTGCAACATATGAATTTTGGAAGGACACAAACATTTAGTCCATACCACAGAGATAGTCCCCAGATTGAGAATATCTGCTCTAGGAAAATTCCCCTCTTTATTACCCACTAGGGTTTCAGCCCCAGGTCCAAATCTTTTTTATTTTTATTTTATTTATTTATTTATTTTTGGTTGCACTGGGTCTTCGTTGCTGCGCGGGGACTTTCTCTAGTTGCGTCGAGCAGGGACTACTCTTCATTGCAGTGCGCGGGCTTCTTATTGTGGTTGCTTCTCTTGTTGTGGAGCATGAGCTCTAGGTGCGCGGGTTTCAGTATTTGTGGCACACGGGCTCAGTAGTTGTGGCTCGCAGACTCTAGAGCGCAGGCTCAGTAGTTGTGGCATACGGGCTTGGTTGCTCCGTGGCACGTGGGATCTTCCTGGACCAGGGATCGAAACCATGTCCGCTGCATTGGCAGGCGGATTCTTAACCACTGCGACACCAGGGAAGTTCCCCAGGTCCCAATCTTATCTCCTGTTCTGATGAACTGGGTGGGACAGAATGCTGTTGAAGACCTCTTGGCCCTATAGAGAAGTCTATATGTCTCCTCCTGAATCCTATTCCAGAAGCAGGAAGCACCCCTAGGTGCCTGTTTGATATCAGCATGCAGATGAGGTAAAGAGGAAGAAGTGAGTGAATAACACAGAGGATAAGAATTTTGACATCACCTCCTTATGTGGTCCCCACATTATGTTCTACATGTATCCTTGATTTCATCCCTGTTCCTCATCAGAGCTTCTGTCCCTTGGGAATGGAAGTAAGGTGGGAAAAAGCATTAGCTCCTTAGCATGGGTTGGAGAAAGGCTCTTGATAATTGGTGGATGCCTCCAACCAGATTCATGAATAAATTGAGGGCAGATTCAGGGTCAGCAAGAAGGAAGTGACTCTGGAGGACAGGAGGAAACATCTGGAAGACATGGACTTGAGCTTGAGCAGCAGATATTTCTCAATGGACAGCTCAAGTCTTTGAATTCTTTTTGTTTCAGAGTCTGGCATAGCTCAAATTAGTTAACTTTTAAAGCATTATGTAAGTTAAGCATTTGTTTGGTGTTGTTGAGGGAAGAGATGAGGAAATTTTCTCAAATAAAAAAAGAGGAAGTGCTCTGTTTTCTTAGTGACTGTTTTGGTTTGTCCTATTTATACTTAGTCCTCTTTTGCCTTACTTTGGCTTGGCTCCTAGGAGTGGCTGGGTGAGTTTATTATCCCATCTCTTTGGTAATCAAGTTGAAGGATTCCTTTTTCATTCTAGCTCAGAGAAGAATATGCTGGACCATATCATCTGCAGGAGACGCAGACTGGGACCAAATTATCAACTGACCCTGTCCTGACTATTAAGTCATGGGTGAAGCATGAGCAAGACATGTCAGGGTTGAAAACTTCTAATGGGCTTTGATGTCAAAAGGTGCTATTTTCAACTACCAGACATTATTTTTAATATAAATAAATATGATATGATGGTGCCTATCAATATAAAATCTCTCTTTAACTCACCCCAAAAGGAGTTGTCAAGGAAAATGGTTATCTACATTTTGCTAAGTTTAAAGATTTGTCTTCAGTCCTCATATTATTTGACCTATCAGTAGTGCCTGGCACAGTTTATCATTACCATCTTCGTCTTTTTTTTAAAAAATCAATCAATTAATTAATTTTTGGCTGTGTTGCATCTTCGTTGCTGTGCGCGGGCTTTCTCTAGTTGCGGCGAGAGGGGGCTACTCTTCGTTGCGGTGTGTGGGCTTCTCATTGTGGTGGCTTCTCTTGCTGCAGAGCACGAGCTCTATAGGCGTGCAGGCTTCAGTAGTTGTGGCTTGTGGGCTCCAGAGTGCAGGCTCAGTAGTTGTGGCGCACGGGCTTAGTTGCTCCGTGGCACGTGGGATCTTCCTAGACTAGGGCTCGAACCCGTGTCCCCTGCATTGGCAGGCAGATTCTTAACCACTGTGCCACCAGGGAAGCTCCTCATTACCATCGTCTTGAAATACTTTTTGTACTTGATTTGAGGACATATCCACTTGCCTGGTTTCCTCTTATTTCATAGGTTGTTCCTTTTCTATTTCCTTTATGGTTTCTTCTTATTTTCCCAAGTCTAAACACTTGGTATACTTGTTAAAAATATGGTACCCAGGCCCTTCCCCAAGAAATTCTCATTCCATGATCTGGGTTGGAGTCTAGGTATTTTTTTTAAAAGATGGTTAATATGATGAATTTTATGTTACATGCATTTTACCACAATTAAAACAATTTTTAAAAAAGGCTCCTTGGGGGCTTTCCTGGTGGTGCAGTGGTTGAGAATCTGCCTGCTAATGCAGGGGACATGGGTTCGAGCCCTGGTCTGGGAAGATCCCACATGCCGCGGAGCAACTAGGCCCATGAGCCACAACTACTGAGCCTGCACGTCTGGAGCCTGTGCTCCGCAACAAGAGAGGTCACAGTAGTGAGAGGCCCGCGCACCGCGATGAAGAGTGGCCCCCGCTTGCCGCAACTAGAGAAAGCCCTAGCACAGAAACGAAGACCCAACATAGCAATCAATCAATCAATCAAAAAAAAAAAGGCTCCTTGGGTGATTCTCTTTTTTTTTTGTTTAACATCTTTATTGGAGTATAATTGCTTTACAATGTTGTGTTAGTTTCTGCTGTATAACAAAGTGAATCAGCTATACGTATACATATATCCCCATATCCCCTCCCTCTTGCATCTCCCTCCCACCCTCCCTATCCTACCCCTCTAGGTGGTCACAAAGCACCAAGCTGATCTCCTTGTGCTTATGCGGCTGCTTCCCACTAGCTATCCTTGGGTGATTCTTTTTTTTTTTTTTCTGTTTTTGTTTTGTTTTGTTTTGTTTTGTTTTGTTTTTTTAATTTTTATTTATTTATTTATTTTGGCTGTGTTGGGTCTTCATTTCTGTTCGAGGGCTTTCTCTTGGATGTCAGATAGGCTTCTCAAATTTAACTGGACCAAAAGCAAATTTGTGATTCCCGCACCCTATACCTGCTCCTCCCACAGTCCTCCCCCCAATCCTTGGAGTCATCATTGACTCTTCTCCTCCACTCACATTCCCCACCCAAACATCAGCAAATCTTTTTGGCTATGTCTTCAAAACATATTCAGAATCTGACAATCTTTTACCACCTCCGTTACTACTAATCTGGCCTAACCACCATCATCTCCCACCCTGGATTACTGCAGTAGCCTCCTAACTGGTCTCTCTGCCTCTGTCTTTGCCCTTAAGCAGTCTTTGTAAAACTTAAAACAGATGTTATTCCTTTATATCATACCCTCGGATTGACTTCTCATTCAGAACAAAACTCAGTCCTTAAAATATCTCACCAAGCCTACACAATCTGCCCGTCAACTTTTATCTGTCTCATTTCTTACCATGATCTGCCTTCTCTCTGTGCTGCACTACCCTGGCCACCCTGCCTTGACTAGCATGCTCCAATCTCAGGACCTTTGCTCTTCCTGCAGCCTCTGAGTCTTCAAGTGGTTAGCTTGTCCAAGGTCACACAGCTAGTAAGTGGGTGAGCTGGGATTCCAACCCAACTCTGGTTCCAAATCTAATGCTTTTACTATTGTACCATGTGGCCTTTCTACTGCAAACAGTATTCATTCAGCCATTCAACAAGTGCCGTTCTAGGTGCTGAGGATAGAGTAGCGAACACAACAAAGCACCTAACTTTGTGGCACTTACATTCTAACTGGGGGAGATAAAAAAATAAATACATTCAACATACAGTATGTAAGAGGGTGTTAAATGCAGTGGAGAAAAATAAAGCAAGGCAAGAGACATAGGAAATGCTGGGCAGGTATTGCTATTTTATTAATCTATTGGTGGTCAGGAAGGCTTCACAATAAAGCAACATTTGCGCAGAGACCTGAAGGGAGAAGGAAGTGTGGGAATAAGCCATAGGGATAGAAAAAGGGAAAGTTTCAAGTTAGAGGGAAGCCAAAGGAATTCACATTTCCTTTTGATTTAAGTTATTTTCAATGTAACAATTAACGTACTGAAATATTTCTAAAGAACTATGCTCACCTGTGTTTTGAATATTTTTGGAAACGGTATGAATGGATTGCCCTTGCCAGACATGCTGTGACTAAGAAATTGGAACAAGATTGCAACTTTCAGTTTCACAAAGTCCCTCTGGCCTCTAGAAGCATATATCAAGTGTGGCTTCTGGAGTCAGATCACATGTAAGAAAACCCTAGTTCTACTATGTGTACTGTTTGTATAATCTAGGACAATTTACTACCCTATTCTAAGCCCCAGTTCCAAAATCTCTAATGTGAGGGTGATCATAGCAGGTGGGTTTTCAACTAGTATACACCAATGCTCTGTCTGTTCTGATTGGTTGGCCATATCAGTTGTTAATTATTTTCAATATCATCCTTAGATAAAATTATTTACCTTATGGGAGTCATTGTGATAAGGAAATGAGGTAAGCACTCATCCTTATTATATTTATTATTATTATATTTATCATTATTATTATAGCCTAAATCAAGGGTCAGCAAAATATGACCTGTAGGCCAAACCTAGGCCTTCCATCTTTATAATCTTTGTAAATAAAGTTTTACTGGGACACGGCCATACCCACTTATTTATGTATTGTCTATGGCTGTTTTCACACTACAAAGGCAGAGTTTATTAGTGGAGATGGACTGGTCCTTTCCAGAACAAGTTTGGTGACTCCTGGCCTAAATGGGGATGGAATCCTACTTTAGCTTTATCAAAACTTGGTCTAAACAGCTCTGCTTTGTACCAAGATATTAACATTTACAACCAGTTCTTTATAGTCAAGAAAGGAGTTGTGCTTTGCCAAACTTATCAGGACAAGTTGCTAGGGATCTACTTGGAAGTGAAGCAACTTCCCTCCCAATCCCGAGATGAGGGTGTTGAGGACAGGGGTCCCCAGTGAATTCTGAGATCAAATTCCCAGAAATAGAAAATTACATATGGCCCCATGATGTTCAGGTATGCAATGTTATGTACTAGTCCGTCCACTTTCTCTTTTCTTTTTTCCCTCTAGTCTCTTATCCTGGTGTCAGCCTTTTCCTTGCAATACTGGATCAAGGCAGGGGACAGAGCTGTGTTTCCAGGGAAGGCAGAAGGAGAAGACATTTTCTTTGTTAACTTGAGTTGGGCTCAGTGTCAGATTTACTCTTCAAAGCATCTTGATTCTTCAAAAAGTTATTTGAAACTTAGTTTTGTCTTTAGAACCCTTGAATAAATGAGACTTGGTCACAAAGGAAGTCAGGCAGGGGTCAGAATAGAGATCAAAAACCAAAAATGCTAGAGGTTTACATACTCCTTTCTGTTCTTCTTTAGTTTGAGTTGATTCTTGTGGGGACTGTGTCTCTGGGAAAGCTGAGGCTGTAACAGTTCTTGGTAATGGTCGCATTTGACTTCAGAAACACACAGCAGAATGAGGGAATGGAGCAATAGATGTGTTTAATTGATTAATGCTGAGTGAATACCTACTACGCACAAAGCATTGTGTTCATCTAGGTATTTTATATGGGCTCAAAGAGTTTCTGAACCTACATGCAAAACTGTATTGACTTTGTGTCCATAATTCAGCTTTTAAAAAATCATGACTTTAGTGTTTTGAAAAGAGAATCTTGAAACGTTTCTTAGTCCCTTAATATTTATTTGGTTTCAGGAGAAGAACAAATGTATTTTCCTTTTATTTAGGATACAATTAACTAAACATCTTTAACCTAGTTTATAAATATTCTTGTAATCTGGGTTTTCTAGGAAAGATCCGATTAGAAATCAGTTGTTTCTTACAGAAGATCAATTGTTATCATAGAAGTTGAGAGTGAGTCAGATGTATGAAAACTTCTCTCATATTGGTAGAAGTGATATGACTTTTGCCTTTGCCTAGATCCAAAGACAAACTAGGTCCAAACACTTGAAGAGCTGACTGGCTGAGCAGCTGGGTCAGGACACAGCCTTTGAAAGCCTTTGGCTTCCTCTGTAGAGCCAGCGCAAGATGACTTCTCAGTCTTGAGGGACCCTGAGTGTGTGACTCCTGCCAGGAGATGCCTCCTTGTCTCCCATTTTCCTAGTCTTTCCCTTTCCAAAATATGTTTTTCAATCCTTACCCCAACTTTATCCTTACCGAGAAAAAGTTCACTTATCTTGTTGGAAAAAGAAAAGAAGCATAAAACAAAGGTGTGTTTTTGAAGGGGTGTGCGCTAGGCTGCATTGTGCCTGTTTTCTGGTTTCGTGAAAGTTCTTTCTGTACCTTCTCCCTGCTCCTTCCATCTCCCTCCTCTGCCCACCTCAGTTGAGACTGGCTCCCGGCAGAGCATGTAACTTCTTCCTGTCAAAGCTAGCTCTGGAGAGAAGGTAAAGTCATTCGTGCTGAGGTAATAATTAGTATCAGCCTTTAAGAGTAATTGCATTTTATCCCAGGAAAATCTCATTAAAAGGTGAAACTCCAGTATGAACTTTGAGGTTTTAGACAGCAGATGGGGAACTCACCTAAGGGCAGTAGAGCTCCTTCTGTACAGTGAAAACAACAGTCTATAGAGGCTGCAGTTTATTGCAGTTAATCTCAAATATGAGATTGTAGGTGAATACAGGAACATAATTTAATATCATTTTAAGAAGAAGGAAAAAAGCTGTCACCATCTAAACTGGTTTATTCTAGCTTTTTCGAAAGCTAGAGATTTAAAGTCAAACAGGAGAGCCAAAGAAGATAATCATCTTTTAGTGTTTCAGAAGATTTTAATCCCTTTTGGCTTTCCTCCAAGGATATCTGAACAGAACATTAAGTAGCTGAAAAGCAAAAGTTTTCAATGTTTCATAACTGCAATCAGTCCTATGCATTAATTTTGAGGAGTGACAAATTATAAAAAATTAATTATAGTAAGGCAAGCAGCTCTATGGCTCTGTGGGTTTTTCATTTTCTTTTCTTCTTCTTCTTCTTCCTCTTCCTCTTCTTCTTCTTCTTCTTCTTTCTTCTTTCTTCTTCTCCTTCTTCTTCATTTTGTGGGAGGAGATGAGAGATTTTGTTTTAGTTAATGTTTTTGTTTTTGTTTTTAAAATGATGAAAGAGAAAATGCTTCACTGGCCCACAGCAAACTTTCCCATAAAACTCTCTTTGGCCACAGACTAAGTACAACACACATGGTGCCAAGAGGGGTTTTATGGTTTCCCCCTTTTTCCCCTGCAGAGAAAAAAATGAGCACAGAATCAAAATAAACTAGAATGAAAACCATATTTCCGCCTCATTTGTTGGGCTTCTACTCTCTCTTAATAATCACTACAATGGTTTGGTTTTGTCAAAAAGAAATCAAATAACCAAACTACCTTCTTTCTCCTTGTGCTTCCAGAAGAGACAGTAAACACAGGGAATTCTGTGAGCTGATCTGCCATTGCTGTTTTGGTCAGGCATATTTACAAACCTCACTGATTTGGCCAGTAGCTCCCAGGCAGCCTCCTGTGAGCCATAGGGTTGAGACCGTCCTTCTGAAGGCAAGGATAGTGCCCTGTCCAGCAGGCTCTTGATTATGAGTGCTGATCACTTCTGGAGCAGGGTGATCCTGGCTAGCTGTCAGCTTCAGCTCCAGCCCTTGGAACCCAGACCCACCAGCTCCTCATAACACTAACATAGCAATCCACTCTGCTGATTGGGTCAGTAACCTGCCCAGAGAAATCAGATGAAATAGGGGCAACAGTTTTTTTCTACCAAGGGTAACTGATCCATGCAGATGCGATTCAGGGAAGTAAGCCAATGCTTTCTTGGAATACACATTTTCTAAATTTAAGCAGTACTGACTCCTCTCTTTCCCTCCTTGAACCTCATCTTCCTACTCTAGAAAGTAAAGAGGACAACTGATTATTTTACAACAGAAGATATTTGTTTTTGTGTAGTCACACATGCTCCATATTTTGAATATAAATGTTACATTTAAATTTCATGGGGATTGGGGAAAAACTTTGTAAGTGTAAAAATAGTTGCGGGGTGAAAACCACAAAATGTCAATAGACTTTAGTTTGTAAGAATTGAATACTACACTATGGCAAGAGAAACTATACATAAAATCAAAAGTCAAATGACAAATGGGAAGATATTTATATTACATATAACAGGCAAGGATGAACACACTTCATAAGTAAGAAATTTTTACATAGCAATAAGAAAAAATTCCCTAGTATCCCATTATAAAAGTGGGCAAACAAGGCAATCTTGAAAACAAGCTGAAGAACTTAAACTGTCAGATATTCTACTAATTAAGACATTATTATATTGGTTCAAGAATACACAAACCAATCAACCACTGGAACAGAATGGAGAAAGAGAACCACATATGCATGGTCACCTGATTTATAACAAAGGCAATAAATAATGTAAGGCAGAGGGTAAAAGACGGTCTTTAAATTAAATGATGGTGAGTGAATTGACAATTTGTGTGGAATAAAATGTATCTGAACCCTTACCTCACACCATACACATTAAACAACTCCAAATGGATTCCAAATCTAACTATGAAGGAGAAAAAAAAAAACTTTCAGAAGAAAATGTAGAAGAACACCTTCATGATCTTGGAATGGGCAAAGATTATTTAAACAGTCACGAAAAGCACTAACCATTAAAGAAAAAATTGATAAATTAACCATATTAAAATTAAAAACTTCTGTTCATGCAAAGATACCAATGAGAAAGTAAAAAGAGAACCCATAGAATGGGAAAAGATATTTGCATGCATGTATCCAACTTACTGGATAGAAAAAAAAGAGCAAAAATTTGAACAGGTACTTCACAAAAGAGTATATCTAAATGGCTAATAAACATATGAAAAGGCACTCAATATTAGTCATCAGGAAAACTCAAATTAAAACCACAATGAGCTAGTGTTACATACCCACCAGAATGAGCTATCACTTCACACTGGTCAGAATGGCCGTCATCAAAAAATCTACAAACAATAAATTCTGGAGAGGGTGTGGAGAAAAGGGAACCCTCTTGCACTGTTGGTGGGAATGTAAATTGATACAGCCACTATGGCGAATGGTGGTATGGAGGTTCCTTAAAAAACTAAAAATAGAACTGCCATACGACCCAGCAATCCCACTGATGGGCATATACCCTGAGAAAACCATAATTCAAAAAGAATCATGTACCACAATGTTCACTGCAGCTCTATTTACAATAGCCAGGACATGGACGCAACCTAAGTGTCCATCAACAGATGAATGAATAAAGAAGATGTGGCACATATATACAATGGAATATTAGCCATAAAAAGAAACGAAACTGAGTTATTTGTAGTGAGATGGATGGACCTAGAGTCTGTCATACAGAGTGAAGTAAGTCAGAAAGAGAAAAACAAGTACTGTATGCTAACACATATATATGGAATCTTAAAAAAAAAAAAAAAAAGGTTCTGATGAACCTAGGGGCAGGACAGGAATAAAGACACAGATGTAGAGAATGGACTTGAGGATACGGGGAGGGGGAAGCATAAGTTGGGATGAAGTGAGAGAGTAGCATTGACATATATACACTACCAAATGTAAAATAGATAGCTAGTGGGAAGCAGCACAGGGAGATCAGCTCGGTGCTTTGTGACCACCTAGAGGTGTGGGATAGGGAGGGTGGGAGTGAGATGCAAGAGGGAGGGGATATATGTATACATATAGCTGATTTTCTTTGTTATACAGAAGAAGCTAACACAACATTGTAAAGCAATTATACTCCAATAAAGATGTTAAAAAAAAACAACCACTAACGATACTAAACATTGGTAAGGATGTGAAGCAACTGTAACTCTCGCACCTTGCTGATGGGATGTAAATTGGTTATGACCACTTCAGAAACAATTTTGACATTGTCTATTAAAGTTCAATATGTGTATACTCAGCAATTCTACTTCTAGGTAACTAAACACAGAGAAGTGGACACGTATTCTCCAAAAGACACGTCAGAGCAGCACTACTCATAATAATGCTGAATGGGAAAATGCCCAAATGCTCATCAATGGATAAATAAATTGTGGTATAGTCACACAATGGAACTCTAACAGCAATAAGAAGAAACAATCTGCAACTGTATGCAACAATATGAATGAATCTCACAAACATGTATTGTGGAAAAGAAACCAGACTCAAAAGAGAACACACCTTGTGATTTCATTTATATAAACTACAAAAACAGGTGAAAATAATCTTTCTGTTGTTGTGCTAGTGACAGTGTAAATCATGCACTTTGAAAGGTGTTTTGGCAAAATGGCAGAATAGATCAAGAGTCAAAAAGTTTCATGCCCTTTGACTGGCTGAACTCGACCCTAAGGAAAGGATTATAGATGCCCATGTAGATTTACATTAAAAGATATTCATGCTAGAGTTCTTGTAATAATAAAAAGTTGGAAACTGATAAATATCTATAATAGAGATGTAATGAAATAACTCTGGTATATCTGTATTGATGAACTATTACGCAGGCACTAAGTATCATGTTTTTGAAGAATATTTAATAATATTCAATAGTCATGATTTAATGTAAGGTAAAAACTGTAGAACAGAAAACTATTTATACAATGCAGTCCCAATTTTATTGCATATGTATACTCACAAACACATATATACATACATATGCAAAAGAAGGTAAGAAACATACCACAAGGTCAATAAAGGTCATTGTTGTGAAGTGGAATTAGAGCGTTTACATTTTCTTCTTTTAAGATTTTTCCGTGTTAGTCCCTATGGCTAATATGGTTCTGTCATAGCCTGCAACCTATTGCTAAATAGGACCAAGTGTTGATTTGTACTCAAGATTTTTTTTTTTTAAACGTCTTTATTGGAGTATAATTGCTTTACAATGTGTACTCAAGATTTTATAAGAAGACAGAGGAGAGTTTTACACTGTACAGTTCACAACCCTTCATATATTTCCTTCAGGTGTGCCTTGTGATGGCTAATTTTGTGTCAACTTGACTGGGCCATGGGATGTCCAGATATCCAGTTAACATTATTTCTAGGTGTGTCTGTGAAGGTGTTTCTGGAAGAGATTAGCATTTGAATCCCTAGACTGAATAAAGCAGATTCCCTTTCCAATTATGTAATCTGTTGAGGGTCTGAATAGAACAAAAAGGTGAAGGAAGGGAGAATTTGCTCTCTCTGCCTGACTACTTGAGCTGGACATAGGTAGTCCCCTGCCCTGGCACTGGAACTTACTCCATTGGCTCTCTGGTTCAGGCCTTTGAACTGTACTAAAAGGTATACCATCAGTCCTCCTGGTTCTCAGGCCTTTTGACTTGGACTGGAACTACATCACAAGCTTTCCTGGGTCTCCAGCTTACAGATGGCAAATAGGACTTCTCAGCCTCCATAATTGTGTGAGGCAATTCTTCCTAATAAGTCTATTTATATATCTCCCATTGGTTCTGATTTTCTGGAGAACTCTGACTAATATATGCTTCAACTCTCCCTTCTCTCCAGCTACAAGCCAAACAAGGTTTCCTTTTTATTGTCCTTTCCTGGGTAGCATTTAGACAATCTGGTACCTAGATAGGCTGATTTCTGGCTTCCTCAGCTCCAGATCTTCCCCATCTCAGGCCTCAAAATCTCTCTCCTTTTTTATACAGAAAAAATTGCTTCTTCAAATATGCATACATCCACCACCAACTCAGCAAAACAAGCAAAAGTTCTTGTCAATTTTCAAATTTTCTACAGTAAGTTCATATTACTTTCAGAATCAAAAAATTTTGAATTACTCATAGCAACTCAATAGAGGGAAATTTTTCTCTAGGCAGCAACAGTGTTAATGAAAATATGTAATGTGTAAGACCAAGTCTGACTGCTTAAAATTAACCGTAAGGCCAGAAATTCCTCAACCTAAAAACATACGCACATCAGGTACACATTTATCTGATCATTTGAATTATATATGTAACAGTTCCCCTTGGTGAGGGCAAAGATTGAAGAATTATTTGTATTAGCATTAGCTTTTTGTAACATTGGTCAATAACCAGATGAAACAGTTAATTCTGGACTCAGAGAAAATAGTGGCACGAGCAAACAAAACAATTAGGTGGTTTAAAACTCATTTCTGCTTAGTTTTTTATTAGCAGCATAATTTTCTTCCTAAATTTAGTCACACTGAACTAATGCAGGATGCAGTTGTACCCTATTCATTCACCCATCCACCCAGGAAACTTGTATGCCCTTCTTATATGCCATGCACTATTGTAGGAGGTCGGGTGCAGAAGTAAAAAAGGTGTACAAGGTCTTTCTTTTATGGAGCGTATGGGGAAGAGACAGTATAACACAGGGGAAATATATATATATAAATAGATAGATAGATAGATAGATAGATATTGTCATATGTATTTCTATATACTCTAAATCTTGCTCTCATGGGACTTGCCATCCACTGTAGCAATAGGTTTCAGAGCTTCAGGAGAAGGATGGATACCTGCTTAAAAAAATCATTACTCAGCTATTTTTCCAGTAAAAAAAAATTGTGGTGAAAACCTGGTGTCATGAAAAGATAAAAGACTTTCTAAATTACTTTACACATCAATGAGTAACCTGAAGGACTCAGACCATACTATTTCTTTCTTTCTTTTTTAATTATTATTTATTTTATCTATTTATTTTTGGCTGCATTGGGTCTTTGTTTCTGGGCCCAGGCTTTCTCTAGTTGTGGCAAGTGGGGGCTAATCTTCGTTGTGATGCCTGGGCTTCTCATTGCGGTGGCTTCTCCTGCTGTGGAGCACGGGCTCTAGGCACGCAGGCTTCAGTAGTTGTGGCACGAGGGCTCAGTAGTTGTGGCTCACAGGCTCTAGAGCGCAGGCTCAGCAGTTCTGGCACATGGGCTTTGTTGCTCCGCGGCATGTGGAATCTTCCCGGGCCAGGGATTGAACCCATGTCCCCTGTATTGGCAGGTGGATTCTTAACCACTGCGCCACCAGGGAAGTCCAGACTATACTATTTCTTCCATAATGTGAAGTATACTTCTACCCAAAACTTGCTGCCCTAGGCGAAGAAGCCCAGGGACCATCAGTGCCACCATGTTGGGAGGTAAAGGAGAGAGCTAGGGCTAGGAGTTTCAGCAGACTGGGGAAGAATGGGGGATAGAATAAAGAGAAATTGAGAGGTGGGGAACATTAGGACCAAGAACACATAGTTGTGGTGATGGGGATCCAGTTATGGTCGCCAGCATATCAACCACAATAGTCAGGCAGCACTAGCTTTTCTTCAGTTGTCTCCAGTTCAGAAAACTGTCTGATTGAATCACTTTACAACCAAGGCCAGTAAGGAGCCAGAAGACATCATACGGGTCCCAGCGCCTCCACTGCCATGTGGTCATGTAAGTGATACTCCTCCTCTGTAAGCCAGTTCACCATCTCAGAAGAGGACAGAGGGAGGGAGAAAAAAAAAAAAGAAATATTGGACATTTTATCCCCTAAGAGTGAACACTTACCAAAAGAACTCTGGCTAGGAGAGATTTGGCCTTAACGATCTTTCCCCTTCTTGATCTGACCCTGGAAAAGTGGGCCTGGTTGTGTCCATTGTGCTCCTGATGTCCCCTCTATCACCTTTCCCATGATATGCCCTCTACTCCCAAATTTCCTCTCTTTTCCACCTGACCTCCATTCTTAAGCAAAATTCTCATTTTCTTTTTGCCCTGATGTCAATTAACAGTCAAAAGGAAAAATAGCCAACAAGTTAATCCAAAAGTTTATGAATTCTACTAACATAAAAACTATACATATACCTAAAGGCTGGATCATAGTCAAAACTTAATTGGAGGAGGAACCAAGATGGCGGAGTAGAAGGATGTGCTCTCACTCCCTCTTGCGAGAACACCAGAATCACAACTAGCTGCTGGACAATCATCGACAGGAAGACACTGGAACTCACCAAAAAAGATACCCCACATCCAAAGACAAAGGAGAAGCCACAATGAGACGGTAGGAGGGGCACAATCAGAGTAAAATCAAATCCCATAACTGGTGGGTGGGTGACTCACAGACTGGCGAACACTTATACCACAGAAGTCCACCCACTGGAGTGAAGGTTCTGAGCCCCACATCAGGCTTCCCAACCTGGGGGTCCGGCAACGGGAGGAGGAATTCATAGAGAATCAGACTTTGAAGCCTAGTGGGAATTGATTGCAGGACTTCTACAGGACTGGGGGAAACAGAGACCCCACTCTTGGAGGGCACACACAAAATAGTGTGTGCATCGGGACCCAGGGGAAGGAGTAGTGACCCCCATAGGAGACTGAACCAGACCTACCTGCTAGTGTTGGAAGGTCTCCTGCAGAGGCAGGGGGTGGCTCTGTTTCACCGTGGGGACAAGGACACTGGCAGCAGAAGTTCTGGGAAGTACTCCTTGGCGTGAGCCCTCCCAGAGTCTGTCATTAGCCCCACCAAAGAGCCCAGGTAGGCTCCAGTGTTGGGTTGCCTCAGGCAAAACAACCAACAGGGAGGGAACCCAGCCCCACCCATCAACAGTCAAGTGGATTAAGGTTTTACTGAGCTCTGACCACCACAGCAACAGTCAGCTCTACCCGCCACCAGAGCCTCCCATCAAGCCTCTTAGATAGCCTCAACCACCAGAGGGCAGACAGCAGAAGCAAGAAAAACTACAATCCTGCAGCCTGTGGAACAAAAACCACATTCACAGAAAGATAGACAAGATGAAAAGGCAGAGGGCTATATACCAGATGAAGGAACAAGATAAAACCCCAGAAAAACAACTAAATGAAGTGGAGATAGGCAACCTTCCAGAAAAAGAGTTCAGAATAATGACAGTGAAGATGATCCAGGACCTCAGAAAAAGAATGGAGGCAAAGATCGAGAAGATGCAAGAAATGTTTAACAAAGACCTAGAAGAATTAAAGAACAAACAAACAGAGATGACCAATACAATAACTGAAATGAAAACTACACTAGAAGGAATCAATAGCAGAATAACTGAGGCAGAAGAACAGATAAGTGACCTGGAAGACAGAATGGTGGAATTCACTGCTGCGGAACACACTAAAGAAAAAAGAATGATAAGAAATGAAGACAGCCTAAGAGACCTCTGGGACAACATTAAACGCAACAACATTCGCATTATAGGGGTCCCAGAAGGTGAAGAGACAGAGAAAGGACCAGAGAAAATATTTGAAGAGATTATAGTTGAAAACTTCCCTAACATGGGAAAGGAAATAGCCACCAGAGTCCAGGAAGTGCAGCGAGTCCCATTCAGGATAAACCCAAGGAGAAACACGCCGAGACACATAGTAATCAAATTGGCAAAAATTAAAGACAAAGAAAAATTATTGAAAGCAGCAAGGGAATAATGAGAAATAATATACAAGGGAACTCCCATAAGGTTAACAGGTGATTTCTCAGCAGAAACTCTACAAGCCAGAAGGGAGTGGCACGATATACTTAAAGTGATGAAAGGGAAGAACCTACAACCAAGATTACTCTACCCGGGAAGGATCTTATTCAGATTTGATGGAGAAATCAAAAGCTTTACAGACAGGCAAAAGCTAAGAGAATTCAGCACCACCAAACCAGCTCTACAACAAATGCTAACGGAATTTCTCTCAGTGGGAAACACAAGAGAAGAAAAGGACCTACAAAAACAAACCCAAAACAATTAAGAAAATGGTCATAGGAACATACATATTGATAATTACCTTAAACGTGAATGGATTAAATGCTCCAACCAAAAGACACAGGCTTGCTGAATGGATACAAAAACAAGACCCATATATATGCTGTCTACATGAGACCCACTTCAGACCTAGGGACACATACAGACTGAAAGTGAGGGGATAGAAAAAGATATTCCATGCAAGTGGAAATCAAAAGAAAGCTGGAGTAGCTATACTCATATCAGATAAAATAGACTTTAAAATAAAGAATGTTACAAGAGACAAGGAAGGACACTACATAATGATCAAGGGATCAATCCAAGAAGAAGATATAACAATTATAAATATATATGCACCCAACATAGGAGCACCTCAATATATAAGGCAACTGTTAACAGCTATAAAAGAGGAAATCGACAGTAACACAATAATAGTGGGGGACTTTAACACCTCACTTACACCAATGGACAGATCATCCAAAATGAAAATAAATAAGGAAACACAAGCTTTAAATGATACAATAGACCAGATAGATTTAATTGATATTTATAGGACATTCCATCCAAAAACAGCAGATTACACTTTCTTCTCAAGTGCACACGGAACATTCTCCAGGATAGATCACATCTTGGGTCACAAATCAAGCCTCAGTAAATTTAAGAAAATTGAAATCATATCAAGCATCTTTTCTGACCACAACGCTGTGAGATTAGAAATGAATTACAGGGAAAAAAACGTAAAAAACACAAACACATGGAGGCTAAACAATACGTTACTAAATAACCAAGAGATCACTGAAGAAATCAAAGAGGAAATCAAAAAATATCTAGAGACAAATGACAATGAAAACACGATGATCCAAAACCTATGGGATGCAGCAAAAGCAGTTCTAAGAGGGAAGTTTATAGCTATACAAGCCTATCTAAAGAAACAAGAAAAATCTCAAGTAAACAATCTAACCTTACACCTAAAGGAACTAGAGAAAGAAGAACAAACAAAACCCACAGTTAGCAGAAGGAAAGAAATCATAAAGATCAGAATGAAAATAAATGAAATAGAAACAAAGAAAACAATAGCAAAGATCAATAAAACTAAAAGCTGGTTCTCTGAGAAGATAAACAAAATTGATAAGCCATTAGCCAGACTCATCAAGAAAAAGAGGGAGAGGACTCAAATCAATAAAATTAGAAATGAAAAATGAGACGTTACAACAGACACCGCAGAAATACAAAGCATCCTAAGAGACTACTACAAGCAACTCTATGCCAATCAAATGGACAACCTGGAAGAAATGGACAGATTCTTAGAAACGTATAACCTTCCAAGATTGAACCAGGAAGAAAAAGAAAATATGAACAGACCAATCACAAGTAATGAAATTGAAACTGTGATTTAAAATCTTCCAACAAACTAAAGTCCAGGACCTGATGGCTTCACAGGTGAATTCTATCAAACATTTAGAGAAGAGCTAACACCCATCCTTCTCAAACTCTTCCAAACACTTGCAGAGGAAGGAACACTCCCAAACTCATTCTATGAGGCCACTATCACCCTGATACTAAAACCAGAGAAAGATACTACAAAAAAAGAAAATTACAGACCAATATCACTGATGAATATAGATGCAAAAATCCTCAACAAAATACTAGCAAACAGAATCCAACAACACATTAAAAGGATCATACACCGCGATCAAGTGGGATTTATCCCAGGGATGCAAGGATTCTTCAATATACGCAAATCAATCAATGTGATACACCATATTAACAAATTGAAGAATAAAACCCATATGATCATCTCAATAGATGCAGAAAAAGCTTTTGACAAAATTCAACACCCATTTATGATAAACGCTCTCCAGAAAGTGGGCATAGAGGGAACCTACCTCAACCTAATAAAGGCTATATATGACAAACCCACAGCAAACATCATTCTCAATGGTGAAAAAATGGAAGCATTTCCTCTAAGATCAGGAACGAGACAAGGATGTCCACTCTCACAACTATTATTCAACATACTTTTGGAAGTCCTAGCCACAGCAATCAGAGAAGAAAAAGAAATAAAAGGAATACAAATTGGAAAAGAAGAAGTAAAACTGTCACTGTTTGCAGATGACGTGATACTATACATAGAGAATCCTAAAATTGCCACCAGAAAACTACTAGAGCTCATCAATGAATTTGGTAAAGTTGCAGGATACAAAATTAATGCACAGAAATCTCTTGCATTCCTATACACTAATGATGAAAAATCTGAAAGAGAAATTATGGAAACACTCCCATTTACCATTGCAACAAAAAGAATAAAATACCTAGGAATAAACCTACCTGGGAGACAAAAGACCTGTATGCAGAAAACTATAAGACACTGATGAAAGAAATTAAAGATGATACCAACAGGTGGAGAGATATACCATGAGCTTGGATTGGAAGAATCAAAATTGTGAAAATGACTGTACTACCCAAAGCAATCTGCAGATTCAGTGCAATCCCTATCAAATTACCAATGGCATTTTTTACGGAACTAGAACAAATCATCTTAAAATTTGTATGGAGACACAAAAGACCCCGAATAGCCAAAGCAGTCTTGAGGGAAAAAAACGGAGCTGGAGGAATCAGACTCCCTGACTTCAGACTATACTACAAAGCTACAGTAATCAAGACAATATGGTACTGGCACAAAAACAGAAACATAGATCAATGGAACAAGATAGAAAGCCCAGAGATAAACCCACACACCTATGGTCAACTAATCTATGACAAAGGAGGCATAGATAAACAATGGAGAAAAGACAGTCTCTTCAATAAGTGGCGCTGGGAAAACTGGACAGCTACATGTAAAAGAATGAAATTAGAACACTCCCTGACACCATACACAAAAATAAACTCAAAATGGATTTGAGACCTAAATGTAAGACTGGACACTATAAAACTCTTAGAGGAAAACATAGGAAGAACACTCTTTGACATAAATCACAGCAAGATCTTTTTTGATCCACCTCCTAGAGTAATGGAAATAAAAACAAAAATAAACAAATGGGACCTAATGAAACTTCAAAGCTTTTGCACAGCAAAGGAAACCATAAACAAGATGAAAAGACAATCCTCAGAATGGGAGAAAATATTTGCAAATGAATCAACAGACAAAGGATTAATCTCCAAAATATATAAACAGTTCATTCAGCTCAATATTAAAGAAACAAACAACCCAGTCCAAAAATGGACAGAAGACCTAAATAGACATTTCTCCAAAGAAGACATACAGATGGCCAAGAAGCACATGAAAAGATGCTCAACATCACTAATTATTAGAGGAATGCAAATCAAAACTACAATGAAGTATCACCTCACACCAGTTAGAATGGGCATCATCAGAAAATCTACAAACAACAAATGCTGGAGAGGGTGTGGAGAAAGGGGAACCCTCTTGCACTGTTGGTGGGAATGTAAATTGATACAGCCACTATGGAGAACAATATGGAGGTTCCTTAAAAAACTAAAAATAGATTTACCATATGATCCAGCAATCCCACTACTGGGCATATACCCAGAGAAAACCATAATTCAAAAAGACACATGCACCCCAATGTTCACTGCAGCACTATTTACAGTAGCCAGGTCATGGAGTCAACCTAAATGCCCATCGACAGACGAATGGATAAAGAAGATATGGTACATATATACAATGGAATATTACTCAGCCTTAAAAAGGAACGAAATTGAGTCAGTTGTTGAGACGTGGATGGATCTAGAGACTGTCATACAGAGTGAAGTAAGTCAGAAAGAGAAAAACAAATATCGTATATTAACGCATGTATGTGGAACCTAGAAAAATGGTACAGATGAGCTGGTTTGCAGGGCAGAAGTTGAGACACAGATGTAGAGAACAGACATATGGACACCAAGGGGGGAAAACTGCGGTGGGGTGGGGATGGTGGTGTGCTGAATTGGGCGATTGGGATTGACATGTATACACTGATGTGTATAAAATTGATGACTAGTAAGAACCTGCAGTATAAAAAAACAAACAAACAAAACAACTAATACTAAACTTTCATTGGGTTATTTGTATGGAAATATGTTAATATAAATGTTTCAGACATTACATGAAATTTCTAAAAATCTTATATGTTCTGGTGTAATGTTATAAGTCATAATTCTAGTTATTACTTTAAAATGTATACCTCAGAAATAACTAAATTTCCTTGTCAATTGCATTATTATGAACTTTCATCAAATCTTGAACTGTGGTCATTTTTAAGTCTTTTGTCATTTACAGACAGTTATGAGTGTACTCTGATGCTTTTGCAAATATGTTCCTATAAAAGGGTTTCATCTTCAAGGAATTCATGGAAAGGACTCTGACAAGTACAGGTTTCTGGTAACTGACTGTACTGCTGAACTGAATGAATAAGCATTTTCAGAACTCTAATGAAAAACTGATGAACTCATAAAAGTGCTAACAAAAGATCAAGATGAAAAAAAAAATTAATTACATGGGACTGAGTGAACTGATGAGGATGATTATAATTTTTGCGACTTTCTGTTTCAATTATTAAAAAAAAATCCCACAAGGACTCAGAGGCAAAGAATATACAAATCAATTTTCATTGCGAAGTAAAGGAGCTGTTACAGTGGAGGATTACTGGACTGAATGTCAATATTATGACATAGTATGAGTGTGTTTCGTGTTTGGTAATTGCAATCATTGTTGCTTTTGTTGTGGTCATCCATTTACAATGCTTGGTGTCAGTCTATTTTATCTCTTGTAAAAATAAAATACATTTTGTGTGTGTGTGTGTGTGTGTGTGTGTGTGTGTGTGTGAAAAATAAATAAATAAATAAATAATATCAAAAAAAAACTTAATTGGAGTAAAACTAAAAAATCGTAAGTGGAAAGAAGTAACAGAAATTAAAAATTATAAAGAATCCCATGATAGGGCTTCCCTGGTGGTGCAGTGGTTAAGAATCCGCCTGCCAAAGTAGGGGACATGGGTTCCAGCCCTGGTCCAGGAAGATCCCACATGCTGCAGAGCAACTAAGCCTGTGTGCCACAACTACTTAACCTGAGCTCTAGAGCCCACGTGCCACAACTACTGAGCCCACATGCCACAACTACAGAAGCCCGCACGCCTAGAGCCTGTGCTCTGCAACAAGAGAAGCCACCGCAATGAGAAGCCCGCGCACCACAACGAATAGTAGCCCCCGCTCGCCACAACTAGAGAAAGCCCGCATGCAGCAACGAAGACCCAACACAGCCAAATAAATTAATTAATTAATTATTTTAAAAAAAGAAGAATCCCATGATGGAAGTGTTCTAAATCTGGATTGTGGTGATGGTTGCACAACTGAATTAACTAAAACTCATCTAATTTTGTGCTCTCCTATATGGTTGCCACTAGGCATGTGTGGCTATTTAAATTTAAATTTATTAAAATTGTATTATTCAGGGCTTCCCTGGTGGCGCAGTGGTTGAGAGTCTGCCTGCCGATGCAGGGGACACGGGTTCGAGCCCTGGTCCGGGAGGATCCCACATGCCGCGGAGCAACTAAGCCCGTGCACCACAACTGCTGAGCCTGCGTGTCTGGAGCCGTGCTCCGCAACGAGAGGCCGCGACGGTGAGAGGCCCACGCACCACGATGAAGAGTGGCCCCCGCTCGCCACACCTGGAGAAAGCCCTCGCACAGAAATGAAGAACCAACACAGTCAAAAATAAATAAATAAAGAAATAAATTTTAAAAAAATTGTATTATTCAGAGGAATAGAATTGAGTGTCCAGAAATAAATCCATAAACCTATGGTCAATTAAATGGTGCCAAGACTTTTCAATAAGGAAAGAATAATCTCTTCAACAAATCATTCTGGGGCAACTGAATAGCCACATGCAAAAGAGAGAAGTTGGATCCCTACCTTACACCATATATGAATATTAACTCAAAATAAACCAAAGACCTAAATGTAAGGGCTAAAACTATAAAACTCTTAGAAGAAAATATGCGAGTAAATCTTTATAACCTTTGATTTGGCAATAGAGTTTGAGATATTACATCAAAAGTACAAGTAACAAAAGAAAAAATAGATACATTTGGCATAAAAATTAAAAATGTGAACAAAAGGATACCATCAAAAGTGAAAAAACAACAAACAGAATGGGAGAAAATATTTGCAAATCATATATTTGATAAGGAATATCCAGAACACATAAAGAATTCTTGCAACTGAATAACAAAAAGACAAACAACCCAATTCCAAAACGGGCAAAGAACCAAATAGACATTTCTCCAAAGATGACATACAACTGGCCAATAAGCACATGAAAGGTGCTCAACATAATTAGTCACCAGAGAAATGCACATCAGAACCACAATGAGATGCTACTTCACACTCACTAGGATAGCTATAATTTAAAAAAAGAAAAGAAAAGAAAAGAACAAGTGTTGATGAGGATGCAGAGAAACTGGAATCATTGTACTTTGCTCCTGGGAATGTAAAGTAATAGAGCTGCTGAGGAAAACATGTTGGCAGTTTCTTTAAAAAGTTAAACATAGAATTATCACATGTCCAAACAATTCCACTCCTAGATATATACCCAAAAGAACTGAAAACAGATATTCAAACAAAAGTTGGTATGAATTTTCATACCAGCACTATTTACAATAACCAAAAGGTGGAAACAACCCAAATGTCCATCAACTGACGAATGGATAAACAAACTGTGGTACATCTATAAAAAAGAATGGAATACTGGCACATGCTGCAACATGGATGAACCTTGAAAACATTATGCTAAGTGAAAGAAGTCAGATACAAAGAGTCACATATTGTATGACTCCATTTATATGAAATATCCAGAATAGGCAAATCTAAAGAGACAGAAAGCAGATTACAGGTTGCCAAGGGTTGGGGGAAGGGGATAGGACGAGTTACTGCTTGATGGGTGTGGAGTTTTCTTTTGGGGTGATGAAATATTTTGGAACTAGATAGAGATGGTTATGTAACACTGTGAAAATAATAAATGCCAGTGAATTGTACACTTTAAAATGGTTAAAATGGCAAATTTTATATAGCATGAATTTTACCTTAATAAAAAATATTAAAAAATTTAAAAATATATTTTCTAGGTTACACTAGCCACATTTTGGGTGGCTAGTGCTGCTGATTAGACTTTGCTTATCACAGAACATTTCTACCATGTACAAATTCTATTGGAAGTACTGATATAACTGTACACTTACAATGGGTAAGTTTATGGTATATAAATTGTCCTTTGGTAAAGAGACAGGACCGTTTAAAAAAGAAACATTCCCAAGTCAAATATATTTTTAAACCATTTTTAAAAATTGAAGTATAGTTAATTTACAATGTTGTATTAGTTTTAGGTGTACAGCAAAGTGATTCAGTTATATATATAATTGAATATATACATATTCTTTTTCAGATTCTTTTCCATTATAAGTTATTGCAAGATATTGAATATATTTCCTTGTGCTTTGCAGTACGTCCTTGTTGTTTATCTATATTATATGCAGTAGTGTGTATACATTAATCCCAAACTCCTAATTTATCTCTCCCCTGCCCCCCGCCAACCCCCCACAACCATATGGTTATGGTTTTGTAACCGTAAGTTTGTTTTCTATGTCTGTGAGTCTGTTTCTGTTTTGTAAATTAGTTCATTTATATCATTTTTTTAGATTCCACTTGTAAGTGATATTGTATGATTGTCTTTGTCTGACTTACTTCACTTAATATGATAATCTCTAGGTCCCTCCATGTTGCTGCAAATGGCAAGATTTCATTCTTTTTTATGGCTAAGTAATATTCCAATGTGTGTGTGTGTGTGTGTGTGTGTGTGTGTTTACCTATATATATATATATTTTTTTCTAATTAATTAATTTATTTTTGGCTGCATTGGGTCTTCGTTGCTGCGCACGGGCTTTCTCTAGTTGCCGCGAGCAGGGGCTATTCCTCGTTGCAGTGCACGGGCGTCTCATTGCGGTGGCTTCTCTTTTGTGGAGCATGTGCTCTAGGCGTGCAGGTTTCAGTAATTGTGGGACGAGGGCTCAGTAGTTGTGGCTTGCGGGCTCTGGAGCACAGGTTCAGTAGTTGTGGCACACAGGCTTAGTTGGTCTGTGGCATGTGGGATCTTCCTGAACCAGGGCTTGAACCCATGTCCCCTGCATTGGCAGGTGGATTCTTAACCACTGCGCCACCAGGGAAGTCCAATATTTTTAAATTTTATTTATTTGGTTACTCCAGGTCTTGGTTGTGTCAGGCATGCTCCGTAGTTGTGGCATTTGTGCTCCTTAGTTGTGGCTCACAGGCTCCTTAGTTGTGGCAGGCGGCTCCTTAGTTGTGACATGCAAACTCTTAGTTGCGGCATGCATGTGGGATCTAGTTCCCTGAGCAGGGATTGAACCTGGGACCCTTGCATTGGGAGCGCGGAGTTTTAACCACTGCGCCACCAGGGAAGTCCATATGTATGTGTGTGTGTGTGTGTGTGTGTGTGTGTATATATACCACATCTTCTTTATCCATTTATCTGTTGATGAACACTTAGGTTGCTTCCATGTCTTGGCCATTGTAAATAGTGCTGCTATGAATATTGGGGTACGTGTATCTTTACAAGTTAGCATGTTCTCCAGATATAGGCCTAGGAGTGCAGGATGATATGGTAACTCTATTTTTAGTTTTTTAAGGAACCTCCATATTGTTTTCCAGAGTGGCTGCACCAATTTACATTCCCACCAACAGTGTAGAAGTGTTCCCTTTTCTCCACACCCTCTCCAGCATTTGTTATTTGTAGACTTTTCAATGATGGCAATTCTGACTGGTGTGAAGTGATACCTCATTGTAGTTTTGATTTGCATTTCTCTAATAATTAATGATGTTGAGCATCTTTTCATGTGCCTGTTGTCCATCTGTATGTCTTCTTTGGAGATCCAAAGGCAAATAGTGATCTTTTCAAAGAACCAGCTTTTGATTTCACTGATTTTCTCTATTATTTTCCTGTTTTAAATTTCATTGATTTCTGCTTATATAATATATGGTTTGCTTGCTTTAGGTTTATATTGTTTTTCTTTCTCTAACTGTCCTAAATTGGAGGCTTAGATTACTATTTTTAAATCTTTCTCTGTTTCTAATATATGAATTCAATGCTATAAATTTCTCTCTTAGCATTGCTTTCACTGCCTCCCACAGATTTTGATAAGTTGTATTTTCATTTAGTTCAAAATATTTAAAACATTTTTTGAGATATTCTTTGACTGATGTGTTATTTAGAAGTGTGTTGTTTAATCTGCAAATATTTTGGGATTTCTATTTATCTTTCTGTTATTGATTTCTACCTTAATTCCACTGTGTGAGAGGATACTTTGTATGATTTCTATTCTTTTAAATTTGTTAATGTGTGTTTTATGGCACTGAATGTGGGCTATCTTGGTGTATGTCCCATGTAAGCTTGAGAAGAATGTGTATTCTGCTGTTTCTGGATAAAGTATTCTATAAATGTCAGTTAAATCCAGTTGATTAATGATGCTGTTCAGTTCAACTGTATCCTTACTGATTTTCTGCCTATTGGATCTGTCAGTTACTAATAGAGGGGTGTTCATATCTCCAACTATAATAGTGGCTTCCTCTACTTCTCCTTGCAGTCTATCAGTTTTTGCCTCACATATTTTGATGCCCTGTTGTTAGGCACCCACACATTCAGGATTTTTATGTTTCCTTGGAGACTTGACCCCTTTATCATTAATAATTCTCCCTGATATTATTGATATTTATATCAAGATTATTGTTAATATTATTGATAGTGCCATGATAATTTTCCTCTTTCTGAAGTCAGCTTTGTCTGAAACTAATACAGCTACTCCAGTTTTCTTTAGATTAGTGTCACCATGGTATATCTTTCTCTACCCCTTTACTTTCAATCTGTATGTGCCTTTACATTTAAAGTGGGCTTCTTAGAGACAATATGGCTTTTATATATCCTCTCAGTCTCCGTCTTTTAATTGGTGTATTTAGATCATTCACATTTAAAATGATTATTGATATAATTGGATTAATATCTACCATATTTGCAACTGTTTTCGAGTCATTGCACTTGTCCCTTGTTTCTTGTCTTCCCCTCTTTTTCTGCCTTCTCTGTTTTTTTTTTTTTCTAGTTAAACAATGATTTTATTGCTTGAGTACATGGAAAAATTTATGCAACCAGGGCAGAGGCTGTGGATAACTAGTATTTCCAAATTGAGGGGGCGTGAGGGGAGGACGGGTTTGGTCTTACAGTATTGAGCCAACCTGTGACTGCAGCTCTTAATCAGAATCAGAAGGAATTTAGCATCTTTATCCTTTCTGTTTCTCTGAAGATGCTTTCGAACAGCAACAACTTTCTTAATTAAATGCTAGAGGTACTCAGGACTGTCAGGAGGAAGTCCTTTGGACTTAAGAATTCTCAAGGTTTTATTGCCTGTCATAAAACAACACCATGTGAGTCTCTCAGGATCACCCTGAGGCAGGCCCTTCTTGGCCAGTTTGTAGATCTGCTCCTTCCTGTTGTCAGAAGTTAACTTCAGCCAGGTGGGATTGCTGCGGTGGTAGGCCAGAGCCGACTGGGACAGGCCCTTCCCAGGGGCCTGCATGCAACCACGAGGGCAGCCAAAAAGAGAGCAAGGATGGGAGTGCAGGAAGCCACCCTGCACACAGGAAGTGACCCCACACAGTCCTGCTTCCTCCCATCCTGCCTTCTCTGTTTTTAATTGAGCATTTTATATTATTCCATTTTCTCTTAGCACATTAATTATACTTCTTTAAAATTTTAAAAAATGTTTGCCCTAGGGTTTGCAATACACATTTACAACCAATTTAAGTCTATTTTATTTTTAAAATTTTTTAAAAAGGATTTTATTTATTTATTTGGCTGCATTGGGTCTTGGTTGCTGTGTGCAGGATTTCTCTAGTTGCGGCAAGAGAGGGCTACTCTTCGTTGCGGTGCACGGCCTTCTCATTGCGGTGGCTTCTCTTATTGTGGAGCACAGGTTCTAGGCGTGTGGGCTTCAGTAGTTGTGGCACACAGGCTCAGTAGTTGTGGCTCGCAGGCTCTAGAGAGCAGGCTCAGTAGTTGAGGTGCATGGGCTTAGTTGCTCCACGGCCTGTGGGATCTTCCCAGACCAAGGCTCAAACCCGTGTTCCCTGCACTGGCAGGTGGATTCTTAACCACTGCGCCACCAGGGAAGTCCTTAAGTCTATTTTAAAATAACATTGTACTGCTTCATAGGTAGGACAGGTACCTTATAACAGAGTATTCCCAATTTTTCCCTCTTGTCCCTTATAATATTGCTGTCATTCATTTCACTTATTCATAAGCTATAATCAACCAATACATTATTGCTATTGTTATTTTTGAACAAGCAGTTATCTATTAGATCAATTAAGAATAACAAAAATATAAGATTTTATTTTACTTTCATTGGTTTCTTCTCTAATATTCTTCTTTCTTCAAATGTAGATCTGAGTTTCTGATCTATATATTCTATAGTTCTGTATATATGATCTATATATTCTTCTCTCTGAAGAGCTTCTTTTAACATTCCTTGCAAGGGCAGGATGACTGGTGATAAATTCCCTTGCTTTTCTTTGTCTGAAAAAGCCTTTATTTCTCCTTCACTTTTTAAAAACATTAAATAATTAATTTATTTTTATTTTATTATTTTTTTATTGGGGTATAGTTGTTTTACAATGTTGTGTTAGTTTCTACTTCTCCTTCACTTTTGAAGGATAATTTCACTGGACACAGTATTCTAGTTTGGTGGCTTTTGTTTTTGGTTCAACACTTTAAATATTTCACTCTATTCTCTTCTCGCTTGCATGGTTTTTAAGGAGAAGCCTGATGTAATTCTTATCTTTGTTTCCTATAATTAAGGTGATTTTTTCCTCTGGCTTCTTTCAGGATTTTTTCTTCTAAAGGCAAGTATCAGATAGATTTGTCTAAACAAAAATAAAAAATTTTATTATCAAGAAAGACAAAGCAAAGTGAATGCCACAATGATAAAGACAAAGGACAGGGGTCTGGCAGAATGGGAGGCCACAGGGTAAGGAAGGTGCTGGGAAGCTTCCAGGACACTGGGCATTGCTGTGTTGGGGCTGGGTGGGACCACAAAGCACTACGGCCTAGCCTGCTCTGGTAATCATGACATTTGATGATGTGGCCTCATATTTTTTGGAGCAAGAGTGGGAGATCCTGGAGACGTAGCAGAAGGAAATATATCAGCAAGTAATGAAGATCCATTATGAGACTCTTGATTCTCTGGGTTATGTTTTTCCCAAGCCAGATTTGATCACTTGGATGGAATAAGGGAGAATGTTATTAATCAGAGACCAGGGGGGGAAAAGAAAGACAAAGGACAAACTGGAAAAATACTTTCAATGGTGGACAAATGGTTAATAGTTTTAATATATAAAGAACTCTTACTAATAAATAAGATAAAGCTAAATGTTGTGAAAGAAAAATAAGCAAAGAACAGGAAAAGGAAACTCATAAAAAGAAGAAATTAAAATGGCAAATAAACATAAGTCACAAAAAAATCTTTGGTAACTGAAAATGAAATTAATTCAAAAAGGAGACATATTTTTAACCTTTCAGGATTAGCAAAGATTTGAAAATGTTTGTTGCATATGGAGAAAGGGTACTGTCATAATTGATTGATGGCATGTATACTGTTATATTTCTGGAGGGTAATTTAGCAAATTTTATTAAATTCCTCCAAAACATCAACTTCTTTGATTCAGCAATTTTACTTCCAGGAATTTTTCCTCAGGAAATAATTGAACAAATATACAAAGATGTATGTATAAAGCTGTTTATCAAGGTAGTGTTTATAATTGTAAAAAATTGGCAACAGCCTGACTGTTCAAAAAGTGTTTTTTTAAGTTGATTTTAAAAATAAAAGAATGAGAAATCAGAGACAGAGGGAAAAAAATAGTTTGAAATAAGCAAACAATCCTTATAATAAAGACTTGTCTTCCTAAGTAGCAGCTCCCTTCACAGATAAAGAATAGAAGGGGGCAGGGTTTCCCTGGTGGCGCAGTGGTTGAGAGTCTGCTTGCCAATTCAAGGGACACGGGTTCGAGCCCTGGTCTGGGAAGATCCCACGTGCCGCAGAGCGGCTGGGCCCGTGAGCCACAATTACTGAGCCTGCGCTGTTGGAGCCTGTGCTCCGCAACGAGAGAGGCCACGATAGTGAGAGGCCCGCGCACCGCGATGAAGAGTGGCCCCCGCTTGCTGCAACTAGAGAAAGCTCTCACACAGAAACGAAGACCCAACACAGCCATAAATAAATAAATTAATTAATTAATTAATTTTAAAAAAAAGTTAATTTAAAAAAAAAAAAGAATGGAAGGGGCAGAGTACAATGTGACATCCTGTACATATGACACCCTTACCTCTCTGAAGACCCAGAAGTTTGCACTCCTGACAAAATGGGGCCTAGCTCCTTGGTTCCACAAACACACATTACCCTCTCCCTTTCTTTACATAACATTACCCACTGTTCCCTTTGATGACTGGAAATGTAGCTCCTCCATTCAAAAACATCTAGTTGAGACAGTGGGAGAAGGTCTCCAGGTGCATCAGTCTGACCCTGGGAAAACTGGTAATAGCAGAATGTTGCTTCTCTGGGTAAGGGAGTTGGGCAAGGGAAATCAGAGAGTAGAGTAGATACTCAATAAATCCTTGGATGCAGCCAAGGCAGCCAGCATTAGACCTCAGCATGCCGAGTTCCATCCTGGCCCTCTTTAGTGGAACTGACTACCTACAGAAACAGGGAATAGAAATTCAGGGCAAAGCCTATCTACCTGGAATTTTCCCATATCACTTCTCATTTTGTACTAACTCCACTACTCATGGCTGTCACATTCCCAAATCCTCTAACCTTCATTTATCTGCAGCCTTTGGCTCCTAGGCCTCACATCAGTTGCCTGTGACTATGAAGACCCTTTTCAGGTAAGCCACTCCAGCCTGGCTGGACCACTTGGCCTCCTGGCATTCCCTCCCCAGCATTAACCAGGGAAACTACAACGTGCCACTCCCATGTTTCTCCCCAGTGTTTGTGGGCCCACATAACCCATCTCAACCTCTCCTCCACCTCAGGATAGAGGGATCAGAAACAAAGGGATACATTTACTAGGTCAAAGAATGTTAGACTTAGAAGGGATAGTGTTCATCATTTAGCAAAATCAACCTTATTTAAACTGAAATGACTTGCTTACAGTCACACAGCTAATTCCAATGTAATGTGGTACCTGGGTGCCAGGATGGTCCTTTTAATTTTAATTTATTAAAAAATTTTAAAGCAATTCCTAAGATTCCATAGGAAAGATGACATTCTATTTGATCTATAAGTACACCCAGGTATGATTCACCCTAAATGGAAATGGACCACAGGACTAGTTCAGGTCTTTGTTTCTCTTATAAGGAGGATGGAAATGTCCCATTTCTTTTTCAAAGCTGTTACATGACCCTCCTTTTGGGGAGAATGAAGCAAGTGTAGTGGGGTCCCAGCCTGGAAGCTGATGTCCAGGGCGGCCAGGAGCAGAGAGAGGCAGAATGAAAGTACAAAAACATTTCTAAGAGGACGCTCAGGGTCCAGCCAGCAAAAGCTCCGTCTCTTTGTGAAAGGGAAGCAGAACCCAAAGGGCAAGGGCCAAGTAAACACAGGAGCAGACTGTGGTTATTGAGGTTGGGAGTTGTGGAGAAGAGGGCTGTGACAGATGTAAAAGGGGATTTGAGGTGAGAAGAGCTAGGGTGTAGTTGGATGAATGGGTGAATATGGTTGGAGTATGAACTCCTTCATGGATGCTGACGGAAGGTGTTGGGGGAGCTGACCTAATTAAAAGCTACAAAGGGGGAGATGTAGAAAACCACCTAGTTGTGAACCTCCCACCTGCAGTCAGAGAACACAGCAAGACCTGATGACCCAACTGAATGTCTCACAGAGCCCAATATTGTAGACAGTTATATAAAGACTTCAAACAGTGAAAACATTCTCCAGACTTCTTCTTCCCGGTACTGCCCTAGCCACAATGCCCCAGAGCGGTGTAGGCACAAGTTCCCCCATAATCCTTAAAGCACTGAACATCTCACCATTCTTTCTGACTCAACCATGGAAAATCCGTCCCATTATTTTTCCTGAAACCAGATTCCCTAAATGTCTGTACGACCAGTGTTAAGTTACCCTACTCAGACCCCTGGGGTCAGCTTTGCCTTTCTCTTTTTCATTCATTCATTCATTCATTCATTCAGTTAACATTATTGAGCCCTTACTACATCAGGTACACTGTGCAAGGTTCTGGGATACACAGTAGTCAGTAAAACAGGCTGATGTTTGCCTCATGGGATGTACAGTACAGTCAAGCACTCACCAAATCATATTGATTCCACCTTCATAATGATGGTCATGTTGATTCTTTTCTTTCTACCACCATTCCAGTTCAGTGCTGCAGCACCCTGTACCGGAACTTTTCCAGAAACCTTCTGTCTTTCTCCCTGTTTACATTATTTCCTGCACTCTAATCTATCCTATATTCCACCCATTCCTAAATATGATAGACCATCAGAAACACATGAGGTTTATAAATGTAGATTCCTGGACCTTAGCCCAAACCTACTGAATAAGAAAGGTGGTAGGTCCCAGAATCTCTATATTTTTTAAAGCTAACTCTATGATTTTGATGCACAGCCAGGTTTGGGAACCATACCACTACCAAACACAATTCCACTTGGTCAGAATTCTTCAGGAAATCCTCATTGTCTGCAGAATAAACTAAAATATTAGCCTGGCATTCAACATTCCAATCTATCTATTCCAGTTTTCTTTTACTAAAATTCTCGTCTACCTTTAATTATGTGACCTTGAGAAAATCACTGAAATAGGCAAGTACAAAATCAAGGGCACAGTCTTTATTTGTTATCCTGTGCTACAAAAACTTTTCTGCAACTCGTTTTTTAAAAAATTGAAGTAATAATGTATTTACTTCCCTTTCCAAATGCCATTTTGGTGGTGAGTTTTGTCCCCCATCCTTTGTTCCTTTTCTCTCCTGTTTCCCCTTCCTTCTGCTTGGTGGTTCTCTTCCTGATCTTTTTCTCATTTAAATAGTCATGCTCACATTTGCTAAAGCAAACTAGTTCATTCTTATGTTGTTAATCACAAAGTATTTACATGTATTTACAATGAACAAATACATGTTCCTTGTAAAAAAATTTTAATAACAAGGAAGAAAAATACAATAAAAAGTGAAAGTGCCCTCTCTCCTTCCACTCTGAGCCACTCCGCAGAGGTAACCTCTATTAACAGTTCAGTAATGCAAAGTTCTCAAACATTTCTTATATTCCCATTTTCTGTAGGGATTTTGTACCAACTCTCTGCCTTGGTCCTACCCTCCCAAACTCATCTGTCTCTGTGTTGGCTCAGATCAGGTTTTCTCCCTGGCTTCGGCATCCATCCATGTCTTGCAACCCACTTGAGGACATCCAGGACAATTGCTCCTCTCCATTTACCTTCTTTCTGACTACAAGGAAGAGGCTGACTAGTCATGCACTATTATTTTCCCAACTTCCTTTCAAAAAGTATTTTAATTGCTGTTAAAACTCTTCCTTCTGCTATCACCTATTTTAGGGTCCCCTGTTGTTTTGGGGAACATGCCTTTCTGCAGTGCACTTTACCAACAGGCAGAGAAGGTAGCTGACTGCTGAGATGATTTTCTGAGTCCTAGAAAGATTCTCCATCACTCTTCTTCCCAAATATTTCCTCTGCCAGAGGCCAAGCTTTGAAATCCTTCCAAAATTTTTTTTTTATAACAGCCTTACTGAGATACAATTCCCATTGCGTATCTTTAAAGTGTACAGTTCAATGGTTTTTAGTATATTCACAAACTTGTGCAACTATGACTACAATAAATTTTAGAACACCTTTGTCATCCCAAAAAGAAACCCCATACCCATTAGCAGCCACACTTCATTTTCCCTCAAACCTCTCCGCCCTAGAAAACCACTGATCAACTTTCTCTCTTTATAGACTTGCATATTCTGGATATGTGGTTTTTTGGAGACTGGCTTCTTTCAGTTACCATAATGTTTTCAAGGCTTATCCATGCTGTAGCATGTATTAGTACTTTGTTCATTTTTATTATTGAATAATATTCTATTGTATGAATAAATCACTTTGTATTTATCCACTCATCAGTTGATGGACATTTGGGTTTTTTCCACTTTTTGGCTACTATGAATAATGCTGCTATGACCATTCATGTACATATTTTTATATGGACATATGTTTTTATTTCTCATGGATATGTACTTAGGAGTGGGATTGCTGGGTCATACGGTAACACTATGTTTAACATTTTGAGGAACTGTACCACAGTCCCACCAGTAGTGTATAAGGGTTCCAATTTCTCCACATTTTTACCAACTCCTGTTATTTTCCATTTTTTAAGTAGTCATCCCAGTGGGTAGGAAGTGGTATCTCATTGTGATTTTGATTTGCATTTCCCTAATGACTAATGATGTTAAACATCTTTTTATGTGCTATTGGCCATTTTTACATATTCTTTGGAGAAACGTCTATTCAGATCCTTTACCCATTTTTAATTAGATTATTTGTTTTTTTATTATTGAGTTGCAGGAGTTCTTTTTGTTTGTTTTGCTTTGTTTTGCTTTCGCTTGTTTTTCTTTATGTATGTATGTATGTATGTATCTAGATACAACTTACTTATCAGATATCTGATTTGCAAAATTTTCTTCCATCCTGTCAGTTGTCTTTTTACTTCCTTGATGATGTCCTTTATTAAGGCACACAGGTTTTAAATTTTGATGATGTCCCATTGATCTCTTTTTTTCTCTTGCTGTTTTTGCTTTTGGTGTCATATGAAAGAAATCAGTGACAAATCCAAGGTAATGAAGATTTACATCTATTTTAGAGGGCCAAGAAATAAACCCATACACCTATGGTCAATTAATACTTAACAAAAGTGGCAAGAATATACAGTGGAGAAAAGACAGTCTCCTCAGCAAGTGGTGTTGAGAAACCTGGACAGCCTCACATAAATTAGTGAAGTTAGAACACTCCCTTACACCATATACAAAAGTAAACTCAAAATGGTTTAAAGACCTAAATATAAGATATGACACCATAAAACTCCTAGAACATAGGCAAAACATTCTCTAACATAAATTGTAGCAATGTTTTCTTAGATCAGTCTCCCAAGGCAAAAGAAATAAAAGCAAAAATAAACAAATGGGACCTAATCAAACTTAAAAGTTTTTGCACAGCAAAGGAAACCATCAAGAAAACAAAAAGACAACCTACAGAATGGGAGAAAATATTAATGTGAAAGACAAGGGGTTAATTTCCAAAATATACAAACAGCTCATACAACTCAGTATCAAAAAACCAAACAACCCAATCAGAAAATGGGCAGAAGACCTAAACAGACACTTCTCCAAAGAAGACATACAGCTGGACAACAGGCACATGAAAAGATGCTCAACGTCACTAATTATTAGAGAATTGCAAATCAAAACCACAAGGAGGTATCACCTCACACTGGTCAGAATGGTTATCATCAAAATGTCTACAAATAATAAATGCTGGAGAGGGTGTGGAGAAAAGGGAACCATTCTACACTGTTGGTGGGAACATAAATTGGTACAGCCACCATGGAAGTTTATGGAGGTTCATTTAAAAACTAAAAATAGGGCTTCCCTGGTGGCGCAGTGGTTGAGAATCTGCCTGCCAATGCAGGGGACACGGGTTCGAGCCCTGGACTGGGAAGATCCCACATGCCGCGGAGCAACTGGGCCCGTGAGCCACAACTACTGAGCCTGCGCGTCTGGAGCCTGTGCTCCGCAACAAGAGAGGCCACGATAGTGAGAGGCCCGCGCACCGTGATGAAGAGTGGCCCCTGCTTGCCGCAACTAGAGAAAGCCCTCGCACAGAAACGAAGACCCAACATAGCCAAAAATAAATAAATAAATAAATATTAAAAAAAAAAAAAAAACTAAAAATAGAGCTATCACATGATTCAGCAATGTCACTTCTAGGCATATATCTGAAAAAGACAAAAACTCTAATTTGAAAAGATACATGTACCCCAATATTCATAGCAGCAGTATTTACAGTAGCCAAGAAATGGAAGCAACCTAAGGGTCCATCAACAGAGGAATGGATAAAGAAGATGTGGCATATATATATAATAGAATATTACTCAGGCATAAAAAAAGAGTAAAATGTTGCCATTTGCAGCAACATGGATGGACTTAGAGAATATCATACTAAGTGAAGTAAGTCAGACAGAGAAAGACAAATATTATATGATACCACTTATAAAGACAAATATTATATGTGGAATCTAAAAAATGATACAAATGAAGTTATCTACAAAACAAAAATAGACTTGCAGACATAGAAAACAAACTTATGGTTACCAAAGGGGAAAGGGAGGTGGGGAGGGATAAATTAGGAGTATGGGATTAACAGGTACACACTACTATATATAAAATTGGTAAGCAGCAAAGATTTACTGAAATACAGGGAACAATATTCAATATCTTGTAATAACCTATAATGGAAAATATTCTGAAAAAAAATATAACTGAATCACTTTGCTGTACATGTGAAACTAACATAATATTGTAAATCAACTATACTTCAATTAAAAAAAGATTTACATCTATTTTTTCTTCTAAGAGTTTTAGACTCTTAGTTCTTACATTTAGGTCTTTGATTCACTTTGGGTTAATTTTTGTATATGGTGTGAGGTAGGGTTCCAACTTCATTTTTTTTGTATGTGGCTATTCAGTTGTCTCAGCATCATTTGTTGAAGAGATTATTTTTCTCCATTGAATTGTCTTGGTACCCTTGCAACAAGTTAAAAAGGCAGAACACCATAAAATTCTACATTTTCAGAATTGGAAAGGATATTAGGAATCTGTACTGGTCAGGCTTCTTAGTTGTAGACCATAGAATGCATTTTAGCTATTTTAATTGGGAAGGCATTTATTAAATCATTGTTGGAAGGAAAAGAGGCAGGAGCTCAAGGTCAGAGGTTCTCAAACTTGGTTGCACATTTAATCACCTGGGAGCAAATGCCCATATTATACCCTGTACCATATATCAGACTGTCTGGAGTAGAATCCAGGCGTCAATTAAAAAAAAAAATCTCCTCATGTGATTCCAATGCATGGTCAAGATTGAGAATCAGTACTCTAGACTGAGCTCCTAGAAATAACATCTAGAACCACACTGCTGAATTTGCCTGGTGAGGGAGCTGCTGCCATTACAGACCTCAGAACAACGCAGCTTCTTCCATAATCTGCAAGCTGCAGCACCACTGACAATCTCAGGAAGTCACCTGTACTAGTGCTAGCAAAAATGGTCTCTCAGTGCCCAGGCTGTTTCTTTAGGTAGCTCTTTCTGAATCAAAGTCTCACACAAGTGCGTTTGAATGTTAGAACCTATCACATGGTCACATCTAGCAGCAAAGAAATCTAGGAAAATTGTTTATTTAGACTTTTCAGTGGGAAGATGGGATTCACAATGTGTAGAACTATTCAAATATGATGTGAATGTTAAAAAAAGTTTTGGAGTAACCAAGAAAAGACAAATGTCTACTATAGGGTCAATTGATTGGTTACAAATCTGGACATGAGTCAGAGACACCTGGGGGAACTTTGCAATAATAAAGATTCTCAGGCCACAACCCTGGAGAAGCTGATTCAATAGGCTTGTGTGGGTTCTGGATTCTGCCAGGTTTGGGACTTTTGAGAGTCCAACCTCCCTCCCTCTTCGAATGTTTGCCCTCCAATCAGAAGCATTTCACTTCCAATTTGAGATAAGGCTTAATCTGCGCATGTCTCCAGAGAAGCAACAGAGTGATGCAGACTCACAATAAAGTGTCAAAGACCAAATAGAGCCTTTGGCTAGGATCTTAATCATAGGAATGGTGTGAGGAAAGGGTTCTAGACTGGTGAGTATTAGGGATATGGTATTTCTTGATTCTGTAGGATGACCATTATCCACCCTTGGGAGAACTGTATAGTTTGAAAAGTCATTTTCAATATTTGAAGGCAAATAAAAACAATCCCTTATTATTTTCATAATGAAAACAACTGCAAGTAAAGCTAGGTAAAATTTTCCAGGCTGGTGGGGTTATGTAGAAGGTAATAATTTCTAAGTGGGAGTATGTGTATGTGATTTTTATATTTATCTGAATAAGGCATGTGTTCAAAAAAGTTGGGTAACACTACCCTAAACCATCTGGCCCTTCCTTTTTGATGAAGAGGTGTGAGTGAATTCAAAGCAAAGTGGGAGGGGAGCCCTCTCATGGCCATGTACTCCAACAGCTGCCCCTTGCACCCAGCAAATGAAGTGCTTCTAAAAGATTATAATTTTAAAGTACTCTCTAGAGTCTTCAATGTACAACTTTTAAAAATTACTAGACCACCCAGCTCTAGTAGCCCAGGTGACCATCACATCTTATTTAATGTGCTGTATATTCACCATGTCCTGGGTCAGGGCCACTACAAATCACACGTTCCCGGAAAGCACATTGCTTTTTATCAACAGCTTGATTTACAACCAGCAAAAATCCATAGCCCGCTGTGACCCTTCTAAAAAGCCTGCCTTTCACACCTTGTCCTCTTCAGAGGGAATAAAACACCCTCATTTCTTCTATCAGCGCATTGGCTAGAAACACTACCTGGACCGTTTATTTGAGAGAGGCTTGTGTGTAGGGGAAAAGGCCCGGAAGATAGAGAGCTGATCTCACAATGCAGCCGAGACCAATAATGTAGCAGCCTATTCTCTGCAGTGAAAACGGGAATAGGGATTTGTACGCATTCATAAAGGCAGCTTAGGCTGGCAGACAGCTTGTTCTGAACCTTACTCCTTCTTATAACCTCTCCCCATATATTTTCATGACCTCATGGCTGTTATGTCATGAGGTGGAGGTACAGGGAGGGAAGATTGGCCAGAAGAATAAATCAGTTACATATTAAATTTTCTGGAAAAAAGAATCCCTAGCAATTTGATAGGTCCTTGACAACACCTATTAAACTGAATCTTTTAAGAAAAACGGAGTTACCTATGGTGTGTTGTTTCCTCTGTGTTTGGCTAACTGTGAATCCGGCAGCTAGCAGAAAATCATAGTTAAAAGGAATCCAAATCAAACCAGATCTCCTCTATCACTCATGGCTGCTTCAGTAAAGCTCACATTATACCAAAAAATCAAGTGTTCATTGCAGAATCAGGGTGCAGGACAGCTTTTCTTTATACAGTCTAAACAGGAGCTGTGATGAATTAACTTTTAGTTGCTTGTGATTAGATAGGGAGTCTGGATGAATACTTCCTGGAGCTGGAAGCATGGTGTTGAAGTGGAAAGCAGTTTACTATAGCAGTAGGACAAAGAAAAGGAGAAGCTGTGGCAGCCGGCACACTCCCGACCACTGCTCTGAGAGCTAGGAGGTTCAGGTGACTTGTGATAGATTCCTGTTCCCTCAGAAGCGGAGGAAAGAAGCTGCCACCTCTGGATAAACTTACAACAGCATTATAGCACGTCTCAGGTATAGAAACGCAAACACAGCATTATAGGAGACCCTGTAAAATGTCAGGAAATATTGATTGGCAAAGACTGAAATGAATGCTAACACTCACATCGGGTAGGATGTAGTGACACAGACGTATTCATACAGTGCTAGTGGGAATATAAATTGCTACAGTCTTTCTGGAGGGCATTTAAGCAGTTTTGTAAAAACTTTAAATGTGCATTTCCTTTGACCCAGAAATTTCATTCTAGGATTTTCTTGAACAACTAAACAAAGATGTGTGTACAAGGATGTTCCTCCCAGTGTTTTTATAATAGGAAACTACCTCAGTAGAGAATTGTTAAGTACACCATAATGCATCCACACAAAAGCACACTATGTAACCATTACAAATAATGCCTGAAAAGACATCCAGAAAAATGTTAAGAGGTTTCTCTGCTTGGTAAAATTTCAGAATTTTTTTTAAATGACGGGAAAGGAAACAAATTCAAGAACTACTTGCCCTTCAATACTTGCAAAATAAAGCTGTTTCCTTCTTCAATATTAGGACCCCACCTATGAGGTACCTATGATTATGGATAAAGAAAGATATTTGCTGCATTTTTCCTATTTAAAATAGAAGGCTTGTGTAATTAGCTCTCAACCCATGAAGTTTAGAGGACAACAGAGAGGTTTTTTTTAAAATAAATTTATTTATTTTTGGCTGCGTTGGGTCTTCGTTGCTGTGCATAGGCTTTCTCTAGTTGCGGTGAAGGGGGGCTGCTCTTCGTTGCAGTGCGCGGGCTTCTCATTGCGGTGGCTTCTCTTGTCGTGGAGCTCGGGCTCTAGGCACACGAGCTTCAGTAGTTGGGGCACGTGGGCTCAGTAGTTGTGGCTCACGGGCTCTAGAGCGCAGGCTCAGTAGTTGTGGCGCATGGGCTTAGTTGCTCTGCGGCATGTGGGGTCTTCCTGGACCAGGGCTCAAACCCATGTCCCCTGCATTGGCAGGTGGTTTCTTAACCACTGCACCACCAGGGAAGTCCCAATAGAGAGTTTTGTTAAGGGAAAACTTTCTAGAGATTTTGTGTTTATTCATAGAATAAATGTTCATGCAATGAATGAATGAATGAAGTGAATGCTTTGTAGAGATAAAAGGGACAAGAGAAGCCATCCAAATTCTCATTCTGCAAATGGGGTGCTTGAAGTCGGCAACTAGAGACTTACATAGCTAGAGATAGATGTACACACCTGGCAACTGGTAGTGTACCAGTGCACCCAAAAATGCCAAGGTCCATTGTGACTTCACAAGATCATGAGAGATCTGTGATTTCTCAGGTCCCTTCCACCTCTGGGTCGCCAAGTTCTGTAAGGGCTACTTGGATGTGATGACTAACTATTGGCAAGATGCTGTTTAAGGCTGTGGTTTAACATGGAGCTACTGATAACCATAGTACTTTATGCATGGGTGGTGCCAATAAATTCTTGGCCACTGGTAATCAGGATGAGGATGCTGTTTCTTCTGCCCTGGGAAGGGACACACTGAGCGTCCTTTACCCCATGTCCAGGTCCCCTGTGACTGTAGTCACTGAAAGTACAGTCAGGGTGAGGTTGTAGTTTGTAGCTTAGAAAGCACAGTTTTCTCTTTCCTGCTAAAGGACCTAGCCCCGGCAAAGTTGTGGGATATGTGGTTTTAGACGCCGTTAGTGTTTTTTTCAGTGTTCCTCTTCTCCACCTGTTGCTTTTCCTACATCTTTCTCTTCCTATGTTTGCCAAAAACCTCCTAGGCACCTATCCTATGTCCATCTCAAAGGACCATAAATGGCATTAAATAAATCTATGATTTCTATACCACATTAAAAAGTGTTTCATTATAGAAAATCTCAAATATACACAAAACTAGCAATAATGCCTATGTCCCCATTACTTGGTCTCATCAATTGTCAAAATTTTGCCAGCCTTATTTCAACTATTCCCTCTCTCAACATTTTTTGGGGGGAGTATTTTAAAGCACACCCCAGACTTCATATTATTTCCCCTTTAGAATGAATCTCTAACTGAGAAGGAATTTCTAAAAACACAATCACTATGCTATTAGTTCACAAACAAATTAATAATAATTCCTTAATGTCATCTAATACTCAATTCGTGTTCAAGGTTCACCAACTGCCTCAAAAATGTATTTCTATAATCAATTTGATTGACTCAGGATCAAAACAAGGTCTATACATTGCATTTGGTTGGTATATTTCCCAAGTCTTTTAAAAATCTATCTATCTATCTATCTATCTATCTATCTTTGAGGTGAAACTCACCTAACATAAAATTAATCATTTTTTTTAACAGGGTCTTGGGTCATGAGACCAAGGACATGTAAGTTTATTTTATTTTTTTAATTTTTGGCCACGAAGCATGTGGTATCTTAGTTCCCCCACCAGGGATCGAACCCACGCCCTCTGCATTGGCAGTGCGGTGTCTTAACCACTGGACCACCAGGGAAGTCCCTAAAAATTAATCATTTTAAAGCAAACAAATCAGTGGTATTTAGTGCAGCCACAATTTTTTGTAACCACCATCTCTATCTAGTTCTAAAACATTTTCATCATCCCAAAAGGAAACCCAGAACCCCCTTAAGCAGTTGCTCTCTTTTTCCACCTCCTACCAGCACCTGGCAACCATCAATCTGCATTCTATTGCTATGAATCTCCTTGTCCTGAATATTTCGTAAGATGGAATCATACAACATGTGACCCTTTGTGTCTGACTTTTTTTCCCCTGAGCATAATGTTTTCCAGGTTCATCCATGATGTGGCATGTGTAAGTACTTCATTCCTTTTTACGGTCAAATAATATTTCATTGTGTGAATATACCACAATTTGTTTATCCATTCATTTGTTGATGGGCATTTGGGCTGTTTTCATCTTTGGCTATTTTGAACAATGCTGCTGTGAACATGCTTGTGCATGTATCTGTTTGAGTACCAGTTTTCAATTCTTTTGAATATATACCCAGAAGTGTAATTGCTGGGTCGTATAACAAATTTATGCTTAACTTTTTGAGGGACTGCCAAACTGGTTTCACAGGGACTGCACCATTTTACATTCCTACCAGCAATGTATGAGAGTACCAATTTCTCCACATCTTGCCAACACTTTCTATTTTTTACTTTTTTATTATAGCCTTCCTAGTGGGTGTGAAGTGGTATCTCATCGTGTGTTTGATTTGCTTTTCCCTAATGACTAATGACTTTGAGCTTCATTTTATGTGCTTCTAGGCTATTTGTACATCTTACTTGGAAAAATGTCTATTCAAGTCTTTTGTCCATTTTTAAACTGGTTTGTCTTTTTGTTATTGTTGTAAATTTTTAAAAATCTAGTATTTTCCCTGCCCCTGATCTCCTTTCCATTCTATGTATTTGTTGAACAAACCAGGTCATTTGTCCTGTAGAATTTCCCTCATTCTGTATTTGGCTGACTATTTTCACCTGGTGTAATTTAACTTGTTTCTCTATCCCCTTATTTCCTGTAAACAGATACTTTGGAACTAGAGGCTTGATTAGATTCATTTTGTTGTGGTTGTTGTTGTTTTGTGGAGATACTTCATATGTGGTCTTATGTCCTTCCTACTGCATTACATGGAGAAGCACATAATGCCTCATTGTCCAGTTTTTAGTTATCCAAACTGTATATTGAGGAACTCTAAGGTTCTGCAGTGTTACTTATGGGGCCTTGCACATGTTTAATTCAAATTTCATTAAAAATATACAATTGACTATTGTTTTTCTGGATTTCTTCAGATTGAAGAGGAAGCCAAGTAGGTAAGCCCCAGTCCTCCACACAGCTTCAGCCAGAGTCACTTTAGTTTTGTATATTGGAGTTCTAGGTAAGATTTAATTAGAAAAACACATTAATTTTTAAAAATATGGAATAAAATGAACATGGTAATAAAATGAATTCCTTCTAAAATGTTAGCTGATTGTGTGACCCTTTCTAGAGGTATTTATGTCATAACTGGGGACTTTGGAAGCCAGAAAAGCCTTAAGACTCAATGGAAAAATAAAAAGTTCTTTAATGCAAGTAATGGGTGCATCTGGAGGGAGACAGAGCAGAGTCTTCCTGGTGACCCTTGAATTATACATCATTATAATTATACATTACTGTTGTAATGTCCCCAAATCTAAGGGTGCCTCCCATTCATCTATGTTTTTGCCTCATTAAATGAAAATGGATTTGAATAACAGAAACTCACATTTTAAAAAAACTTTTTATTTATTTATTTTTATTTATTTTTGGCAGTGTTGGGTCTTTGTTGCCACGCGCGGGCTTTCTCTAGTTGCGGCGAGTGGGGCTACTCTTCATTGTGGTGTGTGGGCTTCTCATAGTGGTGGCTTCTCTCGTTGCAGAGCACGGGCTCTAGGTGTGGGGCTTCAGTAGTTGTGGTTCGCGGGCCCTAGAGCGCAGGCTCAGTAGTTGTGGTGCACGGGCTTAGCTGCTCTATGGCATGTGGGATCTTCCTGGACCAGGGCTCGAACCCGTGTCCCCTGCACTGGCAGGTGGATTCTTAACCACTGTGCCACCAGGGAAGTCCCTAGAAACTCACATTTTAAAGTCGAGCCTAAAGCTTTATGAGAGGACTATGGTTCAAAATGGAAGGTGTGTGAGGTGGGAATGGCTGAGAATCTGGCAATTGCCCCTGGTGTGGTATATAGATGTCCTTTGGGTGTCTTTTGCTGAAAAGATCTCTAATTCTGGTCATAAGAAAAAATCCTCCATCTTTCTGACACAGAACATACACATTCTCTGCGATACCTTAAATCAATACCTGATCATCCACCAGATGCTTTTCCTAGCATTCCATTAAAATCGAGCTCCTCTCTATAACTGGATGTTGAACACATCAAGGTGATGGATAGCCCATCAGTCCCTTATCCCCAGGACTTTGGAGACAAAGTCTTCAGTCTTCTTGTGGTTAAAAGGAGATTTATGAAACTTTGCCTCAATTCTAGTTTAATCCCCAAGTGTCTTGCTTTTTAATCATCAAAGAATTGTAAAGTCTGCCCTTCACGGAACTAGGAACAGCAGGACGGACACACAGCTGGATCCCATTGCAGGCAGATGGGGAGAGCACTGAGACCACATATTTCCTCTGAGATGAGAAGACTCCAGTTCCGATTATCCTGTTCCTCTGCTCTGTAGTATTGCTTCTGGAATAGAAGATCTTGCCAGTAGAACAAACGCTTTAGCTAGAGTCTACTTATGTTATCATTACTATCATCATTATCATCATCATCATCATCATCATGCCTATATTCCAACATAATGTTGGAAAAGAGGGGCAATTACTTCCCCTCTTTACCTTCTGAAGCTGATTTTAAAAGGGCTACAGAAACAAGGGAAGAAAAACAGCCAATCCAAGGCTTGGATCAGCTGCTGTCCCCGCAAACTCCAAATTTACTGTAGAAACTCAATGACCTTTCTGATTGCCCTGACAGAATTCTCATGAATTGTCCATGAAGATTTGGATTAAATTTTACCAGCTTTTATACAAACTGATAAAAAGAATATATATAATAACAGTGACTTTTTAGACACAAATGTCAAGGTTTATCAACTCCCAAGCCCTTTCCCCAACTAATAGGTTTCAGGGTGATGATTGCAAGCCAAGGACAAAGATACTGTTGGAAGGAAGGTTGAACTCAATCACACACAGAAAATGAAGCTGCACAAGAGGCCTTCTAGAGGGCCTCCTCCCTGTTCATCAGGCCACATCCCTTTTGGTATAGAAACCATACCTGTATGTATGGGTTTAGATGTAAAATGTTCATTATGGTGAACAACTGGAGAGAACCTAAATGCTCAACAGTGGGAAGACAGGGAAGTATAACTGCATTTTGAAACATTAAAAAAGATGCTGCATAAAATTGATTGATGTGGGAAGATGCTCATGATAAATTAGTTGAAAAATAAGGCAGGGGAAATTTTACATATTTATAATTTTTCTTTTTAGTTTTGGATATTTTTAGTCTTGAAGGAATTATATGTGCTTTATTTGGGAGGAGAAGGGAGGTTCTATTCTAAGCCTTTTTGTATATTTGCATGGATTGGCTTAGCAGATTAGCTCCCAGTGGAAGGCACAGACATCTTGGACCAATGGGAATAGATAGAGAGTGAAAATGTTTCAACTTGGGAAGAAGAGAGGAAGGACAAGCCTAGATGACCTTGGAGTGGCCTGAGTACTGCCTGAGAAAAGGGGTAGGTGGCAGATGGGCCAGTGAATAGAATAAATGAAGGCTTGATTTGATGCACCAGACTCCAAGCTTTGAGCTATTCACAGTTTGGTTACATACCACCAACATGAGTGTGAGTGGAATAATGTCAGGGCCCAGCCCTGACATAAGGTGGGATAGGAGTGATGTTGTAATGTTTCTGGTTTTGTTGTTGTTATTTTAGCCTTTTAATCTGCTTTCTTTACCTGCATGGCTCTGAGTGAGGAGACTTGACAGTCCTCTGCATATCCCAGGAGTGAGATTTTAAACATCAGTTTGACGGAAAAAAATGGGTTCACGTAGACAGAGGATGATGATGGGGACACCAAACATATGGATCTTCTTTTCAAGTGGCAGCTCACCGCCCTAAATGCACTGCCCCAGGTAGAAACACAGGTTAAGATTCAGAGGCTAACATCAAAGATAGGGTGCTTTTTTTCTACAGGTTAAAAAGCAACTTGCGGTGTTACTGCAAATATATCTGAAAGGTGTTGGCAACTTCAAGGGAATTCATTAGGAGATTTCCCCACTAAAGCTCCTGGAAGTTTACTAAATGCACAAAGGTGCTTTTATAAAAGTAGGACCAGGAGGCATTTTAGTACAGACCTCCGATTAGGTAACTGGAGGAGAGTTGTGTTAAAGGTCAGGAATGGAGAGCAGTTTCTTGTGATGCATCTACTGGGGCAAAGTTCCTAACCCTTTTCATCTGTTTCCTCTTCTTTAAAATGGTAATAATAATACCCAAGCTTACAGGGGCATTGAGAGGATTAAATAATATTGTTTGTGTACAATATTATTGTTCAATATTATTGTTCAATATTATTGAACAATGTTATTGTTCCAATATTATTGGAATTAAATAATGTTAATTCTTTTATAGGTAAAACAAAATGCTCAAAATTAACATCTGAATCAGAATCTGTGATACTTGCTTTGGAAGGATTCCAGGTTCTTCCCAAGTGAATCATACCTAAAAGACAAGCCATGGGAAAGGAAGGTAAACTCAACCCACTCCTTGAGGTTCAGAAAGAACATAATGGTGGGATGTTGAAGGAAGGAGGTTGTTGGAAGGTCAGAATTTGAATAAGAATTTAAAAGAAATAGTCTCTCATCCCCCTAGCGTTCAAATGATCTCACTCGGTCTTAAGAAGTGAAACATATAGGGCCTGGTAAAATTTTGAAGCTTTCTGAAAGGTTGCTCAAAAAAGATAAGAAAAAAGGGAACAGCCATTTTTGGACAGATGAAGTGATGTACACACACTCACTATTGAATCTTGGACAGGAAAATCCACCATGATTACAATCTAGCTTCCAGTCCAGAGGCCAGTTCAGCCAAATATTTTGTTCATGCTTTTTAAAACTCAGTGGCAAGTACATAAAAATGTCTACAACCCAGATGAGGTTGTTAAATTCTTTCTTAAGAACAGACAGAAAGGAGAAGTGATTTACTGGAGCATGTTGCTGGGTTTGTTTTTTATTTTTATTTTTGCTCTTCTAGTCCCCAAGCCCATAGCAGCCCATCTAGTTGAATCTTGACTTGTTTTGTCTCATATGAATGTGAACATCCATCCTCCCAGCAGAAATGGTAAATAGCTGTACACATCTATGTCATGAAGTGGTCATAAATAACAATCATTTATAGGGCTGGTGGGAGGGCAACCTTTGGACTTAGAGAACTGCCTGCAGCTACTCTGTTCTATGAAGTTTTCTGTAACTAAAGGAGCAAAAATATTGTTCTTTGTTATTGTTGTTTAAAATTATTATTTTAAAATAATACATACATATAGTAAAAAAAAAAAAGAAATTGATATGTTAAAGAATGGTATTAAATGAAAAAGCTCTATGTCTGCCACAGTGGTAACCACTTAAAAGTGATCAGTTTTAGGCTACACAAATCATGCACGAACATGTTCTTGTAAAAATTTTAAACCACACAGATAAAGCTAGAGTCCTTCTTGACTATCACCCCAATTACATTCCCCTCCTCAGAAGTCACCACCATTGTTAACAGCGGTGGGTTTCCTCTCAGATCTTTATAATCTTTATTGGTATGCTTATTTTGATTCTTATTTTGCACAAATGGTATACTGCATTTATTACCCAACCACTTGCTTTTTTGACTTACTAATATATCTTGACATTCTTCCATGTCAGTGCATATATGTCTATTTCACTTCTTTAAACTGTAGTGTAATATCACTCTGCCATAATTTATTTATGCACAGTGGACACTTAGATATTTCACTATTACAACACAGAGCTGCACTGAGCTTCATTGTCCCTACTACCTGGTACACATATGGAAGTGTTTCTCTAGAATACATGGGAAGTATCCATTTTTAGCCATTTCCATTTTAAGTTCTTCTGTTTTTCACCATGATCATTCAAAATTATAAGCTAATCATTTATTTTTTGATTTACCAAGTTTAGATGTTATCAGTTGACTCCTTACTATGAAAGAAAGAGAATTTAGCTCACTTCTATAACCTTTCACCTCCTTTCTACTCCCAAGTTTTGTTAGTTATATTTTTATCATTGGCTCTTCTATTGATTACTTTTACAACTTTATATAACACACTTCAATGTCTAGTTCTTTTTAAACAACTTTAGACAATATCTTTCGATTCCCTATTGTGAACGTATTAGCACTTCTTCTTCATCCTCCCCTCCTCTCCTCCCAACTTCTGTCAGCTACAGTATTACTTTTATCTTGTCCAGGTTTATAGTCTTTACATTCTATTCTGCAACTGTACAATCCTCCATGGTTTCTCTGTCAACTGATTCTAAAAACTGGAAACCTTTTGACAATGTCTTAATATTATGACTCTTTAAACAATATTCTTGATATACCCAAATGTCGTTGAACCTTTGGAGAAGGAGCAGAACTGTTCAAAGAAAACTGCTCATGCATCAAGGTCAAGTTTTTTGTTGTTGTTTTTTTTTTACTTAATTAATTTTATTTTTGGCTGTGTTGGGTCTTCGTTGCTGCACGCGGGCTTCCTCTAGTTGCGGTGAGCGGGGGCTACTCTTTGTTGTGGTGCGCGGCCTTCTCATTGCGGTGGCTTCTTTTGTTGTGGAGCACGGGCTCTAGGCGTGTGGGATTCAGTAGTTGTAGCACGCAGGCTCAGTAGTTGTGGTGCACGGGCTTACTTGCTCCGTGGCATGTGGGATCTTCCCGAACCAGGGCTTGAACCCATGTCCCCTGCCTTGGCAGGCGGATTCTTAACCACTGCCCCACCAGGGAAGACCCTCAAGGTCAAGTTTATTACATTTTCTTACCCTCCATCATATGCTGGAAATCATGTTTACTTTGCTTCGTAGATGGAGCATAACTTTCTAAGAAAGTTCTTCTACTACTTCTGACATTTCTAATTTTCCTTTCTTCCTTCCTTTTTCTCCTCCATTATTTCTTATCCATCTCTGCCTTCATCCTTCATGTGCATTTGGGGCTCTCTTTTACCTGTAAATAAGGTCTTATCCACTTTTTATTTTCCAGAAAGTCATCAAATTCTCTGGTCCCTCTCTCCTATTCTCTTCTGTAGATCTTTACTCTTGTTTTAGTGAGAGTTTGGAGGAAGGGAATTTAAATATATCAGCTCAGACATCTATCTCAAACCAGACAAAGCAGGAATTTTTAAAAAGTTTCCTTCAAACTCCACTGTTTCTTTGAAGGCATTTTCAACATATGGATGCCAGTTTCAACAAACTAGGCAACTCTTAGTTTTCTAATTAGCCAGAGATAGGTGAGAGTAATTTATTACCCAAATCATAAAACCAAACCCTAACATTTGTCAGAAATGGTGTTCATCACTGACTCTGTTAAAAGGCACCTAGTCTATAATCTTGACCTCTACATCGTATCTGTCAGTCCTGGCTAAGAAGGGGAGGGACTGAAGGAAGACTCAGTGTCCTTGGCAGTGCTACAGGGCTAGGCTTTTTAATGGCTCATCCTTTTTCAGTGCTGTTCCAGAGAATTGGCACTGCCAGTAGCCCAGGGAAAAGCAGGATAACAAAGTGGGTAAAAATTTGGGATCCAGGGATTCTGATACTTTATAGCTGTGTGATTTTTTTAGTACTTCATTTCTTAAGCTTCAACTTCCTTATCTACAAGGCAGGGGTGAAAATAGTGCCCCCCTCATAGGATTGTTATTGGGGTTAAATGAGGTAATACATATAAAGCACTTGGTGCCAACACACAGTAAGCATCCAATAAATGTTAGCTATTTTTATAATGAACCTTGCATTCTGTATATATACTGTCCTCTGTGGGAAATTTCAGAGGAAAGAGGGAATGTGGTTCCCACCTTTGTGGAGTTCCTGGACTAAGGAATGGCCAATATTTTCACTCTGTAGTGCTTCACATATGGCAAGAGTTTAATGGATATCTGTTGGATAAATAACTGAATAACCTTTGGTCCTGATGGAAGACATGGCTCCTCCTCTCAGGGAATACTCAGATAAAGAGAAATAAGATACATATTATATAAACAAGTACTGAGTATCCACTCATACGATAATTCATTCAACCAATATTTGATACTCATTGGCTATATGAAGAAATTATATTAGGACATTTAACAAGATACAGCTCCTTCTTCAAGAGGTTTAAAGCTTAGTAGATAAGATTTGTACACAGAGCTAAATACATTAGAGTGAGGGTATTACTGACCGACTGGGACAAGGCAATTTTCAAGTTGCCTCATTCCCATGTCCAAGTCCTCTCTCCCCTCCCTGGTTACCATCCATCTCTCATGTGTCTGTGGCAATGTTTATTTCCAAGGTAATAATTAAAAAAATCATGTGGACTGTGTCTGAAAAAAATAATGGAGATAGGTACATAGCTCCCTAACTGCCCAAATAAACCCATAGATTTAATCTCCCTGAAGTCAAATGAGCTTTCCAGAGCAACACATTGTTCCCACCGACTTTCTAACTCTAGCCATTCACGGACTTCTCTCTGTGATCGAAACCCTTCACCACATTAGTCATCTTATAAGTACATACCTACAGGGAAGTTGGAAAAATCTTTTACTTGCAAATTCCATATTACCTCACACTCAGTGTGTTATATTTCTGGAGGTAGAGAATGGAGTGGAGGAAAAAAAATTGAAACTAGACAAACATGAGTTCAAATCTCATCTTCTTAGATGAGTGACTCTTGGACAAGTTAATTTAAGCTCTTTGAGTCTCAATGTCCTCTTATAAAATGAAAATAATAGTGCTGTGTCAGAGACTGTTAGTTTTTTTCCCCAAATCCAGCCTATCCTTTACCATAGTGACAGAATTTTTAGCTGGTCATGAGGTTGCCTAGATAGAACAAGTCTTCCTTGGCCATGTGAATAAATTCTGGTTAAAGGGATGCTGGTGGAAGCAATGTGTAGGTAAGTGTTTAACTAGCTCTACATCAACCCACCCAGCCACCCCCCTCCCCCCCCCCACACATACACACTCACTCACAAAGTGTTACATATAAGCACATACGTTTATTATTAATTTTAATAATATTAAAGACATAATTTACAAATAATAATAGAGTATTCAGTACTGTGTCATAAGCTCTTTATAGCCAATTGAATATTACAGGGTGCTTTGGTTCATTGTTGCTGAACTCTCATATCTGTATGCAACCTATGATTGCAGTTCAACCATGATTTGACAAATGGAGTTCCATTCCAATTCACTCTTTTCCCAATAAATTTATTGTCATTAAATCTGAAATGTGATCTACTATTAAACTATTTTTATCCTTATATAAACTATACTCATTAAACTGAAATTTCTTTCAGTTTTAGCACTACATATTTCAGAACCTCATCATCTGTCAATGAAGTGAGTGACTATTGTGCTGAATTGCATAATAGCTTTCAAATACTGGAAGAATATTTCCTTAATGTTCTGTGCTATTCATAATGTGATGGCCACAGATACACCACACTTTTAGTTTATTCTGCATTTTTTGCATTTTTCTCAATTACTTTCTTAAGTTTAGACAAGTAACAAAATAATAAATCAAACTCTGACTTGTAGCATTTCCATGATGTAAATATTCTTATCATGGCTGAGTTCAAACTACCAGCATGAGGTCACTGAACACAGAGTTGGGAGGAAATATGCAGTGTTTTCACCATGTAAATGTGGTAGATAAAATTTCATATGTTATGGCTATTTGGAATTCTTTGAATTGTCTCTTTATATTTTCTTACCACTCTTACCATTGGGTTTTCTCTCTCTCTCTCTTTCTTACTTGTAAGATCTCTTTGTATGTTATCTGTCATATCTATCATGTCTCACTAGAATGTAAGCTCCATGAATACAGGAATATCGTATATACAAATAACAAAATAATAAATCAAACCCTGGCTTGTAGCATTTGCTAAATGTTTTATTCAGCACAGCATCCTGTAGTACCTATTGCATAAAAGGTGTTCAAATGAATGTTTATTAAGTGAATGAATGTGTTGCAAATATTTCCCCACACGACAATTTTTCTTTTTATTTTATTTATGCTTATTATTTTCTGCCTTTTCATTTACTGAGTCTGAGTTTTCTGTCCTATTTAAGAATGCCTCTCTCATCCCAAGGTTGATTATTCTCCTATGTTTTTCTAAAAGTTTTATTTTTTTGGTTACATTTAAATCTGGAATCCATCTGGAATTTATTTTTGTATATGACATGCATTTCTTCCAGATGGCCAGCCTACTGTGCCTCTTCTGTAAATAAATTATTTTTCTTTACTAAACTGAAATTCTACCTTTGTGGTACATTAAGTTCCTATGTATTCTGGACTCAATTTCCGATATTCTAATTTGTTTCATTATGCATATTTCTGGACATTTATCATACTCTTTGATACAATGACTTTATAGTAATTATAATATAATAACAGAGCACAGTTGTAGTATTCACTATATACTGTTCTAAGCAATTTAGATTTAATCCTCACAAAACCCCTTGCAGGTAGCTACTGTTAACATCCTTATTTCAAACATGCTCTGTGCCTCATCACCAGTAAGCAGCAGAGCCTGGGTTTGAAACCAGGAAGTATAGCTCCAGAGCCCATGTTCTTAAACATTAGGTCAAACTGCCCATCTCTGCAACTCTTCTTTTTAAAAATAAACTTCGTAGCTATTTTCAGTACTTATTCTTCTATAGTTTTCTTTAAAATAACTTTATTCAGTTCCCAAACAAAATCAAAACCCCTTTTTGGGATTCTAATTAGAACTGCATTAACTCTATATAATAATTCTGGAAGGTATATGTTTTTTATCACTTCTCTTCCCATTTAGGACCATGATAAATTTCTCTGTTTGTTCAGGTCTTATTTCATGTATTCTTCATTAAGATTTTATAGTTTCCCTTAAATAGGTCCTGTACCTTGTAAAATTTATCCCAAGTATTTTATAAGTTTTGTCATTGTTGTGAATGAAATGTTTTCTCCCACTGTTGAAAGTAAAGAGAAAAACCTTTTGATTTCTTTTTTGAATTTTTGAAGTTTATTTATTTTTTTATATAGCATGTTCTTATTAGTTATCTATTTTACATATATTAGTGTATGTATGTCAATCCCAATTTCCCAGTTCATCCCACCACCCCCACCACCACCCCGCCACTTTCCCCCCATGGTGTCCATACGTTTGTTCTCTACATCTGTGTCTCTATTTCTGCCCTACAAACCAGTTCATCTGTACCATTTTTCTAGGTTCCACATATATGTGTTAACATACGATATTTGTTTTTCTCTTTCTGACTTACTTCATTTGTAGAGATCCATCCACGTCTCTACAAATGACCCAATTTCATTCCTTTTTATGGCTGAGTAATATTCCACGGTATATAAGTACCACAACATCTTTATCCATTCATCTGTTGATGGGCATTTAGGTTGCTTCCATAACCAGGCTATTGTAAATAGTGCTGCAATGAACATTGGGGTGCATGTATCTTTTTGAATTATGGTTTTCTCTGGGTATATGCCCAGTAGTGGGATTGCTGGGTCATATGGTAACTCTATTTTTAGTTTTTTAAGGAATCTCCATACTGTTCTCCATAGTGGCTGTATCAATTTACATTCCCACCAACAGTATAAGAGGGTTCCCTTTCTCCACACCCTCTCCAGCATTTATTGTTTGTAGATTTTCTGATGATGGCCATTCTGACTGGTGTGAATTGATACCTCATTGTAGTTTTGATTTGCATTTCTCTATTGATTAGTGATGTTGAGCAGCTTTTCATGTGTTTGTTGGCAATCTGTATGTCTTCTGTGGAGAAATGCCTATTTAGGTCTTCTGCCCATTTTTTGATTGGGTTGTTTTTTTTTTAATATTGAGCTGCATGAGCTGTTTATATATTTTGGAGATTAATCCTTTGTCCATTGATTCATTTGCAAAAATTTTCTCCCATTTTGAGGGTTGTCTTTTCATCTTCTTTGTAGTTTTCTTTGCTTTGCAAAAGCTTTTAAGTTTCATTAGGTCCCATTTGTATATTTTTGTTTTTATTTCCATTACTCTAGGAGCTGGATCAAAAAAGATCTTGCTGTGATTTATGTCAAAGAGTGTTCTTCCTATGTTTTCCTCTAAGAGTTTCATAGTGTCCGGTCTTACATTTAGGTCTCTAATCCATTTTGAGTTTATTTTTGTGTATGGTGTTAGGGAGTGTTCTAATTTCATTCTTTTACATGTAGCTGTCCAGTTTTCCCAGCACCACTTATTGAAGAGAATGTCTTTTCTCCATTGTATATCCTTGCCTCCTTTGTCATAGATTAGTTGGCCATAGGTGCGTGGGTGTATCTCTGGGCTTTCTATCTTGTTCCATTGATGTATATTTCTGGTTTTGTGCCAGTACCATACTGTCTTGATTACTGTAGCTTTGTAGTATAGTCTGAAGTCAGGGAGTCTGATTCCTCTAGCTCCGTTTTTTTCCCTCAAGACTGCTTTGGCTATTTGGGGTCTTTTGTGTTTCCATACAAATTTTAAGATTTTTTGTTCTAGTTCTGTAAAAACTGCCACGGTGATTTGATAGGGATTGCGTTGAATCTGTAGATTGCTTTGGGTAATATAGTCATTTTCACAATATTGACTCTTCCAATCCAATCCAAGAACATGGTATATCTCTCCATCTGTGTGTGTCATCTTTGATTTCTTTCATCAGTGTCTTATAGTTTTCTGAGTACAGGTCTTTTACCTCCTTAGGTAGGTTTATTCCTAGGTATTTTATTCTTCTTGTTGCAATGGTAAATGGGAGTGTTTCCTTAATTTCTCTTTCTGATCTTTCATTGTTAGTGTATAGGAATGCAAGAGGTTTCTGTGCACTAACTTTGTATCTTGCAGCTTTAGCAAATTCATTGATTAGCTCCAGTAGTTTTCTTGTAGCATCTTTAGGATTCTCGAGGTATAGTATCATGTCATCTTCTAACAGTGACAGTTTTACTTCTTCTTTTCCAATTTGTATTCCTTTTTTTCTTTTTCTTCTCTGATTGCTGTGGCTAGGACTTCCAAAACTATGTTGAATAGTGGTGAGAGTGGACATCCTTGTCTTGTTCCTGATCTTAGAGGAAATGCTTTCAGTTTTTCACCATTGAGAATGATGTTTGCTGTGGGTTTGTCATATATGGCCTTTATTAGGTTGAGGTAGTTTCCCTCTATGCCCACTTTCTGGAGAGTTTTTATCATAAATGCATGTTGAATTTTGTCAAAAGTTTTTCTGCATCTATTGAGATGATCATATGGTTTTTATTCTTCAATTTGTTAATATGGTGTATCACATTGATTGATTTGTGTATATTGAAGAATTCTTGCATCCCTGGGATAAATCCCACTTGATCATGGTGTGTGATTCTTTTAATGTGTTGTTGGATTCTGTTTGCTAGTATTTTGTTGAGGATTTTTCCATCTATATTCATCAGTGATACTGGTCTGTAATTTTCTTTTTTTGTAGTACCTTTGTCTGGTTTTGGTATCAGGGTGATGGTGGCCTCATAGAATGAATTTAGGAGTGTTCCTTCCTCTGCAATTTTTTGGAAGAGTTTGAGAAGGATGGGTGTTAGCTCTTCTCTAAATGTTTGATAGAATTCACCTGTGAAGCCATCTGGTCCTGGACTTTTGTTTGTTGGAAGATTTTTAATCACAGTTTCAAATTCATTACTTGTGATTGGTCTGTTCATATTTTCTATTTCTTCCTGGTTCACTCTTGGAAGGTTATAACTTTCTAAGAATTTGTCCATTTCTTCCAGATTGTGCATTTTATTGGCATAGAGTTGCTCATAGTAGTCTCTTCGGATTCTTTGTATTTCTGTGGTGTCTGTTGTAACTTCTCCTTTTTCATTTCTAATTTTATTGATTTGAGTCCTCTTGCTCTTTTTCTTGATAAGTCTGGCTAATGGTTTATCAATTTTGTTTATCTTCTCAAAGAACCAGCTTTTAGTTTTATTGCTCTTTGCTATTGTTTTCTTTGTTTCTAGTTCATTTATTTCTGCTCTGATCTTTATGATTTCTTTCCTTCTACTAACTTTGGGTTTTGTTTGTGCTTCTTTCTCTAATTCCTTTAGGTGTAAGGTTAGATTGTTTATTTGAGATTTTTCTTGTTTCTTGAGGTAGGCTTGTATTGCTATAAACTTCCCTCTTAGAACTGATTTTCTGCATCCCATAGGTTTTGGATCATCGTGTTTTCATTGTAATTTGTCTGTAGGTATTTTTTGATTTCCTCTTTGATTTCTTCAGTGATCTCTTGGTTATTTAGTAGTGTATTGTGTAGCCTCCATGTATTTGAGTTTTTTACTTTTTTTCCCTTGTAATTGATTTCTAATCTCATAGCATTGTGGTCGGAAAAGGTGCTTGATATGATTTCAGCTTTCTTAAATTTACCGAGGCTTGATTTGTAACCCAAGATGTGATCTATCTTGGAAAATGTTCCATGTGCACTTGAGAAGAAACTGTAATCTGCTGTTTTTGGATGGAATGTCCTATAAATATCAATTAAATCTATCTGGTCTATTGTGTCATTTAAAGCTTCTGTTTCCTTATTAAATTTTTGTCTGGATGATTTGTCCATTGGTGTAAGTGAGGTGTTAAAGTCTCCCACTATTATTGTGTTACTGTTGATTTCCTCTTTTATAGCTGTTAGCAGTGGCCTTATGTATTGAGGTGCTCCTATGTTGGGTGCATATATTTTCATAATTGTTATATCTTCTGCTTGGATTGATCCCTTTATCATTATGTAGTGTACTTGCTTGTCTCTTGTAACATTCTTTATTTTTAAGTCTATTTTATCTGATATGAGTATTGCTACTCCAGCTTTCTTTTGATTTCCATTTGCATGGAATATCTTTTTCCATCCCCTCACTTTCAGTCTGTATGTGTCCCTAGGTCTGAAGTGGATCTCTTGTAGACAGCATGTATATGGGTCTTGTTTTTGTATCCATTCAGCGAGCCTGTGTCTTTTGGTTGGAGCATTTAATCAATTCACATTTAAGGTAATTATCCATATGGATGTTCCTATTACAATTTCCTTAATTGTTATGGGTTTGTTTTTGTAGGTCCTTTTCTTCTCTTGTGTTTCCCACTTGGCGAAGTTCCTTTAGCATTTGTTGTAGAGCTGGTTTGGTGGTGCTGAATTCTCTTAGCTTTTGCTTGTCTGTAAAGCTTTTGATTTCTCTGTCGAATCTGAATGAGATCCTCGCTGGGTAGAGTAATCTTTGTTGTAGGTTTCTCCCTTTCATCACTTTAAGTATATCGTGCCATTCTCTTCTGGCTTGTAGAATTTCTGCTGAGAAATCAGCTTTTAACCTTATGGCAGTTCTCTTTTATGTTATTTGTCATTTTTCCCTTGTTGCTTTCAATAATTTTTCTTTGTCTTTAATTTTTGCCAATTTGATTACTGTGTGTCTCGGTGTGTTTCTCCTTGGTTTATCTTGCCTGGGACTCTCTGCACTTCCTGGGCTTGGGTGGCTATTTCTTTTCCCATGTTAAGGAAGTTTTTGACTATAATCTCTTCAAATATTTTCTTGGGTCCTTTCTCTATTCTCCTTCTGGGACCCCTGTAATGCGAATGTTGTTGCATTTGATGTTGCCTCAGAGGTCTCTTAGGCTGTCTTCATTTCTTTTCATTCTTTTTTCTTTATTCTGTTCCACGGCAGTAAATTCCACCATTCTGTCTTCCAGGTCACTTATCCGTTCTTCTGCCTCAGTTATTCTGCTATTGATTCCTTCTAGTGTATTTTTCATTTCAGTTATTGTATTGTTCAACTCTGTTTATGTGTTCTTTAATTCCTCTAGGTGTTTTTTCTGTAATTCTTCTAGGTCTTTGTTAAACATATCTTGCATCTTCTCATCTTTGCCTCCATTCTGTTTCCGAGGTCCTGAATCATCTTCACTATCATTATTCTGAATTGTTTTTCTGGAAGGTTGCTTATCTCCACTTCATTTAGTTGTTTTTCTGGGGTTTTATCTTGTTCCTTCATCTGGTACAAAGTCCTCTGCCTTTTCATTTTGTCTATCTTTCTGTGAGTGTGGTTTTCCTTCCACAGGCTGCAGAATTTTAGCTCTTCTTGCTTCTGCTGTCTGCCCTCTGATGGATGAGGCTATCTAAGGGGCTTGTGCAAGCTTCCTGATGGGAGGGACTGGTTGTGGGTAGAGCTGGGTGTTGCTCTGGTGTGCAGAGCTCAGTAAAACTTTAATCTGCTTGTCTGCTGATGGGTGGGGCTGGGTTCCCTCCCTGTTGGTTGTTTGGCCTGAGGCGACCTAGCACTGGAGCCTACCTGGCTCTTTGGTGGGGCGATGGTGGACTCTGGGAGGGCTCCCGCCAAGGAGTACTTCTCAGAACTTCTGCTGCCAGTGTCCTTATCCCCATGGTGAGCCACAGCCACCACCTATCTCTGCAGAAGACCCTCCAACACTAGCAGGTAGGTCTGGTTCAGTCTCCTATGGGGTCACTGCTCCTTCCCCCAGGTCCCGATGAACACACTACTTTGTGTGTGCCCTCCAAGAGTGGAGTCTCTGTTTCCCCCAGTCCTGTCGAAGTCCTGCAATCAAATCCCGCTAGCTATCAAAGTCTGATTCTCTAGGAATTCCTCCTCCCATTGCCAGACCCACAGGTTGGGAAGCCTGATGTGGGGCTGAGAACCTTCACTCCAGTGGGTGGACTTCTGTGGTATAAGTGTTCTCCAGTTTGTGAGTCACCCACCTAGCAGTTATGGGATTTGATTTTATTGTGATTGAGCCCCTCCTACTGTCTCATTGTGGCTTCTCCTTTGTCTTTGGATGTGGGGTATCTTTTTTGGTGAGTTACAGTGTCTTCCTGTTGATGACTGTTCAGCAGTTAGTTGTGATTTTGGTGCTGTCACAAGAGGGAGTGAGCGCATGTCCTTCTACTCTGCCATCTTGAACCAATGTGCCTATTGAATTTTTGAAGAGTGTGTACGTGTGTGCGTGTGTGTATGTATATATGTATATTTCAGTCACCGGATCAAATTCTTTTATTAATTCTAGAGGTTTTTTTGGTCACGAGTTTTCTAGGAACACAATTATATCACTTGCGATATGAGATAATATTGCTCTTTCATACTATAGTCAGCCCTCCGTATCCACAGGTTCCACATTTGTGGATTCAACCAACCTCGGATCAAAAATATTCAGGAAAAGATATTCCAGAAAGTTCCAAAAAGCAAAACTTGAATATGCCACACACTGGCAGCTATTTAGATAGCATTTGCATTGTATTTACAACTATTTACATGGCATTTAGAACGTATTAGGTATTATAAGTAATTGAGAGATGAGTTTAAAGTATACAGGAAGAGGGAGGATGTGCGTTGGTTATATGCAAATACTACACCATTTCATATAAAGAACTTGAGCATCTTTGGATTTTGGTATCCGGAGGGGGTCCTGGAACGAATCTCCTGAGGATACCCAGGGATGATTGTATTCCTTCCTTAGTATTACAGGATAGTCTAGGCTTTTCTTGTACATTTCTTGCTGCAGACCTGGAATCATCCATTTCTCTAAGAAACACAGGTTTCTTTTAGTGAGAAATGGTATTTCAAGACCACATTTTTGAGTACTAGATTAGTGCATTGCTATTGGGTTGGTTATTGTTTCTAGGCCTTTTCAGTGGACAACACTGAGTAGTATATATGTCTAAATCTATATCTGTATTTTCTAAGGTAAAATACCTCATGAGTTTACAGTGATATTTTCAATTCAAATTCAGGTCTACAGGTTTTTACTTATCTTCTTCTATATTACAATTGTATCTCCTTTCTTCCATACTATGAATCTTGGTTCTCAAGGGAACAGGGGATGATAGGAGTAGAACATCTCTTGACTCCTCATTTGTTTTATCATATGTATCACACACACCATAGTCTCAGTTAAACAATACTATGTACTGAGAATAACTATAATTTTTTTTTGCATTATGCTCTCCCTATTCTCCCTCATCTTTTTTTATCATTGTGCTATATCTATATTGCCTAAGAGTATAAGCATTATACACTAGACTCTCTTCCTTTTAACCTTCATTTAGCCTTAGTTCTATTAAAATTATATATTCTATATTTTTTTTGAATATTTATTTAGGCTGTGCCAGGTCTTAGTTGCAGCACACGGGATCTTTGTTGTGGCATTTGTAATCTTTAGTTGTGGCATGTGGACTTCTTAGTTGCGGCAGGCATGTGAGATCTAATTCCCTGACCAGGGATTTAATCTGGGCTGCCTGCATTAGGAGTGCGGAGTCTTACCCACTGGATCACCAGGGAAGTCCCTTTAATGTTCACTAATAGTCCTTATGTCAATGTCTTTCTAGTTCTTTCGATTGTTTGAAGTTCATTCTCTAGTAGATTCCTTAGGAAGGGCTCACAGGTACAATATTCCCTGAATTATTGCATATTGATAATAATATATCTGTGCCTTTTATACGTGAAAGTCAATTTTTCTGAATATAAAATCCTTGGCCTACATTTTGTCTTTTTGAGTATCTTAAATATCTTACTTCCCTTTCTTCTGTTATACGGTGGTGGTGGTGAAAAGTTTGATGCTAATCTAATTTTCTTAACCTTACACATCACTTACTGTTTTGGCTTAGATGACCAGAGCGTGTTTTCTTTCTTCCTGTTTATACAATTCTAGAATAAGTCTTAGTTTTGTTTGTTTTGTGTTGATATTCTCAGAAACAGATATGTTCCATAGTTTCAAATCTTTTTTTTTTTTCACTTTGGGAAAGTTTTCTTCAATTAGTTTTTAAATATTTCTTCTGTTCTCTTGCTATGGTTTTCTTCCCTAGAATCTATATTGTCTATATGTTGGATCTTCATTGTCTGTCTTTAATATATGTCACATTCTCTCAAATCCTTTTTATTTCTCCATTTATCTTTTATTTTTAAAAAAATTAAAAAAAAATTTCCTCTTCTTCACCTTCTGCTCCTCTCAAGGCATAATCTACTGTGTTTATTGGTTTGTTGGCTCTAGGTTAGTCTTCAATTTTGAAGTTATTTTTTCTTTCTTTCTTTTCTTCTTTTTTTTTGCCACATCACACGGCATTTGGGATATTAGTTCCCAGACCAGGGATTGAACCCATGCCCCCTGCAGTGGAAGCATGGAGTCCTTAACCACTGGACTGCCAGCGAATTTTCTTTTCTTTCTTTCCTGAGCTCTGTCACCTCATTTCTGATTTTTTCTAAGTTTGATTTATATTATTCTTTCAAATATTATATTATTTTCTTGATGTCCCTTAGCTCATTTTTCAAATAGTTTTGACAGTTTTGATATGTTCTGTGAGCATATCTGAGTGCTTTCATTGCCTATAAAATGGACTTCAATGTATGGTTCAAGACCCTTTTAGACACTGAAAGGTAAAAGCTATTTCTATTTTCATGATATTACTAAGATGTTATTTCTCTCTTTCACTATGTTGACATTTGCACTGATAGTTCAAAGCAAGGATTGGTAAAATTGCTAGCATTTTATCATGAATCAAAGCAGTGGCACCAAAATGTACTAGTAGTCATTTTAAATACATTTTTTAAAAGCCAGTTTCACTTAAGAATGTTCTTGATGAAACAGGAAAAATTAATTTTATTAAATCTTGTCCCTTGAGTACACATTTTTTTTAATGTTCTGTGTGTGACAAAATGGGAAGTACGCACAAAACACTAGCTGCATACTAAAGTGTGATGGTTGTTTCCAGGAAAAGTATTATAATTGTTTGAATTGCTAACTGAACTAATAAATTTTTTAAAAAAATTGGAACACCATCTTTACCTGAAAGAATGACTCACAGGTAAACTGTGATTATTCAGAATTGGGGGTCTTGTGGACATATTTTGAATATGAACTAAATAAGGCTGAAACTTCAAGGAAAATAACTGACAGTATTTGTTGCCAATGATAAAATTTGAGTTTTCAAGTGAAAACTTGAATTTTGGAAAACTTATATTTGCCACTGGCTTTACAGTTTCCTAATGCTTAAATACTTTTCAGGTGAGATTGGTGGTGAGATTTACAAGTATGACTTTTTGCTATTGTTTAGTGAGTGTGTCAACCTTTGGAGGATCCACATAATTCAATGAACTGATGGTAATCAAATGATCAATGTATTGTTACAAAGTTACATGTGGGTAAAAGAGTCATTCAAAAATCAATCATGCCAAAGAAATCTTGAGAAAAAAGAACAAAGCTGGAGGTAACACACCAACTTCATCCTATACTACAAAGCTACAGTAATCAAAACAGCATGGTACTGGCACAAAAACAGACACATAAATCAATAGAGCAGAATACAGAGTCCAGAAATAAACCCACCCATTTATGATCAATTAATCTACAACAAAGGAGGCAAGAATATACAGTAGAGAAAAGACAGCTTCTTCAATAATTGGTGTGGGAAAACTGGATAGCTATATGTAAAAGAATAAAAATAGAATTTTCTTCACACCATATACAAAAAACACCCCTCAAAATTTAGGATTACAGACCTAAATGTAAGATCTGAAAACATAGAACTCCTAGAAGAGAACAAAGGCAGAACACTCTTTGACACAGCAATATTTTTTTGGCTCTGTCTCCTAAGGCAAAAGAAACAAAAGCAAAAATTAAAAAATGGGACCTAATTAAACTTAAAAGCTTTTGCACAGCAAAGGAAACCACTGACAAAATGAAAAGACAACCTACTGAATGGGAGAAAATATTTGTAAATAATATGACCAATAAGGGGTTAATATCCAAAATCTATAAACAGCTCATACAACTCAATATAGAAAAAACAAACAACCTGATTGAAAAAATAGGCAGAAGACCTGAATAGAGATTTCTCCCAAGAAGATATACAGATGCCCAACAGGCACATGAAAAAATGCTCAACATCACTGATCAGAGAAATGCAAATCAAAACCACGATTAGATATCACCTCACATCTGTCAAAATGACTATCATCAAAAAGTCTGCAAATAACAAATGCTGGCAAGGATGTGGAGAAAAGGGAACCTTCCTACACTGTTGGTGGGAATGTAAATTGGTGCAGCCACTATGGAAAACAGTATGAAATTTCCTCAAAAAACTAAAAATAAAACTACCATATGATTCATCAATCCACTCCTGGGTATGTATCCAAAGAAAATGAAAACATTTAATTTGAAAAGATTCATAAACTCCAATGATCATAGCAGCATTATTTATAATAGCAAAGATATGGAAGCGATCTAAGTGTCCATCAACAGATGAATGGATAAAGAAGATGTGGCATATAGATATAGATATAGATATAGATATAGATATAGATATATACACACACACCCAATGGAATACTACTCAACCATAAAAAAGAATGAAATAATGCCATTTGCAACAACATGGATGGACCTAGAGGGTGTTATGCTTAGTGAAGTAAGTCAGACAGAGAAAGACAAATACTCTATGTTATCACTTGTATGTGTGACCTAAAAAATAAAACAAATGAATGTATGTAATAAAGCAGAAACAAAACAGACTCACAGATATAGAGAACAAACTAGTGGTTACCAGTGGGGAGAGTGAAGTGGGGAGGGGCAAGATAGGGGTATGGGATTAAGAGATATAAATTACTATGTATAAAATAAATAAGCAACAAGGATATATTGCACAGTGTAGGGAAATATCACCATTATTTTGTAATAACTTTTAATGGAGTATAATCTATAAAAATATTGAATCACTATGTTGTACACCTGAAACCAATATAATATTGTAAATCAACCCTACTTTAATAAAAAATTAAAAAACAAAAACAAAAAACAAAGATAAACCAATAGATTTAATAGAACAGAATTTGAAAAGTTCATTGACAGGGTTTCATATTCCGTGTTGCAACTAACCTTCCAGCAATTATCACTTGTGAAGGTTTGGTGTAATATCAAAGAAGAATATTCACAATTATCTGAAAAAAGTTATTAATATACTTCTTTCTTTTCCAACCACATATCTGTTTAAGACCAGGGTTTTTTTTTTTTTTTTTTTCATATATTTCAACTAAAATAGCACATCACATCAGATGGAATGTGGAAGCAGATATGAGGATCTGGCTGTCTTCTGTTAAGCCCAACAGTAAAGAGATCTGTACATATGTAAAACAATGCTATTCTTCTCATTAAATTACTTTTTTTTTGTTTGGAAAAATGTAGTGATTTTTCATAAATATGTTATTAATGTTAACATATAATGGGTGCATTATTATTTTTAAATGAATTAATAAATATTTTAAATATTGCTTAGTTTTAATTTTGAATAGGATAAATATCAAATGATATAACCCACACAAGCAAAAGCTTTTGGGGAGGCCTCACCATTTTTTAAGAGTATAGAGGGATGCTGAGAACAAATGTTTGAGAAGCAATGGACCATGGAGTTGTTATTCTGCATCTTATTCTTTTTTATCGTGTAATAACTTGGTGTGGGATTTGACATCAACCCTTTGTATTGTTCATTTTTTAAAGTGAAACCAGTTTTCCTGAACTTTTGGAAGGAGGCATGGTTCTGGGTAACTTCACAGAGCTCTCTCTTGTGTTTCATGTGGCTTTAAAAAATGTGGTAGCTTGTTTTCTGAGATTTCCTGGCTCTGTAGCCTTACCTGCACTTGTTCTGGACCTTCTCTTTCCTTTCTCCTCTGTTGACCCCATCTTGCTCAACTTTGATTCTAGTTTCAGCAGTTTTTCCTCAGTGTGAGGATTGTCCTGGAAGGGAGCCCTAATAGGTTCACAGGGGTCAGATTGTTCCAGCTTCTAAAGTTCCCTCCATGAGCCCATGGCACTCCCCTGCTTTTTGATTAGGCAAAACTCCTCTTAGTTTCACCTGCTCCTCTTTAACTGTCCTTCCATACTTTCCAATAAATATCTGTTGGCCGTTTTGAGGTCATCTGTTTTCATATCTATCAGATGCTCCATTGCTTCCCTCTGCTTTCTCCTACGCAAGGTCTATAATATCGTGCAGGTTATATGCTTCTTAATGGTTAGTCCTCACCTGCTTGTACTTTGGGACTTGTGTGGATACCTTGTCAACAAGTTTCATTGTATTGATACTACGTTTTATCCATGCCTGGGTTTCTAATTTTGCTATCTATTGCACTGTTTTTAAGTTGGGGTTCAGAGAGATTAAAGAATTACACTGCAACCACCATCACCACATGGGAGAAATATTTTCTCTCTTTTATTCACCTCCACTCAATTATTAGTTGCTATTTCCAATCCCTTTGGAGCTGGAGTGTGCCCAAAGGACGGAGAGAAAAGATGAGTTGAAAGCTCAGTTTTGATGGATACTGTTATAAGCTGGCTTCACATTCCCTAGGCCTGTTTTATTTTGTTTTTCCTCTCATGGTCACTTGTGTAATTTTTTAAGAGTTTTCCAGCTGAGTCCTTCTGACAGCAAATCTAGTGATATGGACAATGAAGTCTATGCAGCCTCCGTATCCTCGGTCTCTAGTTTTCTGTTACACTCTCTCTGTTGGTTTCCGGTAACCCTCTCAAACTGTGCTCTTGGCAATAATCAAAAAAGCTGATTCTCTCTCCCTCAAGGCTTATGTCTGGTCCAAGGGAAGAGATTCTCACCCTCTGTCCCATCAAACACTGGAGGGCAGCTCAATCTCAATACAGCTGCCTATGTTATGCCACTGGAGCAGCTAATCTCTTGCCCATGAGATTTCTTAGATGGGACTAAGACCCCAGACAGTTTGTGCCCTTCTCCCTCATTCCCAACCCCTCCCAACAATAGCAGGGAACATAAGTCAAGCTCTTTGGGTCATCTGAGTGAAATCTCTAGGACTAGATTTGGGATTAGGAGGTAACATTCCTCTCTTCTTTGGTGGAGAAGGAGGGTAGGAATCACAGTTCAGCTATTTCCAAAAAGTCTCCTGACAAATTTCTCTTTTTAGTTTTCCAAATTTTGTGCCCTCAAAGTGGGTGAAAGCTTAAAAAGTTATTAATAATTTATTGCTTTTTGCCTTGTAAATTCTGCACATACTTTAGTCCTTCTTTTGAAATACAGAATGTAGAGTCTGATCACCTTGCAACTTGAGGTGAAACTTCAATTTTAATGTAGTGTTACATTTTAATAGGAAAACATTCATTTCCTCTATATTCTCAAGTTATAGCTATAGAGTTCGATTTAATATTTGCTCACAATATTTTCCTATAATATCTCCTTTCTTATTCCCAATCTTGTGGTTCTCTTTTCTATATTTTTCCCTTCATTATGTTTGACAGAGATTTACCCATTTTATTGGTTCTTTTCAAATATTAAACTTTGAGGGTTTATTTATATTTCTGTAACTTTTTTTACATTTCAATAATCTCAATCTTTTACTAATTACCTTTTATTATTTTCTTTTGGTTTCCTTGTTGTTCTTTTACTACTTTCTTAAAAGTAAATTCATTTATTTTTGGTACTCAGGCTATATATTTTCCTCAGAGTACAGTTTTAGCTGTGACTCATTGGTTTTCTTATAAAGTAATCTCTTTTTAAAATTTTCTACATAATTTGTAATTTCAGATTTAATTTTCTCTTTGATCAGTAAAATTTCATATAAAAGTTAATGGAATATGAAATAAAAGCAATGGAGATAAGCAAAGACAACAAGAAGTGAATTTGAGCCCCCCAAATTTCAGATCATACACAAAGCAATAATTCACTAAATGGAAGAGGTAAATTTTGAAGACAAGTAATGAATAAACTTTTGGATTGTTTGACAATCCAATTAATGAAGATGATAAAATCATACAAACATACTGGAAAAGGATTTATATTACTTTGTGATTTGGCAGAAAATACTGGACAAAAAATAATTATATAAATTCATGTAAGCTTTACAATGAAAGCATTGATGACAAACTGGTTAATGATTATCATCAATTCAAAGAGGATTTAAGGTTAATCACTGAATAAGAAAAATTGAAATGACCTGAAATCTCTATAGAGATTTGACAACAATCCTACAAAGTTATGTGACACCACCACTATCACATTTAATGCTGAAGGAAATTTTCTAAACCATCATTAATAAAAACAAATTTTGATCAACCATGCTAGGGGAATAACTGAATTATCTTTCTATTTTCTTTATGGAAAATAATATTATAAAATTATTGTCATATGAAGAGGAAATCAAAGAATATACAGCCAAAATATTATAGAGGAGTGTCAGGCAGTTAATAAACATACTATTATGTTATTTTTCTATATTTTCTAAAATTTGCAGAATGTATTCACTTTTAAACATTTCTCCTTTTATTCTAAATATTGATGTTATATTTATTTTATATTTATAATTATATATATATATATAAAACTATATATATATATATATATATAGTTAATGCCCTTTCCCCTCCCCTCCCCAAATTTATATGCTTTAGGCCTCACAAAACTTGTTTGCCCAGAATTGGACTAATTTCAGTTGTCCTGCTTCTCATTCAGATACATTCTACTTATGCCAGATTACTTCTTAAGGGCAGTAGTGATTGTGCTGTCCATGTACTATGTGGGACGGGTTTTCCAAGGGATCTAAGACTGAAGGTAACACCAATTTCCAGGTTTCTTAGTGTGCTCCCAAGCATTATCTAGAAAAGATGAAATGCAAAATGGTTTCAGGGACACTTGGCCGCCATTTGGAATGCTGAAATCAAACTGAATCACTACCTTGCTCCTTGCATGCAGTATATTCCAGGTGGATCAAAGATTAAAACATGAAAAATGAAGCCATAAAATACATAGGAGAATTCCTATACAATATCAATGTGGGAAAAGGCTTTTTAAGTTTGATACAAATCCCAGAGGCTATAGAAGAAAGAATTGATACATTTTAATGAATAAAAATGAAAAAAAATTCTGCTTGCCAAGAAATAATAAAGTCAAAAGACAAGCGACAAATTGAGAAAAAAAGCTGTTTATAACACATAACCCAGAGAGTTTATTTCCTTAATATAAAATAAGTTCCTACACATTAATAAGAAAAAGGATCAATAGTCTAATAGAAAAATAGGCAAAGGGTATTAACAGATAATTTATAGAAAAAGAAATACAGATGACTTGTGAACATATGAAAAGTTGTTCAATTACCTTTGAAATAAGAGAAACACAAATTAAAACTGACAATCAGATTGGCAAAGATCCAAAAGTTTTTTAACACCTTGTGTAGGTGAAGATATTAGGAAGCAGGAAATTGATGGTGCAAGTGTAAATTGGTACAACTTCTGGAAAGGGCAGATTAAATTAGACACAGCAACTTCATTTCTAGAAATTAATCATATAGATATGCCAAATTTGTAAATTGTTACAAGTAGAAAGACATTCACTGTAGTATTTTTTCTAATAGCAAAATGTTGGAAGCAACCTGTCTATCAAAAGGGACTGGTTAAATATTGTGCAGCTGTAAAAACAAGAAAGCAGCTCTATGCAGATATGAAACCATCTTAAAGACACATCATTAAAAATGTAATGTTCAGGGCTTCTCTGGTGGCACAGTGGTTAAGAATCCGCCTGCCAATGCAGGGGACACAGGTTCGGGCCCTGGTCCGGGAAGATCCCACATGCCGCGGAGCAACTAAGCCCGTGCGCCACAACTACTGAGCCTGTGCTCTAGAGCCCGTGTGCCACAACTACTGAAGCCCGTGCACCTAGAGCTTGTGCTCCACAACAAGAGAAGCCACTGCAGTGAGAAACCTGTGCACCACAACAAAGAGTAGCCCCTGCTCGCCTCAACTAGAGAAAGCCTGCTCACAGCAACAAAGACTCAATGCAGCCAAAAATAAATAAATAAAATAAATAAATTTATTTTAAAAAATGTAATTTTCAGGGCGGAACACTGATATTTAAATGGATATATTCAATGCTTATGTTTTCATGGAATATCTCTTAAAGATAGTGGTTGCCTCTAAGTAGAGAAGTAGGATGTGCGTGGGTAGGTGGGTGGAAGGCTTACTTTCATTACAAATCCTTTTGCCCTTTTTGAATGTTCTTCCATGTACATATCTTATCTATCAAAATGCTGCAGTTATTTATTAAAAATAAGAGATGTCCTATAACTAGGCTAGTGAATATCTAAGCATTGGTAGTTCTTTCCCGAAAAGGACATTATTGGGTACATGGAGAAAAAGCAAGGTAGTCCAAGGCTTAAATATAAGGTTATCCCTGGGAATAAGATTATCACTCTAACAGTGGTCTATGAGTGGTTGCTATCACTCTAACAGTGATCTATGAATGGTTGCCGAAAAGTTTCTGAACTATCCAAATCCAAGTCAGGGTCTAACCTTAGGAGAACCCAAAAATCTAAAGTCAAAGCCTATTTAGCTGTATTGCAGTTATCTGTTCAAAGGAAGACTGAGCTGATAGATGGGACCTGGTCAGCATGAGGTCTAGAAAAGGGAGGCCAAAGAGTAGAATTTGACGATATTCATCTAGTACTTACTAAGGGAGAAGATGTTCTCTGGAGTGTATGGTTGTATCTTTTAGTTTTCCTATAAAACCAGTAACTGTCATTTAAATGATCTTTGAGTAGTGGCTAAGAACATGGCCTTTGAAGATAAACAGACCTGGGTTCAAATATGGTTCTTTTTTATCATCTGGGTGATTTTAGGAAAATGCCAATTGTCTGAGCCTCAGTTTATGTACAGGTAAAATGGAGATAATAATTTTTACCTGAATGCTGCTGTGGATTAAAGAAAATAGCAGAAAAAGTCCAGTACAGTGGCCAGTATGTAGTTGGTGCTCACTGAATAGTAACTATTATTTTCATTTACCTGCCTTTATAATCTCTAAAACTTAAGGTCCTGCAGATCGATTAACAATTGAAACAAATAAAATTGAGTCAAATGTATAGGATATTGTCATTAACAAGATAAACATAGCCTTCTAGGCAGGGTCTCTCAGAAGCTTAGAGAGGCTCCAGGCCATTTCTCTCTCTCTTTTGTTCGTTTATTTATTTATTTTTTGAGGCTCTTGGTATATATAAAATAAATGAAAAATTCCAAAACTGGGTTTCAAAAATTGTTTTAAATGCCGTTTATGTTAAATGTAGTGAAATGTATTTGTGTTATTCACATAATAATAATATTTGAAACATTAATGTACAGTGCACCACAGGCAGGACATGTGGTAGATGAAAGTTTTACGATGAATGTCTTCCTCTTCTGGTCACTGTGCATCTCTGGGACTGGATGGATGATCTCCTTTGATGAGAACATCAAACATCTGTAGTTGAAGCTCTTCATGAATGTGAGAACCAGCCAAATGGCTGTCCTGAATCCCCAGCCCCAGTGAAAGGCCCTGTTCTAAGGAGTAGAAAGAATAGGCAGGCAAACCCCTCTAATGGGCTACAAAAGACAGACGCATTTCTCTCTTCCAGTTGCTCAGCGGTTCTAACTTGCCAATGACAAAAGGCAGCGTTTGTGTCTTGTGTCTTCATCTCAGCTGGCGTGACAGTCTTTAACACTAATCTGGGCAGGCTGCCATATTTGGAGACCTGGATAAATACCCTTGTAACGCAGGGAAAACTCAATTCACTCACATTTCCCTGTATCATGGGGAGCCGCTTCAGGCCAGTTTAAATCAAGAAATGATACAGTTAAAAGACTTTTTAAGAATCAGGAAATAGCTCCTAAGTGGGGTCTTCAGTTGGATACCAAAGAGAAATGGCCCATTTTCTCCCTGGTTGAGTGAGCTTTTGCTGCTGACCTATAAATTCTACACTATTTCAAAGTTACTGGCTGGGAAATTAATGGAAACTGAGCTGGGAGTTTTTTCTTTCTTACTCTTATGTGTGATGCCTTATTTAAAATAATTCAGACTCAAAGTGAATTTCTAGCAAATGGTGCTCTGGCTGCTATTGAATTTACTGATGGTGAATCCATGATCCCCGCTTTTTATGTGTGATATCGCTGATGTGGTGATTTTTTTTTTAAAGCTCCATGGTGAGACTTTCTTAAAATTCACCTCTTCCATTTGCCCCATAGTGTTATCAGGGATTTCAGGCTAAGATACTATTTAGCAAATTAATTTACCATGTTGAGATTTTACAACAAAGTTTTGCAAAACCATCAAGTAAACCACACTTATTTCTTATATATTGGGATTTTTTGATGTGCTAAGATTTTATATAAAATTTTATTTATCTTGATGAAAGTCAGATAAATAAATGCTCCTATTGTGCCTAATAACTCAACTCTTTGCTTTCACAAGGCCAGAGCAAGGCTGAAATGAAATTCATCTCAAAGCTATTAAGAAAAGCCAGATAGAAAGGGAACATAAAAATAAAATGAACTATGGTGAAAGGGCCAGACCCTCTTCCAGACTGCTCTACATCATCTCAGCTACCCAGATGGAACAAAGATTTAGAGTTCTAAACAGAACTCAAGAATAGAAAGAAATGATGTGGGATGGTCTGAGAAAGGGATCAATCTATCCTGTGTTCACAGGAGACACAGGGAGAAAAAGAAATTATTTGGCAAAGAAGTCTCAACAGATTAAACCAGAAATAACATGTCCCACCCCCAAACTGCCACCATGGTCCCCATTTGAATACACCTCAAAAGCAGCCCTTGTTTCCACTGCTCAGTTTCCTGCCCAGGCTTGCAAGGGGACAAAACAAAGGAAGTGAAGAAACCACCTGGGTGCTTCCTCCCTGATACTCAGGGGATTGGTTGGTTCTAACTTTTAAGTTGTCACTGAAGCCCCTGGTGGCCAGACTATGAAAAAATTCTGACCAGTGATTTGGACCTTGAGGGTTTCCTCTAATAACCCACCTTCAATGACCTTTAAAGTTCCTACAACTGCACAGCCCAGAGCTTGATGTCAGTCTGCCTCCTGTATCATTTTTTAGATGCCTGCATGTCTTACCTTTCCATCCAGTTGGAAGACCTTGTGAACTCCTGAAAAACCTAGGTTTTTATTCCTACCTACCTAATGCAGTTTCCTTCGCTGCAATGTTTTTCTCATTTTTGTGGGTCCAAATCCTGTCCATCCCTCAAAGACCAGCTAAAGCTATTTCCAATTTGAGAAACTTTCTGTAGCAGCCTTAGTCATTCTTTGTGGCCACCTTCTCCCTATGTTTGGAGAATCACCCTTATAAGGCACTGTCCAATGTCCACTGTCCACTACAACCCTGACAATGCCGGGTGCACACTTTCCCAGCCTCCTTTGTAGATGAGGTGTGGCCATGTGACCTAGACTCTCCCAGTGAAATGCTCCCACCCCAAACTAGCCATGAGAAGAAGCAGGGACCATTCAGAATACATTCTGGTGGCCACTGGGGGCTGCAGCAGTGGCAGATACTGGCTTCCAGAGGCAGTTATGTCTGTGCTCCTTGTAGCTGAATTCTGTGTTGGTCATGTCCTCTGGGCAAGCAACATAATCTGTCCCCAGTAGCAATGGTCGTGATGTATTTGCCATTACAGTTATTACAGAATAATTTGGAGCACTTTTTTTCCTGCCTCCACAACCTCTAAACCTAGTTCTGCAGTCTCCCAGAGATTCTGTAAGCTACCCACTAATTTCTTTTTTTTTTTTTTTAGTCACTTTACTTGGCTTGCAGGATCTCAGTTCCCCGACCAGGGATTGAACCTGGGCCACGGCAGTGAAAGCCCAGAATCCTAACCACTAGGCCACTAGGAAACTTCCCCCACTAATTTTTGGTTTTGTTTTTTTTTTACAGTTTTATTGAGATATAATTCACATACCATACAATTCACCCATTTAAAATGTACAATTAAATGTTTTAAAGTAAATTCGCAGGACTGTGCAATGATCATCACAATCTAATTTTAGAACATTTTTCTCCTCCAAAAAAAACCTCATATCCATTATCAGTCACTTTCCATTCCTCCCCCTGCTTTGAGATGTAGGCAACTACTAATCTATTTTATATGTTTATAGATTTCCCTATTCTGGGCATTTCATATAAATGGAATCATACAACATGTGATTTTGAGGACTGGCTTTTTTCACTTGGTATTACGTTTTCAAGATTCATCCATGTTGTAATGGATGAATCCACATATAGGTAGTTCATTCCTTTTTATTGTTGAATAATACTCCATTGTATGGATAACCCACGTTTTATTTATTCACTCATCTGTTGATGGATATTTGAATTGTTTCTACTTTTTGGCTATTATGAATAATGCTTTTATGAACATTCATGTGCAAGTTTTTGTGTAGATGTTATATCTTCATTTCTCTTGGGTATATTCCTAGGAGTGGAATTGCTGGTATGGTAACTATGGTAACTACGATTAACCTTTTGAGGAACTGCTAAACTGTTTTCTAGAGTGGCTGCACCATTTTGCAATGTGTGAAAGTTCCAATTTCTCCACATCTTTGCCAAATAATCTTTGTTATTATCTGTCTTTTTGATCATAGCCATTCCGGTGAGTATAAAATGATATGTCACTGCGGTTTTGCCCACTAGCTGTTAACTAAATTCTTTTGCTTAAATCTAGTTTCTTGCAAGTAGAACCCTGACTGATCCATTCCTTATTCAGCCCACGCTGGCCTGTCCTATCTCTGAGCTGTACTACACAATTGAGCATTTGTCCATCTTCTGGATGCAAGATCCTTTTCTCCTCTCCTAGGTTGTAATCTACTGGAGGTCAGAGAGCCCATCACCTACTTCTGTGTCTCTCCTGTAGTGACTAGCCTGGAGCTCAGCACTTATGAAGCTTTAAGCAAATACTTGTTATTTGGAAGATTGTTGATTGGTTCATTATAAGTTCCTTGCTTACCATACAATTCCAGAAACGTGTCTTTCATTCTCTCATTAAGGAGACTCAGTTAAGGAGACGTGTAGCAGGTGCTGGGGACACAGATTTTGGAGATTGGTCAGATTTGGGTTCTAATTCTATTTTTGCTGAGTACTAGCTGTGGGACCCAAGGGCCAGTTACTTAACCTCTCTGAGCTTTGGCTTTCCTATTTACAAAGAGAGATAATAACAGATATCAGATAAGTGTTATGAGGGTTAAACTACATCCTGTATGTAAAACAATAGAACAGTGGTGCATGGAAATTGTTCAATAAATATTAGTTTTGTCTGTACCCACGCATTACCTTCCAAATCCCTCCCCCAGTAATCTGGCTTAGAGATGTATCTAGTTATGTTTGCTGTTTTATAATTTTACCAGGAAGATGGAGCAAGCCTGCTGCTTACATGTCTTAAGTCATGTTCTTACAAATGAGTATTATGTTGCTAGGCTAAGGCAATGGAAATCAGGAAAGAAGTGAAAGATGTTGCCCAAACTCCATTTTGAGAGTAGAGAGCTGTTGATTTTAGAGAGGTCAATTATGAAGTTGCCACTGAGAAGGCAGGAACAGGATGCAAGAGATGCCTGGGCTCTGCTGTTTACATGTCCTGTTTCCCCAAAGGACTCTTTTTTTGGGTTATGACCACATAGGCATAGAATCTTTTTGAAGCGAAGTTGATGTTTATTTCAGATGACCTATTTCTAGGGGCATTCTCGGCTCTGACTGGAAGAAGCCATGTGTACACCACAGGCTGAAGGATTAATCATGGGGGAGGCTGGCATGAATGTTGGTGTGTTATGGGAAGATCGTTGTCTGTGGCAGCTGTCTTTATCCTTAGTACATTCAAAGAAAGCTTCCATCCTGGAGGGCTTAAAATAAAGCACCTAACTGAGTGAAACATTTTTGTAACATGGTTGTGAGGGGTTGTGCTGATATCTGTATGATAAACTAATGGGAGGTGAATTTGTTTTTTGCATGAACCTTACCTGGAGGAGAATATAACTTGCCATTTATTCAGCCAGTTATTCAGAATATAACTTGCCATTTATTAATTTTTAAAATCTTTTACTAGGTGATTTAAATTACTTTAGCAGAGGTCAAAGTCCTGCTACAGATTCCTTAGTGAGAGCTCAGATGCCAAATAAATCTGGAAGGGTTAAAAGACTGATATTTTCTATAAATGTGTAAATTGCTGAGTGCATGGCCTTTGTGAGAGTGAGTTTTAGTAGTGATCAAAGGGAGGTGATCACAAGGGAACCAGATTCCTAAACAAGACACATTATAGAGGAGAAAATGACATGTATAAAGGGGAGGCCAGGGCTTCCCTGGTGGTGCAGTGGTTAAGAATCTGCCTGCCAATGCAGAGGCCACGGGTTCGAGCCCTGGTCTGGGAAGATCCCACATGCCACGGAGCGACTAAGCCCGTGAGCCACAACCACTGAGCCTGCGCGTCTGGAGCCTGTGCTCCGCAACAAGAGAGGCCGCGACAGTGAGAGGCCCGCGCACTGCGATGAAGAGTGGCCCCTGCTCGCCACAACTAGAGAAAGCCCTTGCACAGAAATGAAGACCCAACACAGGCAAAAAATAAATATAAATAAATAAATTTATATAAAGGGGAGGCTGCAGACACAGAAATTAACTTCTTGGTTTTCCCAAAGTGAACCTTATCTGGCTTCATTCAGTCATTCAACAAACACTTAGTAAGCATTTACTATAGATTAGGTTCTGTGCTGGGAACTTGGATGATAAGGCAGGGCCTTTATTGGAAGATCCTTTATGCTGTGTACAGTTCTGAGCCTAATATACCTCCTTCAGCTTGGATCTTGGAGCTCAGGAGCCTGAATTCTAACCTAGTTCAGCTTAATTGCAGCCAACTGATAGACTCGTGAGCATGAGAATAGGGAATGTTATTGTAAGCATCTGATTTGGGGGATAGTTTGTTACATGGTATCATTGTGACAATAGCTAACTAATACATCATGATAAGTTTGGGCTGTCTTCTAAGAGCATTAGGGAGCCACTGAAGAATTTTAATCAAGGGAGATGTTGATAACCTTTGGATTTTAGAATGATCTCTCTGGCTACAGCAGATTCAAAGGTGGAGCCATTGCTCCTTTAGCTTGGGCAGCAGAATGAGACACTTGGAGCAGTAGTCAAGCCTTAAGCAGCTGCTGGTCTAAAGATAATGAGAGCCAACTAGAGCATATCTGAACCAACCTATAGCTTTAAGCCTAAAGAATGGATTAAAGGTAGCAAGACTAGACTCAGGGAGACCAACAAGAAGCCTGTTGCAGTCATGTAGGCTTGAACTTCAGAAGTGACAGTAAAGGAGAGAGAGTGAGTTAAGTGGTACAATTGATTGGTCTTGGTGACTGATTGCACATGAGAATTTCAGGAGACTAATGTTAAGGGTGATTTGGTTGGTCAACAGGGTAGATGAGACTATCCTTCACTCAGAAGAAAAAACATTTTTTCAGGGGGAGATGGCAGCAGAGGCAGACGGGCAGGTTCATTTAAAATATACTGAATTTGTGTGTTCAAGTTATGTCCAGGAAGATACAATAGAACTCCAAGAATGGGTGGTGTAAGAAGCCTTCAATTAATGAAAACAAAAACAAAAACAAACAAACAAACAAAAACCTTAAACCAGCCTTTCCACTGAAAATGGAAGTAAAGAAAAGTTTCAAAAAAGATGAGTACAATGAGATGTTGAAAATTTTATTTTCCAGAATCCCAAAGAGCTGGAGACTGGGCAGACTGGCCAGAGTCACCTCAAGGAAGAAGCATGAGGAAGTGAGTTACATTTCACTGGCCCATGGTGTTGAAGATCATAGGTCAAGAGCAGGGGCTTTGGATGGCTCTGAGATAGGAAATTGGGTATAAGATCACTGTACTGGTAAAAAGCAGTATGTGATACCTCCCCATAACTCCTCAGGTCTTCAGTGAAGTTATGAAATTCACAAAACCACAACTATAATAGGATTTCCTGTGGAAAAGAGTGAAGGGGCCAAGGTGAGCATCCTGGCTGTCAAAGACTCCTTAGAGACAAAACACAGAGTGCAAAAGGAATAGATAAGGCAAAAGCAATTAAGTGTTGCATTTGCATAATCCTTAAGGATGGTCTCTAGGCTAATACAGGTAGAGAAATGGAGGGTTTAGCGTTTAGGTCAAGTTACTTAAGTCTCTGATGGCCAAAGGGACACCCAAAGTCACATCTTAATTACATAAGTTTCTTGGGGAGGGGATTTGGGTGGGGTTGAACAGAGCAATTTTGTTGAGGTTGTTATCATCTTATGACACACACACACATATTTGTATATATTTATGTATGTGTGTGTATATATGTGTATGTATGTATATATAGATATGTGTGTGTATATATATATATTTTTTTCCAGCTAAGTGGGAGGCAAAACCATTTACTATGAGTTCTGGGGTGGTGGAAGCGCTGGGGGTTTGAGGAGATTGGTGATAGTGAAATCTACAGGGCTGTGTGATTAATTATCCTCAGAGGAGCTCCATATTTAAGGTGCAGGGGCCCTGGAGGCAGAAGGTTGGCTTACTGAATTTGGAGTTTCACCAGGTGGGTTTAGCAGAGAATAAACAAGAATGGGGATTGTGCAAATCAGAAAAAGAGGGATTTGATCGATGGATCACTGATGGACCTTCTCCATGTTGGGGGAGAGTGCAAGGGAAATTCTAGATTTATAAATATATAAATTAAGACACGGTCTTTATTTCAAGTCAAGTTTATCTGACCAAGAGTTTTTTTTTTTTTTTTTTAAGTCCCTACTGGATATTTAATTTCACAACCTACAAACTCATATCAAACTTTAAATGATGAAGTCAAACAATAAATCAGTGAAATCTCATTTTTCTCTAATTTTTGTAACTATGTGATTTGGGCAAAGTGAGGCACACCTGTGCCCAGACTTTACAGAAAGCTTATAAAGACATTATGTCAGGGACTTTCCTGCTGGTGCAGTGGTTAAGAATCCGCCTGCCAATGCAGGGGACACAGGTTGAATCCCTGGTCTGGGAAGATCCCACATGCCGAGAAGCAACTAAGCCCGTGCGCCACAACTACAGAGCCTGAGCTCTAGAGCCCGTGAGCCACAACTACTGAGCCCACGTGCCACAACTACTGAAGCCCACGCACCTAGAGCCTGTCTTCCATAAGAGAAGCAACCACAATGAGAAGCCCACGCACTGCAAGGAAGAGTAGCCCCCGCTCACCACAACTAGAGAAAGCCCGCACGTGACAACGAAGACCCAATGCAGCCAAAAAAATAAAATAAATAAATAAATTTTTAAAAAGACATTATGTCACATAATTAAAAAAAAAAAATAACAACAACCTTCTCATCTACCTGTGAAGCAGAGAGCAGCTAGTATTGTCATCTCCATATTGCAGGTGGGAAACTGAAGCACGGTGAGACTGCACAACTTCTTCAAGGGTTCTTTGTATTCCAGAGCATCCCAGTTTCTGAATATGTGGTATATCATATAAACTTCCAAACAGGAGCAGTGAATAAATAAGCTATCATTTATTAATATTTATGGAGCCCTTGTGTCATGCTCAGCGTATGGTGAATGCTATAAATTATTAAAATGAAGATGTGCAATCTACACTCCTGGACTTAAAACTCCTATAATCTGGTTAGAGAGATCAAAACTCAACATACTAAAAGTTTGCAAAGAATATTAGAGATAAATAACAACTTGAGACAATGACAGGAAAAATACTGAGGCATGTGTGAGGTGACCAGTGAATGAAATAGACAGTAAATTGGAGGGAAGAGAAAAGGAGAAGTTAGAATGGGCTGGAGTTGACAGAGAATACTTCGTGTATGGGTGGGAATTTAACTGGACCTTGAGGAATGGGTAGTGGTTGGAGAGTCATCATTATCATCCTGCTTATATAAAAGCAGTTGTATAAATATGAACCCTCACGAATCTCCTTTTGAAAGGGCACTTTCAGACAGAAACCTGAAAAGAATTCCTTTTTTTTTAATATAAATTTATCTATTTATTTTTGTCTGTGTTGGGTCTTCGTTGCTGGGTGCAGGCTTTCTCTAGTTGCGGCGAGTGGGGACTACTCTTTGTTGGCGTGTGCGGGCTGCTCATTGCAGTGGCTTCTCTTGTTGTGGAGCACAGGCTCTAGGCGTGGGCTTCAGTAATTGTGGCACACGGGCTTAGTTGCTCCGCGGCATGTGGGATCTTCCCAGACCAGGGCTCGAACCAGTGTCCCCTACAATGGCAGGTAGATTCTTAATCACTGCACCACCAGGGAAGTCCTGAAAAGGATTCCTTTTGAGTAAGTGGCAAGAAGAGGAGGAGAGGGGAGAAAATAAACTGAAGACTAACTTTATTAGAATCCCATTTCCCCTGCCTCCCTGGGAACTGGCTCTGCTAGATTAGATTGAGTTTCCTTAGGATTCTTACTACCTCATATCTCACCTGTGCCTAAAATCTCTGCACTTGTGACATTCATGGGTGAACCCTCCATCTGCCTTCATTTTTGTTGCTCTATTATGCTTTGTTCCTCCATGAAGAAAAAGTAAGAGAACTCTTTTCCAAAGCTTAGTGGTTTTCCAGAATGTTCACTTCAGTTTTCTGAAGCATTCTCCTTGGGTTGGTAAACACTGTGGCCTGGATAGAATCACAGCAGGGCAAGGTGCTGCTACTCCTCACTTCTCAGTTAGAAAGCTGGTGGTCAAGGGTTCTGAGAATACAGAACCCTCCATCTGAAGACTGGATGGTCAATTGATGGGGATAAAAAGGTCATTGAATAGTGACTATCACTAGAATCCTGTGAGCTCTTACTGGGTACTCTCCAGGCAGCAGACTCACATTGGAACAACTCTTCAAGAATGTGTCCTTATAGCACAGGGAACTATATTCAGTATCATGTAATAACCTATAATGGAAAAGAACCTGAAAAAGAATCTATCTATATCTATCTATCTATTTATCTATCTATCTATCTATCTATCTATCTATCTATCTATCTATCTATCTATCTATCTATATTTGAATCACTTTGTAGTATACCTGAAACTAATAACAATATTGTAAACCCACTATACTTCAATAAAATTTTAAAATAGATAGATAAATAAATAAATAGAATGGGCCCTTGACATCTGTGACCTGAATCTAGCAAGCTCTGAACTTGTCCATTCCCTTATAGGTTTCCCCCAAATACACACCCACACCTTTATTCCTTTGCACAAAAACCCCATTCTCTTATTTTCTCCTACAATGAAGTTAGGGGAACCATAAAGAAGAGCTTATTTGTTCATTAAATGCAAGCATTCAGCAATCTAGAGCTATATACTTAGAAACACAGTTGACTTTTGGCCAAGAAGAGGACCAAGAAAACATGGGAAATCCTCTTTCCACTCCTAACACATAAAATTTCTAGATACGGAAAACATTTTTTTTTTGAGTCCATAGATGAACTTGTAAGAAATAGAAATTTCCAGGTGTCAGAAATTAAGGGAAAATCCACAGAGGTCTGTGCTACTTATGTTTTATGAGCAATCCCAGCACCTTAGAGTATGGGTTTGAACTGGTGGAAAGGGTGGCGGTCCAATCTTTAGGTCTCCTGTGCATTGCATAAGTTGTAGCTGGGCTCCTCACAGAGAATGGGCCAGGCTCCCTTTTTTATTTTCTTATAAATTTATTTATTTTTATTTTTGGCTGCGCTGGGTCTTTGTTGTTGTGCGTGGGCTTTCTGTAGTTGCAGCGAGTGAGGGCTACTCTTCGATATGGTGCGCGGGCTTCTCATTGTGGTGGCTTCTCTTGTTGCAGAGCACGGGCTCTGGGCGTGTGGCTTCAGTAGTTGTGGCATGCGGGCTCAGTAGTTGTGGCTCGTGGGCTCTAGAGCGCAGGCTCAGTAGTTGTGGCGCATGGGCTTAGTTGCTGCACGGCATGTGGGATCTTTTGGGACCAGGGATTGAACCTGTGTCCTCTGCATTGGTAGGCAGATTCTTAACCACTGAGCCACCAGGGAAGTCCTGAGGCTCCCATTTTTGACCATGAATGTCAAAAGAGTCAGCTAAGAGAAATAAAGATCCTTATCCTGTGCTGCCTATGCAGGCTCAAATTCTCACAATAACCTCATCATAGAGAAGTCCTGTGCCAAGAATTTAAACTAAATATTTATGTGAAATCAGTGAATCCCATAGAACCCCCAGCAAATGCAGCCATGGAAAAGCTTGATGGGGTCTTATCCACAATCCAGGACACAATGCAAAAGAGACTTTAAGTATGCTTTCAAATGTTCAAAAAAAGAGAGGAAGGAATAGAACTTGTAAGGTAAGAACAGGACATATTTTTTTAAAAAAGAAGGGATTTGAAAAAAAATCATGTAGTGTAGTAGCTTGTATTTTCCAAAATCATTGCCCATAGATGCCTCAACAATATTTCCCATCCCATATGCTTTTCTCTTACAATGTGTCTTTTATACTCCTTCCATTGAGAGATGGGGTCTATGTCCCTCTCCTTGAGGGACATGATTGTGACTCACTTGTAACTAATAGAATGTGGTATAGGTGGTGCTGTGTGACTTCTTGAGGCTACCTCAGAAATGTGAGGCAGTTTTTGCTTTGTTGACTGTATCATTTGTGCTTAGGTCCTGAGCTGCCATGTAAGGAGTTCAACTGCCCAGGAATTGTCAGGCCTATACAAAATGACTATATGCAGAGGTACTGAGACAACTTAAAGAAAGAGAGCTATCTGGCTATCCACAACTTCTCCAGACCTCTGCTCTTCTAACTCTAACCACTGTCTGAATGCAACTGCCTAAGAGACCCTAAGCCAGAACCTCTAACTGAGCCCTATCTGAATTCCTAATCCACAAAATCATGAGCAAAATTAAAGGTTGTTTTAAGATGCTAAGTTTTGAGATAATTTGTTATGTAGCAATAAATAATTGGAACATACAGATATTCTAGAAGTTGAAATATCGAGAAAACATTGAGAAAACCAGATTAAATAGCAGTTTAGATTAGCTGAAGAGAAAATTACAGAATTAGAAGATAAATGTAAAGAAATCATACAGAATGCACAACACAGAGAGGAAAAACAGAAAAATCAAAAGGGAAATTAGAAGACATGGAGGTTGAAATAAGTGGTTGTACCATATATCTAGTAGGGATTGCAGAGACAGAAAATAGAAAAAGGAGAGGAGCAAATATGTGAAGTGATAATGGTTGAAAATTTTCCAGAATTTAAGATAGACATGAGTCCTCAGGTAGAGAGAGAGAGAGAGAGAGAGAGAGAAGGATTGATTTATCTTTAAAAAACTGGCTTACATGGTAAGTCTAAAATCTGCAGAGTAGGCTGGCAGGCTGGAGACCCAAGGGAGTTGCAGTTTGATCCATCTACTGGCAGAATTCCTTCTTGCTCAGGGAGGTCAGTCTTTGTTCCATTAAGACCTTCAACTTATTTGGGTAAGGCTCACCGACATTATGGAAATTAGTCTGCTTAACTCAAAGTCCTTCAATTTAAATGTCAATCTCATCCAAAAACACCTTCACAGGAATATCCAGAATAATGTTCAACCAAAAATCTGGACACTATGGTCCAGCCAAGTTGACACATAAAATTGACAATCACACTATCCTTTTACGTGCAATTCATTTGTGTCTTGGAATCTAAACTGTTTCTTTTAGACTACATATTGTTGCTTTTTCTCCGAGTCTGACACTCTCTGCTTTTGGACTGGAGCATTTAGTCTATTCACATTTAACATACTATTTGACATGGTTTGATTTACATATCTGCCTTCAATATATCTCATGGCTTTTTTGTTCCTGTGTTCCTTTATTGTATTTTTTTGTGTCAAACAAACATTTTGGTATACCACTTTCATTTCTCTTTTGATTTTTTAACACTATTTTTAAAGCTTTTTGTTGTTGCTGTTGTTGTTGCTCTAGGGATTATAGTGTACATCTTAATCATCACAGTCTACTTCAGGTTAATACTGACTTAATTCCAGGAAATTATATCAACTTTGCTCCAATATAACTCCATTTCCATCTCCTTCCTATATCATTGTCATAAATATTTTTTCTGCATCCTTTGCACTATTTATAGGACAAAATAAAGGACACATACTAATTATTTGTGTATTCCTCATTGTCATATATTTTAATGTATGTGTTATAAACCCAGTAATATAGTTATAATTACTATTTTATACAATCATGTTTTAAAACAAATTAAGAGAAGAAAAGAGAAAATATATTCATGAACTATATTTTATATATTTATAAATATATATTTCTTAAATATTATACTTATTTATCTGTTCTATTTACCCACATATTTATCATTTCTGTGCTCATTTCTCCCTATGGACTTGACTTACTATCTGGTATTATTTCCTTTCAGCCTGAAGGACTTCCTTTAGTATTTCTTGTATGACAGTTTGACTAGTAACACATTCTCTGAATTGTTGATCATTGGAAATGTCCTTATTTTTAGTTTTGATTGATACAGACGTAGAGAATGGACTTGAGGACATGGGGAGGGGGAAGGGTAAGCTGAGAGGAAGTGAGAGAGTGGCACTGACATATATACACTACCAAATGTAAAATAGATAGCTAGTGGGAAACAGCCGCATAGCACAGGGAGATCAGCTCGGTGCTTTGTGACCACCTAGAGGGGTGGGATAGGGAGGATGGGAGGGAGCCGCAAGGGGATATATGTATACGTATAGCTGATTCACTTTGTTATACAGCAGCAACTAACACAACAATGTAAAGCAATTATACCTCAATAAAGATGTTAAAAAAAATAGACATCTTGATTAAAAGGTTTTTCTTGCAGTATTTTGAATATGTCACTCTGCTGCTTTCTGGCCTCTATTATTTCTGATGCAAAATCAGCTATTATTCACATTTTTGTTCTCTTGTATAAGATGAGTCATTTTTCTGTTACTGATTTCAAGAATTTCCTTTTTCTTGGCTTTCAACTTTTTGACTATGATGTGTCTAGGAGTGGATTTCTTTAAGTTTACCACACTTGGGGTTTGTTGAATTTCTTGGATTTGAAGATTAATGTTTGTCATCAAATTTGGAGAATTTTTAGCTATTATTTCTTCAAGTGTTTTTTCTAACTCTTTGTCTCCTCACCTTCCGGTGCTCCTATATTATGGCTATGTGGGTATGCTTGATGCTGTCCCACAGGTCTTTGAAGCTCTCTATATTTTTATTTTTCTTCATTCTTTTTTTTCTCTATTATTCAGATTGGAAAATTTCTAATAATCTATCATACAGTTAACTGATTTGCTCTTTTGCCGACTCATATCTGATGCTGAGCCCATTAAGGTCGCACATTTCATTTTAGTTTTTGCATTTTTCAACTCTAGAATTTCCATTTGGGTCTTTTATATGGTTTCCATTTCTTTATTGAAATTCCTTGTTTATTAGCTATGTTAATATTTTCTTTTAATTCTTTGACCATAGTTTCTTTAATTATTTGAATATATTTGTAATAGTTGCTTAGAAGTCTTGTCTGCTCAATCCAACATCTGGGCTCATTGAGTTAGTTTCTATTACTGACTTTTTCCTGAATGTAAATCACACTTTACTGTTTCTTGTCATTTCTCATAACTTTTGGTTGACAGTCAGGCATTTTCAGTAATACATGGTAGCAAGTCTGTAGTCCAGTTTTTTTCCCCTGATTTTTAAAAAATTTGTCTGAACTTAAATGGTGGAATCTTTCTCCCCCAGGGGTTGCAGGCCACTGCTAATGTCTCTGCCCAGATTCTTATTCTTGTTTTTATTTTTTATCCTAGCTTAACTAGAGGTCATCCCTATATCAGCATAGCCTAGTCATCAGCCAATAATTTGAGCAGAGATTTTGCTTTAACACCTTGGGCTTTAACCCGCCCCTCTGCTGGACTATCTATGTGTAGATTGAGGAGTGAGTTCATTCAAAGTTTAGCTAGTTCTCCTACACTGTTGGTGGGAATGTAAATTGGTACAGCCACTGTGGAGAATAGTATGGAGGTTCCTTAAAAAACTAAAAATAGAGCTACCATATAACACAGCAATCCCACTCCTAGGCATATATCTGTGGAAAACCATAATTCGAAAGGATGCATGCACCCTGATGTTCATTGCAGCACTATTTACAATAGCCAGGACATGGAAACAACCTAAATATCCATTGACAGAGGAATGGATAAAGAAGATGTGGTACATACATACAATGGAATGTTATTCAGCCATAAAAAGGAATGAAATAGTGTCATTTGCAGAGATGTGGATGGACCTAGGGACTGTCATACAGAGTGAAGTAAGTCAGAAAGAGAAAAACAAATATCGTATAATATCGCTTATATGTGGAATCTAGAAAGATGGTAGAGATGAACTTATTTTCAAAGCAGAAATAGAGTCACAGATGTAGAGAACAACCTTATGGTTACCAAGGGGGGAAAGGCGGGTGGGATGAACTGGGAGATTGGGACTGACATAAATACACTACTGTGTATAAAATAGGTAACTAATGAGAACCCACTGTATAGCACAGGGAACTCTACTCAATGCTCTGTGGTGACCTAAATGGGAAATAAATCTCAAAAAGAGTGGATATATGTATATGTATGACTGATTCAGTTTGCCGTACAGCAAGAAAATAATACAACATTGTAAATCAACTATACTCCAATAAAAATTAATTAAAAAAATACACACCAAAACAAAACAAAACAAAGTTTAGCTAGTTCTCAAGTATGCCTAGGATTTTACTTTCCACTGAGCTCTCTTGAGTTTCCCCTGGCACACATGTAGTTTTCCAGTCAGCCCGGGGACAGATGAAGAGTTAATCTAGCTCTTCTATGGCTCTGTTATTTTCAAGATCTCCTTGTTAAATTTCTACCTGGTCTGGCTGCTTGCCCCAGCTGTGATCACAAACTCAGACTAGCAAAGTTGTGAGTTTTACCTGTTTATTTTCTACCAATTTTTCTTTTTTAACTGACAAAGTTGTCATGGCTTTTTGCTTCCTGCCCCAAGTCTAGTCTTCCCCCTTGGCAGCAAAGCTGCTGGTTTTTACAACTAGCTTAACCTTTTAAAAGCTATCGATCTCAGTAACTAACCTGGGGGCAGGATGAGGGGAATGGACCCACACAATAAGGCCACAAACTCTTGCTGTTCTTACCTGAAGTTTCAATTAAAAAAAAAAATTAATAATTGCTTCTCAATGTGGTGTGTGCTTTTGGTCATTTTCCAGGGCCCTGAAATGGTTATTTTTGACAATTTTATCCAGTTTATAATTTTTTGAAGAGAGGATTCACATACCTCTTCATTCTGTCATAACAAGAGGTCCTACCTGCACACTTGGTAATTTTTTATTGGATGCCAGACATTCTGAATTTTATATTGTTTTGCTGGCTTTTGTTCTATTTCTTTAACTAATGTTGGATTTTGTTCTGAGGTACAGTTAAGTTACCTGGGATCATTTGGCCTATTTTGGGTCTTGCTTTTAAGTTTTATTAGAGCAGGTCCAGAGTAGCCTTTAATCTAGAGCTAATTCAGTGCTACTATTAAGACTTAAAAAAGGGAATCTACCTAATGCCCCATGAGTTATGATATGAGGTCTTTCTACTCTGGCTAGTAGGAACACAAACTACCCGCAGATCTGTGAATCGTTTTGTCTACTCCATTCAGGTGGTTCCTTCCCTGGCCTAGGGTAGATTCCTCTTACACATGTACAGATCAGTACTCAGCCAGAGACTTGATGGGATCCCTCTAGACTTTCGAATCTCTCCCTCTCCCTCTCTCTCTTTCTCTCTCTCCCCCCCATCTCCATCTCCCTTGCCATATCCATCTCTTTCTCTATCTTTGTAATTTTCACTCTTCTCCAGTACTCTGCTCCACAGATTCTAGCCACCCTAACCTCCCCTATCTAGATCTCTGTCTCTGCAACTCATGAGATCGGTTTGGTTAACCTTTCCCAGTGATGTGGACTAGAAACTACCTCTAGGCAGTAAGTTCATGCAAGTAGCAAAGCTGCTGGTTTTTACAACTAGCCTTACCTTTTTAAAGCTACCATTCTCAATAACTAACCTGGGGGTGGTAGGATGGGAATGGACCCAAGCAAGAAAGCCACAGACTCTAGCTGTTCTTACCTGTCTGAAAAATAGTTTTATGTATATATATAGATAAATAAATTTGTCCATTTTTCTAATTGCTTAGGGAAGGAGGACAGATCCAGTCTCTGTTATTCCATCTTGGCTGAAAATGAAAGCTGAAGGATTTTAATCAGAAGACATGATTTTATTCATAATTTAAGATTATTGTACTTGCTTTGTATTAAATGAGAATAAGATTGGAAAAAGAGAGATCAGTTAAGAGGTTTTAGCAGTTGTGTAGGACAGAGATGATGGTTTTCTGGTCTGAAGAAGTAGTGGTTATTGAAATTTGAAAGAATAGATCTGAGATATATTTTGGACATAAAATGGATAAAATCTGCTGATTACTTGGATGTGGGAGATAGGGGAAAGTGAAGAGACAAGCAAGCCCAACCAGTTTTCATTTCTTTTGTCCTTTTCTAAGTCCATAATTTGGGTTTTCATTCTGCCCTTACCACACTGTCCTTTGAGACCAATCTCGTTCCCCATTTCTTACTTCCTTCCCTGAAAACAGAAAAATGTGTAATTGTCAATCCTGCGACTATGGAAAAGAGAATTTATTTGTTATATCACTGGTGGGTATTGAAGCCCCAGTAGAGACACCTAATTTAGTGGCCCATGTCAAAGAGGTCCTAACAGCAGAGGAGGACTTGGCAGAACCAAATCAGGCAGGCTGTGTAGGAGCCACTGTTATTATCCAATCAGCAAGATTTCAGGCAAAGAAATGAAGATTCAAAACAGGTCTCATAAGACAGAATTCTCCTGTTGGTTGAGGCTCTGGTTGGGGGAAGCTCAGAGCCACATTGTTGGTCCCATCCTGGAGCTGACAGTCATAGCAAGCATAACTTTCCTAGATGTGAGGACTTGTCCTGTTTATCTTTGGAGCCTATGGCATTTGTGTTCAAAAGAAGAGTCTCTTCCTCCAGGAAGACTGACCTTTAGCTGGAGGCTTTCTCTTGTGATATCTTGAAGCATGGGACGGAAAAGGCCAAGGAGAGGTAAACCTCTTTGTGTTAACGTTGTGAATGAATTAACCCGGTGGCCCCTGAGGACTCCTTTTGCAAATCTCCTTAGTGCCACACAGTTTAACACTGCATTATTCTATAACTGCTTTGTGATATCTGAGTTTGTGAATCTTTAATTGACTACTGTATTCATTTCCCAGGGCTGCTGTTACAAAGTATGACAAACTGGGTGATTTAACAATGGACATTTATTTTCTCATCGTTCTGGAGGCCAGGTTCAAAATCAAGGTGCTTGACAGGGCTATGCTCCATGTTGTTTCATCAAATGAGGAAAGGCTATTCAGGGACTGGCATATTTACCTTATAGAAGCAATTATGAGACATCCTCAAATATAAGGTCATATTTTCTTTTGAAATCTGTAGAGGAGATCCCTTCTTGCCTCCTTTAGCTTCTGGTGTTTGCTGGCAATCCTGGGTGTTTCTTGGCTTGCAGATGCATCACTCCAATATCTGCCTTTGTCATCACGTGCTAATTTCCTTCTGTGTGTCTCGCTCTCTGTATCTCTTCTCTTCTTATAAGGACACCAGTACTACCTATTCTTTTTTATTTTTTATTTTTTTAATTTTTGTCTGTGTTGGGTCTTTGTTGCTGCATGTGGGCTTTCTTTAGCTGCGGCGAGCAAGGGCTACTCTTTGTTGCAGTGTGCGGACTTCTCATTGCAGTGGCTTCTCTTGCTGCAGAGCACAGGCTCTAGGTGTGCAGGCTTCAGTAGTTGTGGCACGCAGGCTCAGTAGTTGTGGCGCACGGGCTTAGCCGCCCTGTGGCATGTGGGATCTTCTGGGACCAGGGCTTGAATCCATGTCCCCTGCATTGGCAGGCGGATTCTTAACCACTGCGCCACCAGGGAAGTCCCAGTACGAACTATTCTTAACTAATTGCTTTTGCAACAATCCTATTTCCAAATAAAGTCACATTCTGAAGTGCTGGGAGTTAGGATTTCAACATATCTTCTTGGGGGACACAATTCAACCCATAACAACCACTCTTAAAGAAAGGGACTGTGTCTCATACTTTTTTAAAGTGTCCAAGGACACTTAGGACATTCAGCAGAGTTTCCTGCTTTGGGTGGATGTGAAAGAAAATAAAGGACTATGATTTTAAAAGAAATGACACAGATTTTTTTGTAAGGCAGGAAAATGTGTTTATTTGTAATAATATTGAAATAATATTTTGGTATTAATTGATATGTATTCTCCCATAATTCTTATTTATCCTATGGCTTTTCCCCCATTCTTGAGTTACAGATTGTCTTCAGAAAAACCAGAGAACAAGAGTGAAATAGTTCTTTTTCAGTTTTAAAATCTTAGGTCCAGGACTTCCCTGATGGCGCAGTGGCTAGGAATCTGCCTGCCAATGCAGGGGACATGGGTTCGAGTCCTGGTCCGGGAAGATCCCACATGCTGTGGCGCAACTAAGCCTGTGCACCACAACTACTGAGCCTGCGCTCTAGAGCCCATGAGCCACAACTACTGAGTCCGTGTGCCACAACTACTGAAGCCCCACACCTAGAGCCCGTGCTCTGCAATGAGAAGCCACTGCAATGAGAAGCCCGCGCGCCGCAAGGAAAAGTAGCCCCTGCTCACTGCAACTAGAGAAAAGCCCGTATGCAGCAACAAGACCCAAACAATGAAGCAACAAGACCCAAACACAGCCAAAAACAAACAAACAAACAAACAAAAAACATAACAACTTAGGTCGAGGAAGAAGACAAAAGGACTTAGAATAATATTTGGTTAATCAAAGCCAGTTTGTCCCCCTCACCTCCCTTCTACCTGGGATTAGTCTACAGAACTGGAGTAGGAAGAAGAAGAGTGTCTGAGAGGAAGCGAGACATTATTTGTCCCTGAGCAGGGGTTCTGTGGCTTGCCCCCCAACCCCAGGGCCAATTTTGGGGGGCAGTGAAGGAAGAGGAACCTTCATCAGACAGGTATAGGGATTTAGAAGAAGAGGAAGGCTGTATCTTTCTTCCAAGGAGGTCACAAGACTTGTAGGATTCTCCTAACCAGATGGGATAGAAGTACAGCTGAATGTTTCTGTACCTCTGAGAGGAGCACAGAGGTACCTGAGATAGAGCCAGCCTGGAGGAGCCTGCGGTCAGGCGCAAGGGACTGGGAATGGCTTTAAAATTAGAGACCAACTGAATGATAGACATCTCAATAGATACAGGTATAGACAGATGACAACTAAAGGCCAGAGTCTCCCTCCCCTGTCTTCCCCACTCATCCTCCCCCCACCCACCCTGCACCTCAAGTCAACTCTAAAGATGGATTCCTGAATTGATGTACTAGATTTCTACTTCTATGTGGAATGAGGCTCATAAAATAAATTGTTTGGTTATTAAACAATAAAGTTTATTTCTTTCAACCTTTAATTTGTGGTCTGAGATTTATTTCAGCTACATAAAGAAAATGATCATTCTCAATATGCAAGTTGATTCTTATTTGTAGGTAAGGAGGGGGAACTGAAACTGTCCTCTGGCAGCCCGGTACTCCCTAGTGTGACCTTGGCATTTTTCCGAACTACAGAAATTATTGCTGAAATCTAACTGGTTGGGCCTCCAGGAAGGAGGGAAAGGGAAGTGGAAGGAGTGGGTGGGGATGGGAGTGGATGCTTACACCACTCAAGTTATATTTTAAACTCTGGATTCATTGTTCTGAGAGTGACTCTGGCCCTTTTAGAGGGGAAGTTCTGAGCAGCTCTGAAACTTGAGGTACCTGCAAAGACAACTCAGCTGTTGTTGCTAAGGAACAAGTGTGCTGAAATTGTGGTATCAATATCACCAGCTCCTGCTCAGAAGTCAAAATGTACAGGAAAGATGTAAAATCATCAGAGGGGAAGAGACAGTTCAGTGTGATAGGCCATGGATTATTGTTTAAAGTGGTCACTTCTCTGAAAAAAATATGACCTCACATTTGAGGTTGTCTTAGTAGGTCCAATAAGGTAAATATGCCATTCCCTGAATAATCTTTTTCTTTGATGGAAGAGAAGTGGAGAAAAAAGTAGGAAGAAAGAGACGAGAAGGAACAGAAGAACAGAGTTATCTGGAATAAATGACCTCATTAAAGGACTTTAGGGAGGAGAGGTTAGAGTCAGAATGAGCCTTTGGAATTAGACTGAGATTTGAGTGTCAGTTTTGTCACTAACTAAATTATCTTGGGCACATATTTTTAACCATTCTATGCCTTGAATTTCCAATCTGTAAAATGGGATGTGTTGTGTGAAGACCTGAGGAATTTTGCTATTTGATCTTTTAATGCTTATTTCTAAATCAATTGTTTGTCATTTTCATTTTTTTGTCTTTTTAAAATTATTATTTTTTATTTATTTAAAATTTTTTTATTTATTATTTTGGCTGCATTGGGTCTTCGTTGCTGTGCATGGGCTTTCTCTAGTGAGCAGGGGCTACTCTTTGTTGCGGTGCAAGGGCTTCTCATTGTGGTGGTTTCTCTTGTTGTGGAGCATGGACTCTAGATGTGCGGGCTTCAGTAGTTGCAGTGCGTGGGCTCAGTAGTTGTGGCTCACAGGCTTAGTTGCTCTGTGGCATTCATTTTCATTTTTATTTCAATAATCTAATGTGGTTGGCAGCCTCTAATGTGGTCCCCAATGATCCCCGTTTCCTGGTATTCATACCCTTGTGTAATCCCTTCTACTTGAGTATGGGTTGGACCTAGTGACTTGCTTCTAATGAATAGAATATGGAAGAAATAATGGGATAACACTTCCTATATTAGGGTATAAAATGACTATGGCTTTTGTCTTTGGTTCATTCTCTTTCTGTCTTTCCCTCTCTTTCTTTCAGATCACTTTCACTGTGGAAAGCATACTGCCATATTGTAAGCAACTCTACGGACTTGCCCATGTAGCATGGTGAGGAACTGAGGCCCTCAGTGCAACAACACAGAGAAACTGAAGCCTGCTAACAACCAGGCGAGTGATCTTGGGAATGGGTCCTTCATGCCCAATCAAGTCTTGAGATGACTGCAGCCCCAGGCAACAGCTTGGTTGCAATCTCATGAGAGACCTTGCACTAGAGGCATCCAGCTAAGCTGTGCCCAGATTCCTGACCAATAGGAACTGTGAGATAATAAGTGTTTGTTGTTTTCAGCTTCTAAGTTTTGAAATGATTTGTTAGGCAGCAATGTATATCTAATACATGGCTCAGGTCCATCTTACAGTTGGCCCAGTGTGTACCCAAACCCACTTTGTGGTTATTTTTCCAGTTCTAGAATGTATAATTAGAATAGACACATCCAGAAACTGGCAGAGTCAGAGCAAAAAGTAGCAACTATTCTAGACATATTGAAAAGGCATTTGTGTGCCAGAGGGTGGGAGATAAATCCCACAGAAATTCAAGCACCTGCCACTTTAGTGAAAAGTTCTAGGCGCCCAATTATCTGAGATATGAAGACATTTCTCTTCTAAGGTGAAGGGCAAGTTGCTGCATCTGTCTCCTCCTACCATTAAGAAAGAGGCACAATGCCTACTGGGCCTCTTTGGATTTCAGAGGCAACATATATCTCATTTGGGCATGCTACTCTGACCCATTTACTGAGTGACCTGAAAAGCTGCCTGTTTTGAGTGAATCCCAGAATAAGAGTAGGCTCTGCAACAGGTTAAGCTGCTATGCAAGCTGTTCTGCTAATTGGGCCATATGACTCAGAAGATATGATAGTACTTGAAGTATCAGTGGTACATAGAGAAGCTATTTGGAGCCTTTGGTAGGCCCCATCCTATAGGTGAATCACAGTACAAACGCTTACAATTTTTTAGCAAAGCCATACTTTCCCCTTTTGAGAAACAACTTTCGGCTTGTTACTGGGCCTTAGTAGAGACTAAATGCTTGACCATGAGCTACCAAATTACCATACGACCTGAGATGCTCATCATGAACTGGGCATGTCTGACCCACAAAACCATAAAGTTGGGCATGCACAGCATCACTCCCTCATCAAAAGGAAAAGATATCTATGATATTGGACTTAAGCAGGCCCTGAAGGCACAAATAAATTGCACAATGAAGTAGCCCAGATGTCCATGACCCTTCTTCTAGCTACAGTTCCTTCTTTCTTTTAACAACATCTATGGCTTCCCTATGATTAGTTGACTGAGGATAAAAATACTTGAAGTTTGTTTACAGGTAATTCTTCATGATGTGCAGAAACCACCTAAAAGTGGATAGGTAGAGAACTGCAACCCTACTTTGGGACTGCTCTGAAAGACAGTGGTGAAGGGAAATTCCTCCTGTGGGCAGGGCTTTGAACAGAGTATATAGTTATCCATTTTGCCTAGAATGACAGATGGCCATACAAATGATTCTACAGCAATTCATGGGCTGGGGCTAATGATTTGGCTGGATGGTCAGGTATTTGGAAGGAACACAATTGGAAAATCAGTGAGAAGGAAGCCTGGGGAAGAGGTATGTGGATAAGCCTCTCCAGATGGGCACAAAATATAAAGATATTTGTGTCCCATGTGAACGTTCACTAAGGAGGACTTTAATAATCAGGCGAACAGAATGACCTGTTCTGTGGATGTCAGTCAGCTTTCCCCTCTAGTCACTCCTGTTGTTGCCCAGAGGGTTCATGAACCAGTGGCCATGGAATCAGGATGGAGGTTATGCTGGGATCAGCAACAGGAACTTTCACTATTTAGGGCCTATTTGGATATAGCCATTGTTGAATGCCCAATCTGCCAATAGTAGAGACTAACACTGAACCCACAACATGGCACTATTACCTGGTGGAATCAGCCAGTTACCTGATGGCAGGTTGATTACATTGGTCAGCTTCCATCATGGAAGGGATAGCACTTTGTCTTTATTGGATATGGATGTGTCTTTTTTGCTTGTCTGCTTGCAATGCTTCTACCAAAACTTCTATTTGTGAACCGACCAAATACTTTATTCAAAAACATGGTGTTCGGGCTTCCCTGGTGGCGCAGTGGTTGAGAATCTGCCTGCCAATGCAGGGGACACGGGTTCGAGCTCTGGTCTGGGAAGATCCCACATGCCGCGGAGCAACTAGGCCCGTGAGCCACAACTACTGAGCCTGCGCGACTGGAGCCTGTGCTCCGCAACAAGAGAGGCCGTGATAGTGAGAGGCCTGCGCACCGCGATGAAGAGTGGCCCCCGCTTGCCACAACTAGAGAAAGCCCTCGCACAGAAACGAAGACCCAACACAGCCAAATAAATAAATAAATAAATAAATAAATAAATAAATAAAAATTAAAAACAAAAAAAACCAAAAAAAACACATGGTGTTCTATACAGCATCACTTTTGACCAAGGAACTCACTTCATAACAAATGAAGTGAGGCAATGGGCTCATCCTCATGGAATTCACTGGTCTTACCTGCAATTCTGAAGCAACAGATATGATAGAATGATGTAATCACCTTGTGAAGGCTCAGTTATGGGACCAGGTAGGTGGCAACACCTTGGGGGTCTGAAGCAAGGTCCTCCAGATTGTGGTAAATGCTCTAAATCGAGGTTCATTATATTGCTATTTTTCCCATAGCAGGATTTACAAGTCTAGAAATCAAGGGGGTTAAAATGGAAATAGTTGCTTTCATTATTATTCCTGGTGATCCACTAGTACAATTTTTGTTTCCCAGCCCCACAGTTTCAGCGCTGTTGCTCTAGAAGTCTTAGTTCCATGCTGTTGAATTGGATATAGAGTCTGCTACCTGGCCACTTTGGGCTCCTAAGGCTACTGAATCAACAGGCAAAGAAAGGATTTAATATACTGGCTGTGGTGATTGTGCTTGAATATTAAGCGGAAATTGAGTTGCTATTACACAATGAGTATTTCTGGAAATCAGGAGGTCCTCTAGGACAACTTTTAGTACACCTGTGTTTTGTGATTATTAAGTCAGTGGAAAACTACAACTACCTCCAACTCAGGTAGGACTGCTAATGGCCTGAACCCTTTAGGAAGAAGATTTGGAAACAGACAAGGAACCTCAATCAGTTGCAGAAAAGAGTTCTGTAATAGTTATATTATTTTTCCTTATTTTGATATGGATATGTTTCATATATAGTAACCAAACATTATTGTTTTCTTCCTTCTCTCTTATCTCCTTATCTAATATAAGATGTGCTAAGTGTAATTAACATTATATCTCAATGTTTAAGCTATGGGGTATCAAAAGGTGACGTGTGAATTAAATAGGAGGAAAATAAAGATCACTTAAATGCAAAAAAGGATTTTTTATTCTCCCTTGGTGAAAGGATTAACACAGGGGTCCGCAAACTATAGCCCAAGGGCTGGCCATCTGTTTTTGTAAATAATGTTTTATTGGAACACAGCCACTTTCGTTTGGTTACATATTTGTGGCTGCTTTCATGCTATAATGCTAACATTGAATAGTTACAACAAAAACCATGTGGCCTGCAAAACCGAAAATATTTACTATCTGGCTTTTTAAAAAAAGTTTTCTGACCACTGGGTTAGCATGTTTCTCATTGTCTGGGGATAGTTGTATTGTGTCAGGCAGAAGCATGACTTTGTTATTATCTTTATTTGGAGATTAAGCATGGAGATATACATGGGTGCCAAGTTGGCAAGGGATAGATTGTGGTGGCCTTGTGAAGTATCAGCTTCGCTAGGCTGAACTACATTTCCCAGAATTCCCCTTCTTGTGTATTTCCAGTTAGATTGGACCACAAGAGAGATTCTCACGGGCAATTTGGAGAGTATAAGTGAGATAATAGTCTTTGTATAGTTCACATACATTGTCTGCTGGCTCTTCCTGTTGGTGTGGGACAGTGGTCAAGACTGGAACTGCTCCATCTTCTCCTGGATCCTCCTTCAGCTTCTCTGACTCCTCATTTGGAGGTGTCATTAGATGTCCTCATTCCTGTTGTGATGTTCACTATTGATTGCTAACATGTACTCAGTGTGTGTGTGTGTGTGTGTGTGTGTGTGTGTGTATGTGTTTGTGCATGTGCATGTATGCATGTGTGTGTGTGTGTGTGTGTGTGTGTTTAGCTCCATGACAAAGGGCCCAGACTTCTGCGTGACTAAGGTCAGAGCCAGGAACTGTCCTCATGCGCTCCAGCTTGTGCTTGTGGGTTCCAGCCTGTTCTTGCTCCTCCCACTTTACACTCTGCCTGCCTGCCCTAAGGACTTCAAGCTCCAGTATTAGATGCAATGTCAGCAGCGTTACAGAGACTGTTTAACCAGCCCCCACAACTGCATAAAGTCAAACCAAGATATTTCTCAGGGGACCAGTCTTTCTGATTAAACCTTGACTGACACACCCAATAATCTATTATAAAGGTGTTTAAATTTTTCAAGTAGGTAGATTTTTATTTTTGCTATCCTTTTGCTCTTAATTTCTAAGTCTTACTGCATTTTGATCAATGAATATGCTTGGGTGAATACTGCTTCTTAGAGTTTGTGAAGATTTTTTTTAGGATCTAATACATGTTCAATTATTGTAACTGTTTCCACATATGTTTCAGAACAATGTGCAATCTCTGTTGAGTGCAAAGTTCTATATATTTTGTTACTATGCTGTATACTATGCCATATAAATTCTTCATGTACTTAATTTTGTCTATTGGATCTATTTCAGAGGGAAGTGTATATTAAAATCTTATATATAATGGTTCTGTCAATTCTTGTATTCTAGCATTTTTGCTTTATACATTTTTGGAACTATATTGTTAGGTGTGTAAAAGTTCATGGCTGGTATAGCTTCTTGGTGGACTGTTTTTATTTCATTTTTATCAATATGAAATACTCATTTTTATCCCTTTTAATGTTTTTATACTATAGTAATATTTGCCATCCCTACCTAATTAGTTATTGAGATAATATATAAAGTTCTTAGTCTCATACCTGAGCAATAGTAAGCTGGCAAAAACGGTAGTTCCTGCTATTATTATTATCATTATAATTATTATTATTCTGTGTCCTTCTATGTGCAGGTTGTCTGGACCCTTTGGGGGACAAAGAAGGAAAGAAAGGACTGAAAGAAAAGAAAGAGAGCAGCTGCCTCTTAGGCACTGCATGGTGATGCTTAGAGCTTCTTCTCCCCTGAACAATGTGACGGAAACTCCACAGAAGAGAGGTCTCAGGCTTGGACAAAGCACCAGAAAGCCTGCCAAGAGAGGTCTCCTAAGCAGCCAAGAGAATATAACAGAAACAGATTTTCTAGTTGGATTTTGGCCTTTCTGCTTTTGAGGCCTGGCTGAAACTAGGAAGGGAAAAAAGCAAAACAAGGTCAGACCTAGTATTAGATGTGTTCCTATGTTTGGAAGGTCAGAATGATCCCTTCAGAGATCCCCTTGAATTTGGGCTCATCTAGGCCTATAAAAGCAATGTCCACAGCAGTGATGATTTTCCACCCTCAGTAGAATTCTTAGCTCTGCCAAATTGGATGTGTTTAAGGATGTGGACTCATTGCCTCAACTCCCTACACCTGCATCCTTCAGGTCTGCTTTGTAGTTGAGTCCATCTCTGTTTCATTAGATGTCCTCATTCCTGTTGTAATGTTCACTATTGATTGCTAACAGGTACTCTGTGTGTGTGTGTGTGTGTGCGCGTGCTTGTGCACATCCGTGTGTGCACACGTGTGTGTTTGTGTCTGTCTGTCTTTGGAACTTCCAAATCAAAGTAGCCTTGCTAACTGGCTACTTGTTGCTTAAAATCTCTTGACCCCAAATCCCTTCCTCCACCTGCCTGAAATTCTTCACTTCTCTTTGCCTTACTGCCTGAAATTCATAGAATCATAAAAGTTAAATCTTGAAGGTGCCTTAGAGATTAATTAGTCCAAGTATCTCACTTCACTGAAGAAGGAAGTGGAGTCCAGAGAGGTGAAGTGTTTTGCTCCAAATCACAAAATTAGTGAAAGGCAAAGTGAGACTAGAGCCCAGCTCAAAGCAACTAGGAAATGAGATTTGATGGTGGAATGGTTGTAAGGCGGGAAGTTATATGGGAATCCAAGATGCCAGATGTCAGGATGAGCCTGGGTAGAATACTCAGGAAGAGGTTACTTTGGGCAGCATGGGGGTGGGAGAGAGTGAGTTCTAGGAGATGGGAATGAATGAAATGGAGGTTGGCAGGCACCAAAGACACATGGTCTCTGTTCTTCTGACCCTGCTACTAACAGTACAACATAGTTTGAAGAGTAAATCTCAAACTACAACAGCAGCACAGCAACAATATCTACAACTTTTATTTGTATACTGTTAAAAATTCTTCCATATCCATCACCATGTAAGTTCGGTCCATGAGAAGCAGCTATTAGTATTATCCCTAGTGTAGGGAAGATAAAATCAGGGCCCAGAAAAATAGGAAAATACTTGGAAATAGGTAATGTACCCTTGGGTGTATACTGGATATGTTGGTTGTCCATCACCATTCCCCTCCTTTCTCCTTCCTAGCAGGACCTCGATTTTGTTCAGGTTTCCCTATTCCCCTCACATCCATGTGCCTTGGGGAAGATGACCACATCCCCAAGTTCTAGGGATGGGCTTGACTGGGTTAAGGGTAATTCCATCTCCATTTCCAGTGACTGGTTTGGGAATGGGTGTGGGATGCTACGTGGGCCACTGAGATGTGAGGAGAATCTATGTGGGGGGTGTAGTGTTCAGGAAAGTCTTTCTTCACGCTTATGGGTGAGCACTGGAAACTCTTTCCCTGCCCACTAGATGGGAATGAGGAATCATGCAGTTCCAATTGCTACAGGACCACAAGGCAAGCAGGCTTCAGGATGGAGCTGACAGAAGACAACACGCCAGAAAAGTAGAAATAATCTGAGTCTTTTAGGATCTCACTGAGTTGCTGGAGCAACCAAGCTGAGAGCTTGCCTTACTTTTGGTCTGGTGGTTAAATGAGCCATTATGCTCCTTTAGAGACCAGCTTGGGGGAATTTCCTATTACCTGTAGCTGAAAACTTCCTCCAGCAGGGACAAGGAGGGGTTGAACCTCATGACTGAGAATAAATTGAGCTTACTTCTGTAGAGAGTGACTCTTCTGGTCTTTTTGGTTCATTTAAACACCTCATTCTTCAATAAATATAAAGTACAATATGAAGAATCTATGGATCCTTAAATATACTGTTAGAGCCAGCATTCCTGTATGGCCTCTAAAGGGTGCCAGTTTTGAGCCAGACTGTATTCAAACCCTGGATCGATCACTTTCCAGTACGTGACCTTAGGTAAGTTAAAAGCCTCTTTGTGCCTCAGTGTCCTCAACTGCAATATTGGGTTAGTAATAGTACCTACCTCATGGAGTTGTTGAGAGGATTAAATAAATTAGAGAGTTTAGAAATGTGTCTATATAGTAAAGATTCAAAACATTTTAATATTTTTATTATGAAGAGTAGAAAAGTAATTCAAAGAGACTTTATTATTAATAATATATACTAATGTGGTTCTGGTATATTTATTAATATATTACATGTCATGTGCCAAGCATATGAGTAAGTTCTTTACATATATTTTCTTTAATTCTGATAATGACTCTCTGAAGTAGGATTGATTCACTTCATTTCCAGCTGAGGAAACTGGTGTTCACAGAGGCTAGGTGATGTGGCCAAAGTTATACAGCCAGTAACTGCAGAGCTGGGATTTAAACCCAGGTGTAACCCCAGAACCCACCATCTTTCCATTCTACCATGCAGTTTCCAAGAGCATCTCTTAGTGAATCATCTTGGTGGGGAACAGTGAATTCAGGGTCAGAAGCAACCTTAAATAAGAGCAGGGAGAAAGGGGTTTAAAACAGAAAGTGTGTCACAAAAGCAATAGAAGTGTTTGGAAATGTTGGAGAAAGGCTCAGACCCATATCGAAGCTATCCCCTGAACTCCATGCTCTTTTCTGAATGGATAGAATTATAATAGGAGACTGAGCGGTGTTTCCTCTGAGTATTGTTTCACAGATCTGAGAAGATGAATGGCACAAGGGATTCTTTCAGCCCTGCCATCTGAGAATGGAGAAGCAGGGAAGAAGAGAAGAGGTGGAATTAGAAATTCAAATGGCATCTGATGAAATCACTTTTGACTCCATAGTTATTAACCCCAACTTGTCTCATTCCTTTAAATCTTGAGCTCCCTCTCGAGTGTACTATACATTAAGTGCCAGAAATTATTGATTTCTTCTTTCATACAGCAAGTACCTCTCCCACCACTGAAATGGGAAGAAGCAGTAAATGCTGAGTAAGATGTTTCTCAGGAAAGACCAATACTGAACACATTGTAAAGATGAGGCAGAGTGATGAATATCTTTCCAAAAAATGGACATCTGCTGTAGGAAGGTCTGCTCTGGAGGATCTGCTAGGGAAATTTTTTACTAGGGGAGTTTGCCCCGGCACATTCACTCAAATAATAAAATGAGAATGGTGTTTGCAGAAACTTAAAAAGGTCTCGAAACTCCTTTCTAGTCAAAATAGAGTGTTGCAAAATGTTCCAGACAGCTCTTTAGAGCTTCATTTGAAGATGTTGACATAAGTCCAAAGCAAATCTCTGCCTTAAAAGTTGTATTGGTAGAATGATTAAGAGTTATGTGGTGTTCATTTGATGAGGAACTGGGGAAAAGGTTTTTCATAACAGTATTATGGCAGCTTTTTGCAAGGACTTTAGTAAATTTTGCCTTCTGTCCTGGGTCAGGTTAACCACCTTTAGTTAAGATAATTAGTATTATATAAGATAAAGTTTGAGGCTTAAATCAACAAATTAAGTAGTGCTAGCAAGAAAAATTAAGTTAAACAACATATAAGTCATTTGGGATTTCCACAAGGGAGGTTAAATGTCCCAGTCATTCTATGATGGTGGTTCAGAGCCAAATATACATTGGCTCCCTTTGAAATGATTATCCCTGCCCTAGATTGCCTTAGTCCAGCAGACAAAGATTCCTCACTCCAACTCTACTACCACCATCTTAGTATACCTACTATTCTCTCTTGCCTAAACAACTACAATATCCTACCAATCGGTCCCCTACTTCCACTCTTAACCTCCCTACGACTCATTTTTACATTGCAACCATTCCGGTGTAATGAAACTGAAAATCTAACTGTATCATTCTCCTAAATGAAGATCCTCCATTGTCTCTCCATTACCAATGCCTGCCAATGTCTCTGTTTTTTCAATGATCCCTTTCATTCTGTAAATTTCTCTTCAGATGACTGTGCTAAGAGAGTAGCATGCTCTAAGTACTGAACATAGCTTTAGAGAGTGTGTTGTTCCTAGTGAGAAACAACATTGACAAAATTGATCTGACACCCATTTATTGAAAATATATACTAGTTACTGTGCAGCATGGCAATTAAATATAATCAGTGTATGAGTGTATCAGGGTATCAGGGCTCAATCAGGAAAGTAGACCATCTCGAGTATTATGGAATAAAGAATGTATTCTAGGAATAAGACCTTTCACAATTATGGGGAAATTTGGGGAGGTAAAATTCAAGATAGGGAGTTGGAGGATGAGAGAAAGTCACTAATCAACTCTCCTGGCACATTGGCATGGTTGGACAAATTACAGCATGCTAGGGAACTTGGGAAGCCAGGCATCTCCAGCTGCTGGAGTGGGACTGGAGAGAGCTGATGGAGAAATCTATGGTAAGTTATGGACTTGGCATCTAATTGTGAGCCTGGGATTGTTAGTCAGCAGGGCCAGCAGCTAGGAGGAAGAGCTAGAGGTCGGAAGAGCCAGACTAATCTAGAACACATCAGCACCTGTATATCTCTCATTGCATCCAACCACAACAACTTTCAGAGAGTACCGCTGCTTCATTTCTGCCTTGTAAATCTTGTTTAAAATTTTCTTTTGGGAAACTTTAATGTGGAACCATCAGGGAAAGAAACTGTGGAAAAAGTTGTTCTAGCTTTGCTTGGTCAATACAGTACAAACTCATCACACTTAATAAACATTTAGATAAATTACTAAATTATATTTCTTTTAAACCATTTAACCAAATGACTAGGTTTTGTCTTCTCACTCTGTTGATTCATGGACACTTTAAGCAGGAACATTTTTATAGTTTTCCCTTATTTTATATATTCTTTCATCATCACCACAATCACACTCACACACACTTAGCTCAAGCCGCTATAACAAAATACCATAGACTAGGTGGCTTAAACGACAAACATTTACTTCACACAGTCTGGAGGCTGGGAAGTTCAAGATCAAGGTGCTGGCAGATTCGGTGTCTGATGAGAGTTCTCTTCATGGTTTGCAGATGTCCACCTTTTTGCTCTATCCTACACGGTGGAGAGAGAGGGCACTCTGGTCTCTTTCTCTTTTTATAAGGATACTATTCCTATCATGGGGGGCTCTACCCTCATGACCTCATTGAACCTAATTACCTGTCAAAGGCTTCAATTCCAAATACTTTCACATTGGGGATCAGGGTTTCAATATGAATTTTAGGGGTATACACACACACACACACACATATCAGAAACTACTAAATGCCTTTAAGGTGTGTTGTAGATTGGGTTCCCTAGAAGCAAATCCTGCTTCTTATTCAAGTGATTTATTGTAGGAGTATTCTCAGGAAAGAGGAGTGAGGGAAGCAGGATAGGGTAGGGGAATAATGTGGTCTCAACTGGATGCTAGGTTACGCCTGATCTCATGGAGAAGTCTGGAGCATAAACTGCACCAGAGTTAGTCTCATTTCAAAGCAAGGGCACTGGCTTTTTGAACCCTATGACAGTTAGTCATTGGTTGAGGGCTGGGGTGGGGGGGATGGGTGGGTACAAAGCATTTGGCTGAGGGCAATTTTCCAGAGACCAGGCAGCTGTGAGTGTTATCAGCCAACACTTAGTTGGCAAAGCGCGTGGGGTGGGGCCCAACAGCATCCACTTCAAGGTACATTAGGAGCAGAAACGTCTATATATGGAGTGTGTGGGGACTCAGAAGCTGGAGCAGAAGGTAGATGGCAGATTTCTCTGTTTCCACACCCTGTCTGTCTCTGTTGTGACCTCAGGTGTGTCACTAATTCTGAGCAGTTTGGTGTCCTGGCTCCCACTTCTACATATCCCTCTGTGGTTCAGTGCTTGGCTATAGATGCTACATTTGCCACCATTTTGCCTCATAGTTCCTATCTCCTTTCTTGTGTTACTGGCCTCAGGTTGTCTGGGGCTCATGTTTGGATGCCCACTTCTATTTTGCTGCCCAGCACGGTTCTCAGACTCCCTTCTGCTCTAGTACCCACCTCAGCATTGTAAGGTGCAACATAACATAATTATATCCACTCAAGACAAAGGGTTTCTACACAGTAGCTGTTCTTTTCTTTCATTCCCAAGAACTGCCTCTATGGTTTACTTATTTGCTCTTATCCCACCATCTTTCTCTTTTAAAATCTGTGTTAGTTATTTATTGCTGCATAACAAGTGATCCTCAAGTGAAACAGCTGAAAATAACAAACATTATCTCACAGTTTCTGTGGGTTGGGAATTTGGGAGCAGCTTAGCTTGGTGGTTGTGGTTCAGAGGGTCTCATAAGGTTGTAGTCAAGATATTAGCCATGACTGAAGTCAGCTAAAGGCTTGACTCAGCTAGAAGATCTAATTCCAAGATGACTCAGTCACACAGTTCAGTAGGAAGAAGGATTCAGTTCCTTGCTGGCTGTTGGTAGGAGGATTTAATTTCTCACCATACGGACTTCTCCATAGGGCTACTTGAGTGTCCTCATGACGTGGCAGCTGACTTCCCCAGGCGAGTGATCCCAAAGAATGCAAAGCGGAAGGTGCAGTGTCTTTTATGATCTAGTCTCAGAGGTTATAGATGATCACTTTTGCCAAAATTATTTGTTTGAAGTGAGTCACTAAATCTAGTCCATAGTCAAGGGGGAGGGAATTATGCTTCGTTTCTTGAAAGGGAGAGTATTAAAGAATTTGTGGACATATTTTAAAACCAACACATGTCTCACCACACTATTGGGTTCCCTGAGCAGCTGCTCCCTGGTCCTCACCTACCTGGGATACTTGCAGGACTGGGATAGCAAATTCTGAACCAAGGGACTGAAATTTACCTCCACTAAGGGATGGTCACATGACCACCATTCCCGGGCCTCTAATAACTGGTGGGAGGAGAGGGATACACAGTGAAGGAAGAAGGTAAGAGAAAATGGGCTCTGGGATCAGATAGATTGGGGTTCACTTTGACATTCTAACCTCGCTTAGGCAAGTCACTTAATTCAAGCCAATAAATGTTTTTTGAGTATTAATTGTATGCTAAACACTGTGCTAGATATTGGGGACAGGGTGCTGAAAAAAATTCACTCTTGTGTTACTTAGGGTCTAGCTAAGCAGACAGACATTAAATAAGTCATTTCAATTGTGATGAGGGTTATGTGCTATCAGATCATATCCCAAGGGGATTTAGCCTTTTCTAAAGGGGAAGACCTCCTTGGGGAAGTAACATTTTAAGTTGAGATTTGAAAGATGATTAAAAGTTAACCAAGTGAGAGAACAGATGTTCAAAGGTCCTGAGGTACCAAGATCCCTGAACTTCCAAGGAGACAAAAGGAAGCTAGAGGGGCAGGAATGTTGATGGTGAGGGGACAGTGGGATGAGACAAGTCTGGAAACCTGGGTAGAGACCATACTGCCCTAAGTTTCAGAGGCCACTTTAAGGTTGGGGATCCATACCTTTAAGTTCCCAACAAAAGTCAAGCCAACTACTACTGTTTTCAGCGGAGGTATGCCTTGGTGAAATTTGTATTTTACAAAAACTTCTCAGCTTACACTACGGAGAATGAGTTAAAGAGGGACAAAGTGGATGTGGGGGCCTATTTGTGGGAGCACTGTAGGAGTCTATGTGGAGAGGTGATGATGGTAGTGGAGGTGAGAGACCATTAGGAGAGTAACATGACTTGGCTAAGGACTGTGGGCTGGAGGCAGAGGAATCAGTGAACATTGTCCAAGGGGTGGATTTTTCAGTGGTGATGGTGGGTGCTGGGTGGGTGTTGGGTAGATTAGGCATTCTGTTTTAGACACATGGAGTTTTAGGGACTTGTGAGATATTTGAGCAGAAATGTTGAAAGGCCTGGAGCTCGGAGAGTGGGCTGCGCTCTGACAGTAGCTGTGAGAATCTAGACATACATGCCGTAATTTAAGTTCCTGAATGACTGCTACGGCCAGGGTTAGAGGGGAGCAAAAGTCCAGGGAACCCCAACATTTAAGGGCCAGGGAGAAATGGAGCCAGCAAAGGTCCCTGAGGAGAAATAGTGGGGGAGGGGGAAGGAAGAAAACCTGGAGAGTGTAGCATCACTGAGCCAAGGAAACAGTGTTTCTAGAAGAAGCATTAAGTGGAATTACTGTTTTAATTAGGATAATTATAATCCATATCTCATAGGACTCTTGTGAGGATTGAATGAGATAACATATGCAAAAAATATTTTAGGAATTCATAGAGGCTTGTAAATGTTGGGTATCCTCTTTAGCAGAGGAATGGGAGTGTACAGGGGGGAAGGGCTGGGAGAAAAGGGCCAGGATGTTCCTTCTGAAGTAACTTCCCAGCACCTAATGCATCTAAAGCAAACTTAACAGTCAATTATTGACATTCGGGGCCAGCCAGCCTTTGATACAGTGCAGTGCAATTTTGGAAACCAAGAAAAACTCCCTTGCTCTTAAAAAAAATAATCTCTCTACCTGTTTAATATTGCTTAAAAATCCCTTCCAGGGAAGACCTAGAAACCATTTCATTCTATAATAAAAGGTTTTAAAATGCAAATACCTGAGGCAGTTACCAGAGTAATGTGAAAGAGACAGTTAAGTATAATTATGTTCAAATCCTTTTTTTTTTTTTTTGGAACTTCAGGAAGGCACCCAGAACCAGGAAGGAGCAGTGCGGGAGGGAGGGCTTGGACACTGATGGGAAACAAAAGAGGTGGGAGACACCCAAGGCAAATTTCACTGACTTCTCAGTCTCAATGATTTTGCTTCAGAAAGGATCTGTTTATCTTCATATCTATCCAGAAATAATACAACTTTTGTGCAAATGTCTATTTTGTTCATCTGGGTGGCTGGTACCAGCCCTTAACTTAGGCAGAAACTATGCATCTCTCCTGTATTCTTCTCTGGCAGGTGTAAGTAACCTAATAATGTCTAGAATCTAAAATAGAACACATGCCCAACCCCGCCTAATTTAGGGTGCTGGTGGTGTGGACTGGACCCAGGGGCAGGGGTTACTGTGTTGAACCATTGCAAGAATCACTAGAGCTGGTCCTCTAGGAATTGTGGACCTGGGAACTGATTCTGGGAAACTGACCTCCTCTTCACATTCCCAGTGAGCACTCAGGAATGTGCTGGGTTCTTAGATTACTTGTACCTGGTGGGCAGGCAGGTCCTAAGCTAGAGTCTCCATAACAGAACAGAGAACTAAGAAAGTAATGAGCCCTGTTCCCCTCCTATGAGAATGGAAAGGGAGATACTGAAGACCCTGATGGGCTCTCAGACAATCTGGTGGTATCACTGCATGGGCAACAGGCCACTGAGGGTCAGGGAAGCCCCTCTGAAGGCTGGAAAGGTGCTGAGTTTGCATCTGTGTAATCTGTGTAATCAGCAGTGTCCTGTGTCGGGGCCGATGAGCACATATCTGTCAATCACCATCATCTGCACCATCAGGCTTTTATTATATGCAACTGTTCCTATTCGGGGGCCATCTATTCCCTTGCAGTACATTAAATCCATGAAGCTATTTGTTACAGTGGGGAGCTGAATAATTAACTGAAGCTGGCCCTTTAATTCAACTCAACTGTATTTGCAGCTATTAAGCACCCAGGATGTGCACTCCTATTGGAGGCCAGAGAAGCAAAATGGTCCTTGCCCTCAAGGGGGCTTGTCACAGTCCAGCTGGGAGATGTCAGGCTCAACTGATGACCCCTCCCCAGTGGCACAGTTCTCCCTCCCCCGTCACGCCTCTCTTCCCCACTGCCCACCCTACCCCAGCTCCTGGACTTGAGGCAGATCTGCTGAAGAAGCTCCAGGGGGCCTCAGGCTCATGCTGGCTGCTGGTCTGCTTCCTGCCTGAGCCCAGCTCTGGTAACCAGATGCTGCTGCCGTCTCCTCCGTGCCTCAGTACTGCCTTGGACTCTGTACAGTATCTGCAAGGCAAGCCTCTGATTTCTCCTTGTCAGGAGCAATGCCATCATCTCCCCATACTACTCTGGTATGAACTGCCCCCAACACACGTTACATTCTATGGTGCCAATGTCAACCTGGCCCACCCTATTTGTCACACCCTTGCTTTGCCTGCAGACTGAAATTCCCACATCTGTAGCTGGGTCTAGACCCCCCAGTATATGTACCTGCCCTCCTGTCCCCAATTCCAGTGAATAGACATAATTCCAGAATTTTCTCCCTTAATAATCAGTCCTACACCATTTCAGTTAATCACAGATGTGCAGCTGTATCTTGAGCTATGTCAGGAGGAAAGGAGTAAGAAAAAAGAAAACAAATGTAAGACAATGTGCATGTGAATGTGCAATGGAGGAACACAGGAAACTGAATGATTCCAAATGAGAATACAGTGGGTATTCAGCTGGACCAGACCTGCATATTCCTATAGAAGAGTTCATCATTCAATCACAAAGCCATATTATTTCTCAAGATGCAGCAGTAAGGTAAGAAAAAAGGGAGGAAGAACAGCAAAAAGCTGAGGGATTCAACTAAAGATCCCAAAACAAAGTGTTTGGCGAACTGTGCACCAAATTCCATACAAGTGAAGGAGAGAACTTCACCCACTGGTTGGAAGAATTCTGGTCTCATAAACACTTGAAATGCAAGGTCAAAATCAGAATTCATGAGACTTTCTCCAAGTTTCTTCATGTGATTGGCTGTACCATCCAGTCATCCAGACTAGAAATCTGGTGTTAAAACAATAATGAATAAAAAGACTTCAAAAATTGAGCGTAGAGTGGAAGGCATTATTGCCATTTCCTTCATGTCATTCATATATCTGAATAAATAGAGTGTGTCCTTTTTTTTTTTTTTTTTTAGAGATTGGAGTTTATTTATTTATTTATTTATTTATGGCTGTGTTGGGTCTTCGTTTCTGTGCGAGGGCTTTCTCTAGTTGTGGCAAGCGGGGGCCACTCTTCATCGCAGTGCGCGTGCCTCTCACTATCACGGCCTCTCTTGTTGCGGAGCACAGGCTCCAGACGCGCAGGCTCAGTAGTTGTGGCTCATGGGCCTAGTTGCTCCGTGGCATGTGGGATCTTCCCAGACCAGGGCTCGAACCCGTGTCCCCTGCATTGGCAGGCAGATTCTCAACCACTGCGCCACCAGGGAAGCCCAGAGTGTGTCTTTAACTGAGATCTCCCCCAAATCAGTGATCTCCTGTGTTTGACTCAGCCCGTCATTGATCCTGGACGGTGATGGTGGAAAGATTCTGTCATAGAGTGAATAAAGATTTTTTTTTCCTCTTTAGCCCTATTTCAGTTTGTCCTCTTTATCAAATACTTGGGCATTCGATTCTTGTAACTCATGAGTTTATCTTCTGGGAAAACTCACAGATCATATTTACAAATGGAAACTAATTTGCTGGTATTTTTCCCCCCTTTTTGGCATGCAAATAAACTGAATGTTCTAACAAACTCAGTATCTCTTGCTTTGCTGACTGCCTTGCCCAATATTTGTCTTCAGCAATTTCACCGCAGTTATTTTTTTCTCACAAAGAAATACGTCTCTTCACATTTAAGAGGCACAAATTGTTGCTCCCACTTTTCAAAGGAGCTGTGGTGTTTCCAGATTTAGAAAGACACTTCCAGCTGCCAAGCTCTGTCAGGCCCTGCCTTGGCTCCATGAGGAATGTTTCTGTTTTCCTTAGGCAAAGAAAAAAAAGTAAAGCCCCCAAGTTATTTAAGCATTTTTTAGTTTCATTTAGAGGCCGAGAGAGGCAGTTATGTGAAAATCTGGAGGAATGAGCTTGGGTTGAGGATTTGGACTCAACTATCAAGTGTTGTACCTGGCTTTGCACAGTCTGGTTAAGCCTCTGAGCCTCTGTTTCCTTGTTGGTATAATGGGGAGGTTGAACTATGACCATTTTTGGAGTCTGTTCTAATCCTATAGTTCTATGATTTGATATATTATTCTCCTTTATTGTTACCTGTGTATACCCTCTCCTTCTTGTATGTGTATACCCTCTCCAAAGGAGGGAGACAATGTTTTATTGTAATGAAGTGGCCAGGGACAATAGGAATGTATTATTAGACAATGCTTGTCTCTCTGTTGAGACCATGGGGAATGACAAGTGGTTAATACTGGGACAGGAAAAGAAGCAGGCTTGGACTGGAGAGGGAAGGACTTCCTCTCCTCTTTGGAAACCTGATCTCATTGTTCATGGAAGAGGTCTGATTCTGGATATATCTTGTGGTTACTTTGGAACCTCTACCTACACGGTCACTCAGGTTCCACAGCATTCCTTAGCAGGGGAGGATTTTTGGTATGTGGATGTTTCCCTACAGATCTGTAACACTGGTGCCTCATGCACCCGAAGTGGACGAGGTACTGGGAGAGAGGAACGTTCTCATCCACGCTGTACTCTGAGAAACTGCTGCCAAGTTGGTAGTAAACCTCGGATTCAATGGTGAGTCCCCAAGGCACAGGGCTAGAATTGGAACACTGGCTTTGGTAGCAAGGTGGCCACACTAACTTCAACTTTTTCTGCCATGGACCTCAGCCTCTGTAGCACTTCTTTTGGTGAAAGAATTTGATGGACTCCCTGTTTTCAGCAGCTCTACAGTGAAGCCATGGCTGGAGCAACAGTGGTGGAGAACGGTTTCTTCTGGCAGTCGAATGGATTTTCTTTGATGTGATCTGGGCAAGCACCTGTGGGTTTCTTGAATGTATCACAGACAGGAAACCCTAGGAGAGGAGAATGGATTTCCTGCCATTCTGGGAGTGCAGAATTGTATTGATCTGAAAAGAGATACCATCTTATTTTGAGCTGCAAATGTGTGAAGTAGGACTTTTCAATTATACCATACTTTTTAGTTTCTCCTACAGATAACAATTACTCAATAAATGTGGACTGACTGAATGAATAAATGAAACTGATGTCAAATAGAAACTGAAGATAAAGAAATTCTGCTTGGAACTTCCCTGGTGGTCCAGTGGTTAAGACTCTGTTCTTCCACTGCATGGGGTGCAGGTTTGATCCCTAGTCAGGGAACTAAGATCCCACATGCCGCATGGCACGACCAAAAAAATAAAAATAAATAAATAAAGTAAAACGAATTTTTTTTAAAAAGTGAATTTAAAAAAAAAAGTTCTGCTTGGCCATTAGCTGTTTGTCTTGATTGATCCTCTAGGTATGGTGGGTGTTGAGCAACGAATGGGTGGAGTGAGAATTGGCCCATTTCTTCCCTCAGAGGTTTTGAATTTACTCCTTCATTTCTGAGCAGATGTCAATCAATCTGAGAATTCCTCTTCCTTTTCTTTCCATTTTCTCCCATTTCTATCTCCATTCTTTCACTTTCTCCTCTCTACCATCTTAGTCTTCCACTTTTAAAAACAATGGTCAAGAGGACAGAAGGTTAGGGTTGAAGTAAATGAATCAATTTCTAGACTGAGCCTGGGAGAATTCTTTTGCATATCCCCCCTACATACACCTTCAGCCCCGAGATGATGAGCAGACAACAAATTCGAAGATGCTCGAAATCTCGGTCTGGTATATTCAGGGCGCCGAGTCATTTCAACCCCTCAGGGTTGCGCCATACTAAGGGAGTTCCAAATGCAGACTGTTTCTTCAGGGTTATCTATTTTTGTATAACAAACTACTGAAAAATTTCGTGGCTTGAAACAACAACCATTTTATTAGATTTCGCTATTTTGTTGGCTGGAAATTTGGCAGTTCTCAGGCAGGTCATTCTTCTGCTCCGCCTGGGGTTGCCTGGGATTGCTCAGGGTATTTAGCTGCAGCTGGTCTCATCTGGAGGGTCCAATGTGGCTTTCCTCAATTCCTGGCCCCTTAGTGGGAATGGCTCTGGCTGGAAAGCTTGCTTGGCTGTCCCCTCCCTGCATAACCTCAGGGCCTTTCCACATGGTCTCTCTAGCAGGGCAGCCAGACTTCTTATGTAGCTACTCAGGGCTCCAAAAGAGCAAGAAGGAAGCTGCCTGTTTTCTTAAAAGCCAGCCCCAGAACTAGCATAGCTTCCCTTTTGCTGTTCTCAGATGGTTAATTTTATGTATCTACTCGACTGGGTCATGGTATGGCCAAATATTTGGTTAAACAGTATTTTGCGGTGCGTCTGTGAAGGTGTTTCTGGATGAGATTAGCATTTGTATTAGTAGACTGTGTATAAAGCAGTTCATCCTTCCCAGTGTGGGCACCATCCAATCCGTTGAAGGCCTGAAAAGATCAAAAGGGCAGAAGAAGGGAGAACTCACTCTCTCTGCCTAACTGCTTGAGCTGGGACATTGGTCTTCCCCTGCTCTTGGATTGGGACCTGTACCATTAGTGCTCCTGGTCCTCAGGTCTTTGGATTCAGACTGGAACTTACACCACTGGCTTTCCTGGGTCACCAGCTTACAGATGACACATGTTGACACTTCTCAGGCTCCATAATCATGTGAGCCAGTTCCTTATAATAAATCTCTCTCTCTCTCTCTCCCCCCATATATATATATATATCCTATTGGTTCTGTTTCTCTGAGAACCCTGACTAATACAACTGTGCCAACTGAGCATCAAGGAGAAAGGAAATGGAGCCCACCTCTCTATGGAAGGAATGCCAAAGAATTTGCAGCCATCTTCAACCCACCACGCACAGCTGGAATTGCCCTCTGCTGGGAATCAGAAGAATGAATCTACGATTCTATGTGCCAAGAGATACCTGGCATGGAAACATCTAGGTCCACTGAATCAACACTGTGGCTACCCTAATGGAATGAAGCAGTGACTTGTGTGCCATTAGATACTACACACGTATCTACAAAAGGTTCTGGCTCTAAAAGCCGAAATTAAGAATTTTAAAAGGGCAATCCCTAGTATTAGGCTGTTGGATGATTTTCATTTTGACCTCTGAGCTGTGTTTCCTCTTGTTGGCAGTGATAGAGAGAAACATCGATCCTTAGCCTGAAACATTCTCCGGTGTGACCTCGACCCTTCATTCCATTCTATACTGCTAAACTCAACCCCACTTTTTGATAAAACCAGCAGACATAAGAACTCCCAATTATAGAGTGCCTGGCATGCTAGACTTTTTCTCCAGTCCTCCAAGTAACTGTGCATGTTCCATGTGCTAGCCCCATTTTGCAGATGAGGGAACAGCAGCTCAGAAAAGTTATGGAACCAGTTTGAGGTTATGTAGAAAGTGGTACATTTGCTGTTTAAACCAAGGCCTGCTTGGCTCCAAAGCCTCTTTCCTCTACCCTGTGTGATTTTTGGAAAATCAGAGCACCTTATAAAACATCCATCATGTACTGCTTGAGAAAGCACAGAGCCAACGATGCCTGACTGAGCAGCCAGCAAAAATTCCGCAGCTCAGTATTGTGCTCAGTTGCCATCCCACTGAGCCTATTGCTGGGCTACCAACATGTTTTCATTCCAGCTGCACCCCTCTTGAAGAAATATCGATATACACAAAAGCATCAAGGTGCAGAGTGATTTGTCCTTTTTCAGAAATGTTTTCTTTTTATAAAATATCTCTCTGCTAAATGCCTTTGAACAGAGAGACCTCCTAGGGTTATTTAAGGAATAATTCAGTATGCAAAGAACTGTGAAAAAGACTTCACCTGGATATTACTCCCCCTCACAATACCTATCTGGGTAAGTCTGATCTTGGAAAAGCTGGTATGAAAGGAAATGGGAAGGTTGCTGGTAAGGCTGGGAGAGTCGCCAGTCTCCAATGTTACCAGATCCTAAGTGAAGGCACGTGAAGGGAGGGTGGGTGGAAGGGTCCTAGATGATTCTGTTGTCTTAGGAAGGTTTGCCACGGCTGCTGGGGAGTCCTCAAGCCAAAACTGGCCATCAGATGAGTATGTATCTTCTAGAAATGGGCTTCTCTCAGAATCCGAGATTCAGTCCCTGGCTGGGAGCGGCCTGGGGAATGTGTGGCCTCGATGCCGAGGCAGTGATGGATTTCAGCGTGTGGCAGTTGGGCCCTTGGTCAATTGAGCTCCTCATAACTGGACACCTATCAGGTTCATTCTCATGGCTGCCACAGTAACACTGTACTGAGCATACGTAAGATAATTCATAAATGCATGTGGGAACACGGTCTCCAAAGCAGTCTTCTAATACTCTGTGCATTTCCTACTTCTGGGCTTTTGCTCAAATTTTCCTCTGCTTTGCTTGCTTTTCTCTTCATATCTACATTCAGGAGTCAGCTCAGATCTCACCTCTAAAAAGCCTTCGCCAATCCCCACTTGCAGAATCAATCTTATGAATTCTTCTTCTAGGCACACATGGCACTATCTCTATATGTTTATCATTGGATCTAACATAGACTAATGTACACTAGAATTACTCATTTGCATATATGAGGTTCTGGGGACCTAGGGTAATGTCTTACTTTTTGTGCTGCCCCCCAGCATAAGGTTTTGCACATAATAGGTACTTAATAATTAATTGTTGAATTTGTTGAGATTCTTGCAACAGGATGTACCTGAATATATCTTTAGGAAGAAGTGGTGGTACAGTTCTGCCCAGAATCTCTTACGAGAACCTCACATAGTATGTCACAAACTGAACCCCTTATCTGCTCCCCAAATCTACCTCGTATCTGCTATGTATGGTGCCCAGCACTCATGCTCTAGTCCCTAAGCCAGACAACCTCAGCATGCTCCTGGGCTGCTGCCCTGGGTCACACCCAGTCTTATGGGGGCTACTTTGGAAGGGTCTCTCTATCTTCTCTCCATCCCTGAGGCCTCCATCCTCTCTCACCTAGACTGCTGTCCTGGCTTCCTACTGGCCTGTTCTGATATCTGTCCTCCCTCCCAGAAGCCTCTCCATTGTCCCTTGAGTCAGGGCTGGGATTAGGGTGCAGTAAGTGAGGTGCCAAAAGCATGAAATTTAAGAAGACACTACTCTCAGGATTCTGCAAGTGCTGAGAGTGAAGCCTTCCTTAAATTTTGCTTCATAGGTGACTCATTCCCCTCACTCCAGTCTCAGGCCTGCCCAGAGTCCAACTATAGTAATGACTGCCTTTACTGAAAGTCCTTCTAGCAATCCTCACTGCAGTGTGTCCCAGACATGGCTGTGCATTACTTGCAGACCCTGGTGAAGATACAGACTCTTTGACCCTACTCCAGATTGAATCAGATTGGTAGTAGATAGGACTCAGGAATCTGCACAGCCAGATTTGGGAATCACTGGCTTATCGTACCAAGTCCAGACTCTTGGACTAACATTTACAGTTCTTCCCAATCTGGCACCTGCCTGCTTCTGGCTTCATTTTCAGTCCGTTTCCTCTAGGCAGGCACCCCATGAGCAGATCACACCAAACCACTCACTGGACCCAAGTGTGCCCTGCATCTTTTGTCTTTGTGCCTTTCCTGGGGTTTCTCCCTCTGCCTAGCATGCTCCTCTCACCCTTGCCTGTTCCCCTAGGCAAAATTCTACTCATTCTTCAGGATCCACTTCAAATACCATCTTATCTCTGAAAACTTTTTGGATCTTCATTTCTTTAATAGAATTCAGCTCTTTAATAGAATTATTTCTCCATCTCTGCTGTTGTGTAGATGTACATCAGCAGCGCATCTCATGCTGTGTCACATTGGTTCCATGAGGGCCCCTGTCCCTGCCCTGGTTCCGGGCTCAGGATCTGCTTATTTATGTTGGATCTGCAGCACCTCATACCTTGCCTGGAGCACAGTGAGCATCTATTAGTTGTTTGTTGAATTGAATGGAGATAGGTACTAACTAGTTAAATTTAACTTTCCACAGCACCTAACATAATGCCTTGAACATAAGTATTTTAAAATATTTTTTGAGTGAATAAATGGACAAAAGAATGAATATGGGACAGAGTTTACTATCACCATTTAGCCACTTCCAGGGAACTTGCGTGTGTTTCAGTAACATACAGTAGAGCTCAAATGTCAGTGTGCATAAATAAGTCATCTGGGGTATTATTAAAAATACAAACTCCTGGCCACACTCCTAGAGATGCTCATTCAGTAGGTCTGGTTGGGGTCTAGGAATTTACATTTGTAACAAGCATCTTGGGTAATTCTGAGACAGGTGTTTGGTCCACAGGCCACATTATGAGAAACACTGCAGGAGGCATTTGGTGTTCAGCAGGTGGTGTTCACTCTCTGGAGGGATTCTCAGATAATCTATCTTGAAGTTCAACCCTTAACATTAGAGATTGTGAAGTCTTGTCAGGAGGACATGGTAAAAGCAGCAAGTCTGATCTGGCATCTGATGGGCATACAGACTCTGAGAAGGCCATTCTTGGGACACTCTTTGGATCTTGCAATAGCAAGAAGAATAGCAGGCCCTGTGAGCTTGGTTGCAGAGACCCTGGTTTTGGTCTCGTGGCTGCTCTTGCCTGCTCTGATGTACATCTCTGTTCGGAAGCTCTCATTCTCAACACTGGCTGGGTCTGGCTGATTCCCTGGCTTGCTCCTATTCTCTAGGCACAGTTTCTGTGTTGGTTCCCACAGGGATATTGCCTTTTTCACCATCATACTTCCTCCAGTCTCACCTCCAAAGGGTGAATCAGGTAGGTCTGGTGGAAGGAGGTCAGGAAGCCGAGCCTATAGCTCTAAGTCCTGGTCTGAACTCTGCCATTAACGACCTACCAGACTTACCACAGGTCACTTAACCAAAGTCAGCAGGCACTTAATGAGCACCTGCTATTCACAAAGCAGCATTTGCAGAACCTCTAGGGCTCCAAATTTCAGGTGTGACATCACTTGCAATTCTAGCTGCTCTAAATTGAGTGTAAAGCCAAGCAACCCAATGAAGTCTTTTTCAGTTTAAACTTCCCTTGAGGACCAGGGACAGAAATGTCCTCTCGGAACAAAATAGTAAACAGAATGTCGTTGTTGGGAATGGGAAGTCCATGTCCCCTCTGCAAGATCCCTTGAGAGAGTTAATGATTAGCCCTCATCCTCTCTTCTTAATCTTAATCATATTATTAACAAATAGAATCCAATGGTCCATTAAAAAAATACACTGTGACAAAGTGGAGCTCATTTCAGGGTGATTCAATTTTAGAAAATCTATTAGTGTAACTCACCCTATTAATAGTCAAAGGAGAAAAGTCACAATTACCTTCGAAAATACAGAAAAAGAATGTAATAAAATTGAACATACATTTAGAGTAAAACAATAACAATAATAAAAGCTAACATTTATTTTGCCCTTGTTACATCCTGGGCACTGTCTGACATGCTCTGTATGTGTTTTGTCATTGAGTCCTCACCATCACTCAGTGATGAAGGTACTATCTATCAGGCTCCTTTTATAGATCGGGGAAACTAAATCTTAGCAAGTTTAAGGATCTTGTCTCAGGTCACATAGCTAGGAAGTGGGCTGTATAGAGCTAGGAAGTGGCATTCTTAACCACTGTGTCAAAATAGGAAAATAGGTATACTTCCATAATACAATAGATATATGGTTCCAAATCATAATTCAACATCATGATTAACAGGAAAACAATGGAAACACTTCCACTAAAATCAGGAACAAGACAAGTGTGTCCATTGCCATTACTATTACCTAACATTTTTCTAGAAGAGCTAGCTAATGAAATTACGTAAGAGAACCAATTAAAGGTATAAATACTGTAAGAAAGGAGGCAAAATTCTATTTGCTGCAGATGATATGACAATTATACCTGAAACCCTAAGAGAAACAACAAAAAGCACTAGAAACAATGTGAGAATTCAGGGAGGTAGCCACTCCCATATTTAATATTAAAAAAAAAAATTAGTAACACTCCTGCATGCAAAAGGCAACCAGGTAGAAAATTTAATGGAAGAAAAAAATCTTATTCACAAAAGCAATGAAAAACTGAAATACTTAAGAATAAGTTGACAGGGACTTCCCCGGTGGCGCAGTGGTTAGGAATCCGCCTGCCAGTGCAGGGGACAGATTTGATCCCTGGTCCAGGAAGATCCCACATGCCGCGGAACAACTAAGCCCGTGTGCCACAACTACTGAGCCTGCACTCTAGAGCCCGTGAGCCACAACTACTGAAGCACGCGTGCCTAGAGCCGGTGCTCCACAGCAAGAAAAGCCACCGCAATGAGAAGCCCAAGCACCACAACAAAGAGTAGCCCCCGCTCGCCACTAGAGAAAGCCCACATGCAGCAGTGAAGACCCAACACAGCTATAAATAAATAAATAAATACATAAATAAGAATAAGTTGACAAAATTGTATCTACTATATTATATGAAGAAAAAGCATAATACTGAGTAGCTTGAAAGAAACCTTTAATTCATCAAGAAACAGTTCCATTTTTGAGTGGCAAAACAAAAGAATACACAGTTTCAATTCCATCTTCATTATGAACTCAATGCCATTCCATCAAAGTACTAACTGAATTTGTAAAAGAACTTGATGAAATTTAAACTTTATCTAGAGGTATAAACTTGTAAGAATAATCAGGAAAATTATGAAAAGTAAAGGAGGGAAATAAGCCCTTTGAGATATTAGGATATATTATAAAGTATAGTAACTATAATAGAGTGCGTCCGATTTAACAAGAGACTGGCAAGACAATGAAACCAAATAGGATGGCCCAGAAATAGATCCCCAAACATGCAGCAATTTACACATAATGCAGTAAGTGATATAGGTATCATTTCCCTTCTATGGGGAAAATAGAGCAACAGATAGTCTTGATAGCCATTTGGAAAAATAATAATATTAGATGCTCACCTCACTCCTTGTACTAAAGTGTATGTCAAAGAGATCAAAAATATAAATGTACAAATGAAGCCATAACTGTATTAGAAGAAAATATGGGTATGTATTTTTATAATCTCAGGATGGATAAGGCCTTTCCAAGCATGAAATTTCCTAGATTATAGAAAGGGAAAAGTAATTATATGAAATAATAAGCTGCTGTGGTTAAAAGCTACCAACTTCCAGTTATAAGATAAGTAAGTCCTGGGGATGTAATGTATAGCATGGTGACTGTAGTTAGCCACTGTATTGTATATTGAAAGTTGCTAGGAGAGTAGATCTTAAAAGTTTTCATCACAAGAGAAAAAGTTGTAACTATGTGTGGTGATGGATGTTAGCTAAACATATTGTGGTAATGGTTTCACAATATATACATATAACAGATCATTAGGTTACACCTAACCAAATACAATGTATATGTCAATTATATCTCAATAAAAAAGCTACCGTGCAAAGACGGAAGTAAAGGACAAGTTGGAGGGAAAATACAACATATATAACAAGCAAAGAATTTATTGATTTCTCTAGTAAGCAAAAAACACTTAACAAGAGAAAGGTGAACAATGAAATAGAAAAATGGACAAAAGATAATAGAGGCAAATCACAGAAAAAATGCAAATAATCAGTAAAGCAAGGGGAAATTTGCTCATTTTACTAGTAATTAGAGAAATGCAAAATAAAATAATGAGTTACAGATTTTTATTTATCACATTAGGAAGTAATTAAAAATTGATAACATCCACTGTGGGTGAGAAGATGAGAAACTGACACTCATAAATTATTGATGAGAATCTAAATTGTCATAATATTTCTGGAAGAAAATTTGGCAGCATCTACTAAAATTTTGAAAGCCTTTAGGATGTTATGGGTTAAATTGTGTCCTTCTCCACCCAACCCCTCAAAAAGGAGATATGGTAAAGTCCTAACCCCAGCACCTCAGAATGTGATCTTATTTGCAAATAAAGTGGTTGCCGATGTAATTAACTAAGATTAGGTTATACTGGGGTGGGGTTGGCCTCTAATCCGATATGACTGGAGTCTTGTAAGATGGTAGCCATGTGAAGACAGAGACACAGAGGGAGAACGCTATGTGATGCTGAAGGCACAGATTGGAGTTATGTAGCTGCAAGGCAAGGAACACCAAAGATTGCCAGCAAACTACCAGAGGCTAGTATGAGGCAAGGAAGGGCTCCCCTACACATTTTAGAGGGAGCGTGGCCCTGACATCTTGATTTTGGATTTCTATCCTTCAGAGCTATGAGACAATACATTTCTGTTGTTTTAAGTCACCCAATTTGTGGTACTTTGTTACAGCAGCCTTAACAAACTAATACAAAAGTCACATTCCACATCTAAGAATTTATTCTACCCCAATACTCAATTATACCTATGCAAGGTGTCCATTTCATTTTTGACTGTAATGTTGAAAAACTGGATACTATTCCAATATCCATCACTAGAGAACTGTTTAAATAAATTATGATGCTTCCTTAATGGAATACTAAACTGTGGTTAAAAGCAATAAAGTAACTAAAACTGTATGCATTCACAAGACATTTAAAATTAATTGGTAAGTTGAAAGATCAAGTTGTAAGGCACTTGAGTAGTGTATGATACTAAATTCATCCTTTAAAAAGTCTTAATAACAGGGTAATATGTGGATAGAAAAAACATTTATGTACTTTTCACAAGTAGTTATTTCACGGCGAAGGTGGAGATAAAAGGAGGGGCTCTCATTTTCCACATTGCATGTATCTATAAGATTTAAATATTTAAAAATTGGCATGTATTGCTTTTGTCTTCAGAAAAATCCTGTTATTATAAATAGTGTGTGGGAAATTCATATCTCACCTTAGCATTCTTCTGAATTTTCAAATCAACTTCCTTGGAGCAGTTACAATAATTTCTCACCTTTCCAGAATTCAGCTGACAATCTCCCAACATAGAAAGTAATATAGAAAGTTGGCCTGAATGAAGAAATTTGGTAGGACTCAATTAAGTCCTATTTGCTGTCCCTTATGTCCTCCGTCAGAGCCTTTTTACCTTTACTTTACATCCTAGTTATTCTAATTTCCAGAATGTAGCAGTTTAAAAGAGAGAGAAGGGACTGCTAGTGTTAAGTACACTGACAATAGAGAGGGAGGTTTTCAGGAAAACTATAAAAAGCCATTACAAGGACTTACATGTATATAAATCTGGGTCATTTAATATAGGAATCAACCATCTTACTTGTCTCAGCAACCTCTGAGGTCATCTTTCTATTGAATTACTATTACAAGTCAATGTAATAGATTATAATATTGTGACTCAGTCAAGAAAATGTTAACTTGTGTCCATTGTTTAAGAACCCAAGGAATAGTACAAAATATTTGGTGTAGATTTCCATTTGAATTGGTTAAAATAAAAAGTTTGGGGCTTAAAGTAGTAAATTCTCAATTATCTGGGAAGTGTCCACCACCAAGAAAGACTCATTATCCAAGCGTTCTGGATAATCAAAATTTTCCTCTCTTTTCTTCCTAGAGCATTTAATCAAGGCCACCCACAGCTTAGCGGCTTTAGAAGTCTCCAGCTGGGCCATTTTCTCACCAGCAGAGTAAACAGGGAAGAGACCGACTGGGAGGATGGGGTGCTAGGTGTGGCTTCACTTGGGGCCCTCCCCTGAGATAATGGGCAGTGAGGGGGCTGCAGGGGTTGGGGCTTGCACTGGGAATTCTCCACACCACTCTTAGACTCCCCTCCCCTAGCTAAGCCCAGAAATGATTGGTTAGGCTCTAAAATAAATAATGCTTATTAAGCCTAACTTGTATGTAGTACAAAAACAATTATGCAGATCATTAAGACAGATCAACTTTGCTATAAGTGTTTCTTAATTTCAGAAACGACTCTTCATTCCTCTCAACTTTCAGAATTCCTTGTTTTCTAGTCATCTAGGCTGCTTTAACCACCTCCCTCCACGGCAGCATGGTTGCAGTTGCTGTAATTAGGCCAAAATATATGTGCTACATTCCCCATAACCTCCTTGTTCTAGAATTAGAGCTAAGATTTGTCAGGCTGAAATTCAGTGTATAATTCGCTTTTTATTTCTTCTCTTTCTCTCATCTCTTTTTAAAAAGCTGGTAACCAGCATTAAAGACAATGTGGTCAGTATCCTTACAACTAAAATATAGCTTCATTTCTGCTCATGGAAATATGTAGTCAATTAGCCATAATGTGGTCCAGACTCCCTTTGATAGTCTAAAATAAAAACATTCCAAGTTATTTACTTGAGAAGAGCTGTTTCTAAGCACGCCCAGTAGCTGCTGTTTTTAATAATGCTGCTTTTAATGGGTGTGGGCACTCTGGGTGGAGGGAGGATGTGTGGCTCAAAGTTCTGAACTATTATCACTGGATTTTTTGGAGCAATAAACATGAGCACTTACACCTAGATAGAACTATTACCGAATAGTATTCATTCACACATATTTAACAATTTTTGTACTCCTTTCTCTTTTCAGGCCAGGGTAGAGAAGCAGGTGGAGGTGATCCATTGCAAAGATGCCTTGACCTGGAAATTCTCCCCACAGGAGCAGAGGAGAGAGCTGCCTTTTACGTAGCATTGTCTGAGGAGTAGTTCCCAAATGCTTATTCTTGGACATGGCAGGGCCAGATGCCGAATAATCTCCTGGAGAATATTAATTATAAAAACCAAGCAAAACAAAACCCCTGGTTCTACTCTAATTTGGAGGGAGTAAGGCTGGGATGTAAGAGAGATACAGGTGGTAACCACTGATTTGGAAAGCAAGATTTCTCATTTGTACTTAGATGTTTGGGCTCTTTAGCATTTCCCCAATATGTGATTTCTAGAAAATCAATCAACTTTTCTGAGCCTCACATTGACCATTTATAAGGTGACAACGATATCAGTAAGTCCTATGTCAAAGGATTGTCTTGAGAATCAAGTGAGACTAGGGAAGCAAAAGCACCTGCCAAGTATTAATCTGTCAAGTACTTTGTAATTTTGGCCAAACTTAGATATTTAAATCCTAGTAGAATTTGTGCTAAGTGATTTGGGAGATAAAAAAGAACCACCATATGGTTTGGGAGGAATTTTAAATCTAACTGGAGAGACAAGGTACAAATAAAATGGCATAAAAACTACATCTAATAGCATATTAAGTCACTAAAAAGCATTTTTAGTATGTACTGTGGGCTCTGTGCTAGGCTAGATGGTATGGGTGACTGAGAAGTATAATATACAACACGGATATTTTTCTGAAAGGGCTCCAAGTTTTGATGGAGAGAAGAATTTCCTCTATAACAGCAAATAACAGGAAGACAATAGAATCAAAGTAACTTCTAAATTTTAGAAGTTAACTATTTTCTGCCTGTAAATAATTACTGTAAAAAGTTCTGAAGAAAGAGCAGTAGGAATTACTGTAGTCCAGGAAGAGATGGAATGTAGCTGGGCTGGGAGTTAGAACAGAAAAGGGAAAAGAGAGAGGGTCATTGGCTAGAGGAACAGCAAATTTCAAGCATAGAGGCAGGAATGAACATGGAGTAACGAGCACCAACAAGGAGATCAGCCTGATTGCAATGGTGGGGCACATTACAGAGGGCCTTAAAAGCTCAGCTGAGAATTTTGTACTTCATACATCTGTGCATATTTTGTATACATGACAGGGGCCTGTTTACAAACCTATACTTGAAACTCTAGGACTGTGCTGTCCAATATGACAGCGACTAGTCACCTATGGCTATGGAGCACTTGAAATGTGGCTTGTCTAAATTGAGATGTGCTGTAAGTGTAAAGTGCATACTAGATTTCAAAGATTTAGCACCAAAACTAATCTCATTTAAATGTTTTATATTGATCATTTGTTGAAATAATAGTATTTTTAATATAGAGTTAAGTATTATTAGAATTAATTTCATTTTTTTAGTTTCTTTTTTTAAAAAAATGTGGCTGCTAGTTTCTATTAGATGGCACTGTTCTAGAATGTCAGAATTCTTTAAAGAATCTTATTTGCATGAAGAGCCAACAGACACAGGAATCCTGGCAGAAACAGAGAGGTTTTGAGGGGGATGGCTGGGGAGATGCCCAGGAAGCCAGAATTAACAGTATTGCATTCCCCATCACCCCGCACACATCAGAAAGAGGCATGGATGCGCACTGAAGTAGGAGAGAGGCAAGGCTGCAGGACTTGTCCCTGAAATAGTGCATAAAGGTTGGTATTAAGGGATTTTTTTGTGTGCAACACTAAGGGGTATCCTTCAAAGAGAATAACCACTTAGAAATTGAGAGATCAAGTAACATAGAAGAGTTGTAACAGGAGTACTTATGTTTAAGGACCAGAGCAGTAAAAGTTGTAAGGCTGAGTGAGTGATGGAGACCTCCCCCACCTTAGGAAAACATCACTGGTGGCTACATGGGACACATGCTCTACCACTGGGCAGGGCCTGGGGAGTAGGATAGCCCCTGGTGAGAAGAAACAGGGGTAGCAGTGGCTCCAGTTACCAGGAGGCAGAGTGATGAGCAACAGCTCTGCCCAAAAACATCAATTTTCTCCAAAGAGAACGAGCAAGATCCCAAGAGGAAAGAGAGAGGTTTCTAACAGTTTGTTTAGGCCCAGAGTCAAAAGTGATTTCTATTGTTACATAGATAGGTAGATAGATAGATAGATAGATAGATAGACTGATAGATATAAATGTATGGGTATCTATAATCTACCTACCTATAAATGTCTGGGTAACAATAGAAATCTATATCTATATCACATCTATACATTTGATATCAGGGAAAAGGTTTTGCTATCTGTAATATGACTGTGCCCCAAAGAAAGTGAATTATGTTAATGAAGAGGCTTTTGTTTTCCTGAACATTTTGATGAATATGCTAACGCAAAGTTAGGGTAGAATCTAAGCCCTACTTCCTACTTCCCCAACCACTCTACCCTCATGTAGGGTCTGGATATCAGCATTACAGTTTCAGAGAGAGGGAAACTACTATGCCCAAGCAAGTGAGAAATTTAGAGGGGTGGGGGTGCTGGGCAGAGAGGAGGGAGAGCAGCGGGGAGGAGGACTGGAGAGAGGGGAAAAGGTTCTTCATTTTGTGGTGAGATCCTCTTCTTGTAATTCCACCAAAGCTTAAGTAAATTTGACTAAAGTCACCAAAATTTGGCATGAGTGGATTTCCTGGAAAAACTAGCAAAGAGACTGAGTTTTGCCTCTAGGGAAATGTGGGGAGAAACATACAGTATATTCAAAGGCCCAGCCAGATCTCAAAATATAAGTCCTTCTGTTCCATTTCATATTAGGGAGCAAGACAGAGAAAATGTTTTTTTAAAAAGAACAAATTAAAAATTTGGAGTTTAGAGATACAAAAATTGTGTCCAGGGTTAACATGTGGCCCTAATGGCCTACGCTCTTTTACTGACCACCTGAGCCAAACCAGAGGGCTCAAAGGGAGGCCCTGGCTTTGTAGGTTGTGCCATTTTAAGGCACTGCTGTCCTCCTGGAAGGAGTACTGAACTTTTCCAAAGATCTTTTATCTCATCCTTAAAAAAAAAAAAAAAAAGCTTTCAGTTTTAGTATAGCCTTAGTTGGCTCAAGGACTGTAATATTGAATATAACGAGAAGTGAAAGATGTTGGGTCTTCAGACAAGTATTAGAGCTTTTTCGGATGCAGGAATTGGGGGAAGAGTGGGAGGCTAGAATGGTCAGAAGAGGGAGCCAGGGAAAATGGGAGGGGTGGGATCATGACACTTGCTTTCCTATTCTCTTACTCATCTGTTAGTATTGGAATGAGTAGGCTTCTGGAATTCAGCTGAGCTTTGAGATTTTTTTTCCTGTTTCTTTTTGGGCTCCATGTGTTAACTGAGGATTCCCACACAGAGCTCTTCAGACCTTGAGCCAGCTATGCAGCTGGCAGTGTGCATTTCTGCCTGGTGTTGGTGAGGGAATGGGCAGGAAGAAAGACCTCAGGAAAGGGGAGGGTTCCTCAATGGAGGACTTGAAATGTCGTAAATGAAGCTCTCTCTGTCTGAGTCAACCAGCAAAATTGTGTTTATTCCTGTAAGAGTGACCTTGGCAACCAGCAGAGTCAAAGGAGTCTTAAGATTTTAGGAGTGTGTTATGAAAGGGCAACTTAGAGAGAGGAGTATAAACATGAATTCTGTATGTGCATGTATGTATACAGAGATAATGCTGTGTGTACATTTTGTTCATGTGCTTGGCTCTACTTATTGTCACACTAAAGAAGAAGCCATCAGTCTGACATAAAGAGATTTTCTCAGATTATTTCATGATTGCCTGTATTGTAACCATGCTGCCTATCCTTTGACGATATATTGTATAACACTGAAAATATGGTGAATGCTGTTTCAGAATTTGGTACTGTAGTCAATGTGGTAGAGGGAGAGGGAGAGAGTTGTCTGCTGGATAGATGAATTTTCCTAAAGCAGCAGAACTTCACGGGGTCATCATGGACCTAGGATCTGGGCTTCAGTTCATCAGGTCAACCAGATACAGCTCTCTGAGAGTAATTAGGTTCTAAGGTTCCCAATCACCAGACTTACTGGTTATTTTTCAATGACAGTTGCCAACGATACAACCCAGGCTCTTCCTGGAAAGAAGGAAAGGGAGAACTAACAGTCATTCCAGGAAATTCTTTGATAAGCACAGGATAAAAGGATATGAGTTACCCAAGAAATACTGATATTTTGCTATAACAACCATCTCGCTATTAAAAGACACCAGCCAAATGGCCAGGAGCATTCCTATCGGGACATTTTTGCTCTTGGTCAGTACTGAGACACAAAGGCAAGTGCTCACTTTGAGATTTTCCCTTTGATTACAGTCTCTTTTTTTGAGTGATCAAGGAGGAGGGCCAGATATAAAGTAGTATTTGTGGGTATGTATGCAGGAGATATTTAGAATATAACAATCAATTAGACTAGATGAGCAATTGGATGAGAATTTAGAGGAATTTAGAGTGACATACTGATTTCTGGCAGGTGAAAAGATGGGAAATAATTGAGATGGAAATTATATAAGGACTCAAAGACAAAGAGGAGAGGAGACATCAGCACACAACAGATTCCAACAATTTTTTGCAGGTTAGAAAGCTAGTGGGGGAGAGACAATTGACTACAGAGTGGAGAAAGTTATGAACCACAGAGTGCAACAGTAAGATGTGGACAAAAACTTGGAAATCCACAAGGACCATGAAGGGCAGGGATGAGGTGTGACAATGAAAAAAAAGGACAGGTTGAAAGAGTCTCTGAATCCTCAGTTCCACTTCTTCTTTCCACTTTCAAAACTCTGATAGTTGGCATAATGCCACCTCAGTGGGAGACTGGAGAATTCTTTTCTGGAGAAGCTGACTATAGAGACAATGCTCCACGTACAGATCTTCCTTGATTTACAATGGGGTTATGTCCTGCTAAACCATCACAAGTTGAAAATGTTGTTGGTCGAAAATGCATTTAATTCACCTAACATACCCAACATCATAGCTTAGCCTAACCTACCTTAAACATGCTCAAAACACTTACATTAGCCTATAGTTGGGCAAAATCATCTAACAAAGCCAATTTTAAAGTGTTGAATATCTCTGGTAATTTATTTAATACTGTACTGAAAGTGAAAAACAGAATGACTGTATGGGTACAGAATGGTCGTAAGTGTATTGGTTGTTACCCTTGTGATTGCATGGCTGACTGGGAGCTTCCACTCGCTGCCCTGTCCAGCGGGATGTGAGAGTATGGTACTGCATATCACTAGCCCTGGAAAAGATCAAAATTCAAAATTTGAGGTATGTTTTCTACTGAGTGTGTATTGTTTTCACACCATCATAATGTTGAAAAATTGTAGGTTGAACCATCATAAGTTGGGGATTTTCTGTATTGATATGTGGGAGATTCTCCATGAAACAGCTGGCTCCCCACATGATCTATGTACAGTGAAGCCTATTAATTCATTAAGTGTTATATGTGCAAAATACACTTTATGTTTTAGAATAGTTTTAGACTCACAGCAAAACTGACCAGAAGGTACATAGATTTCCCATTTACTCCCTGCCCCCAAATATGCATAGCCTCCCCCGTTACCAACATCCCACAACAGAGTGGCACATTTGTTGCAGTTGATTAACCTACATGGACACATCATAATCACACAAAGTCCACAGTTTACATTACGGTTCACTCTTGGTGTCGTACATTCTATAGGCTTGGACAAATGTATAATGACACATATCTACCATTATAGTATCACACAGAGTAGTACCACTGCCCTAAGATTTTTCTATGCTCCACCTATTCATCCCTCCTTCTCCCCAAACTCCTGGAAACCACTGATCTTTTAGTATCTCCATAGTTTTGCCTTTCCCAGGATGTATTATAGTTGGAATCATACAGCATGTAGCCTTTTCAGGTTGGCTTCTTTCACTTAGTAATATACATTTAAGCTTCCTCCTTGTCTTTTCATGGCTTGCTAGTTCATTTCTTTCTAGCCTGAATAATATTGCATTGTCTGGATGTACCACGGTTACTTATCCATTCACCTACTAAGGGACATTTTGGTTGCTTCCAAGTTTCGGCAATAATGAATAAATCTGCTATGAACATCCATGTGCAGGTTTTTGTGTGGACATAAGTTTTTAAGTCCTCTGGGTTACTACCAATAAGCATGATTGCTGGATTTTATGGTAAGAGGATGTTTAATTTTGTAAGAAACCACAAAACTAAACTGTCTTCCAAAGTGGCTGTACAATTTTCCATTTCCATCAGTAATGAGATTTAGTAGGAATAGTAGGAATGAGAATTCCTACTATTCCAAATCCTTGCCAGCATTTAGTTTCCGCTCATTTCACCCATCATCCCACTCTTTGCCTCTGGTAACCACCAAACTGTTCTCTGTATCTCTGAGTTCAGTTTTTTTTTTTTAAGAGTCCATATTTAAGTGAGATCGTATGGTATTCATCTTTCTCTGTCTGACTTATTTCACTTAGCATAATGCCCTCAAGGTCCATCCATGGTGTTGCAGATGACAAGATTTCATTCTTTCTTATGGCTGAGTAGTAATATTCCATTATATATGTTTATATATCTATCACATTTTCTTTATTCATTTACCATAGGTGGACACTTAGTTTGCTTCAATATATGGCTACTGTAAATAATGCTGCAATGAACACAGAGGTGCATATATCATTTTGAGATAGTGATTTCATTTCCTTTGGATAAATACCCAGAAGTGGAATTGTTGGATCATATGATAGTTCTATTCTTAATTTTTTGAGGAAACTCCATATTGTTTTCCATAGTGGCTGCACCAATTTACATCCTCACCAACACTTGTTATTTGCTGTCTTCTTGATAACGTTCATTCTGACAGGTGTAAGGTGATATCTCATTGTGGCTTTGATTCACATTTCCCTGAAAATCAATGATGTTAAGCACCTTGTCATGTATCTGTTGGTTATTTGTATGCCTTCTTTGGAAAAAATGTCTATTCAGGTTCCCAGCCCATTTTTAGTTGTTTATTTTTTTGATGTTGAGATTATGAGTTTTTTGTATAATTTGGATATTAATCTCTTATCAAATGTATTGTTTGCCAATATCTCCTTCCACTCAGTAGGCTGCCTTGTCATTTTGTTGATAGTTTCCTTTGCTGTGCAAAAGCTTTTTAGTTTGATGTAGTCTCACTTGTTTATTTCTGCTTTTGTTTCCCTTGCCTGAGGAGACATATACAAAAAAATATTGCTAAGACCAATGTCAAACAGCATACTGCTTATGCTTTCTTCTACAAGTTTTATGGTTTCAGGTCTTATATTTAAGTCTTTAATTCATTTGGAGTTGGTTTTTGTGTATGGTGTGAGAACGTAGTACAGTTTGATTCTTTTGCACACATCTGTCTAGTTTTCCCAACACAATTTACTGAAGAGGCTGTCTTTTCCCCATTCCATATTCTTGTTTCCTTTGTTGTTGAATAAATGACCATGTAAGTGTAGGTTTATTTCTGAGATTTCTCTTCTATTCCATTGAACTATGTGTGTGTATTTATACCAGTAACATACTGTTTTGATCACTAAACTTTGTAGTGTAGTTTGAAACGAGGAGTGTGATACCTCCAGCTTTGTTTTTCTTTCTCAAGATTGTTTCAATTATTCAAAACAATTTCCATACAAAGTTTACAAACTTCCATACAAATGCCCATACAAAGTTTAGAATTATTTGTTCTAGTTCTGTGAAAAATGCCACTGATATTTTGATAGGAATTGCATTGAATCTGTAGATTGCCTTGGGGAGTATGGTCATTTTAACATATTAATTCTTCCAATCCATGAGCATGGTTTACCTTTCCATTTGTTTATGTCATCTTCAATTTCTTTCATCAATGTCTTATAGTTTTCTGAGTACAGGTATTTTACCTCTTAGTTAGACTTATTCCTAGGTATTTTGTTATTTTTGATGCAATTGTAAATGGGATTGCTTTTGTAATTTCTCTTTCTGATAGTTTGTTGTTAGTGTAGAGAAATACAACAGATTTCTGTATATTAATTTTGTATCCAGCTCTTAGTTTCTTTGATCTTTTCTGTTGTTTTTCGCTTCTATTTCTTTTATTTCTGCCATGATCTTTGTTATTTCTTTCCTCCTACTAACTTGTGTTTTGTCCATTCTTCTTTTTCTAGCTCCTTTATGTATAAGGTTAGATTGTTTATTTGAAATTGTTCTTGTTTCCTTAGGTAGGCTTGTATTGCTATAAATGTTCCACTTAGAACTGCTTTTGCAAATTCTCATAGATTTTGGATCACTATCTTTCCATTTTCATTTGTCTCCAGGTAATTTTTTGGATTTCCTCTTTGATTTCTTGGAAGGCAGCTATGCTCACCACTATACCACCAATGCCTCTTTGACTTCTTTAGTGACCCATTGGTTGTTTAGTAACAAATTTTTTAGCTTCCACATGTTTGTGTATTTTGCAGTTTTTTTCTTGTAGTTGATTTCTAGTCTTGTACTGTTGTGATCAGAAAAGAAGCTTGATATGATTTTGATTCTCTGAAATTAATTAGACTTGTTTTGTGGCCTACCATGTGATCCATCCTAGCAAATATTCCATGTGCATTTAAAAACAATGTGCTTTTAAAAATATATATATTTATTTATTTATTTTATTTTTGGCTGCATCAGGTCTTAGTTGCGGTGCACGGGCTTCTCTCTAGTTGTGGCACGCAGGCTCAGTAGTTGTGGCACATGGGCTCCAGGGCACGTGGGCTCTGTAGTTGTGGCATGCAGGCTCAGTAGTTGTGGCTTGCGGGCTCAGTAGTTGCAGCATGCCGACTTAGTTGCCCTGTTGCATGTGGGATCCTAGTTTCCCGACCAGGGATCAAACCCATGTCCCCTAAATTGGAAGGTGGATTCTTAACCACTGGAAAACCAGGGAAGTCCCAAAAACAATGTGCTTTTGGATGGAATGTTGTATATATATCAGTTAGTTCCACCTGGCTTAATGTGTCATTTAAAGTCAGTTTTTCTTCATGACTTTCTGTCTGGATGATTCGTCCACTGATATAAATGAGATGTTAAAGTTCCCTTATATCAATTTTGTTACATCAGTTTCTCCCTTTGTGTTTGTTAATATTTGCCTCATGTATTTAGGTGCTCTTATGTTGGGTGCATAGATATATACTTACAATCGTTATAACTTCTTGTTGGGTTAATCCCTTGGTCATTATGTAATGTCCTTCTTTCTCTTGTTACAGTCTTTGTTTTAAAGTCAGTTTTGTCTGATATAATTATTGCTATCCCAGCTTTCTTTTCATTTCCATTTGCATGGAATACCTTTTTCCATTCCCCTCAACTTCAGTCTGTGTGTCTTTAGATCTGATGTGAGTCTCTTGCAGACAGCATATATACAGGTCTTGTTTTCATGTCCTTTCAGCCACTCTATGTCTTTTGACTAGAGCATTTAGTTCATTTACATTTAAAGTAATTATTGACAGGTATGTACTTACTGCCATTTTGTCAGTTGTTTTCTGGTTGTTTTTATCATTCTTTTTTGTTCCTTTCTTCCTTTGCTCTCTTCCTTTGTGATTTGATGATGACCTTTAGTGTTATGTTTGGAATTCTTTCTCTTTTTTGTGTGTCTTGATTTTTGGTTTGTGGTTACCATGAAATTCATATATATATATATGGAATTATTTTAAGTTGATGACCTCTTAAGTTTGAACACATTCTAACAACCCCTTCATTTTTACACCCACCCCCCCCCACACACACACGTTTTATGTTTTTGACATCACATTTTACATCTATTTGTTTTGTGTGTCCCTTAACTACTTGTTGTGGATATAGGTGATTTTACTACTTTTGTCTTTTAACCTTCCTACCAGCTTTATAAGTCGTGGATCTACTACCTTTATGGTATGTTTGTCTTTACCAATGAGATTTTTTCCTCCTGTAATTTTCATATTTCTAGTTGTGGTCTTTTCCTTTTTGCTCAGAGAAAGCCCTTTAACATTTTTTGTAAAGTCGATTTAGTAGTGCTATATTCTTTCAGCTTTTGATTATCTGTAAAATTCTCTACCCCTCCTTCAAATCTGAAGGATAGTTTTGCTGGGTAGAGGATTTTTGGTTGTAGGTTTTCCCCTCTCATAACTTTGAATATATATCATGCCACTCCCTTTGGGTCTGTAGAGTTTCTTTTGAAAAGTCAGCTAATGGTCTTATGGAATTTCCATTGTATGTAGCTAATTGCTTTTTCTTGCTGCTTTTAAGATTCTCTCTTTATTTTTAATTGTTGCCATTTTAATTGTAATGTTTCTTCATGTGGACCTCTTTGAGTTCATCTTTGTGATTCTCTGTGCTTCTTGGACCTGGATGTCTGTTTCCTTTCCCAAGTTAGGAAAATCTTCAGCTATTATTTCTTCAAATAAGTTCTCTGCCTCTTTTTCTTTTCTCTTTCTGGGACCCCTATAATGCAATGTTAATATGCTTATGTTGTCCCAGAAGACTCTTAAACTAGCCTCATTTTTAAAAAATTCTTTTTTTCTGTTTAGATTGGGTGATTTTCACTATTCTGTCTTCCAGTTTGCTGATCTGTTCCTCTGTATTTTCTAATATACTGTTCATTTCTTCTAGTGTATTTTTTTTCAGTTTTGTAGTCTTCAGCTCTGTTTGATTCTTCTTTATATTTTCTAACTCTTTGTTAAACTTCTCACTGTGTTCACCCATTCTTCTCCTGAGTTCATTGAGCATCTTTATGATCATTACCTCAAACTCTATCAGGTAGATTACTTATCTCCACTTGGCTTAGTTCTTTTGGGGTTTTATTTTGATCCTTTGTTCGGAATTTATTCCTCTGTCTCCTCATTTTACCTAATTCTATGTGTTCATTTCTATGCATTAAGTAGGTCAGTTACACTTCCAAATCTTGTAGAAGTGGCCTTATGTAGCAGATATCCTATGGGGTCCAGCAGCACATTCCCCTCTAGTCACCAGAGCTCTATGCTCTATGGGTGTGCCCATATGAGCATATGCTCTATGTGGGCTGCATAGGCCCTTCTATTATGGTAGGATCAACTACTGTGGACATGCTGGTAAGTGGGGCTGGCCCCAGCCCAGTTGGCTGCCAGGCCCTGCCTTGTGTGGTGGCTGCCAGCTGACTGGTGAGTTGGGGCTAGGTCCCAGGGCAGCTGACTGTGGGTCTGGTAGGCCCTGGGGCTGATGCCAGCCTCTTGGTGGGTAGTAAGCCTCCAGTAGTAATAGGCGAGAGGGAGGGCTCCAAAATGGCTCTTTCCAGTACAAGTAGAACAAGCTCCCCAAAATGGTTGCTGCCAGCATCTATGTCCCCAGGGAAGTCTCAGTTGTCTCCTGCCTCTCTGGGATGCTTTCCAAGATCAGCAAGTGGGTCTAACCCAGGGTCCTTTCAAATTACTGCCTCTGCACTAGGACTTGGAGTGTGTGAGATTTTGCACATACCATTTAAGAGCAGAATTTCTGTTTCCTACAACCTTATAGCTCTCCATGGATGCAAGCCCCCACTGGCCTTCAAAGCCAGCCATTCTGGGGGCTCATCTTCCCAGTGCAGGACCCCCTGGGCTGGGGTTTTGACCCCTTGCTTCTTGGGGAGAACCTCTGCAGTTTTGATTATTCTCTCATTTGTGAATCGCCTACCCAGAGGTGTGGGTCTTGACTACACCCTATCTCTACCCCTCCTACCCATCTAGGTGTGGTTCCTTCATTATATCTTTAGTTGTGGAAAATCTTTTCTGCTAGTTTTCAGGCTGTTCTCATAGATAGTTGCTCTGTAAGTAGTTGTAATTTTGATGTGCTTGCGGGAGGAGGTGTGCTCAGGGTCTTCCTACTCCATCATGGCCACCAATTGATAAAATCTATCAATTCTTTCTTTCATAGAGTACACTTTTGGAGTTGTATTCAAAAAGTCATTGCCAAACCCTAGGTCATTTAAGTTTGTTCCTATGCTATTTTCCAGGAGTTTTATAGTTTTGTGTTTTATATTTAGGTCTGTGATTCATATTGAGTTAATTTTTATGAATGGTGTAAAGTCTGCATCTAGATTCATTTTGTGTGTGTGTGCGGATTTCCAGTTTTTCCTACACCATTTATTGAGGAGACTATCTTTGCTCCATTGTATTGTCTTTGCTCTTTGTCAAAGATCAGTTGACTACGTTTGTGTGGGTCTACTTCTGGTCTCTCTATTCTGTTCCATTGAGAAACTTGTCTATTCTTTCACCAATACCATACTGTCTTGATTACTGTAGCTTTATATTTAGTCTTGAAGTTGGGCCATGGAAGTCTTCCAACTTTGTTTTTCTACTTCAGTGTTGTGTTGGCCACTCTGGGTCTTTTGTCTTTCCATATAAACTTTAGAATGTGTTTGTCAATATCCACAAAATAACTTGGGGTTTTTTTTTGTTTTTTTTTTTAAGGAAGGAGTCTTTTTTTTTTTTTAATTAATTAATTGATTTTTTTATTTTTGGCTGTGTTGGGTCTTCGTTTCTGTGCAAGGGCTTTCTCTACTTGCGGCAAGTGGGGGCCACTCTTCATCGCGATGCGCGGGCCTCTCACTATCGCGGCCTCTCTTGTTGCGGAGCACAGGCTCCAGATGCGCAGGCTCAGCAGTTGTGGCTCACAGGCTTAGTTGCTCCGCGGCATGTGGGATCTTCCCAGACCAGAGCTCAAACCCGTGTCCCCTGCATTGGCAGGCAGATTCTCAGCCACTGAGCCACCAGGGAAGCCCACTTGGGGGGTTTTGATTGGGCCTGCATTGAATCTATAGATCAAGTCGGGAAGAAATGATGACTTGACAATATTGAGTCTTCTAACACATATGTAATATCTCTCCATTTATTGAGTTCTTCTTTGATTTCTTTCACCAGAGTTCTATAGTTTTCCTCATATAGCTCTTATACATATTTTGTTAGATTTTGCATAACGAAATATATTTCATTTTCACATGTGTTAATATAAATGGCATCACATTTTTAATTTCAAATTTCACTTGTTCATTGCTGGTATATAGGAAAGCTATTGACTTTTGTAAGTTAATCTTATATCCTAAAATCTTGCTATAATTGCTTATTAGTTCCAGATTTTTTGCAGATTCTTTCAGATTTTCTACATAGGTGATCATGTCATCTACAAACAAAGACAGTTTTATTTCTTCTTTCCCGATCTATAGGCCTTTTCTTTCTTGCCTTGCTGCATTAGCCAGGACTTGTAGTGTGATGCTGGAAATGAGTGGGTGAGAGGGGACGCCCTTGCTTTGTTCCTGATCTTTGTGAGAAAGTTTCTTTTCAGTTTCTTGCCAGTAAGTATGATGTTAGCTATAGATTTTTTGTCTATATTATTCAAGTTGAGGGAGTAGCTTGAGTCATTCTTCTGTTATAGTTTTTTGTATCTGGCATTTCTTTTTGGTTCTTTCTTAGGATTCCCATCTCTCTGCTAACAATGCCCATTTGTTCTTGCATGCTGTCTATTTTATCCATTAGTCTCTTAGCATATTAATCATAGTTGTTTTAAATTTCCAGTTCAATAATCCCAACATCCTGCCATATCTGAGTCTTGTTCTGATGCTTGCTTTGTCTCTTCAAACTATGTTTTTTGCTTTTTAGTATGTCTTGTAATTTTTTTTGATAGCTGGAAATAATGTACTGAGTAAAAGAAACTGTTGTAAATAAGCCTTTAATAATGAGGTGGTAAGGTATGGGGGCAGGGAAAGTGTTCTTTAGTCTCTTACTTAGGTCTCAGTAATTTGTTGAGCCTGTATCTGGGTTGTGGAACTTCACCTGTGCTTTTCAGTGCCTCCCACCGCTTAGGTGGGATGAGGTTGCATATTTCCCTCTCCCCAGGTCAGTTAGGCTCTAATAAAACCCAATATGTTAGTCTCTGGTTAATTAGTTTCTCTTTAGAGCAGAACTTGTTAAGAAAAACAGAATGCTCTGGCATATTTCAAAATGGTTCATTTTTCCGCCTTCCTGCTGGAAGCATGAGAGAATTTTTCTTCCAATATTCACTTTGAGGACCTGGAGGTAAAACAGGTACGGGGACTCCACTATGACTATGACTGACTGAGTTTTTATTTCTCAGACTTGTCCACACTGAGCCTCCAACAATTTGTCAATTACAGCTCAGGTTTCCCTACCTCAGCACTGATTCCTGTGGAGATTGCCACTCACGGGTTTCTGCTCCAGTAAGTTGTAATTCTCAATATTTGTCTGTTGATTTCTCCAATTTGGGGGGCAGCAGTTTGCCCTATGACCTCACTTCTTTTATGGATCTAAGAAGAGTTGTTAATTTTTCAGTTTGTTCAGGTTTTTACTTGTTATTAGGATGGAGTGGTGTCTTCCAAGCTTCTTACATGTTGGACTGGAAAACCACAGTCATTAAGTTTTCTACATACAGTTGCTGTCATAATTTCATTACTTTTTAATCCTAAGTATGAACAAGTAATCAATGATAATCTGACATTTGAAGAAAACCTTTTGTTACTCTTTTTTAAAATTATAGTTAATTTACAATATCATGTTGGTTTCAGGTGTATAGCACAGTGATTCAGTTTTATATATATTATATATATGTGTATATATATTATATATATATATATTCCATTTCAGATTCTTTTCCCTTATAGGTTATTACAAAATATTGAGTATAGTTCCCTGCGCTATACAGTTGGTCCTTGTTGGTTATCTATTTTATATATAGTAGTGTGTATATGTTAATCCCAACCTCTTAATTTATCACTCCCCCCACCCCCTTTCTCCTTTGGTTATCATAAGTTTGTTTTCTATGCCTGTGAGTCTCTTTCTGTTTTATAAATAAGTTCACTTGTATCATATTTTTAGATTCCACATGTAAGTGATATCATATGATATTTGTCTTTATCTGGCTTGCTACACTTAGTATGATAATCTCTAGGTCCATCCATGTTGCTGCACAAAAGGTCTTGAAATTAACTGAAAAAATTTAGGAAACAGAAATTTTTAAAAAGGTAAACTTGAATTAATGTGCTTAGAGAGATAAGAAAATCTCATACTTTTAAAAAAGGTTGTGAAGGTGGGTCTTCCCTGGTGGCACAGTGGTTAAGAATCCACCTGCCAATGCAGGGGACACGAGTTCGATCCCTGGTCTAGGAAGATCCCACATTCCGTGGAGCAACTAAGCCAGTGTGCCATAACTACTGAGCCTGCGCTCTAGAGCCCGTGAGCTACAACTACTGAAGCCCGTGCGCCTAGAGCCCATGCTCCACAACAAGAGAAGCCACCACAATGAGAAGCCCGCGCACCACGAGGAAGAATAGCCCCCGCTCGCCACAACTAGAGAAAGCCCACGGGCAGCAACAAAGACCAGAAGCAGCCAAAAATTAATTAATTAATTAATTTTTAAAAAAGTAATGCTTTTAAAAAAATAAAAATAAAAAAGGTTGTGATGGCATGTTACAAAATAGAAATAAGCAGAGAACAGGTAAAGTTTTAGGAAGCTGAGATCATTGATATCTCCCCCCAAAATAGAGTAGGCTATAAAAAAAAAGTAGTAAATAATACGAAAGAAATTTGGAGGATCAATCTGGAATGTCCAAGTTGCGAATAAGAGTTCAAAAACAAGTGTCCTTTAAATGGAAGAAGATACATCATTTTGAAATTTCAGCATCATAGATAAAGAGAAGACAGAAAAGCTTTGAGAGAAAATTAGGTGACATAAAAGAAACAAGATATAGAATAACAAAAGATTTCTTAATAGCTTCATTGGATAGCATCACAAAAATCAGTGGTGACTCAAACTCATTGTTAATGGTAGAAATTTACATTAAAACAAGATACCTCTTGTTGGTCAGAATGGCAAAAAATAGAAAGGTAGATAATAGCAATTGTTGAAGAGAGTGTGGGGAGACAAGAACTCTCTTGCACTGATGGTATGATTGAAATGAGTAGAGTTATTCTGATAAGCAATCTGTCAGCACTTACTGAAATTAGGAAACCACATATTCAACCCTTAACACAGACCATACACAAAAATGAACTTTAGTTGAATCATAGACCTACCACAAGGTGAAACAAAAGCATCAACCATGTAAGAAAAGATTGAAACATTTGACTACATTAAAATTAGAAACTTTCTGTTTACTGAAAGATACTATGAAGAAAGAGAAACCATAAGTCATAGAATAGGAGAAGATATTCCCAACATGTTCTACTGACAAGGGACCTGGATCCAGAATATATAAGGAACTTATTCAAAAGACCAATAAGAAATGGACTATATGGAGTTCCTTGGTGGTCCAGTGGTTAGGACTTGGCACTTTCACTGCCAGGCCCTGGGTTCAATCCCTGGTGTAGGAACTACGATCCCACAAGTTATGTGGTGAAGCAAAAAAAAAAAAAAGGATAATAAAAAGAGGAAAGGACTTTGGCATCTCTCAAAAGTGGAAGTACAATTAGTTAATAAATATATCAAAAAGCAGTCATTCCATTAATAAACAAGGAGATACAAATTAAAACCACAATGGAAATCTACCACAGAAGCATCAGTTTGGCAAAAATTAAGAGGTCTGACAATACAAAGTGTTTGCAAGGATGTGAAGTAATGGGAACTTTTGTATATTGCTTATGGGAATGTAAATTGGTAGAACTTTAAAAATACTTTGGTAGAGTATAGTAAAGTTGAAGATATGCATATAGCCATTTCACCTCTAAATGTATATGCTAGAGAAATGTTTAAACATATATATCAGGAAATGTGTATAGGAATGGCTGTACTGGCAACATTATTCAAAATCAGCCTAAACTGGAGTCAACCTAAAATATCCAACAGCAATTGAATAAATAAATAAATTGTGACATATTTGCAGATTGAAATACTATATGGCAATGAAAATGAATGAACTATAGCTACATGAAATAGCATGGTTTGATCACAAAACAATACTGAGTGCAAAAACAAGACAGAAAAGAATACTGGTATTTATATAAAGTTCAAAACAGTCAAAACTAAACTATATTTTTAAAAGATGCGTATTTGACAGAACTATAATGACAAGGAAAAAATTACTATAAAAGTCAGGATAATAATTATCTCTGGAGGGAAGGAGGGAGGGAGTTGTGATCAGGAAGAGACACATGGCATAAGGGCTTTTGGGATGCCAGCGATGTTTTCTCTCTGGATCTGCATAGTGATTACATAATTGTTCACTAATTATTCACTATATTGCATCTATGTGTTTTATGTGTTTTCTTTATTTCATGATCTCAAAAGTTAATGAAAAGCATATATACATATAGTTTTAAAAATCCAGCATATATGTATTGCAAGACCCTGACTGGATTAATTTTTTCAGGGACTGCATATGACCAAATCAGAGCCAATGAAACACAAGTGAGTCTTTTGCCGAGACTTACAGAAAAGAGACTTTTGCCCTTTTTCAGGGCCCTTTCCCACTCCAGAATAATTCGGAGCTCCTATCGTGGCAATTCTTCCTCCACTGGCTGGTCTAGTCTAATCTATTCTAGTGTGGGCCAACCTAATGGGTTTAATATGAAAATAATCAGTTAAATATCCATCCATTTTGTCCCAACCTCTGGTCAGCTCTGTGGGAGGTATAAGACAAGGGAAAGATATGGTCCTTTTTGTCCAACGATCTGAAAATCTAATTTTGGAAACAGGATTAAAACACATGAAATGGGCTATGATGGTTTGTGCAGGACTGAAATGCAGCTACACACCTGTTAAAGGAAGTACATTTAGGAGCTAGCAAAATTCTCTCAGCCCCAATCTTCTCAAATTCCTTCATAGCCAGACTACCAGGAAAGGATGTGCTTGTCACCAAAATCCAGATGCTTTAACCTGTGCAAATTCAAATTTACTTGAAAGTGGCACAAAAAGGGAAATATTAGAATTAGAGGGAATTCCCTAGTCGTCTAGTGGTTAGGGCTCCGTGATTCCACTACCCAAATGGCCAACAAATATAGAATGGATAAATTGTTGTATAGTCACACAGTGGAATTCGTTACAGCATATAGAATAAACAAACCATTATTGCTGCATGTAAAAACATGATGTTTAATGAGAGAAGCCAGAGATGAAAGAGTACATATTGTATGATTCCATTTATATTACGTATAAAATTAGGCAAAAACGAATTTGTGCTCTTACAAGTTGGGCTGGTATGCACCCTGATGGGAGTAGGGGAGGTTATTGACTCACGGAGGGCACGAGAGTCTCTGCGATACTGGCAGTATTTGGTTCTCAGTCTCAGTATTTGGATGTTTGGCCTGAAAATTCAATGGACTGTGCACTGACGTGCACTTTGTAGGATGTCAATCATACCTCAATAAAAAGTTACTACAATAAGAAATTTTAAAATAAAAAATTGGTTTCTATATAGCTTCTACTTCATTTTACAGATGTGAAAATTGAGGCTCAGAAAGGTTAAATGACATCACACTGTCACATGGCTGTCAAGAAAGGGAACTGAAAATGACCAAGGTGTGAGGGCTGCAAGTTTTGTGCACTTTCACCTAGCTTCAGAGTAATTGCTGAGAGTTCACAAGGTTTCAGTTTGTTTGTGTTGTTTTTCAAGGGCAGAGTGGGAGTGGGGAGTGGGAACCAGGGCAGAGGAAGTGGACTCCGGAGCAATACATGCAAAGCACCTAGCCCAGAGCTTGGCACATAGGAGAGCCTTCATACATGCTATGGTTCCCTTCCACACACCCCCTTTTGCAGGGAAATGAAATGGAGAGAATGTTGAAGAGTGCTGGTAGCTCTGGAGTGGACACTGCTCACCTCAGGACAAAGTGACCAGATTGGAGCCTCTCCCTCTCCATGGGAGAAGGAAGCTCTCCTGGAGGTGGGCATGTGGAGGGAGGGCTTCTGACTTAGGCTCAAATTCCCTGCTATTTGTAGGGCAAGTGAGAATCAGGACAAGAAGGTGGGGGTAGAGACCTAGTGTGGGAAGGGGGGTTCCCTACACCTCGATGGCCAAAAAGGTGTGTGTGTGTGTGTAAGAAGGTGGGCTCTTTCGTGTGCTCTCTGCTGACATTCTTGCTGGTCGCTTCTTTCATGTCAGCTGAGCAGGGCAGAATGTATGCACTGAACTGATTTCTGCTTAGACACAAGATGACCCTGTGTTCTGAGTTCCTCAGCATCTTAGAAACCCTAAAAATCCGTGTTTCTAAGGTCTGGAAGCCAGTATTGTCCCTTTAGCCAGAGGGGCAGCGAAGGTTTTCCCTTGAAGCGTCGCTGCCAGCCATGGATTTCACATCAGGACAGCGCCACCTAGTGGCCATGCATGGAAGTCCAGCCCGGGCTCCCTCCCCTCAGCCCACTATTGGCTCTGGGAGCGAGTTTAGTTAGGGAGGAGGAGTTTAGGGAGGTTCCAGATACTGCCCTTTACACACAGCTTCCAGGAGTCCTTGATCCCTACGCTGCCAGTTCCGCACAAGTCGGCCCTTAATCACACCCTGTCCTGGGTTGCCCTCTGTTTCATGTGTAATCATTTAAAATCATTTTGTCTATTCAATTAGACTAAGGTTTTGAGGCTAGGGCTATTAGAATCACATCTCTTTAGATTTGGATGGGAATTTAGTATCCTCTAATCTGACCCACACGTTTTTCAGACGGGAAAGGAAGATGTTGAGGGGTGAGGGGAATTGCCCAGCTACTTAAAAATGTGGTTTGGACCAGAGCCCAGATCTCCTGATGACTCCCAGATCAGTGCTTTCCAACATACCATGCTATTTCTTTGTGTCATCCACAGTGCTTGCACACAGTAGGCACCTGATACATATAGGTGCTCCATAGATACAGCCTGACTGATTGTTGCCCTCACAACCCTGTCTGCTACCAAAGTAAGTTTTCAATTGTCATCTGGGCCACCTCCCAGTTCTGTGCATCTTGCGAGTTATGATCAATTAAAGTGGCCACTCTCACCATAGTAAGCCACTGTCTTCTCCATTTATAAGGCACACAGTGTGGGTTCAAGGGAAGAGGAAACAAAGAGGAGACACACACTTTAAAGCAGAGGCCCCAATCCCAGCATCCATACAGACTAAGCGGCTACTGTGGGCTTCGTGGGCTCTGCCTCAGTGCTTCCCAAACTGTGATGTGCACCTAAATCTCCTGAGAATCTTGTTAAAACAATATTCTGATTCAGTAGGTCTTGAGTGGGACCTGAGATTCTGCATTTCTAACAGGACCCTGAATGTTCCTGATGCCGCCCTTTGAGGAGCAAGGAGCAAGGGTGTTCTGGACCCCTACCTGGTCCAGGGTGTCATAGAGTGCCAGAAGCCCACCCTGAGCCTCTCCCTCCACCTCAGCCCTGATGCAGTCCCTCAGACCTCGACTTCAAGGAAAAAGGAAAGGGGCTGAAGCAATGGTGAGCATGGTGACCCCTGGGTAAGTCATTCCAAGTCCCTTTCCTCACCCCATCCCCTACTCCTCCCAAAGATCCTGCCTCCAGACAGTCTGATGAGGAAGGCAAGGTTGAACCCCACCAAAACACTGCACAGAAAGAGGGGGATAGGCTTGCTGTTGACATGCCCCACAGTTTTCCCGAGGAACAGGCCTGCTTGGCTGTCATTTTATGTCTGGGTGCTATGACATCCCTACAGCCACAGAGTTCTCTTTATTTTTTACTTTTTAAAGCTTATTTATTTATTGGCTGCTTTGGGTCTTAGTTGGGGCACGTGGGATCCTTCATTGCAGCATGAGGGCTTCTCTCTAGCTGTGGTGCTCGGGCCTCCCGTGGGCTCCAGAGCGCGTGGGCTCAGTAGTTGTGGCCCGCGGGCTTAGTTGCCCCGTGGCACGTGGGATCTTAGTTCCCCAGCCAGGGATGGAACCAGCATCCCCTGCATTGCAAGATGGATTCTCAACCACTGGACCACCAGGGAAGTCCCCAGAGTTCTCTTTTTTACATAAAAGATATCTTAATTTATATAGTTTAATTATGAGAGATATTTATAGTTTACATATATTTTCATTTTTACTATTCTTTTGCTACCACTAAACACACCCAAAAAAGTTCATTAATAATAAATTAAAGAAAGGAAGGAAAGGGGAATTTATTGAGCTACTACTATGTGACCAATACTGTGGTATTTTCATGCATGTTATCTCACTCCTTACAATGCCCCTGCCTACATAGGTGTTATTACCCTGTTTTATAGATGAGAACACTGAAGCTCAATGAGGTTGGGTAACTTATCCAGGACTACCTAGCAGAGATAGGAGCCCAGATAAGTTTGACTGAAAAGTTTCTCTCCACCATAATGATAATAAATACGAATATTTGCATTGTGTTTACCATGGACCAGACACTGCTCTAAGCACATATATTAACTCATATAATCTTCACATCAACCTTATGAGGCAGGTACTATAATCACTCCTATTTTACAGATGAAGAAACTGAGGCATATGACATGGTCCCAGGGATGTGATGACAAATGAACAGAGACTTGGAACTGGGAGCAAAAATGTCAAAAATGAATTTGCCTGGACGGCATGAAAGGGCAAAGGAGAGATGCGGGCACGCTCTGGGGGAGAGACAGTGTAGGCCTGTGAGGAACACAGCAGCCAACAGAAACATCCTTTATCCTGCCTTCTCCCTCAGGAATGCATAGAGAAACAAATGAATAAATAATACTCAAGTTCTATTTTTCATTGTAAAAATTTCTAAAACACATCAAGGCAAAGCCAAACAAATAAACAAACAAATACAAAAAAAAAAAAGAAAGAAAAAGAAACTGAGGCACAGATAGGCCAAATTACTGGCCCAAGGTCATACAGCTAATGAGTGATGAAACTGGGATTTCAATCCAGTCAGTCTGGTTCCAGAGAAGTACTCTCAAACACTGTTCCACATTGCCTGTCAATTTCCTATCAATTTCTTAAATCTCACAATTGAGTGGAAATCACCACCCCCATTGTTATGTTACCCTTTCCTTATTCAGTGTATACTGTACTGCCTGGAAAAATTCCCACTTGCCACACTAGTAAACACCTACATATTTGTTTTCTAACTAGGACTGCCTAGGGCTTTGGACCGTCTTCATACCCGGTGAAGGCTGGGATTTCCTTGGAGAACCCTCTTCCCCATTGGCTGGAAGTTGAAGGAGTCTGAAAAAGTTTGGAGAGTCATGTGCTTCTCCATCAACCCATCTCCCTATCCCACCATGTGCAGCTGGCCTAAGACAGAGACAAAAGGATGAGGCTGGCCGGGAATGTTTTGTCACTCTGTATTATTTTTCAATTCATTTCCTATTTACCTATCACACTCCTGAGTCTTGTTTTCCTACCTGAAGGAATCCAGAGGGTGAAGGGAGCTTCACATTTCTGAGTGCACAGAAGTTGCAACCTTATGTTCCTATCCCAGCTCTCCCTCTAGCTGTGTGACTATAAGCAGGTTTTTTGAGATTTTTTTCTTTAAACTCTAGTTTTCTCACCTGTAAAGTGGGGATAATGAGAATCTGCTTCAAAAGACTGCTGCATAGGAATAATGAATTTGAGTGCCTTGCTTATCATAGGCCCATCAAGAGTAGCTATTTATTAATGCAATTTATAAATACATCCCTTCTGAGTGAATGAATGAGTTGAATGAATATAAGGGAAGGTTGAGAAGTCTAGCCTGACTCCCCCCCAGACCAGCAAACAACTCCTTTAACTTTTTTAAACATGTACATTTAGAAATTTATTATTTTGGGTGAGAACTGTGTAAAAACAGAATACTAAAGGTTGTATGGGAAACCTCCAAGGACAAACTTCCTCAACTTTATAGCTTTGCTGGGGGCTAAGCTAACTCAGCAACTGGGGATAGGACAAGCCTCTCAAACCCTCCTTTGCCTCATCCCTGACCCAGCTCCAAATTCAAGCCCAAGGCTTTCCACTGGAGACTTCCAGAATGACAGGATATATTTCTTTTGGGGGGGAGGGGGGATGAAGAGGGAGAAGGGGAGTGCATTATATGACCGCTTTCTATGAGCAGAGCAAAGCAATTAATTCTGTTGTTGCTTTGGAAAAGAAAAAAGTTATTGAAGAAACTCAAGGCCCTCTGGTAATATGAGTGCACCTACTCATAAGACTGAAAACTTTTTTGAAAAGAGGAAAGTCTGAAAGCAGAAAATAGTTTTTCTTGTCTCTAAGAAGATAATAGACTTTAAAATAAGATGGTCAGTTTTTTATTGGTCTTTTTTATGCTTGTTATGTCTAATGAATGGGGTATTTTCATAATGAATGAATGGCTTGAAAACCAATTTATCCTCCAAATCAAGGTACATCTGGTCTACTGATTGTAACATCCTTGCTTTTTTACTTTAATGGGTTGTGTTTGACTTGTAAAAATAAAATAAAATGCAATTAACATCACCCATATGTTCAATGCAATGAACACATGACTCGTAAGTTTTAAAACTTCTGGGACTGGGTTTCTAATGTATTTACAATGGGTCATAAAAGTGGGTGAGAGAAACTAGTTTCCCAAGTTGGGGTGTCTATTTACCATCTACTGGCATCTATGACACTTCAGAGTAAGACAGTAATCATCCAAGAAGAAACGACTACTGTTGACTCATCAATCCATGAACTTGGCACTAATTACAGTGTCTCAGTTTCCCTATTATATAAAATGAAGTTGTCACCTGCCTGCCTCTCTGAAGTGTTTGGAAAGCCCAAGGAGATAACAGCCGGAGTGTTTTGAAACTACAGAATACATTATACGTGCTAAATAATAATAATAACAATAATAACAGGGAGTCTTTAATAACAGGGGTCCTTTAATAATACTCATCAAGCAGAATAACATTACTAAGCAGTAGGAACAGGACTCTGCCTTCTTAATCATTAGTTTGTATCGTGGGAAATTGGCGGGGGATGGGCACCTCGTTCAGGTGGGTTCTTGTGCCTGAGGAGGCAGAGCCCCTCAGTAAGGCTGGTCTCTCCAGCTAACACTTGGCTGCCTTTAGGAAGACACCGTTCATGCAGTTGAGCGAGGAGGGGACAGACGCCTCATAGTTCAACTCCTGTGCCCAGGGAACATGATTTAAATTCTTCTATTCCTAGCTGGTTGGGGGAAAGAAGGAAAGGTACTTCTGGGACCTAAAAAAGTCGTAGACAGGATGGTCTGGCCGATGCGCCAGTGTGGCCACCCAATCCTGCCACAAGATGGCGACAATCCAGCTGGAAACACCTGCTCGGGCTGGCCCTGTGGGTTTCCAGGCGGGGAAGGCTTTCCTCTCTCAGACACAAAGAAGGGATCTTTCGAGCCGGGAAGGGTGTCCGAGCGTTTGGGTGCTCGTAGAGCGGGGATTGGGAGCCTTTGCCGCGACAAAATCGGCCCCGAGAAGAAGCAGGCGACTTCCTTCTCACACTCGTGGGCTTCAACTTCACGGGGCTGAAAAGCCTGAGGGGAATTTGTGCAAAAGCACCCGAGAAATTCCAGGTTTGACCCCTCCCTCTGCCTAGAGGCCGTCCAGATGCTTCCCGTACCGGCGACATTCCCGGGATTCCGGCAGGGGGAGCGGGTGCTTCCCGGGGCAGGGCGCGTTCAGCCCGGCGGTGCTTCCGCCCCCCGCGGCCCGGGACCCGGCTGGGAGAGCGGCTCGGACCGGCGTTGGGCGGGACGAGCCTCACTCGCCCCGCCTCTGGGGCCGCGGTGCCTTTGAGGCGCGGGACCCCGGAGTTGAGCCCCCGAGAGGGCTGCGCTCCTAGGCTCTAAATCCGGGCAGCAGCCACAAAGGCGCTCCCTCCTCTTTCGCTGAACATTTTGCCTGGGAAAAAGTCTGCAGGCCTTCCGGGGCTTGGGGGCGGGGGTTCTCTTTGTTTTCTTTTCTTCTGTTTCGTTTTGAATGCAAGGAACCGCCACACCCGCGTTTGTCTGTGTCGGGAGTAAACTTGCTTTGAAACATAGAGCTGTTAGGAAACACACAGATTCCCATCTCCAAGTTGCAGTGAGGTTCCCAGTGCCGTGTATGGGAGCCTCTGGGGCTGCCGAGCCTGGGCCTGGCCAGCCTGGCCTCCATCTTGCAACCCTTGGCCTGACTGTAGCAGCCCTGGGCAGGTCCCTGCTCCTCCAGCCCGGGTCTTGGCCAGCACTGGGGAGCAGGGAGGGGAAGCCCAGAACAACGACGGGATCACTGGCCCCAGCCTGGCCTCAGTTGGCCATTTATCTGACCACCCTTCTGGGGTGTGGGGTGGGAGTAACAGTGAGCGCTGACTGAACGTGTGCCACAAACAATTGTTACCTTGTTTAAGCCTTACACACTATTATTCTCTCCATTTCACAGAGGAGGAAACCAAGGCTTAGAGATGTTGTAATTTGCCCAAGGCCACACAACTCTTAAATAGTTGGTCTGGGATTTGAATCCAGATCATTTCTCCAAAGCACCAGGCTTTAGTACCTCCTTAGGCAGCTCCCACAGCAGCACTGGGAGACAACCGAGTCAAGTATAAAGACATACTCCATGCTGTGATTGTGCTTACACTGGGGGTGGGGGAGTGGAGACCAAGGATATTTTGGACTCTTCTTGCCTTTGAATGTGTGCTGGGCCATTCTGGCCTGCCTTCTTTCCTTCCTTCCACAGTTGTTTACTGAGTGCATATTATATACCAGGGACTTGCCTAGGCCCTGAAATATCAAGGGAACAAGGCAGATGACACTTACTATGTGACCTTTGGCAAGTCCCTTAATGTGCTAGTTTTTAAGCTGTTGTGTCTCACCCCCACCCATCTTCTGTATGTGGCTTTGAACGCTGCGGCTGGAGACTCTGCAAACCACATTTCTCCTTTGCCGCTGCTCCCTGTTAAGCTCTGCCAATAGGGGCACTTGAGGGAGACTCAAGGCAGGAGGAGGAGGAAGGACACACTCCTTTCTGCTGGCTTGCTATCCCTATCAGACTCACCCCAGCATCAGTGGTAGGTTGTGGCCTCCATGTTCCTTCAGCACCCCTATGCAGTATCATTGTGCCCCTCAGCTGTATCAGCACCAGGGGGGCAGCCACTCCTCTGCAGTCTGAGCCCAGGCTTTGGGGGGGGCCTCCTCTGACCTCCTAGGTTTTCGTAACCCAACCTCTTTCCTTCGTTTCCTGGTCCTGGGATGGTAACTGCTTTCTCCAGTTACTATCTCTGTTACGTCAATGTTCTCTTTTTTCCCAGTCCTCCAATACCTATAACCAGTGATGTGCTGGTAAATATTTAATAACCAGCTCTCCAGGAAAACAAAAACAAAAAGAAACCTGATGTGTAATATATACCGATTTTTGTAATATAGATCATTCACCATGTATAATTTTCAACTACCAAGATGGCATCGCTGAATTTCACAAGCTGGTGTGAGCAGTTTGAGTACACAAATGCCTGCAACCAATCCCCTGTAATGAATTCTCTCTCTTGAAGGACCTAATATGCTTTCTGTTTTCATGACTGGGCCCTGACTGATAACACTTAAGCTTCTGGGAATTGATTTTTTTACTGTAAAATGGAACTACTACCATTTCTTCCATCTAACTCACAGAGTTGTTGGGACAATATGACATAACACAAATAAAACACTCCGAAAACTACTTTTTAAAATTGGAGACTATAACACAATTCTTGGGCATTTCTTCTAGAAGGATATAAAGCTGGGATGATGAAAGTAGGCAAAATATTTTAATGACAGCTCACAGAGGTGTTCCAGGTGCCTTTAGAACCCAGGGTGACCTCAGACCAGGTGTGGAGTCTGGTGACTCAGAATCAGGGCTGTGGTCATGGCAGTAACTGGGCTATGATGTTACTACGTGTGTGTAGATTGTTTTTCAAGGATTCTAGGACTAAATATTGCGCAAATCAAGAAAGCACGCAAAACCAAGGGGTAAACAATTGATATCATCCAACTAACAGCACATATGTGGAGCAGCGTTGGACTTTTACACATTGCACTACTCAGTTGTACAAAGGAAATAAAACTTCTTTATCTTTCCATAACTGATCTAATTTCCCCCTCAAATTCCCAACCCATGAGTAGTGAGAGACGGAAAAGTTTCAAATCATCCGTATCTCCATTTGTTCCATTTAAATAATCTCTTTTGAATGATCCAGAGTTTGCAAAAATGCTCAGTTCTCTCCATTTCCTCTCCCACTTGTTTTTAAAAGACATTTGGGGTAAGTGGGAGCTTATATGACCTCACAGCACCAGGAAAGAGGAGGACTCAGATCCACATGTTTCCTGCTTCCTAGCCTGGCCTCTGGACTGGCCTCATCCAATCTTTTGTTTCTCACTGGCACACATACCTGGAGCCTGAGTTCTCAGACACATTCCTTCTGATTTAAAAAAGCATCTACATACTGGCGTTTTTTTCATCCTGACTCCAGATTGGCTATTCCATCAGGCCTAAGCCCCTTTGCAGTTGGGAGTTCCTAGATACTCTGTATGCCACACACAGGCTATAGAGAACTGCCTCTGCTCTCCTGCCTTCTCTGAGACCACACCATCATTCTTCCCAGGTTGGATATAGAGAAGCTAAAGTCTGGGCTCCTAGAGTCCTGCAGCCTCTCCAGATCATGCCCTGGGAATGGAGTCACCAAATCCAATTAACTTGGGCTCCCCGATGCCAGCCAGATGTCTCTACAGTCTCCTCACCTTGAGGTTCAGCCAGGAAGGCGGGCCTAGAACCCCAGCATTGGCATTTGACCATCTCTATCTCCCTCTGGATCTACTGTCTCTCCTTTCCCACACATCTCCATCTTCAGAATGAACAATCCTCACCATAGCCTCCTATCCTGTGGGACACCAGGTCTCATGGATAACAGCTAAAGGAGTATCTTCTCTATTCTGGTCTGGGTTGATATGGGAGCCTCAGTAACTCTAGGAACTATGAGTTACAGAGGATGAAAATACATTGGTTTAGTACTCTCAAAATATTGTCCCTATTATATATGTATACTTCAAAACAACAATCAACAAAACCAGAATACAGTAACAATTCTGACCAATGTTCTACCAATAATAAAGTATTTTTATAGTTAAAATAAAAATCCTTTATGGAAATATGTTAATATAATATGGAAATATGTTAATATAAATGTTTCAGACATTACATGAAATTTCTAAAAATCTAAAAAAAAAAAAAAAAAAATCCTTGGTTCCTCTGCTTACTAAAGTCATGCATACTTATTATAAAACCAACAAAACAACCTAAAATACAGTTCTAAATGTTCAATGAAGGGAGGAGAATTCCTCAGTTCTGGTTTGGCCAAGGCCCACTGCTCATGGAACAGCACAGCTTACAAGAGATTTCTCCTTTAGAAGGTGCCGGGGTCTGTTCAGGGGCTAGCAGCATTGTCCTTTCTAAGCCACTGGCAATCTTCTCTCTTCCTTTTGAGAGTCAGAGCCCAGCAAGGATATCTTCCCTTGAGTTTGGGGATTATGAGCTAGAGAAAAAGAATATGGCCCAGGGACTGAGCTGAAAAGTGGGATGTGTATGAGGAGTAGGGGAATCATGGATGCAAAATTCGGCATAAAATGTGTGTTTCTGGAACCAACCTGGATTGGATTTCCAACTGAGCTTCTGCCATATCTTTCTTTATGAGCACAAATGCACTCTGGTTTATTTGGGTATGTTCTACCGTGTTTGATGATGTTTATAGAATGGGGTAAAGATACAAGTACTGTGGTGCCCCTTCTCAGTTACAATATTCTGGAAGGACAGTGGGCCCCTGGGCCCCAATATAAAATATATACTTTGATAAGCACCATGTGCTTTCACTTCCAATCTCCCATTTGATCCTCCAAACACGCCCATGCCGTAGCTAACTCTATTCAACAAATGAGGGAACAAGAAGGCCCATAAAGGTGAAATGACTGCCCCAAATCTCATAGAAGGTGGAAGGTAGAACTGGGACCACACCATCAAGCCATCAGCCACTGTAGCCGCCCCTGACGGTGCACCCTGAGGGGAATTCAGGATGGAGAAAAACAGGATACTAGCCCTAGATAGTTAAGATGCCTTTCAAAGGAATAATTTCAATGAGCCCAGACTCTTGCATCTTTCCATACATAGAAAAGCACTGAAGTCATTAACTTGAGATGTCTGTTCTTTTGTGACTAGCAGCAATCTTTTGATATTTGACTACATGTTTTCAGCAAAACTCCTACATAAGCTGGCTCCTTCCTTACCTTTTTGGAACAGTCCTCAGAGCTATCTGAGAAGCTGTCTCCCAGGCTATAGTCCTCCGTAAGGTCCCAGAATAAAACACTCAACTTTTAGGTTGTGCGGTTTTTTTGTTTGTTGGTTTGTTTTCAGGTGATACCTAGGACGCCTAATTCTCAGTCCAGGTCTCTTTTCTCTACACCAGGTTGACCCCATAAGGCAAATAAGGAAGAGCCAACTCACTTCCCTTCAGTCCCTTTCCGAGGCTGGGTGTTCCAGAGCGAAGCTGAGGTTTGCCAGCCTTTGTGCTACTCTGCCCCAAAGCTAGGGAATTAGTGTAGAAATCACAGTGACCAAATACCCAAGTTGGCCTCTGTGTTGTTCCCTCATCCTCCTTTCCCCACTTGACAGATGACACCGCTGAAACCCAGAGAGGCAAAAAGTGTTGATCAAAGAGGAACTTGAACAGGAGAACAAAAGAGGTTGCAGTACTTAGTCAGTCTGGGAGGTTAGGGTGTGATTCGTGCTCGGGTGCGGACAAGTGGAGATAAGGAACAGAACAGCCAGTGACTGAAGACAGGATTCCTGGGCTGTCAGGAATCAGAACCCTGAGGGTCAAAACCCAGGCAGTTCCCAGTGGATATTAAGTCAGTAATTTTGCATGTCCCCATCCTAGTCTGCCTTCACTATCTTCTTTCTCCCCGCTGAGCCCAGGGTTCTATTTCCTCCAAGGAGGAAATCTGCATTATATGTAATACTTGTGATAAAGGCCTTGATAAGCTTTTAATAGCCAAAAACGTGAATTAGTAATTACCAGAGAACTTTTTCGATTTCTCTTCAAATCATACTACCACTGCAAATTCTTTTGGGGGAAGTATGAGGGTATATATTAAAATATTTAAAATATCTAGTAAGAGTACACTACTCATAAGTCCATCCCTGGGGCCAATTATGAAGTTAATAAGAGAAAGGAAGAGTGGGTTGTTCACAGCTGAATGAGATCTCTCTTTCTATTCTCTTCTATTCTGGGCCAGCAACAGCAGCATCACCTGGGAGCTGGTTAAAAATGAAAATTCTTAGGCCCCAAACCTACTGAATCAGACACTCCGGGGGTAAAGCCCAGCAATCTGTGTTTTAACAAGCCCTCCAAGTGATTCTGATGCTCCCTCGAGTGGTTCTTAGTCTGGACTGTATACTGGAAAGCAGGTTTCCCCTGCTTTCGGGAAGTAGAACGTTCCTATGAAACCTTTTGAAGCCAAGATGGTGTAAATCAAAAAAGCAATTACCTTAGGATGCATCTTGCTTGCGGATGCACTAAATAAATCAAGATAAAGCACAGGTACTCACAGACACAGTTCAGAGCTATGGCAGCTTGATGCTGAGATGCTGAGTACGGTTTCTGGAGAGGAGGCTTGGTGGTGCCACTCTCACTGCTCGGGGTGAAACTCTGCCTCTTTAACTGCTCCCTGCAAAACAAACGCTGAACGTTATTTTAGCTTTTCACCATTTTCTGTAAAAGCGAAAATCCTCCCTGGATTTTTGTTGTTGTTTTTAGCAAAAACAGGTACTAACGTAGTCTTTTGTAAAAGTGATGTGGTGGAAAGGGAACTTTCAAAAATTGGGGGATACCTGTATTACCATCACTTGGCAATATTTAAAAAATCCTCATGTCCAGGCCTTACCCAAGAACATCCAAATTAGAAATTCTGAGAGTGAGACCTAGGCTTCTGCATTTTCCTGCAGTTTCCCTAGTGGTTCCAATGTGCAGACAAGGTTAAGAATCACTGCCACAGAGATTTCTCCAGAAAGTGGTAATATCACTTGTGACTGTTTTACTTATTTATTCCACAAATAGTGAGCATCTACTCTCTGCCAGACCCTATACTTCTTACTGTACAAAGATGAATAAGTAGTCATTGGCCTCAAGAGAGACATAGAAACACATATATCAGTGCAGCAGTGGGAGCTCCAGAGGGAGGGGTGGGTATAATCTTGTCTACTATCTACTCCCTCTTCTATTCTTTGACATCAAACACTGACAAGAATGTGGAGCCACAAGAACTCTCATTCATTGCTGGTAGGAATGCAAAATGGTACAGGCACTTTGGAAGACAGGGTAAAACTAAACATCCTCTCACCATATGATTCAGCAATCATGCTCCTTGAAATTTACCAAAATGAGTTGAAAACTTATGTCCATGCAAAAACTTGCACACAATTGTTATGGAGGCATTATTCATAATTGCCAAAACTTGAAAGCAACCAAGATGTCCTTTAATATATGAATGGATAAATAAACTGTATGTAGTACATCAATACAATGGAATATTATCCAGTGATAAAAAGAATTGAGCTATTGACATTTCTCTAAGGAAGATATACAAATGGACAGCAAGCATGAAAAGATATTTGACATCATTAATTATTAAGGAATGCAAATCAAAACCGTAATGAGATATCACCTCACACCCATTAGGATGGTTACTATTAAAAAAAAAAACAAAAAAAAACACAGAAAATCACAAGTGTTGGTGAGGTTGTGAAGAAATTGGAACCCTTGTGCACTGTTGGTGAGAATGTCAAATAGTGCAACTGCTATGGAAAGCAGTATGGAAGTTCCTCAAGAAATTAAAAATAAAATTACCATATGATCCAACAGTTACACTTCTAGGTATATACCCCCCAAAATTGAAAGCAAGGTCTCAAAGAAATATTTGTACACCCATGTTCATAGCAGCATTATTCACAATAGCAAAAAGGTGGAAGCAACTCAATTGTCCACTAATGGATGAATGGATAAACAAAATGTTGTATATATATGCAATGGAGTATTATTCAGTATTCAGTATTATTATTAAAAAGGAAGGAAATGCTAACACATGCTACAACATGCATAAACTTTAAGGACATTATACTAAGTGAAATAAATCAGTCACAGGAAGACAAATACTATAGGATTCCACTTACGTGAGGTACTTAGAGTTGTCAAATTCAAAGAGACAGAAAGTAGAATGATTATTGCTAGAGTCTAGAAAGAGGGGCAAATGAGTTGTTTAATGGGTACAGAGTTTCAGTTTTGCAAGATGAAAAGAGTTCTCGATATTGATTGTACACCATTGTAAATGTACTTAACGCTACTGAACTGTACACCAAAAAATAGTTAGGATAGTAAATTTTGTGTTTGTGTATTTAACACGGTTTTTAAAACTTAGAAGCAATGTCAAGGCGGTGTATACACTAGGGATCATAAGCCTCTAGGCTTTGTTTAAGAAATAAAAAAGGAAACTAAGATCAGGCTGACAGAAATGTAATTTATTAACCACGCCATTTGTTATTTAGGTTTTTTATACCCGTAGGCCATTTTTGCTGGCTTCTGGATTTGCCTAGGGTGACAAGAATAAGATCATCCATATCACATTGTCAACATTAAAGGAGAAAGCCTTTAGAAAGAGCTAAAACCCAGAAGCTGATATGGGCCATATAACAAGAAAGGACTTGCATAGATGTCATGGAAGTGGTGAAAGGCCAGAGGACCAAAATTCCAGAGAAAAAATGGACTCTAAAACTCTACAGTTAGGGAGTATATCATGATAAGAGAAAGTAGCAAGAACACCCACCTTGGGAAGGGAGAAGTTATTAGCCAGCTCTGGGATACTTTCCCAGGATTTACTCATTCTTTGGATTACTTTTGAACAACGTATGAATCAGCCATAATACTTAGTTGAACTAAAATATAACCAACAACAGCAAAAACAAAAAGATCTGTAAACTTGAGAACCAGAGGGGGAAATGATGAAAATAGAAGGAGAGGTTATAAAATAATATGACTTGTCTTCCCCCCCTTCCCCCCACAACCCCCATAAAGACATTAAAATGTTACACACCCAAATGAACATTTGTCTTTTTTTTAAAGAAGTCAATCTGAACTTCTTGGAAGCATTTGCCACTCATTCCAAAGATTCTGCCCTTGTGTCTAGCACTTTGGGGAACTCATATACTGGCATTTGCTTTTGACTGCTTTCAATGGTGGCAAACCATCCCTTGGGGGGTCAAGCTTGAGTTTTATAACTGTGCTGGTATTGTGCGTCAGCAACGTAGTCAGATGAACTACATTTCCCAGAACACCCTTCCACAACTGGTACACAGCTGACTTAGGGTTGGTCGTGAGAGAATTTGCAGGTTGGTATAGGGTACAAGGTGTCACTGCAGCTTGCACACACTGTTGTTGATCCAGGCGCCTCCCCTTGTGGGCCTGGTGCTGCAGCAAGGCTCAGAGGAGTTGCCACTGCATTGCCTGCTCCAGCTTCTCTGACTCCAGGGTCAGATACCAGACACAGGTGCAGCTCTGGGGCAAAGCTTCTTCTGTGGGTCATGCTCATAATCAGTGATGGTGGTAGTGACAGACCCATGTGGAGTCCTGTTTGTCTTCCTTCTCCCACTCTTCATATTATATTTTATTCCCAGCTGATGATCTAAAGAGACCTCAGACCCATTCCAGATGCAGTGTCAACATGCATCTTCACCAGCTCCCACAACTGTGTAAAGTCTAATCCATAAAATAAATCCCTTGTTCTGTATCACTCATAGTGCCTCTGCTTTTCTGATTGAACATTTACAGTTACATATAAAAGTCATTTGGAGTCAAGTCTGAAAAATAAGGTAGATGAACAAGCTAAGTAAATATTATTTGGGGCCAAAAATTCAGGGTCACAATAAAGAACAATTCTATTTCTTTTACAGTGCATAAAAGGGATTTGACACCCATTCCCAAAGATGAGTGCCAAAATGATTTCACATGAGGATTATTTGGAGGGATAATATTCATTTGGACATACTTTGCAATGTTTATTTTAATCTCCTCTTTTATTTGCTTATAGTCACTCTCCCCTATATCCTGTTTTTCAGAGGACAATGTGACACACAGTAAATGATGGCAGGCGGAACGCAATCAAGTAACAGATTGTGTAGTGTTGGCTTGGAATATTGTACAATCTTAGGGAGAAAAGAAGAGTCTGGAGAGGCAGCGAAAGTTTCAGAGAGCAGGTGAGGTGTGATTGAAACAAGGAATGGACTTTTAGACAGGAGATCAGCAGAAGCCAAAGTACAGAGGTGATGTGGAGCAGGGAGATAGAGTGACAGGCCATCTTGAGGGATGTGAATTCAGGGAGTAAAATTTGTCAGTCTCCTTCTCACTAACAGAACCAAAATCAAACTTTTTCCTGAAATATGATCTCCTCCATATCTGGGCTCTGCTCATTCTTCAGTCTCATTTCCCCTCCCCCATCCCTAACTTGCCTTCTATATTAAGGAACTTGAAGTGCTCCAATATTCATTTGTTCATTCAACAAACAACAAAATCCCTACTATGTGCCAGGCACTGTGCTAGAAGGTAAGGGTACAGGCCTTCATAAAGCTTATTATCTAATGGGAGAGGTAAGTAGGTAAATAGGCAATTATAACACAGCATGACAGCGTTATGGAGCAAATAGGGGGTGAGGGTCTAGGAAGACTTACACAGAAGAGACTTTAAACCTGAGACCTGAATGATGAGTTAGAGTTAACCACACTAAGAAGCGGGTAGGGAGGCCTTACGAAGAAGAATGATGGGACAATGGGAGCAGCCCGTGCAAAGGCACCAAAGACTGAGAGAGTGTGTACTTTGAAGGAACTGAAAGTAGTTTCCTATGATTGGAGGCTGAGAATGGAGAGAGCTGAGGCTGCAGAGCAAGCAGGGGGCAAGTCACGCAGGGCCTTGTAAACGGTGCTAAAGAGTCTAGGATTTAACCCCAGGAAAATGGGGACATGGGAAGCAAGGAATAGTGCATCCCATTTTTGTTTTAGAGAGATCATTCTGGCTGTAAAGCAGAGAGTGGTTTGGGGTTGGTGGGGAGACTGAAGGCAACGCTGGAAGTAGATGACCAAGATGCAGAGAGAGAATGACCTCAACTAACTTAGAGGCAGTGGAAACAGGATTCCAGCCCCTACCCTGAAGATGTGGATTCAGCAGGCTGCGGGTGGGGTCCAGGCTCATAATTTGTGAGACCCAGTGCAAAATAAAAATACAGGCCCCTTTGTTTAAAAAGCAGAAAATGTGTTTTTTCTGGCTTCTGTGGTCTCTCTTTCCATCTGTCATTGTGTTTTTTAGTTGTTTAATGTTTCAGTCCCTTAGGCATGGGGATACTTTCTGGGCAGGTACAGATCTCATAATGCCCCAAGTGCCAGGCCCAACACCTGAAAAGTGCTTAATATAGTTAGTCACCAGGAATATGCAAATAGGCTAAAATTTAAAAGAAGACACACAGATGGCCAACAAGCACATGAAAAGATGCTCAACATTGCTAATTATTAGAGAAATGCAGCTCAGAACTACGATGAGGTATCACCTCACACCTGTCAGAATGGCCATCATCAAAAAGTCTACAATTAATAAATGCTGCAGAGGGTGTGGAGAAAAAGGAACCCTCCTATACCGTTGGTGGGAATGTAAGTTGGTGCAACCACTATGGAGAATAGTATGGAGGTTTCTTACAGAACTAAAAATAGAGGAAGAAGATGTGAGGATGCAAGTGGAGGTTGGAGCGATGCAAGGTCAGGAACCAAGGAATGTGGGAAACCTCTAGAAGCTGGAAAAGGCTCTGAAATGGACTCTCCCCTAGAACCTCCAAAAGAACAAGCCTTCGACTTTCATTGTGCGAGACCCATTTTGGACTCTGACCTCCAGAACTCAGCTATAGACTCCTTACCCTGCATGTGTGATGAAATGCTGTGAGGTCGGCCATAAACCTTCAAGAACTAAGGCTCCCACCCAGGTGGAGGATGGAACGATGATGTTGACCCTCCTGACTTCAATCAACTAAGGCTTGGACTCTGTCGACCTTTGCCCCAATTCTATGCTGAATTCTCCTCTGCTCAAGCACCCTCATGAATATGCATGCACCGTTAGCTTAAAACAACCCCAATTTTGCTTTTCAGGGAGACGCTGCTTTGGGAAAATCCCTAGTGTTCTCCTTACTTGCTGCAAGTAATAATAAATCCTTCCTTCTCCTCCCCTCCCTGCAAAAAAAAAAAGAAACTAAACTAAACTAAAAATAGAGTTATCATATGATCCAACAATGCCACTCTTGGGTATATATCCAGAACAGATAAAACTCTAATTTGAAAAGATACATGCACCTCAATGTTCACTGCAGCACTATTTACAATAGCCAAGACATGGAAGCAACCTAAGTGTCCATCAACAGATGAATGGATAAAGAAGATATGGTGTGTATATATATATATATATATATATATATATATATACATACACACACACACACACACACACACACACACACACACACACACACACAATGGAATATTACTCAGCCATCAAAAAGAATGAAATAATGCCATTTGCAGCAACATGGATGGACCTAGAGATTATCATACTAAGTGAAGTAAGTCAGACAGAGAAAGATAAATATCATATGATATCACTTATATGTGGAATCTTAAAAATGATACAAACGAAATTTTCTACAAAACAGAAATAGAATCACAGACATAGAAAACAAACTTATGGTTACCAAAGGGAAAAGTGAGGGTAAATTAAGAGTTTGGGGGCCTTCCCTGGTGGTGCAGTGGTTAAAAATATGCCTGCCAATGCAGGGGACACGAGTTCGAGCCCTGGTCCAGTAAGATCCCACATGCCGCGGAGCAACTAAGCCCATGAGCCACAACTACTGAGCCTGCGCTCTGGAGCCCGCGAGCCACAACTACTGGGCCCGCCTGCCACAACTACTGGGCCCACGCACCACAACTACTGAAGCTCATGCACCTAGAGCCCATGCTCCACAACAAGAGAAGCCACCGCAATGAGAAGCCTGCGCTCCACAACAAAGAATAGCCCCCACTCGCTGCAACTAGAGAAAACCCGTGCACAGCAATGAAGACCTAACACAGCCAAAAATAAATAAATAAATAAACAAACAAATAAATAAAGTTGTTATTACTGTTTAAAAAGAAAAAAAGAGTTTGGGATTAACAGATACACACTACTATACATAAAATAGATGAACAACAAGGACCTACTATATAGCACAGGGAACTATGTTCAATATCTTATAATAGCCTGTAATTAAAAATAATCTGAAAAAGAATATATATCTATATCTACATAAATCACTTTTCTGTACACCTTAAGCTAACACAACATTGTAAATTAACTATACTTCAATTGAAAAAAAAAGACTAACCATACCAAGTGTTGCCAAGGATGTATTTAGAGTGTAAATGGGCTCAGTCATTTTGGGAACATTGACAGTAACTACTAAACTTAAACCTACCTTATGACTCAGCGATTCAACTCTATTCAACTGTGCATGCTCATCAACAGAGATGTATATGAATATTCATGGATCTTTATTCACAATAACTGAAACCCAGATGTTTTCTATGGCCTGGCGATGACCACCAGTCCATCTTTGATCTAAAAACTCTAAATTCTATACCTTCAAGGAAAGTGGAGAATGGGGAAAATTATGGGGACCCTTCATAAAATGTCTATTCCTTACAGGGTACTTCAGGCAAGGATGGGGCTGCTTACTGGCTGGTAAGATTTTTTAAGATTCCACATTGTCCTCCACAGGCCGACAGGCTCACAGACTTGGCCTTGGCTTCCTCCCTGGACTGGACTTTTCTTCTGAATTTTTCAGATCGAGTGAAATAACAAACTGTCACCAGACTTAGAATGCTCACTCCTTTTAGGAGTGGGGAGTTGGTTCCAGCCAGTTATGAAGTCTGGGTAGAGAATGTGAATGTTTCCTTTGAGAAGCAATATTAGCCTTAGGTTTGCTTCCAGCATGTGTTTTGGGTTTTCTCCCAGAGGTTTCAGTGAGGAATCACATGTCTCAGAGGTGAAAATAAAAAAAAATTTGAGTCTTAAAAATCACACTGGGTTGGAAACTATGTAGTTAGCTTTTTGTGCTAAAAACAATTTAAAAAAAAAATTTCAAGTGTTTTTGTTTTTTCTCTCATTAAAAAAGTATGTGGCTTTATATACACATACACACTGAGGGGCGGTGCGGGGAGGTGTTCAGAACAAGATGTTTCTCATTCCATTTGTTTCAAGCAATAACTCAAAAGGCTCTGGAGAAAATAAACCATACATAAATAGTAGAAAACAGACTGCATCTTGTTGCTATGGCAACGCCCTACTTATATCACATTAAGCTGATTCATGTCTTTTCTCACCTCACTGTTAATAAATTATAGTGGCTGATGAGAATTAAGCTGGCTGGAAGAGTTGGCATGGGCAAGTTGCATATTAATTTGTCATCCAATCCTGGATATCCCTTAATCTTTTTTTTGAGGAGAAAGCTACCTTTTATCTAACAATATATTTTTTAAAATTATTTTTATTGTCTTTTTTTTCTCTAAAAACTATGTAAACAGGAGTTTCAGGTTTAGATAATGGTTGCTTCCTGGCTGTTCCAGTAAGGCTTATGACTCTTGTGGAAGGAGAAAATGCACATGCGCAACAGAGCTGGGAAAGTTCCCTTGTTTCTTTTCCTGCTCCTTCACCCTCTTCACTTCTCTGTGCTTAGGGGCTTTAAACAAGCCTCTTCTCTTTTCAGCTGTCTTAATTCATACACATCCCCACATCCATACACCCCCCAAAAGTAACAAAGTTAAAAGACAAAAAACTAGGTTGATAGATAACAAAACAGGGAAAATATTGGCAACACACATAACAGGTAATGGACTAATTTCATTAATATGCCAAAAAGTAAAACAACAAACAAACAAACCATAAATTAAATTAAACAGAAAACCAAACCATAACAACAAATGAATGGACAACCCACTAGAAAATGAGCAAAGGATATGAAAATCAGTTCATTGCAAAAGAGAGGCCAACAAATATCTGAAAATCTGCTCAATTTCAATCATTATTAGAGAAATTAAAATAGCAAAGATGTGCAAATTTTCCTCCATGTTAGATAAGGGAATATTGAAAAGCTCCATGATTTGGCAATGGATATGATGGGGGGAAACAGACCCTTTTAGGCACTGTTTATAGTAGTATAATTTGGCATAACTTTCATGGAAATAAATGTAGCTGTACTTATCACAATTTTAAATGCATGTACTCTTTAACCCAGAAGTCCCACTTCAATGAATTTATTTATAAATATACTTGCATAAGTGATTAAAATGTTTTTACAACATTCATTGCAACACTGATTGTACTAGCAAACAAAAACAACAAAAAATCCCAACCTAGACAGGACTTAAATGCCCATCAATAGATGACTGGTTAATAAAATTGATTCATTCATCCTACACAGGTGTTTAAAAAGGGAAGAATTTGCAGCTACAAATTGCCAAGTTTTTGAACTGTATTTATAACATGATCCCATTTATGTTAAAATATATAGATGTGTGTATATATATATATATATATATATATATATATATATATATATATGCTACTATATACACAGAAGATTTCTGGAAAGAGTCACATAGGTAATCATTGTTGTTTCTGTGGAGTGGAAATAGACAGTGAGAAGGCAGGAGATGAAAGGAGTAGGTTGGGAGACTCACAAGAATTGAGAAAATTTAACTTTCATTTTCCACTCTTTTGCACTGTTTTAATTTTTTTTCAACATGAAGACATATTACCTTTATGATAAAAAGCCTTTAGGCAGCATGTACATACACACACACACACACACACACACACACACTTGTGTGTGCATATACATTTTCATATATATGTCATCTCTTTGTCACCATGAAGAGTTAGAAGATATATAAGATAGTTTTGCCCACAGTATAGCTGGGAAGACATAAAATTAACAAAAAATACAAAGAATACCACACAATGGAACTTATCATGTGCCAGTGGCATTCTAGGAAGTAAGAGAAGGAAAGTTACTATGACTGCAGTTAAGCATAGAAGATAAAGGCATGAGCATTTGGCAGCATCTGGGTACAAGACACTCCAAGATGTCACAAAGAGGAGTGTTCACTACAGAGAAGAGTGGTGCTGGGTCAGCCTTACAGATGAATCACCCTCTGCAAGGCTCCTCTTTGGCTATAAGTGATACAAGACTGTGATGAAAATTATACCTGTCCTGCTTTTGGAAACTCCCTGCCTGCTGGCTGTAAAAAAGCACTGCTGGCTGGTTTCTGTTAGGAAATGTCCAAGGTCCTGTAGACAGAGAGAAACTGTTTCATAATTCGTGTTGACCTGTGCATCGGTCAGGAACCCAAACTTTGTGTGGTGTCAATCCCTACTATTTGGACCTACTGCTTGAAACTCTGCATGAGTGGGAAATCCCTTTGGTTACTTTTACCTTCCTGGAGAAGCTAAGAATAATGATTAGGAGCATGGACTGCAGAATTGAACTGGATATAAATCCTGGGTGCATCAACTACTAGCTGTGTGTCCTTGGGAAAATCACCTAAACTCTCTGTGTCATGGGTTTCTATTTTGTCAAATGGGACTAATTATAGTTATCAACAACCTCACAGAGTTGTTTGAGGATCAAATGGCTGAATCACATACAAAGCAGGAAGAATAGTCTCTGGACACACAGTAGTTATTCACAATATTACTCACTCTCACTAGAGACAACAAGAATATCCTAACAACAAGTTTCCAGAGAGAAGAAAAAAATCTCACACAACACATAGGGAGTAAGAAAATAATGACAGTGATGTATCAGTAGTAACACTGGAAGCCAGAAGAAAAGGAATGATGCCCACAAAATTAATTTCCACTTAGAATGTCATGACCTGGCATATCGAGCCTGAAGACATGATAAAGATAGTTTCAGACATGCAAAGTGCCAAACTTTTTACTCTCAAGTGGTCTTTCTCAGGAAGCTGCTGGTATATATGTTTCATCAAAAAGAGGGACTAAATCAAAAAGGAAGTTGTGGAAACCTGAAGCAGAGGACCGAGGGCAGGAAAGCAGTAAAGGAATTCCCAGGTTGAGAGCTGTGCTGCAGGCCAGGAGGACACCAGAGCAGACCGCAGGAGAGACATGGGAAGGAGGTTATCTAACGGGTTTGACTGTGTGGGAAATTGTACTGAAAGGCCCTCTTCAGAGCTATTGGGGGATATTGGAAGACCTAGCAGTAGGTTCAGGGAAAATGAAGCAAATGAAAAGATAGGCAATGAATAAAGACAAGAAAATCAAAGTATCTTGCAAGAAAGGAAATGTAATAAGAGTATGCCACTCAGCTCAGCAGTGTGCAAGATTTATTTAACACAAAAATGAGTATGGATTTAAAAAAAAAAGATATATTAGAGAATGCGGAAAAGAGTAGAAAGTGTTTGAAAGTTAAAATATCCAGCCACCATAATAGGAAAACAGTGGATTATACATAAATTGACAAAACAAGAGAGAGTAGTATATGTTCATTATTTGGAAACATGGTGACGAATGACAGAAGAAGTATCAAGTGGATGCCTTCAGGGTTGGGACAGCAGGGGCAGTGAGGACAGTGACTGGTGTTTTCTTTATTATATCACCGTTAGTACCATTTGAGTTTATAAGTTTACATAAATTTTTAAGTATTCTGCAAATCTGAGGTTTTGACACTTCCAAAATGACAATGTTTCAACTTTAGTTCAGTGTCTATGAGGCCGTAAGAAACTGATGTCTTAAAATCAGTGGATATGTTTAAAGATTCTGTTCTAACAAAAAGAGAAAAGTAGAGGAAATGTAAGTCTTTTATTATCATTACTTTTCATCTAACTTTCTAGATTTAGCCTTCAAGAGGTTCATTAATGTCTCAAAACTTTATCATCTTATATTCTTATTTTATTTAAAATCTGTTTAAGGGCACAGTAAAAGATGGCAAGTTTACATAACTGTGACACTAAAACCAGGATATTGGGGGGAAAAAGAAGCCATAGCTCAAACTCACATAAGATATAGATTATAAAAATCCTAACTCATTACAACAAATTAAATGTAATAAGAGTACGTTAAAAAGATAAATATGTTTTGAGCAATTAGCATTATTCCCAGAATGTAAAGTTGGCTAAAAATTAGGAAATTTATAACTCAACATCAAAAAAACACACAACCCGATTAAAAAATGGATGGAAGACCTTAAGAAACATTTTTCCAAAGAAGATGTACAGATGGTCAGTGAAATGGTGTTCATGAAAAAGAGGCACATGAAAATACGCTCAACATTGTTAAGCATCAGAGAAATGCAAATTAAAACTGCAATGAGATATCACCTCACACCTGTCAGAATGGCTATCATCAAAAAGAACACAAATAACAAGTGTTGGCAGGAATGTGGAGAAAAGGGAACCCTCATACACTGTTGGTGGGAATGTAAATTGGTGCAGCTACTGAGGAAAACAGTATGGAGGTTTCTCAAAAAACTAAAAATAGAACTACCATATGACCCACCAATTCTACTCCTGGGTATACATCTGCCAAAAACAAAAACACTAATTCAAAAAGATACATGCACTCCAATGTTCATAGCAGCATTATTTACAGTTGCCAAGATATGCAAGCAACCTAAATGTCCATCAACGGATGAATGGATAAAGAAGATGTGGCATATATACACAATGGATTACTACTTAGCCATAAAAAAAAGAATTAATTTTGCCATTTGCAACAACATGGATGGACTTGGAGGGTATTATGCTTAGTGAAATAAGTCAGACAGAGAAAGACAAATACTGTATGATATCACTTATATGTGGAACCTAAAAAATAAAACAAACTAGTGAATATAACAAAAAAGAAACAGACTCATAGATATAGAAAACAAACTTGTGGTTACCAGTGGGGAGAAGGAAGTAGGGAGGGGCAAGAAAGGGGTAGGGGATTAAGAGGTACAAACTACTATACTATGTATAAAATAAATAAACTACAAGGACATACAGTACAACACAGGGAATATAGCCAATATTTTATAGTAACTATAAATGGAGTATAACCTTTAAAAATTGTGAATCCTTATGTTGTACACCTGAAACTTATATAATATTGTACACCAAGTATACCTCAATTTTCAAAAATTAGGAAATTCACTATATTAATAGATTACATGAGAAAAACTATGTGATCCTTATAAGTACAGAAAAGAAGTTTGATAAAATTTAACATCTATTATTAATCAAAACTCAAACTAGGACTCAAATGGAACTTAACTTGAGAAGGGACATTTTTCAAAAACTAATAGCAAATATCTTGCTTTCTGGTGAACTACAAGTGACATTCCCCAATTTCTTGGGAAAGCCCATTAAGATCAGGAACAAGACCAGGAAGATAACAGATGTTATTTAACATTATTCTGAAGGCCCATGTCGAAATAATAACATAAGAAGAGGAAGCAGGAGGTTCAATTATAGAAAAGACAGATATAAAATTGTCATTATTTGCTGCTGATTTGATCATCTATTGAGAAAATATGAAAGAATTAACTGAAAAACCTAGGATTAATAGGAAAGTTTAATAAAAAGTCAGATTACTAGATAGCTATCCCCCCATCAACTTTCACATACGCCAAACATGACCAATTAGAAAATGTAATGAAAAAAATTGCATTCATAATAGCATCAAATACTATAAACTACCTATGAATAAATGGAAATTCAAAATATGATTCCCCATTAAAAACTTTCACAGAAAATGGGGCAAAATGTAAACAATTGGTAAAGGTATATCTTATACTATTCTTGCAAATTTTCTGTACTTTAAAAACCATATCAAAATAAAAAGTTACCCCCAAATTCAAGAGAGGCGAAAAAAGAAAATGGACAATGTTGAAAGGGAAATGAGTAATCTGAACATATAAATAGAGACACTATCTCACAGACTTAAGGAAAATTATCAAAAAAAAAAAAAAAGAGGAGGGGGAAATTAGGAGTAAAAAGGTGATCCATGGAAGGCATATCTGAAAGTCCCAAAATGGGAATCATAGAAGTTCCAGATTTAAAAAAAGAATAGATGGAAAAGATGTAATTATGAAAGAAGAAATAGAAAAAAAAAATGTCCTGGACTACAGCAAGTTTTCAGATTGAAAAGGCTCACAAAGTAGCAGGCAGAATTCAGGAAGAAAGAAACAAACCTGACCACATCCTAGTGAAATGTCTAAACCCCAGGGATTAAAAGGAAATCTCAACAAGCTTTCAGGCAGAGATGTGGTGCCTAAATGAAAAGATAATCAGGCCAGGTTCAGATTCTCATCTGCATTACTTGACTCTCTATATAGTAAAACAACATATACAGACATTTGAAAGAAAGAGCCACAAGTCAAGATTCCTGTTCTGAGCCTATTCCTATTCCTATTATCATTATATATGAAAGTAACAACAGATTTTTTTCAGACAAACAATGGCACAGAAAATATATAGACATATGCTCTTTCTAAAAAAATTGCTTGGGAAGTACTCCGACCAAATAAAAGTTAAATTCAGAACAAAGATCTCAAAATGGGGAAGGGGGAGGGAGAGAATAAAAGAAGTGAAAAACTAAAAGTGTTCAAATAATCTCATCTTAGTGGTGGGAAGCATAGTTACCAGCTGATCAATCCAGCAAAATTAGGAAACGGAAAAAGAGAAATCATAATAAAGTATCTTAGTAGGTGTAAAATAAGATGGAAGTATTAAAACTCGTATAAATGAGTTAAATTCCCTATAAAGACTCAAGTATTTTCTGTCTAAAATAAATGTGCCAGGAACAAAATGATCAAGGTTGAAAATAAAGAGCCAAATAGATCATGCAAACACGAATGAAGTGTTATGGCTTGTATCATGACTCCCCAAAAAGCTACGTTGAAGTCCCAACCCTCAGCACGTACCTCATTAGGTACTTCAGAATGTGACCTTATTTGGAAGTAAGGCATTTATTTATTGATAGATTGATTGATTTCAGAGGCAATCAAATTAAAATGAGGTCATTAGGGTGGACCCTAATCCAATGTGACTGGTGTCCTTATAAAAAGGTAAAATTTGGACACAAATGCAGACCTGCACAGAGGGAAGACAGTGTGAAGATGCACAGGGAGAAGATGGCCATGTGATTAGAGTGATGCATCTACAAGCCAAGGAATGCCAAGGACTGCCAACAAACACTAGAAGCTGGAAGAGGTAAGGAAGGATTCCTCCCTAGAGACATCAGAAGGAACATGGCCTGCTGACACCTTGATTTCAGGCTTCTAGTTTCTAGAATTGTGAGACAATAAATTTCTGTAGTCTTAAGTCATCAAGTTTTTGGGGTTTTTTGGCTGCCTTAGGAAACTAATACACAAAGTAGCAGAAATGCCTAAGTTATCATCAGATAATGTAGATTTCAAAGTCAAAAACATTAACTGTGACAGAATAAACAATTTATGAGGATAAACAATAGAACTCATCAAAGAAGATGTCACATTTTTTTAACCAAACATCAACATAACAAAACATTTATGGCAAAATTGTTCAGAAAGTAAAGAACTTGATAAAGTACTATCAAATGGGAAGGGTATAATATTCCTCTTTAAGAATTTGGCAGCCCAAGTTGACAAGAAGTGGATGAGGGATGAACAGGACTTGAATAAGACAAGCAACAAATTTGATGTGAGACAGACAGGTTGCTAAGGAAGTCACACATTTACACCCACAGCTATTTGGATATGTAAAAAACCCTGTACCTTCTTAATTTCTTATAATGATCTAATCATCTTCACGAGCTCTTCCTGACTGGGCACTAAAAGGAGTAGTGCTTACCTTGGCTAATTAATGGTATCTCAGTCTCTCTGGGATCTTTTGTCTCTTTTGGGTATATACCCAAGTTTCAGACTTCTTTTTCCACTCCCTATCTCTCCTAAGAAGGTATCTATTATGTAGCAGAGGAGGGCTTGGATCTGTGTGGGCAGGATCTGGTACTGTCTTCAGAGCCACCAGGTTTCTGTAACGATGTCCCTGGCTAGGTGGAACCATTGCTTATGTCTGTAGTTGGTGGCTTCATTATCCTTCCCTGGGCCCAGGCAGGCCCTAGTGGCCCTGCTTGGGATTTAGCAGTCACTGTGTGTTCACTCCTCCGATCAAGCTAGCATCAGACCCCTAGCTTTGGCTTTGGCTGTCCACTGGCAGCCTCTGTGGAGGGATCAGCTCAACACTCACTCTTGAAGCCAGCCACCCACCCTGGGGGGCATAGGGAAATTTCTGACTCCCTCCCAGACCATACAGATGGTGAGGGAGGCCAAGGATCCAACTTGTACCCTTTCTCTGCCTAGCTTCACCATGCAATCATGCTTATATTGTCACAGTCAGGCTTTTCCCCACATGATGGTGAGGAGGCCAGTCTGTGTGGCAGACACTCCCAAGAGTTCTAAATGGAGGGACAGGCACAAGTCCACTCTGATTCCAGATTTTCTGACTTCTTATTACTTGGAGCCACTCTACTCCAACACCAATACCAGCATCACCCTCTAAACCACTCCATCTGAGATTTTCAGCCTGGAGAAAGGTGGTCGAGACATGGATCTTTCCCCCTTTCCAATATAGAGAACAAGACCAAGAAAGGAAAAAAAAGTGATCTCCTAGCAAGGATTTCACAAACTAAGCTCTATCTACCCATGGTTTACTTTAAACTCAGCATGCAAATCCTTGAAGCCTGGGTTTGGATGTGCTAATGAAGCATAAGAAATTTAGAAAATGCTTTTCTCTCCAGGAAAAGCCTGATTTCTAAAGAATATTGTTTTATTTTAGATTTTTAAAAACCCTATTTTGGTGATCAGAAAGATGAACATAGACTACCACTTTCTCTTTTTATCCCTGCTGTAACTGTCCAAATTCCTACCTAAAATAAAAGATTACTCTGGGGAATGGGAGAAAAACACACAAATGGAAATATAAAAGAGAAAAGCACATTCATTTAAAGCATAAATGTTATCCTTAGTTACATATGGGTTTCTATAAACAGAGAAAACACATTCTTTTAAATTGCTTATGGAATATCCATAAAAATTGATCATGTACTTGGCCCAATGAAAACCTTAATAGGTTCCAGAACACAAAGATTTTACAGGCCAAATTCTCTGCCCACAATTCAATTAAGCTAGAAATCAACAGAAGAATATAGAAACATTACAAAATAGAAACACTTAACCACTTCAAAATTAAAGAATGTTTTCCAAAATAGCCCTAGAATCATAGAGGAAATAAAACCTGAGATTACAATTTATTTAGACATTAACAAAAGGATAAAAATTTATAAAAAGCCTACGGGAAATGGCTAAGGTTGTATTCCAAAGAAATTTTATAACCTTAAATGTCTTTATTATTTTATAAAAGGAAGACTGAAAACAAAGATGATAATTGATAAAGTTAAATATCCATTTATGATTAAAAGAAAAAAACACCTCTCAGCAAAATAGGACAAGAAAGTAATTTTCTTAATCTGACTGTTCTGTTAATCTATATGCTGCATAACAAATCTTGTGCACCACCTGTGGTAAAGTATTCTGGTGTGGTTCAGGGTCTCATGATGGCTCAGGGTCTCATGATGGTACAGTCAGTTGGTAGCTGAGGCTGTGTTCATCTCAAAGCCTTCTTCTCTCACATATTTGGTGGGTGCCTGGGCTGGGAAGATTCAGACATCGGGTGTTGGAACAGCTGGGGTACTTCAAGCATCTCTATTTATATGGGGTCTCTCCATATGGTTTGTATGCTTTGATTACCGATTATTGTGTAACATCACCCCAAAATTTACTGGCTTAAAACAACAAAACTTATTTATTATTTCTCATGGACTCTGTAGGTCAAGGAATTCAGGAACATCTCAGCTGAGTGATTCTGGGGTCTCATAACGTTGCAAACAGGTGGTTAGGGCTGGGGTCGTCTTTAAGTGCTCTTCACTCACATGTTTGGTGCCTGTCTGGGAAAGTCTGAACATCTGGAGTCTGAAACAGCTCCTTGGGCATCTCTAACTCTGTTTGTTCTCTCTACGTGATCTTTCCAGCATGGTGGCTTCAAGGTATCTGGACTTCTTACATGGCGGCTCAGGGCACCAATGGCACATGTCCCAGGAAAGAGAATTAGGTAGAAGTTGTACCATCTTTTATGATCTAGGCTTAGAAGTCTATAGAGCTATAGAGCTTCATATTCATTGTACTCTATAAGTCAATTCAGTCACAAAGCCCTCTCCGTCCCCATTCAAGGAGAGGGTATATAGACTTCACCTCCACATGGGGGAGTGGCAAAGTTCTAGAAGAACATGTGGAACTGGAAATACTATTGCAGTCATGTTTGGAAAATGCTATCTGCCATAGTGACAAAGATACCACCCCAAAAAATCCCTCCAACAACCAGGATGCTTAATTTTGAGACACTGAAACTATTTGCTTTATGATTGGGAATTATATAAAGATACATCTTATCATTACTTTTATTCAGCATTGTACTAGAGGTCCTAGCCTATAGAGTAAGAAGACAAAGAAATAAAAATATGAGTTGAAAAAAAAAACCACTGAAATTATTTGGAGACAATATTGTTGTATAGCAGAGAATCCAAAAGAACATCCTAATAAATTATTAGAATTAATAAAAGAATTTAGCAAGATTGCTAAATACACCAATATACAAAACCCAATTACATGTCTATGTATCAGCAATAAGAGTCAAAATATAGAGAAGCTGGGAAAAAATAAAGAAGGGTAAGAAAGAAAAAAACCTATATACCAGCAAAGAAATAGACAGAGCCTAGAAAATAACATATAACTAAAAATCATTGATGGATGAGCCAAATACATGAAACTAAATAGGGGAAAAAAAACTCAGGCATTTATGGAAATTTAGTGTATGATAAAGGTAGCATTCAAAGAGGAGAAGATGTACTCAATAAGTAGTCTCGACACAAATGGCTTAATGTTTCAAAAAATGTAAAGTTAAAATGACTATTCATTTTTTTACACCAAAATAAAAGCCAGAGGATCTAAAACATAAATTAAAAATTAATAAATAAAGCCATAAAAGCAGTAATGAAAGCAAAATTAAAGGAAATATATCATTTATAAAAACATCAAAAGTTTAAAACATTTAGGAATAAATCTAAGAAGACATGATGACCTCTACCCAGAAAAATATAAAACATTACTATTAAAGAGGATTGAAATGGTCATGTTAATGACCTGGTAGATTCGAAATTGTAAAGATGTAAATTCTTTCTAACTTGTTCTATAGATGTAATGTAAACCAATTCAAGATCCCAACAGGTTTTTACAGAAATCAACAAATGTTTATGGAAGGGCAAAGGACCAAAAATAGCCAAGACATTCCTGAACAAAGACGGTAGACTAGATTTACCAGCTATGAAGACTTACTATAGTAATAAGATAATCTGGTTTGGAAACAGGGAGTAAGAAATTGAAGAAAATGAGAGTACACAGAAACAGACCCACAGATATGCAGAATCCTTGTTTTTAAACAAAGCTGGCATTGCAATCCTTGAGGAAAGAAGGACTTTTCTGCACATCACAGTAAGACACTTGGACATAATGTGGGGAAAAAATTGAATGAAGAACTTTGTAAATTATATTTGAATGCTTTCCTGTTAGAGGATTATATACTCCTACCCTTTGCCATATGATTTCTAGTGCCTTCCTTTGGGAGGAGTATAATTCCCCATCTCATTGAGTCTGGCTTAAACACTTGCATATGCCACATCTACACAGATTAAGTGTAGTAGGGTCTTGCTCTTTCCTTCTGCTACAAGAATGGTATGTCCCATAAAGGGGCTATTCTTTCAGTCTGGGTCTCAGAATGAGAAGACACATGGGACATGGAATGAGAAGACACCTGAGGTAGAGGTGAAGCAGCAGACCTGCAGTTGCTGACATTAATATGAGCAAAAAATAATGTACGTTGCCACTAAAATTTTGAGGGGTGTGTTTTTGTTACTGCAGCAAAGCTGACTAATAGAGACATCTATGTCACACCTTACACAAAAATAAATTCCAGGGGGATTAAACCTGTAAATATGAAGGGAAAAACAATAAGCATTTAAGAAGATGATACAGGGAGCATGTCTTTATGAACCTAGGAGAGGGAAGATATCTTGTTTTTGTTCATGTGTAGTCTTCTTGTTTTGAATCCTATAATGTTATTATTACTGTTTTATGCAGTCAATGCTTGTTTATATTTACCTACATATTTATCACTTCCATTGATTTCATTGGTGATTAAGCTACAGCTTTTTTGACTTTTGGGCAAATATTTATTAGATTTCCAGTTATATCTTCCTTTTGACTTGGGAAACAGTCTGTCTTTTAACCCAACTTCTTCAGAACTTCAATGATGTGTATTTTCTTTACAAGATTAACTCTCAAACAGTGACTTAATTTCTAAGTCTCTAATGTTATGTTAGGCTTAGGGGCACACAGCAACAGAGCTGAGTTACACTTGATTTATATTGATTCTTTCTCTCCTTGTATCTTTGTAAATCTTTTTGTTACTTGAAAATTACACATTATATAAACTGAGAATGGTTTTTAAAATACACAGAGTGAAGCAAAGTACCTATGTATAAACGGTTAATTGTATAAACAGAAAACACAGGCCCTTGATATCTGTCGGGACACCTAAAGTCATGACTTTGCTGTAAGTAACCAAATTTCCAAATACCACCACAAGATACAATTTCCCCCATGAATTGTAGTAAATTATTACTGTAGTTTTAAGTTCTTTCAAACTTTTGAAGAGTTTCTAAATATAGCATTAGTCTTTTATAAACCTATTAAAATAAATAAAGTAAACCTATCCCACCTTATGTAATGACTGAAGTAACAGTAACTATAAACATGGTCTGAAACTGCAAAATTCAGTCTTTGCTGATGTAATTGTGGTTGCTCAAAAGTGTTGTGAACAAAGAATAAGTCACAGATCAGCAGGGTCCTCCTGTCCTTCTGAGTGATTAGGCAGCATCGGGGTTGGGAGAAGTGTGGGAAGGGGATGATAGAGGAAGATACAGTACGAAAGCAGAAACCCAAGGACCCACCTCAGAAGGCATTTTTTTTTAAAATTTATTTATTATTTATTTCATTTATTTTTGACTGCATCGCGGCACGCAGGATCTTCGTTGAGCCATGCGGGATCTTCTGTTGCGGCATGAGGGCTTCTCTCTAGTTGTGGCATGCGGGTTTTCTCTCTCTAGCTGTGGCGCTCGGGCTTAGCTGCCCCGCAGCATGTGGGAATCTTAGTTCCCTGACCAGGGATCGAACCCACGTCCCCTGCGTTGGAAGGAGGATTCTTTACCACTAGACTGCCAGGGAAGTCCCTCAGAAGGCATTCTTAATGGTGTAAGTGCTTCCTTTAAGAACAATATGACTGGGGCTTCCCTGGTGGCGCAGTGGTTGAGAATCTGCCTGCTAATGCAGGGGACACGGGTTCGAGCCCTGGTCTGGGAAGATCCCACATGCCGCAGAGCAACTAGGCCCGTGAGCCACAACTACTGAGCCTGCGCGTCTGGAGCCTGTGCTCCACAACAAGAGACGCCGCGATAGTGAGAGGCCCGCGCACCGCGATGAAGAGTGGTCCCCGCTTGCCACAACTAGAGAAGGCCCTCGCACAGAAACGAAGACCCAACACAGTCAAAAATAAATATAAAAATAAATAAATAAATACATAAGCTGGGGAAAAAAAAAAAACAACAATATGATTGACAACTACCTTTCGTCTCCTTTGCAACTCTATCCATTTCTTGGCATAAAGATAACACTAACTGTATTGCTGAAACAAAGTAATTGTCTTTGAAGATAGGCAGACTCCCTGTGAGTTGAACACTTCTGTGCTAGGACATGTTTCCTGTATGAATTTTTTTTGGGGGGGGACACCACGTGGCATGCGGATCCTAGTTCCCCAACCGGGGATCGAACCTGTGCCCCCTGCATTGGGAGCATGGAGTCTTAACCACTGGACTGCCGGGGAAGCCCCCTGTATGAATTTCTTTAGCTTGAGAGGAGGGTCAGCTGAAGCCACCTTCCCTATTATCACCACATTATGCAGATTGTTGAACCAACTTTTACTTTTGGTGCTTCGATTGCAGCAGTAGAAACTATACCACTATTGCTTCATAGAGATGCCTCTACAGACCTCCAAATCTTCTCCTGAGTCCCATTTTTGTGAAAGGAAATTATTTTCCATGCATTTCCTCAGCTACTAGTTAAAGGAGGCTTTTCATATGTCACTGAAGTTTTATTGTTTTGTTTCTCACTTGAAAAGTTGCTAAACAGTCTCATAAACCAAATTTATTCCCTCTCTCTCTCTCTCTCTCTGGAGAGTATATGGGAGACTCATCACATCATTTATCAACCTCAAACAACAGAGATATTGACAAGGGGCTATAATTACCCCCAAATTATTTTCTGCCTAAGAACAGTCACTTCCCCAGATTTGTCACCTTTTCTTCAACAACATTAGGACTAAAGACTATTTTTCTTTGCAGGGCTCCTTTCACAGGCACAAAGAGAGAATTTTTATACCTCTTGGGATTTACTGCATATGCAGCTGATAAAGAACAGCAAGACTGCATTGAGGTGAGGCTGCTGGGCAACAGGCTGGGCACACCTCCTGGATTAGTACAGTGACTTTGGATACTCCAAACTTGTGGCAATCTATTCACATTTGTGCTCTCACAAAATTGCGAGTTTCTGCCCGTAATGAAACTGCAGGATCACCCAAAGAGAGTCAAGCCAGAAAACATTAAGTCTAAAAATGCTAATGACCAAGTATTTCCAAAAATATTGAGTTTACTTGGAATTCTCTGAGCCTTCAAATAACTGAATCTCAGAGTTAGCATTTTACATAGTGCAGTATATTTCTTTTCCCCCGTTAAAGTCAAGAGAGAGCAGATTTCATATCTGCTCTAAGAAACAAATTGGAGACTTAGTTCATTGAAATTTATCTGACATCAAATACCAAGACCGACATGAGAATTATTAATTTGCTGCTCAGACTTTTGAACTCATTGGCTTTTCCTCTCCTCAGAGCATTAATTCTGAATACAAAAGAATCCATTAGATATCTCTGATGCCAGTTTTTATAGTTGCTTTAAAACAAGTTTTCCATGTTCTATCCTTCTTATAAATAGCTCTCTCCAGTGATGGAGTATGTTAACTTCCAGAGATCAGAGAAAGAAGAGGAGTTTAATATGAATTGTAAAATCACCATATATGCTATATCTTTGGGAAAATTTCAGGTATATAGAGTTACTTCGGTCCTGCTTGTCCAGGTTTTTGTTTTTCTTTGCATCCTTTTTGAGGAAAATACCTCTCCTGATCATGCCACTACTGGACGTAAGGCAGGGGAAAAGATTCAGTAGAGTTATTATCTTTTCTATTCGTCAAAGTTTGCTAAAAAGAAAAGGTTTTGCCCAGTGGCATGAATTATGGACTTTGAGATATTACAGTGACTCTGGGCTATCAGTGGAGATCTCAGGATACAAAGGAAAATTATGTTCTACCTTTAGAACTTTACCTTTGTGTTTTGCCTTTTAAGCAATGCACATATAAAAATTAATGATGGGGCTTCCCTGGTGGCGCAGTGGTTGAGAATCTGCCTGCTAATTCAGGGGACACGGGTTCGAGCCCTGGTCTGGGAAGACCCCACATGCCGCGGAGCGGCTGGGCCCGTGAGCCACAACTACTGAGCCTGCGCGTCTGGAGCCTGTGCCCCGCAACGGGAGGGGCCGCGATAGTGAAAGGCCCGCGCACCGCGATGAAGAGCGGTCCCCGCACCGCGATGAAGAGTGGCCCCCACTTGCCGTAACTGAAGAAAGCCCTCGCACGAACCGAAGACCCAACACAGCCAAAAATAATAAAATAAATAAATAAATAAAGTAGCTATAAAATTTAAAAAAAAAAATTAATGATGATTAAATACTCAACAAATACCTACAAAATGTACCAAGGGTAATTTCTAGTATTTCAAGAAAAAAAATGAGTTACCTTTTTATTTTATTTTACTTAAAAAAAATTTTTTTTGACCATACCGCACCTATGTGGGGATCTTAGTTCTCCGACCATGGATCAAACCCATGCCCCTGGCAGTGGAAGTGAGGAGTCTTAAACACTGGACCGCCAGGGAAGTCCTCTGAGTTACCTTGTTAAAAAGCTATAGATTTTGTTTTTTTAATATACATTTTATGGTTATTCCAAAGATAATTTTAAGTTATGGTATAGCAATGAATGCTATATTCTAGAAGTGGAAGAAAAAGAACGAGTAATGACACTATCAGTCTGGGCAACAGCAAGCAGCCCCTCAATCTTTATGATAAATGTTTATTTCTTGCTCTTGCTAAATGTCCACTCTGGGTTGGTGGGAGGGATGTGGGTGGGTAGGGGTTCTGATTCACATTGTTCTCACTCAGGAACCCAGGCTGGTGGAGATTCCACCGTCTGGATAGTATTGGCCACTGTAGCGGAGGAAAGTGAGATAAGTAATTAATTACACACCAGTTCTTACATGCTTATGCCCAGAAGAGGCATATGCCACTTTACACACACCTTATTAACCAGAGTTTCATGGACATCCTTCAAGATGGATTGAGCCTAGGAGAAGACAACTGGATATTGGTGAACAGTAGTAATGCCTACTTTAACTGTTTCCACTAACACATCCAAAGAAGAGAGTACTTGCTCATCAAAACGTTCATGTTCCACTCCCACCCACAGGATCAGATTCTGGGTGTGCAACTTGTGAATTTGTACAGAGTCCCTGCTCAGAAGGGCCCCAAACTTGGGCTTTAAGGCTTTACTGTTTGTTGCTCTTTTTAAATTCTTAATAATTTTATCCTTGAATTTTTATTCTTTTTTTTTTTTTGATTAAACCACAGATGCAGTTTAATGATTAAGTACTGCACACCTCTTACGCCGTATCAGTAACAAACAGCTGTTTATTTGCTTTATCAAAAATTGCCAACTTCAGCATCAATATGATGACCATAGAATATATGTCATTGCCTGAAAATTCCATGTAAGGTTTTCAGTTTAAAAATGGAGTCTGACCAGTAGTAGTCTTTGATCTGACTTTTTTTTTTTAAACATCTTTATTGAAGTATAATTGCTTTACAATGGTGTGTTAGTTTCTGCTTTATAACAAAGTGAATCAGTTATACATATACATATGTTCCCATATCTCTTCCCTCTTGCATCTCCCTCCCTCCCACCCTCCACATCCCACCCCTCTAGGTGGTCACAAGCACTGAGCTGATCTCCCTGTGCTATGCGGCTGCTTCCCACTAGATATCTATTTTACATTTGGTAGTGTATATATGTCCATGACACTCTCTCATCCTGTCACATCTCACCCCTCCCCCTCCCCATATCCTCAAGAATTTTTATTCTTAATTGAAGTCCAATAGGATAATGGATCATGTGTTTGAACAGAGGAGATACATACAGCATGCATGTCCACTGCTGTTCCTCACCACCTCCTCCGCATATAGCATTCACAATGCCTCATGAGCACAGAATTTCAGTGGATCCACAATGCATGGGAGTTCAGTGAGACTCAAAGCAAGTACAAGGTGCTATGTCTACGACTGAGTAAGCAGGGGTACTGACAGCCCCAAGAGGCTATCAGAACTTGATCTGAACACAGAAAGAAAGTAATGGTGTTCTAAGAAACACCAGTCACTGAGGAATCCAATCATATTCTTTCTTACTCCTGTTACTTCCCTGTTTTAGCTAACCAATACTGATAAAAATTATAACATAGAAGGAAAGGAAAAGATAGGGCAACCCACAGTTTCTTTTTTTTTTTTCCAGTCCTTTCTTATTTATCAGTAGAAGGTAGAGAGTGTTGGTAGAATGTGTGCATATCAAGATGTGAAATAAAAACAGTTGATTCAGTTCTGGGCAGTGTTTCCATGTTCTGGTCAGAACAAAATACATATGCATGTGTGTATGAGTTAGATGCTCTTATATTTGCATCTGAAACTGGCATTGCCCAATGTAAAGATGAATGGTAAATTTTATGCTAATAATTTAAAATTTTACTTTCTCTTTACTTAGAATGACATAAAATAGCAAATAAAAACACCGTAACAAGTCAAGAGAAAGACCACAGAAGACAGGAAGAAGTTTTACTGCCTTTAATGGCATTTGGCGGGGCAGGGGGTGGGGGGTTGCTGCTTTATGAACAAGAGGCACTGCATTTTCATTTTGCTCTGGGCCCTGCAAATTACGTGGCTGACCCTGCCCACTCACAAGTCCCAGAGGTGCAATGTACAGGAAGTTAGAATGAATAAATGAGTGTTAGGTATAAAGAGTGAGCGCAGAGGGATCTTAGAGATAATCTAATCCAGTAATTTTCGGATTTCTTTTAGCAGCAGACCCCATTCTTCAGAGTGAAAATCCAAAATGGAAAACAGGGGCTTCCCTGGTGGCGCAGTGGTTAAGAATCCGCCTGCCAATGCAGGGGACACAGGTTCAAGCCCTGGCTCGGGAAAATCCCACATGCAGCGGAGCAACTAAGTCCGTGTGCCACAACCACTGAGCCTGCGCTCTAGAGCCCGTGAGCCACAACTACTGAACCCACGAGCCACAACTACTGAAGCCCGCACGCCTAGAGCCCGTGCTCTACAAGAGAAGCCACCGCAATGAGAAGCCCGCACACCGCAACAAAGAGTAGTCCCTGCTTGCCGCAACTAGAGAAAGCCCGCGCACAGCAACGAAGACCCAACACAGCCCAAAATAAATAAACAAATAAATTTATTAAAAAAAAAATGGAAAACAGAAAAATGCAAACTGCTTTCGTGCGGAGGGGATGGATGGCAAGCTTTAGCCCCGTCCACTTGACCTCTCTATTCCTACCCTTAGGTGGCTTTTTGAGTGGGAAGGAGGGGGTCTCTATGAAACCCCTAGAGTTCCTCAAGGCACAGTGGGGAAATCTCTGATCCAGAGGGGCTCACTGAAATTAAGGGACATGTCCAAGCTCCTAATTGCTAAATTAACCCTCTTTCTTCCGCTCCCTATTGCCACCCCAATCAGATAGCAACCCTAAAGTATGTGGAGACCATTTGATGGCCCTGGCACAATTGTGAATACTCTTATCTTAAAATGGGGATGGTAATGCCTATCTCAGGGAGTTAAGGACTGAATGAGATACTGTAACTAAGTAAATGCTCAATAATCAATAGCTGCAACTTAATCATTATTATAGTTATTATTCAAACCTAGAGTCCTAACTTCCACAGAAATTAATGGAGGCTAGTAAAACATTTGTTTTGTTTTTCAACCTTTAAAAAATTTTTATTTTTAATTGTGGTAAATTACACATAACAAAAAATTTACCATCTTAACCATTTCTAAGTGTACAGTCCAGTAGTGTTAAGTGTATTCACATTGTTGTGCAACCAATCCCCAGAATTTTTTCCTCTTGCAACACTGAAACTGAATATTCATTAAACAACAACTCCCCTTTTCCCTCACTCCCCAGCCCCTGGAAAACACCACTCCACTCTTTGTTTCTAGGAATTTGACCACTTTAGGACCTCATATAAGTGGAATTACCTATTCTAAGCAACAGATAAAAGAAATAAGAAACTGTGAAATGCATATATATACATATATACATATGTGAAGAAGGCATGTATTCCTTCTTTCCACAAAAAAGAAAGGTAATTCAGAGACTTCAGAAAAAAAAAGCAGAAATTCAAATTAAAAAAAAGAACAAAACTGTACCAACAAAACAAAACAAAAAAATATGGTCTTAAAGTGAAGCAAATGGGATAGGTGTGAGTGAAAGACTTTTCACCATATGACTGTTATATCATTTTTGTTTTTGAATCATATGAATATATTAGCTATACAAAAACAATCTGAAACAAACTAAGAGGTAGCATGGGTTTGAAAAAGAAGAATGCAAGTGGACTTCTCACTAGGAAATTTCTCCAAAGGATCATGACATTGAAACCACAGTGTGGTGTAGTAAAAAATATATTTGCTTTTCTATCTTCATGTGAATTGCCTTCCTCCCCTTTCTAGTCCCAAGCCCCTAACCCCAACATTCTCTTTTGCCTTTAGCTGAAGATGGTATTTAAGTTGAAGGCTTTGGCCATTTTGGTGAATTACTCAGTTTTCCTGGGTCTCTCCCATTTATACATGTTATTAAACTTTTGTTTGATTTTCTCCTGTTAATCTGTCTCATGTCAATTTAATTCTAGACCAGCCAGAAGAACCGAGAAAGGTAGAGGAAAACTTCTTTCTCCCTCACAAATGTATTTAATTCATGGCAGAGAAACTTACAGAGAACCTCACCATACCTAGCAGTGACAGGTGGTGCTTACAGGGAGAAGAAAAGTTACTGGAAGGCAAGATGGTTCTAAGCTTAGCAGACAATTACTTATTTCTTTCAATTTTAGGCCTTTTCGTCAAAGGCCCCTTTGACCAAAAACTCTCTCGTGGGTTTACAGGATAGTCAAAATTACTATTTTTCAAGGTACAACCACAACTCATCCTGCTCCTCTTAATGTAGAGATTGTGGTCTTAACAAAAGACTCATGTGTTAAAGAAATGTCTATTTCTTTATTTTCTTCCAATACAATTATATCAGATTGTGGGCATGGCTCATAGTGGGTTTGCATGGCAATTGCAATCAGCGTCGGAGACCTCTGTTCTGGCTGGAAAATGTGGTCCTAAGAGGTTCAGTGGCTTTCTGCTTCTATGCCAGGAGTACAGGACTCTGCCCAGTGTGAGGACCCTGGTACTCAGGACCCAGTCGACCTCAAGGCCAGAGGGATTCTTTGTTCCCCATCCCTGCAGCATCTAACCTTTGATCTCTTGACCTCATCTTATTCTGGAAGAAACCACTTCCCACCCCCCTTGTTTTATTGCCATTAAAGGCACTTTGCAAAGTCTCTTCAATTCATTTAAGCCTTTACAAAAGACAGGAAAAGCCCTTGTCTTGGAGCAGCTCCTGCTTTCCACTCTCCTTTCTCCACAAGTTTCCTGTGTCAGTTCTCTTATCCTCTTTCAGAAATCTCTTGAAAACTCTCATCTGTGGGTGACTTGCCCCTCCCATTCTCTTTGCTCTTATGGGTTTTTTTTTTTTTTCTTTTTGTAAGAGCTCATTTGACTTGGGTTTCGAGAGGTACAAGAAGCAAACTTGGTACTTATTCCACCAACAAGAATTTTCATTTGTTAAAATGATTCCTTTGCTCTACAAAAGATTTACAGGCAGGGTTCTTTGTAGGCAGTCCTCTCCATGTACAGAGAGCATGCCTAAAATCTGTATACACAAGTTGAATATTCGAAAGTTGAATCACCTTGTATCTTATAAGGGAAGATTTGTTTGCAGAAAGCCAGAAAAATGATAAAATATTTAATTGTATATTTTTCTTCAAATATAGTCTTCAAATTATTTCCAGCTTTCATGCATGTTGTTTAATTCTTTCTTTATAAACTTATTTATTTTATTTTATTTATTTTTGGCTGCATTGGGTCTTCATTGCTGTGCGCGGGCTTTCTCTAGTTGCGTTGAGCAGGGGGCTACTCTTCGTTGCGGTGCGTGGGCTTCTCATTGCGGTGGCTTCTCTTGTTGCAGAGCACAGGCTCTAGGCACGTGGCTTCAGTAGTTGTGGCACGCGGGCTCAGCAGTTGAGGCTCACAGGCTCTAGAGCACAGGCTCAGTAGTTGTGGCGCACAGGCTTAGTTGCTCTGCAGCATGTGGGATCTTCCCGGACCAGGGGTCGAACCCATCTCCCCTGCATTGGCAGGCGGATTCTTAACCACTGTGCCACCAGGGAAGTCCGCATGTTGTTTAATTTTGTTCTTCTCATTGAAACACACAAAATATTGGCTTAAGATCAATGGACATAAGATTGAAGCTAAAAATGTTTTGCTTTTAGCATTCCTAATAATTTCCATCTTTCTCCATTTTGTTGTTTTTGAGCTCTACTTTTCTTTTCACTCTTTTTTTTCCACTTAGCACTTAATTTATAAAATAAGAGCAAAATGCAAAAGAAGTATTCAAATAATTGCAAAACAGCATTGGACAAGCAAAGACAGAGACTGTGCCAGAATTAAGCCACGGATAGGCTAGCAGTGCATGCAGAAATTTAAATGCTCATGTTACTGAGTCCAAGCTCGCTCTGCTCGCTGCACAACAGGCCAATAAATCGGGAGACGAGGTGTTGAGGCAAGGAATAGAGACTTTATTTGGAAAGCCGGCAGACCGAGAAGATGGCAGAATAGAGTCTCAAAAGAACCATCTTATCGGGGTCTGGAGGCCAGTTTCTTTTATAGAACAGAGAGGGGGAGGAGGTGAGGAAGTAAAGTAAAAAGGCCATAAATCTTGCAAATATCTCCTGGAATGGCCAGCCTCAGGGAGGGGGTGTTAATTTCTTCTTTCTTGCAGCCATTCACAGGTGGACAGGGTCAGGATGTTTCCCTGAACAAAGACACTTTGGCAGAGGGGCAGGGTTTCCACATGTAGTCAGATTTTGTTCTTCCTTGTAACACTCATTCATCAGGTAATGAAGGAAGGTTTGAATTTAATGTATAATACAGGTGGTTTAGGGGTATCAATGTAAACAAAATCAAAGGGTGGGTTATATAAAAGTTGAGTGTCCCGAAATCAAGGACAGCCCAAATATACTGAGTTGTATAAGTGTTTAAGAATAATCACTTGACACATACAGCAAGGAGCTATACACAAAGCAGATTAATTTAAAGTATTAAGACATACCTTCCATTAAACGTGTATGAAGAATGAGGAAAATACATCTCTGAAACTACAATATAATTTGTTTAGTATAGGACTTTGCACCCAGTAGGTGCTCAGTAAATATCTGCTTTAACTGATTTGCACCAAAGAAAGATTAGTCTACCCAGAACTTGGGAGGAGTTTACTGTCATGTCTACTGACAAAGTGCCTCTATACTGTAGTAGATCTGCTGATACAGTGAGCCTTCTCTCTCACCAGGTTTTTGTTCCCTTCCTTCTGACCCATGAGAAAATATAAGTCAAGCCCTCCTGTTGACCATGATTGTTATTGTTGTATGTTGGCTTTTTCAAAACACTGACATGAAGGATTTTTGTCTTAGCAAACAAATGCTTCTCTAGCAACCCCAGCCTCTTCAGGATTAATCCCTTTGCAGAGAAGCTTTATACTGGCAAGAATTTACACTGTCAGCTACAGGCACTGGGCCTGCAGGAACCTGGCTTTGTAAGCGCCGATATTTTTGGTGCAGCAGTTCGTACTCCCCTAGTGTGTAAGCACTTATCCCCCTTTGGTTCAGAGTGGCACTGAACTGCATCTTCTCAAATAATGTAATATGCTGATGTAACAGAAATTGGGTTCAGGAAAAAAAGAGTGATGGAGGCATTTAAAGTTTTTTAAGTGACACAATCTGTTGTTGTTGGGTGTTTGGCTGGGGGAGTGGGGGCATTAAAAGGGGATTGTCTTTTAACAAAAAGAAAGAAAGAAAAAAGGATTTACCCTCAGCTATCTGCAAAGCCAAAAACTTAACCTATGACTCTAGGAAAAATGTGGAAAAGGCAAACTCTGGTAACTGAATTAATCTCATTCTTCTAAGGAATATGGATAAAAAGCACACATGTCATCTGGAGTTAACTGTTTATTGGACAGGAAAGAATTTTCTCTTTAGGAAAATAAGATAATGAACACCAGGGATGGATTTCTTCACTTTACAAAAGGATTTATCACTGGATCTTTATGTAATGGAGAGGTTTCTGTACAATACGGGAGTTAAACCTAATGATCTCAGAAGTGGAAGCAGATATCAAGGATCAGGGATTCGGTATTGAGTTGAATTTTTCTAAGTTTTTAACTTTTCAGGAGCCCATCCATTATATAAAGTAAGATGACTTTTAACCTTCGCTTTGTGAGTTTGTTGTGAAAAATGGAAAGACAGTACAAAGTGTGCATCAGACACTCTGTCCTTTAGTTTTTCTGGAATCACAATGAGGGCATAGCTCTCAAAATTCCCCTGGGAAGTTATTTGGGTCTAGGCTTGTGGCTATAGTGTAGTGGGGTAATTTGACTTGCAGGTGTCTTGGATTTTCTGGATGAAGTTTTAACATGGTATCATCAGTCTTTCCTGGCCCATTAGGCTAGCATAGAGACAATAATCACGATGCTGATAATGATAATGATAACGATAGTTAAGGCTTATTGAAGATTTACTCTGTGCCAGGCACTATTCTAAGTACTTTACAAGCAATTTCTCCTTGGTCTTCATAACAACCCTGTGAAGCAAGTATGATTTTTTTAATCCAGTTTTACTGATGAGGAAATTGAGGCTTAGAAATGTTGGTGACTTACTTGTGGTTACACAGCTAATAACAGAATTCAAACCCAGAGCTTGCACTTTGGGGAAAATTTTGTCTCCTGTCCATCTTCCTTGAACTCATACTCCCTTTCTCCATTAAAAGGAAAAGATAAGATGAAATAAAATGAATCATTTCCAGTGTGGCAGGATCATATCTCTATATATTTCTGAATATTTCCCTTTTTGTTTTGCACTCTCACTGGTACCCAAAGGGCAGTTTTCCCTCCTTGAGTCACACAGAGGCAGAAACAAAGACTCAAAGATGCTATTGATCAAAGTGGAGAAATAAAGAGTTGGACGCCTGTTTACATCAGAGGGACGTTCCAATCCCACAGACTGGGAAGTGGGGGGATGCTGGAGGATGGAAGACAGGAGGTGGATGGGAGACTCAGGAGATGGGAAGAAGCACCCCAAGAACCAGCATGTGGAGGAGTCTCAGGACCAGGCTCTTCTGTCATTACCAACCTCACCCACCCATCCCCTGGGGCTGTATCACCTGCATCCAATAGCCTAGACCTGGAGTGAGGGACTTGGACACCTTGTGTGGGATGGTTATATCAAGAGAAGGCCAAAGTGAGAGTGAACAGAATCAGGTAAGAATTGCCCTGAGGTAAGGCAGTAGTAAATATACATCATTTTATGGAGGCAAAGCTAAAACGGTAAAAGTAGGTGGCTCCTTTTAATAAAGGTGTGTCTGAAAGAAAAATACTATAGAAGACCAGGCAAGGTCTGAGTTAGCTTTATCTCAATCAGAAATAACTAAAATTATAAAACATGCTCCATGTGGCAAGCCAGAAGGCACTCAGGAAGGATGAAAGTAAAAATATTTCCAAAGGCTGGATTCCCCTAATAAAGGCCCTAGCTGACCATTATCCTGATGGAGAAACCTATGGGCTCTTCACAGTTTGGCTCTTCTGTAGGTGAGGAGAGAGCAGTTTCTGCCACTGCTGAGCCAAAATAGGCATGCAGGCAGGGGCCGCCAGCCACACCTGAAGCCTCCCACTGGCAGTAGCACCAACTGGTTATTAGCAAGGAGACCACTTCTGTAAATGTGGGGTTTCAGGGTCTCTAAGGATGGCTTCTGAGCACCAAAAAGATTACACAAAAGTTACTTTATTTTTAAAAATTAATATTCAAGTTATTAAGTTTGCAAAGTTTAAAACCTAGTTATTAAACTTTAAGTTCAAATTACAGATTGTAATATTCTGTGTATTACTCTAACAAACTTCAATAATCACTCTGAAGTGGCCTTTAATTGTAATGTTTTATATTATTTACAAGCACAGTAGATTAAATCCCTTTAAATATTTCAAATGCATTGATACATTTAATTTATTCTACTTCCTTTAAAGAGCTACAATTCTCTGACTAACAAATAAAACTTAAGTCTTATAAATAAGACCTTAAGCCTTATAAATCTAATAATAAATTAAACATAAATATGATGAATCTTATGTTCTTTTGACTGTTCTAATATTGTTTACAAACTTAGTAAAATTTCAACCTAAAATCACATCTAAATTCATTTTGCATTAGACCTATAGAATTAATCTGTGAGACAGTTTAAAGCCCCCAATCCTCTTAAACATGACTAATACTTAAAATACCAAAATTTACAGATTTCTAATATTTTATTTGATATATTTCATATCTATACATATAAATCTCTATTTTTGACCCACTAAGGAAATATGTCATCCTAAACAATTCTGGCCTCCCTTCCCTGCAAACTTTGACAAGTTGTTCACAGACTGGAGATATTGGTGAGGTCTGAGGGCTGGAGCTGCAGGCTCCAGGGGAATTTTTGTCATGGCCTTAATTGCCAGTCTGAGCCTGTTTATTTAGTTCTGTCTACAGAATTTAAAGAAGGGTGTGGTCAAGTTACTATTACCTAATGCTCCAATCTACCTGGGAAAGTCTATTACATTTTGTATTCCTTTGGCTCTTTAGATACGTAAATATCTTTCTAGCCAGTCTAAGGACCTTTGGACTTCATGGAATTCTTCTCCTGTGTTTCCTATCTCATGGAGCCACACCTTATACAGATATTAAAATCTGTTTGAATTCTGGCTCTATCTCAAGCCTTGATCTGACTGCATGGTTACAATTTCTAAGGTCATTCTTGACCACCTTCATGAAAAGAAAACAAACAGCCCAAGTACAGTATTATAAAGACATCAGCAGGAAAGAGAGGAGCCTAGAGACTGTAGGGAACAGTATGGGATCTAAAATTTTTATTTAATTTTTGGCAAACATGATAACTAAATATAACGTGTGACCCTGGACTGGATTCTGGATAGGGGTGAGATGTGGGGGAGAAGGGATAGGAGGGAGGAGAGATTGGCACCAAGAATATTATCAGGATACTTGGCAAAATTTTAATACACACTGTTAATTAAACAATAGTGAAACAGGAGGGAAGGGGGCAGGGCACAACCTTTAAAAGAATGATATAGCCATTGAGGACACAACAAAAACTGGTTAGAAAAGATTAGGACCAAGATGGCGGAAGACTCGACTTCCAGTAGACCTTGAGTCTCATTATACGCTCCTTGTAATATATTAGCATATGCTAAATGACACACCCACAGGCGCCATGACAGCTCTGAGGCTAACCATAAAAGGCCACAAAGTGGGCAGTGCCCCAATTCCTGGAAATCTCTGCCCCTTCCCTGAAATAGTTGGAATAATCCTCCCACTCATTAGCCTATGAAATTATCCAACCCATAAAAACTAACCACCCCATATTTTGGGGCCTGTCACCTTCTGAGATGGCCCACACTCCGTGGAGTGTGTTCCTCCCAAAGCCATTCTTGCCTTGAGACAGATTGCATTCTGTCTCTGGAGTGTGTATCTCTCTAAATAAAGACCAGGTGTGTGATCTCAAATAAAAGACAGTGGTTTCAAGTCCCAGTCTGAGTTGTGCGGTTCCAATAGTATTGTATCAATGTTACTGTGCTTATTTAAGGGAATGTCCTTGTTCTTAGGAAATGCACCCTGAAGCATTTGGAGGTAAGAGAGCATTATGTCTGTAATTGTCAAATAATTCAGGAAAATAAATGCATACAATAGAGAATAATGAAGCAAATGTGGCAAAATGTTTATAGTTCCTTAATTTTTGCAATTTGTAGAACTGACCTGGGGATGAGTTAATTTTTATTTGATTCTCCATTATTTTCTTAAAGATAACTATCTTTAGAGTAAGACAGGCAGAAATATTTGGATGAAGCATTAATAATTCTGTCACTTGGACAATAAGATCAGCTAGATTATCTAGAGATTTTCAACTTTTTAAAAAACCATAACCGACAATATCAGGACTCAGCACTTATATATGCAGTGCTTTGTAGTGGAGATATAAAATAGGGTTTATTGGGGGAAAACTTACACAGAGAGAAGGCGAAGAATGCTTATGATCCCCAGGCCCTCATCTATCCACTGAAAGGCTTGCTTAGGTGGAATTGCTGAACTAAGCTGAAGTCACTGGATTTTGAGCAGAAGTGATATTTGCCTCATGATATCTTTAAAAGGAAGCTGCTTGCCCTCGCTTTGCTTTTTACCCCTTCAAACAGACTGGAATGAAGATGTAGTGGCCATGATCCAGCTTCAACCAGGTGGATAAGGAAAATATCAAGGAGATAGAGGAACAGCCAGATAGAAGGGACCTGGGTGCCTGCATGGCTGTGTGGAACAGAGCTGCCTACTTACTGCTCTGGACAACCTACAAGCTCAGACTTACCATGAAAGTGAAACAAACCTTTTTTCTCTAAGCCTTCACTATTTGGTCTTTGTTAAAGCATCCAAATCAATATTCTAAATGATATGATACATGTACACATTACTGAAAGAAAAGGTTCACAAAACAATATCTATTCTTACAACAAGAAGCCCTCTGATATTTTCTAGTCTATATCATTTTTTTAAAATGTTGATCCCAGTCTATTAAATTGATTTCATTATCCATTAATGGGTGGCAACTTGCAGTATAAAAACCATGAAGATGAACCACATGAAATTGCTGGTTTTAAAGTTCAGAAATGCTCAAATATTGGCAATTTCATACAATTGAATCAAATAGCTATCTATGAATCAAATAGTTAATGCTTGCTTTGTTCATGTTTGTAGTCTCAAATGGACAATAACAACAGACTAGTAAATGTGTATACACAAGTGATTCTGCAATTCACAGGCACAGACTTGTATGTGTTGTGCATGTGTACATACACACACACACACACACACACACACAGGGAAGGAGGGCCCTTGGTACGAGTGTTCATTATCCTGGTCCCTAAATTTATACGAATGCTTTGTGAAGCAAAAGTGATCAAAACATGAAAATATTCACTAATAAAGTGAGCATTTATAAAATTAGACTCCACTCCAAACATTATTCCTTTTTTACTGGTAATGTCTAACTACATACACTTTTTTGGTCAGTTTCTCATGCATTATTAGATATATACTTGATAATACAATCCAAATACAATGGAAATTAATTGCAAAGTAAACTTGCAAGTCTTACAGAAATACAGAACTTCATTAAATGAAAGTGAAAAAGAACTACTTGAACCACATGCAAAGCCATTGTCAGAGTTAGAGTAAGTATCAGTTGAGAAAATCCACAAAGGCGATAACAGAATGAGTCTTTTGAAATATAAGAGAAGTTTTTGGAATACTACTAAGGAATAAAAAGAAATGAGCTGCAGATACAGGCAACAACATAGATGGACGTGAAAGGAGCCTGACATGAAAAAACTATATACTGTATGAACCCATTTATTTGCAGTTCTATAATAGGGAAAGGTAACCTATGGTGATAGGAATCAGATCAGTGATTGCTTGGGGAGGGAGTGGAAAGGTATATGAAGGAGTTTTCTGGGGTGAAGGAAATGTTCTGTCTTGATATGAATTCCTACAACTAATTGAATGGTACACTTAAGATTTGTGCATTTTGGGCTTCCTTGGTGGTGCAGTGGTTAAGAATCCGCCTGCCAATGCAGGGGACACAGGTTTGAGCCCTGGTCCGGGAAGAGCCCACATGCCACGGAAGAACTAAGCACATGCGCCACAACTACTGAGCCTGAGCTCTAGAGCCTGCGAGCCACAACTACTGAGCCCGTGTGCCACAACTACTGAAGTCTGCATGCCTAGAGCCCGTGCTCCGCAACAAGAGAAGCCACCGCAGTGAGAAGCCCGCACACCGCAACGAAGAGTAGCCCCCGCTCGCCACAACTAGAGAAAGCCCGCGTGCAGCAATGAAGACCCAATGCAGCCAAAAATAAATAAAATAAATAAATTAAAAAGAAAAGATTTGAGCATTTCACTATACATAAATTATATCTCCATTAAAATTTTATTTATTTATTTATTATAAACTAAGAGAAGTATTTGGGAAAAATTGATAAAGCCTCAAATATCTTTGCAAAAGATAACCCTCTTTTAGGTCATACTGCAAAAGTCAAATAAGAATTGGTCTAAGTTATATTATATAGTCAAATAATTTTGTCAGAAAAAGTATACGCCCTCCCAAATATGAAACATTTGGTTCATTCTTTGCTCTAAGAATTAATATAGCTGTAATTATAAACCACATTTTGTGAAATATACATTAAAATACTCATATTTTTGTTTCTGTTTTTAAAGATAAATTCGCCATCAAATTTTGGTTCTCATTTTTAGTGGACTCACTTTAAGATTCGTTTATTTAACAAATATTTATTGAAAGCTTATCATGTGCCTGGCATGGTTCTAAGTGCTTAAAATATATCAGTGAACAAGGATCCCTGCCCCTGTGGAGTTTATGTTCTCACAGGGAAACAAGCAACACACAAGAAGTACATAAAATAAGAAAATAGAGAAGAATGAGGTGGAAGAGCTAAGGAGCTGAGGCCCTGAGATGGGAGGGTGCTTGGCATATTCAAGAGACAGCAAGGAGGGCAGTGTGGCTGGAGCAGAGAGAGCTGCAAGGGTGGAACAGGAGAGAAGTCTGAGGGGGACCAGGGGCTGTAACATATGAGGGTTTGTCGTGTTTCCCTGGTATGGGTTCCTAGTACTTCTTATCCAGTTATTCTTAGTAGGGGTCCTGTGTATTTGTGTGTGCGTGTGTGTGTGTGTGTGTGTGTGTATGGGAGTATAAATTCCTTTTACTCCACTCTAGACTAGAAGTATTTACCTGGCTGTCCTGCAGTCACCTCAAAGCAATATGTCCAAAACAGGACTCTCCAGCCCCTCAGAGCCACCTCTCCTCCTGAATTTTCTGTCTCTTACAGGAGCATAAACTTCTACCTAACTAATCAAGCTAGAAACCCGAGTCATCTGTTTCTTCTTTCTCTCTTATGCTCCAAAGTCCTACCAAGTCTACCCCCACAGGCTCCTGAATGCACTTCGCCTTCTTCTTTCCATCTCCACGGCCTCAGCCACCACCATCTCCTGCCTGGCTACCTGCAACAACCTTCTCCAGACTGTCCCCTCTTGGCTGTCAGACTGACCTCTCTCAAACCTAAGTTTCATTTCATAACTCCCCTGCTTAAAACCTTTGGTGGCTCCCCACTGGACACAGGATAAAGGCCTCCTCATTCGTGAGGGCTGCTCATCGGCCTGTCTCCATCAGACTCCCACCCTCATTTTTGGTGTCATCTCCATCACCCTAAGCTCCGGCCATCCCAGACATCTCACCATCACCAGGACACACCTTGCATTTTCATGCCTTTGTAGATGCCATTTCTAAATCTTGAAGTGCTTTCCCTCACACCTGTGATCACTCGTGCATCCTTCAAGATCAGGTCAAGGGAACTCCACCATGACTCCCTCTCCCTGACCTTCCCAGTCAGTTAGGCTCCTCTCCCTTTGTGCCCTCAACAAACTCACACACACTCTAGCCTTGCCCTTGTAACTGTGAGTGTAACCTTATTTCCCCCCATATGCCCTCATCTGCTAGCTCAGGCCTCCAACCTTCTGCTACCTCCCTTCATGTTCCTACCACACCACACCCATAATTCTGGTTCTCCCCAGGAAAGTTAAGTCCAGCCAATGTCAATAAGGTCTGAGGATTGTTTTATTCCACTTTTCCTACTATTATGTGTACAACCTTCCCATGAGTACGACCATGTATGTGTGGGGTGGCAGAATTGAGACTTAACTAATTCCCAAGTCCTGAGTTCTAGATGCTATCCCTCACCCCAGGCAGGTGTAGCTCCATATTTTTTTTTAATTTTTTTTTAACATCTTTATTGGGGTATAATTGCTTTACAATGGTGTGTTAGTTTCTGCTTTATAACAAAGTGAATCAGCTATACATATACATATACCCCCATATCTCTTCCCTCTTGTGTCTCCCTCCCTCCCACCCTCCCTATCCCACCCCTCTAGGTGGTCACAAAGCAGCAAGCTGATCTCCCTGTGCTATGTGGCTGCTTTCCACTTGTAGCTCCATATTTATGTATACATTTTTGCATATTTAAAGTTCAAAAAAACCTCAAACTATACATAATGCATAGGTATGTATAAATACATACTTACGTATCCTAGAGCTATTTTACAGCTTATTCATGGACATACCCACATATATAAAATAAAATTTTATCCTTTGAAGGCTGTTTATACATGACAAGATTTCTGCCAACAGGTATTTATAGACCTTGATATCATTGCTTACATAAGTAACTGTGTATTTATTGCTATATGTGTATACCATAAATAATTTTAGGATCTCAGTTGCTACTACTAATCAGGGACTAATATACTTAGACTCATAAGTACAATTTTAGAGTTTCAGTAAAAACTGATAATCTAAAAATTGCCAATCACATTACCTCTAGTCACCTAGTCTCCAAAGGAAAGTCACTTCTCAAGCAAATGGTACGTCTGTTTCCCTATGGACAGAGAGTATTATTGTTTCCACAGACTCCTGTCCCCTGTCCAGCTCCTCTCTGAATGGGTGACAGCCGTGCATCAGTGGGGAGACCTCTAGCTCGTTTTCCCTGGGGTCCTGGGAGATGAGGGGCTGTGCTGAGCGCTGGGCCAGTTCCCTTCAGGCATCAGTGTCCAGGAGAGGAGTGGGGAGGGCCCCAGTGGCCTGAGGCACCTCCTCGCACCTCCATTTCTGCTGTTGTCAGAGAGCTTCCTGGCCTCCTTTTGTGATCCGGGGGTCCTGCAAAGGCTGCAGCAGATGGCTAATTACCATAATGCGCAGAGCTTCTGAGGGTCCTGGGTGCAAACCCAGGCGTGACCAAGCCAAGAGCAGCTGCATCTACTGCAGCATGTGGAGCCAACATTAAGCTCTACCCACACACCCATTCTGACCTTTCCAGTGGGAAGCCGATGGCACAGCTCGGAACAGATGGCCAAGAGAAACACGAGGTAAAAGCCCTCCCAACAGCTGTAGTGTCACTTTTCCAGTCTCCTAGCCTAACAGCTCTGAGCTGACATGAAGCTTATTATCCCCATTGTGTCTTTCTCTCATGGTGTTTATTCTCAGGGCAAGCACCAACCCTGATGGTTCCGTGCTTAGCAGTCCTAGCTATTGGGAAATGTGGTTTCTAAACCAAATGATGCTTGCAACGGTTTAGGTCTGTCAGTCCCTGCCTCCAAGATGCCTTGGCCAGCATCTTTCCCCACAGGTAAGACTCAGGACCTTCTACCAGCTGATTTAGCCCTCCCTGGTCACTAGAACCAATCCTAAACTTGGAGGGATGTAAGAAGCTCTTGCCCAAACTCAGGATTTATCATCAAATCATACTAGCTACTCATCTGGTGTTGACCTTGAATGTTTAGAGCTGTAAAAGAAATATATTATTGTAGCAGAGTGAAACAAAATTTTTTAAATCAGGATTCTTCTTCAAGACAGAACAAAATTTTTGCTTAGGAAAACCACTTGACATTAGTATGTGGGGGTGTTTGGGTAAAACGACAAAGGAGACCCATATGCTATATGTCTAAAGATTTAAAGTTATAAATCAAGTTAACAAACTGTTAAATAAAATGTGTTCTGCTCTCCTAACTTGACAAATAGTCCTTCTTAACGAGCTGGAAGGCCAGGTTTGAATTTGGACTTTATGGACTCCTCAGAGTTCTGAAACCGAATGCGGTAGCCTAGGGAGAGGCTGGGCTCCAGCCCCGGCTCCTGGCTCCTGAGCCACGCCCACTCCTGGCCTTCCTTCCTAACCCTATTCCATCCCACACGGAGGGAGCCTCTGGCACACAAGTGAGAACACCCCAGGCTTCACAGCCAAGCTCTGAACACACTCCTGCCTACAGCTGACATAGAGACCATACGGCCATAAAGGCTAAAATATTTACTATCTCATCTAGAAGGTAGGAAGGAGGGCAAAGTCTGGGTATATATGAAACCCTTGGCCAACTGTGTGCCTCAGACTATAGGTCAGGGCACAGGCTCCTCAAGCACAGTGCCCAGAGCTGGGGCCCCTCTTATCTGGACTTAAGAGCAGTACTGCTTCTGAAAGCAGTATCTTCTGAAAGCAGTGAAAAGTATCTCATCCTCTGAGAGCATGAAAAATTAATGGCACTTTGGGCATCAGAGAGCAGAGAAGGGAAGGCATAGAGCAGTGGTGCCTTCTCCAAAGCAGTGGAGAACTTTTAAAAACAGGGATGATCCTTTTTTACTGTAAGTTTCGTGCACTGATGCAGTATAACCCCCTTGCTGCCCCAAATCTTCACTAAAGGTCTGCTATCCACACAGTGGCCTTGTTTGATTCAGTGGTGAGTGGTAGTAGGGGTGCAGGGGTGACGGGAATCAAGGAGAGGGGATGATTCCAAGGCTGGATCTATATAGTCATAGAGGCAGCATGCACAGGGAGGCAAAATGATCCCCAAACAATTAATTCTGCAGAAGCAGGAGATGAGAACTAAAACTGACTAGGAACTTGCCCTTGGGACCTTTGCAGAAAATTTGATGAAGACACTGAACCTTAAACAAATTGAGGAATAAGTCAATCTTCTGTAGCTCTAAAGAGCAGGGTGACCCTAGTATACATTTTTATCGCTTGATATTAAAAAGTATGTCTTTCTAAAATACATAATATGTATTTGACATATTAAAAAAAAAATCTTTTAAATAATATGTTGTCTTTGGTGACCCATCTAATATTCTGATCCTCTCTATCCAGGAAGTTCCCCTGCTCTTTCCAGACTAGGTCCTGCTACCAGATGACCTTTATATCTGTATGAGAGTCACGATTTTACTTTTTTCTAAAACTTATCTCTAACACTTGGGAAACTCACTTCTGAATGGGAGTGAAGGTTGTTCTAACAGGGAAACTATATTATTGCACACAGAGTCTGCAGTTCAAATCCAAACAGCCTGTGTTCAACTCTTACCCACATCCCCAGCCTCATCATCCTTGAGGGTCCTTCTCATTACTGTAGGCTCCTCCTTTACTTCTGGTCTTATAGAGACTTCCCTTTCTTGTTTTCAGAGTTGGCTACACAGTTGACTAGTATTTCTCATGTTTGGATTGGAGAAGAGGGACTTCTGGCATTAGCTCAGCCCACCATTTTTTATTAGACCTCTATTCAATTATATTTTTTAAATACTTAAAGAAAAAAATGTATGGAAAAAGCAACATGCATAAAGCAATAGCACTATTTATAGCAGTGCAAACTTGGAAACCACTCAAATGTCTAATAATAGGGTAATAGATAACTTGTGAAATTTACTCATGGGTATACTTTGCAGTCATTCCAAGTGGTAATTATAAAAGCCATTTAGTAACATGGGGAAGTGGTTTAGTGGGAAAAAAAAAAGACCCAAATTATTTATATGTGATAATTACAATTATATAAAAGAAAGGTACACAAAAAAGACTAGAAGAAAATACTCCAAAACAATAATTTTAGGGTTATGGGATTTCGAGTGATTTTTTTCTCAATTTTCCATTTCAAAAATTTACTATACCAATTTAATTAAGTTAACAATTAAAATTCAATTAACTTAGTTTTAAAAACTGTTAAAAGTAAAGGTCTATAAGGAGAATCAAATTTAAACTGGAGATATTAAGCAAACTTAGAAAAACAGGCTTCACGAATTAAAATTGCACCCCTATACATGTTTTTGTATAATTTTTAATCATTAATGAGTTTTAATGAAAACATTGATGAATTTGCTTCCATTAAAGTAGAGAAAGTAAAATGATAATAAATTCTGGTTTTGGTATAAGTAAAATACTTAAAATTAAAATAATGGAGTTTTAATACACCTACTTTTTAATTTTCCAACATTTTTCCAACTCGTTTAGTGTTCTGGGGAAAAAAGCCATTAAAATAAATACTTAAGAACTACTATAGAGATTCACAATTTTCCTTCTGCCTCAGGTAATGTGAGTTGGCTCAGCACTGTTGGATTCTGTCTTTTCAAACATTTTTATGTTTTGCTCATCAGAGATTTTTTGCATTAATTTTGATTTTTAAAAATATTACATTTAAATATTATTTATTTTGATTACTGAATTTTAGGAGCATCCTTAAATGTGCACTAGAAGCAAGTACCTTATTTTTCTCACTCTAGTTCTAGCCCTGAATCACAAAAGTCCAGGATCTGCTCTGGTAAAAATGAACTCTTCAGAGTTGAGTTGGGGAATTAAGTAGGAAAAAGTATGTTTTCAACCAGACTGGCAGTGAGGAGGGAAGAGAGTCTGGATACACATCAATAAAATTTTCTCTGTCACATGTTTACTAGCATTCCATGTAAGAGTTCATTAGCAAAAAGAGTCCAAAAGTTAAAAAAAAAAAAGTTTAAAAACTACTGATTCCATCTCAACTCCCTCATTTATAAGTAAGAAAGACACACAGGTCACATAGGAAATTAAAGGGAGAGCTGGAACTAGAACCCAGGTATCTTAATTGAGATGAGCAAAACCTATGAAAAATAATATTCCTTCACAGTAGTAACTACAACTAACAGTATCTCAGTTATCCCTCCCTCATCCCATGCCCCACCCTCACCACTGAAGTAAAAGACAATTCTGCAAACACTTTTAGTATCAGAGCTGTAACTCAGAAGCCAATGCCCAATTCAGAGAACACATAACACCTGGAAATCTTTTGACCCTAAGAAAAGGTGTAAAAAAATGCTGCTTTCTCTTTAACCCTAGTAAGGGGAAGCAGAGTAAAATGAAGTACAGCAGCCCCTTTATCCACGGTTTTGCTTTCCTTGGTTTCAGTTATCCATGATCAACTTCGGTCTGAAACTATTAAATGGAAAATTCCAGAAGTAAACAATTTTTAAGTTTTAAATTGCATGCCATGATGAAGTCTCCCACTGTCCTGCTTGTCCTGCCTGGGATCCCCACCCATCAACACCATCTGCTCTGGACATCGAATCATCAGCATCATCATGGCTCCATGATCCAGGATCACCCAAAGCAGATGATCCCCCTTCTGACATATCATCAGATCAGTAGTAGCCTAATGGTACGACACACTGCCTACTTCATTCACCTTACTTCCGCTCATCACATAGGCATTTTATCATCTCACATCATCACAAGAAAAAGGGTGAGTAGCGTACAATAAGACGTTTTGAGAGAGAGAGAGATACCACATTCACATAACTTTCATTACAGTATTTTATTATAATTGTCCTATTTTATTATTAGTTATTGTTGTTAATCTCTTACTGGGCCTCATTTGTAAATTAAACTTTACTATAGATATATATATATATATATATATATATATATATGAAAAAACATAGAACATATAGGGTTCGGTCCTATCTGTGGTTCCAGACATCCACTGGGGGGTCTTAAAACATATCCCTTGTGGCTAAGGGGGAGTACCTTAGAGATTTCAGCAGACACTGCTTCTGGAATCAATTTACCCCAATCCCAATTATAGCTCTTTGGGTATCAATGTTTCCCCATCTTGATTCATGGACTTCAGGACCTCTCCTTAGCCCCTCCCAATGACCGGAATGGAACCAATAAGTGTATCATATACTCTACCTTGGATTATAGAGTCAAGTGTGGGCACATGACCCAATCAGAGCCAATGAGAAAAAAAATAAGGCTTTCGCTGGGACTTTTGAGAAACAAAATCTGGCTCTCTCAGATGGGGTTTGAATCTGAGAGAATGTGTGATCTGGAGTTTCTTCAGCCCTCAAATGACTATAAAAAGAGCACGTTGTGGAAACTGAAGCCAACCTGGAGGAGAGCCAACTCAAGGGATAGAGTAAGGGAGAAACCAAGTCTTGGTGACACACTGAGCCCATGCACTGAGCCCCCCCCCAGTGCCAGCATTACAGTAGAATTCTTCAGTCACATGAACCAAAGCTTCCCCTTTTTGCTTAAGTTACTTTGGGTTGGATCTTCTGTCATTTGTAATCCAAAGAGCTCTAACTCATATGATTGGCAAGATTTAAAGTTTCTTAAATAAAACATGATTGCTCCAGTTGTATATCTCTTTGAACTTTGTTCTATGTTTACTTTCTTTTGTTTTGTAAGTGTTCAAAATTAAAGAATAGTTGATATTCATGCTGTTATTTTCATTACAAGTTCACAGTTTTAATAGAAAAATAAATGATTAAATCATGTGCTAGATTATCAACTATTTGCATATTTAGCTATTTGCATCCAAGGGAAAGTCTAATCCATTGACCTATTATAAGCCAGAAATAATAAGCCAGAAAATACCTTCATTCCAAAAACAAATGGAAGCGCATCCTGAAGAGAATGTGTCTAATTGAAAAGTAGCTAGAGAAACAAAAATGGATTTAAAAAATCAAGTAATCTTAAAGAAGGCAGCAAAAAGGAAAGGAAATTTAAAAGGTGAGGCAAATAGCACAAAATAAAATGGTAGACATAATTCCAAGAAATCAGTTATTGTAAGTGAAGTAAACAGTCTAATTTAGTTCAAGTTAGTCTAGTGAAGTCAGAGGACAGAGATTATCAGACAATAAAAGTAAACCAACTCTATGCTTATTACAAGACACAAACCTAAATCATAGAGACACTAAAAGATTGAAAATGAAAGCTCAGAAAAACTGAAACAAGACAAATATTTAGCTAAATGCAGCTATACTGGTATCAGCCTAAAAGGTTTGTTACGTATAAAAAGGATGTTACAACTAGGAGGTGTCAGGCAGGGCTTCACATGGTGAATAGTGGACATTCCATGATTCAGGGTGTGGTTCTTACTTTTCTAATCACTCATTCAATTCATTCAACTTATTAAAAAATAATAATTCAAAAAGCTGACTATGTGGTAAGCTATCAAAGTCAAACGTGGTCCTTGCTTTCAAATATGCAATCTGGTAGGCGGCACAGATAAATAACTACACCAACAATTAAAGTACAATGTGGTCAGTGCTGTGATAGAGGGATGCAAACAGAGCCTTGAGAACACACTGACAGGGAAGGAGGTGTGTATGACTGGAGTTTTGAAGGGTATTCCATTCATTCACCTATTGGATAAATTTCCCTGATAATCCAGGCTGGCCTCCTGCTATTGATTCCTGACACTTAGCTCCAGTACTCCTGCGACACTGAGGGGGAGGAAAAAGTTTATTACAGGCATAACTCATTTTATGGTGCTTTGCTTTACTGTGTTTCGCAGATATCACATTTTCTTACAAATTGAAGGTTTGTGGTGACCCTGCGTTGTCAGATGATGATTAGCATTTCTTAGCAATAAAGTATTTTTTAATTAAAGTATGCACATTGCTTTTCTTAGACATAATGCTATTGCATACTTAATAAACTACGGTATAGTGTAAACATAACTTTTATATGTACTGGGTAACCAAAAAATTCGTGTGACTCACTTTATTGTGATATTTGCTTTATAGCAGTTGTCTGGAACCAAACCTGCAATATCTCCAAGGTACACCTGCAGAGGGAAGTGAGGTGAACCTAGGACCTAGAACCATCACTTTCACTGAATTGGGGCAGCACGAGGAAATCCATTTGGATGGGTGGCAAGTCATAGACCAGGTTCAGGCCAGCCTCAGGGAAGTCCAGCAAGAGATAAAGGATAGGAGGAGAAGGAGCAGGGGAGTAAGGAATACTTGGAAATCCAGGAAGATGGCTAGAAAGCTTGTAGTTCATGTAAGTGGTAGGAAGGGGAGGGTTAGAGAGAGTTTAGAGGCAGAACTGGCAACATCAAGGCATGGATTCATTTTTAGAAGGCCTGAGATCCTGGGTAGGCCAGGTATCAATGGCAAGGAAACTGGTTGCTCCAACATATTCAATATCCAGTCACTAAGGTAGGGCACTGAACAAAGCAGGACAGGTGATAGGGAAGGGTTGAGGGTCACCTGAGGGTCCAACTAGAATTTCTTTAATTTCTCCAAACTGAGGCCAGGTTGGTCCTGCAGGGCCTGCAAGGAGAAACCACTTGGCCCAATTATGGGGAGAAGGGAGAATCTGAGCTGAGTAACCAGGCAGACTCTGACACCACCATGAGCACTTCATCCCTCCAAGTTCCATGGTTCCCAATCCAAGCTCCTCTTCTGAACTGCAACTACTCTTGGAAGGGGTAACCCATTAAACCACTCTGTGTGAATGAGTTTATCAGATGTCTTCCTGCTTGTTGGAAAGAACCTAGTAATTTGAGAGCACTGGGTGCCTGGGAAAGAGTGAACATAAAGGATGGGTGGGGAAGGAAAGACACTGAAAGGGAAAAATCACAGCCCCCAGAGATAAGTTTATTGACTTCCGTTTTGCTGACGACCAGCTCTGCCTGTGGTGTCTTGGCACCATTCAGGCGTTCAAAGACAGGGTCCACCCAGCTGAGAGCTGGGTATAGCTGTCCTGTATATATAATGCCATGTAATGACTGGTTGGGGTTAATCAAATATAATGCCCAACCCAGACCTATTAAATTTCACCACAAAAGAGGCTTTAATCAGTCTTTTATCAGCTTGGTGCTCTGGCCTAAGAAGACTGCTTTTGTTTGCCATATAAGAGACAATGGGAGAGCCAGGATCAGCCTGCTCTCTGGAGTACAACAAGCGAATTGTCCACAAACAACAGATCATTCAAGGCCATGGGAGAGGAAAGGCAGGAGAGGCTGCATGAATCTACAAAAGTGTTCACTGTTAATGGTCACGGCCTCGAGTGTTTAAATTCAGGCCACATTCCCACTGGAGCTTCCAAAATATAGGGAGGATGGGAACAAAAAGACTCCAGTGTGCTCCATGTAAGTCTATCTGGCCTTGGCCCTCTACAGGACATTCTTGCTTGCTGCTTGCTGAAAAGGGAAAGGAAAACTGACATTTGGTTCTCTCACTAAGCAAAGCCCAGATCTCCTGGTGGTTAGATGTGCTTCACAGGCTAGGGATTAAAGTGCTGAGTGTAGTTCTATGCCAAACTACACCTGTCCCACTGCCCAAGCACCTCTTGGACTATGGAAGGGATAGGAGGACAAGGGAGATAAAAGGCAGTGAAGAGGGGAGAGAAAAGAGGGGAGCTTCCCTGACCCAAAAGAGAGGATGACATTTAAGCCACCCAATCAAATCTGTTCCACAAATATTTGAATACTTCTAGGAGGCAGGCTGAGACACACCCAGGTACAGAAACAAGGACACAAATTAAAAATCTACCTTTTCTGCTTGGAATTGGAGGATGTTAGAGTTGGAAGGGTCCCAGATCATCTTTCTTTATACTGTTTTGGTCTTCAAAAGACGCCTTGGGTTAAAAAAAAAAAAAAAAAAAAAATCCATGCTGAGAAACACAGCCCCACGCACTGGAGTAACCTCAGACTCTGGGGTTGCTGTAGGAATGTGTCATGTGTCACTGGGGGGAGAAAGGTTGAGAATTATTGATCTAGTCTGCTGCAGAAATGGAAGTTCCAAGAAACAAACTGGATTGTCCAAGGCCACTTAGCTATTTAGTAACAGAGAGGGGATTAAAATCCATATCTTCCAATGCCCAATGCAGAACCCAATCCGTTGTACCACAAAGTCTCTCCACTCAGGCTTCCTGGAAGATGCAAGTCCTGAAGACCTTAAGCAAATTATTGAGTATCTTGGGTCTAGTATCCTCACTTATATGTCGCCCATTAGCTACCAAAACTTTGTGCCATCACTTCTGGTCATCAGAGTTTAGACTTTGTGAACCAAGATTTTCCCTTCTGCTCTAGATGGAACTTTGTTTGGAACTGCCAATCTATAAAGAAATAGGAGGAAGAACAGACGGAATTAGACTAACAGCAAAGAAAAAAGAGTAAACCTTTGCTCATAGCACCAAACCTGTGGCCCCTCAGCTCCAGATTAGTGTGAAGGCAGGGGAGGCAGCTGCCTAACTTGGTCTTGATTCGAACTACATTCAGATATGTTTGGGGGTTGATAATGATAGGAGGAATTCCCGTGACCAGGTGGGCGAGAGATCTGGGAGTGATTCTATTTATGGAAGGTTTACTGGATATATGCGTCTGAAGATGAAATGAACAGCGCCCAGTCTAGACGGCCTTTAGGGAGTGGGATGAAAGAGAGATGAGAAAGGGACCAGGGGAAAATGAAAGTTGTTCTGTGAATTGTGAGGGGTGCCAGCGGTCAGAAGTCTTCGGCCATTTTCATTTGTCATCCAGTGTGGCTGACCCGTGCTTTGTGCTTTGAAATCATTCAGCTTCCCTAAAGACATTTTGAGCTGTAATTGCAGATTTCCGTTTTAGGTTCTTGCTCTCTCCCATTCTGCTCTAGACCAATTCAAAATCCTTCCTCAGGCACTGTGCAAAATGCCTTTGCAGAGTCGATGAAGGATCCTGGTGAGGCCCGTGTGAATTTATCAATTTTTTTCTGCCTGTAATGGGAGTGGTTATGGCAAAGTGGTTATTAGCTAAATTAGATCAACAATTTGGGCTGGTGGGGCTTGGTGACATACCCCCTTTGATAATAACTTCTTTATTAATTATATTAATTATGACTTTGCCTTGCACTGCAGTAATAGGACTGGAAGCTTTCTATTTTCTTTCAGATTTCAAAAGTAATGCTGCTTCAGTTTCTTTACTTATGTTCCTGGCAATTAAGTGCTATCCCAAAACATAAACACAATTTCCTCTTTTGAAATCATTATGCAAGGAGTGTCATGTGAAAGCTGCTGTAACTTAAAATATGATCTTGTAAAATAAAGGGGAGCGCTCCTATTTATCAGACTAGCAAGGAGCTGTTATTAAAATTCTTAATAGAAAAAACTATGCTGTCCATTCTTTTTTTTCCTTCTTTTTTTTCCCTCCTTCCAAAAAAAAAAAGGCCTTTGGGATATTTTTAACTAAAAAGGAAGAAAAACCAAACAAATGAACAAATATTTTTATTGTTTTGACTATGGTTGTTGAAATATGGCCTATAGGAAACGTAGTAAAAAGAATGATCACACGCACTTCTCCTCACATGATGAGCTGTGAGCTGTCAGGGCTAACCCTGCAGCCACAGCTCTAAGCTGTCTCCTCTTTACCTCAACCAGCCACGAGGGTTCTTCTCTACAGGAAAGATTGACCTTGGAGTCAGACTGACCTGGTTTAAATCTATTAGGTTGAACCACAGGAAATTGCTGTTTATATACACCAAAGATGGCCAAATAATGGCAGTTTCATGGGGGTCGACCTAATATCATCTTCTCATTGGTCAAGCTTCCGATTACTGTGAGGACTACAGATGATGTATTTTAAATGCTTTACTTATTCCATGGCACTCGGTATGCTCACAATACATGCGACTAATACAAACTGCAAGAAGCAGCAGGGACATTTCAAGTCAGTTCAACAAGCCCTATTTGAGACCCTCCTTTTCATCCCAGGCACTGCTTTTGTGCTGGGAATACCTGGATTCATAGCTGCCAGGTGGCATGATGCATGCAGGAATTTAGCAGTATACCCATGATAGAGGGTAGCATGGTGGTGGGGTAAGAACTTTTGTGGTGATGGGGAGATGAGGGCAGCCTTTTCTCAGGTGTGATGCCTCATCAGGGTGCTGCAGAACAGACAGCGTGGTGGGGAATGTTCCAGGCTGGGTGTTCAGAGAACCTCAGGCTGGAGAGAGAGAGAGAGAGAGAGACAGAGAGAGAGATGCTATAAAATGAGGTTGGAGAGATGGGCACGGCCCACAGGGTAGAGTTAGGTTTTGTGAGGCCTGGATATTTTACAACCTGGGGGGACCCTCTTTACAAAACAGCCATGTAAACACCCCTCTGGGGACTCCTAGGTCCTGAAGCTGGGAAGCCTTGACATTTCAGCTTTATTATCTTCCTCAAACATCTGCCCCTGGCAGGGCCACAATGTGAGGGGCCTTGTTAAAGAGCAGGGGGCAGACAATGCTACTGAAGGATCTTAAGCAGGAAAGCGATATTATTAGATTTGACTTTGAGATAAAGCACCCCAAGGGCTGTCTGGAAGATGGATCAGAGGAGCTTATGTTAGACAGCTGAAAAACCAATTAAAAAGCTATTTTAATAATCCAGAGGGCCAAGAGTTTGAACATGGCAGAATTCATGAAGAAGGAATTAACTCATCATCACCCAGCAAAAGTCACTGGGGGATAGTCACCCCAGGAGGCCTGGTCCTCCTGTCCCTGAACCCATCCTGAACAGGTAACAGATGCTTTTAAAATCAGATTCTCCATCTGGGAAGGTCTTGAATTAGTCACATGACCAGAGGCCTGTCATTCTACACACAAGTGGTCAGCCATGGCACTGTCATGCCCACTGAGGCCTGGTTATTCCTCGTTCCTGCCCTGCCCTGTCACGTGGCTAGGTTCTTCCTCAGTTTTCACTTCAATATTTCAGTTCTCTGTCGGGTTCAGAGTCTGACTCACATTGGGGTTTAGGATTTCAACATATGAATTTGAGGGGAACACAAACATTCAGTCTATAGCAGGGATTTTATGAGCCAATCAGACTGACAGATCATGTAGTGGAAAAAATCACTTTGAGGAGCCTTCCCTCAGCAGGAGAGCTGTGGATGGGGTAGTTTCTCTTAGAAGGGGACTGTTGGTTGGGCAGTCATCATGAATGAGCTCTTGAGAACACTGCTCCAATCTCTATCTGCCTAAGTTTTTCTACTCTCAGTATGGTCCACTCTTGACTAGAGTCACCTGAAACCCAGAACCCTGTGTAGTGTTCCTTCTATAAGAGCTCCTCATCTAACTTTCAAGAACTGTGAAGGGGTCTAAGATTTTACCAAACTTACTTACAGGCTAACAAATTATCTTGACACAATTTCACTGATGCTAGTAGAAGGCAAGAGACTTTTGGGTCAGAGACAAAGGACTTTACCACTCACAGCACAGCAAGTAGAATGACCATTAGCATATTTACATCAGTTCCTCTTGCTCCCTAGTCCCATGGGAACAATGTGGATGGGGACCAAATGGATGCTTGTGTAAGCTGTGGGTTGTGTTACAGTAGAGGAACTCTGAGCTTAGGGAACCTAAATCTTTTATAATGGGCAGTAAACACGCCTGCTCTTTGTTCTGGAGAAAGACATTATGACACTGGACAGTAAGCATATCTGGCCTTTTCTCTAGATGGAGGCACTATCTCTATCTTCCATGGCTATTTGTTATACAAACACATTCTTGAAAAGATATTTTGAATGAAGGGTAGTAAGTACCTCACTTACAAGATGTGCAGAAATGTGAGATACTCGCGGGGAGTTGTCTTGAAACACTAACTAGCAGCTCCCATCCATCCACATTCTGGTACTGGCATGTTTATTCCTCAGGTGACAGGAACTTTACTTTTCCAACCCTAATCCCTCGCCTAAGCTCTAATCACAAATTTCCTGCTCCAAGTGAACATCCCATTCAGATAACTTCAATAATTAAATTTAAAATGTTTATATACATCTTCCTTTCCTAACCTTCCAGTTTTATTACCACCATTCTCCTTGTCTCACTCGTTCCAACCTTAGGAGTCATTTTTAAATTCCATCTTCCTCTTTGTTACTGATCACCAATCAATCACAAAGTTCTATCAGCTCTCCTTTGAAATATCTCATTCTCACCCTCTTCTCTTCCTGGCCATTTATACCGTCATTAATTTAATTCAGAATTTTATTTCATCCCTAGAATGCTCAAGAAATGTCCTCATTAGTTTTCTAGATTCCTATTCTCCTCGTTGATACCTCTTAATCCCCTTAAGGCACTGTTTTGATCATATTGCACTCTTATTTTTAAAGTTTCAGCAGTTTCCCATGGCCTGTTCAATAGAACAGTCTAAGCTTCATCTCCCACTCAAGGCCCACCCACTCTGACCTGGGCCTTATCTCCTGCCACTCTGTTCCAGCTGTGCAGGCATTGCCTCTTTTCTCTACCTGGCAAACCCGTCCATGCCTGGTCTACTTCCCTACCCTTCCCCATTCCTCAGAGTTCTGAATCCTGTACCTTTGCAAAACCACTTCATCCTTCAGCACCTAGAAGTTCTTCTTTTACTGGTCCAGTCTACACTTATTTCCTTTGTCCAATTATACTTACTTTAATATTTAGCCTCATTCTGTTCCATGTGGCTACTTAATTGTCTTATGTACCCACCTAAGTTTTAAGTTCCTGGAGGATGAGTACTATCATTTGTATACCTTTTATACCACTCAGTGTCTACTTAACACTGACTTGGCCAAACTGTAGAAACCCAACTCTCCCACTTGCTAGCCATGTGACTGGAAAGGTAACATCTATGCCTCAGTTTCCTCATTTAAAAAATGAGATATAGGGAATTCCCTGGTGGTCCAGTGGTTAGGACTCCATGCTCTCACTGCTGAGGGCCCAGGTTAGATCCTTGGTCAGGGGAGTAAAATCCCACAAGCCACGTGGCGTGGCCAAAAAATAAATAAATAAAATAATAATAATAAAATTAAAATAAAATTTAAAAAGTAAAATGAAATAAAAACTGAGATATATGCCGCTCTCGCCTTCTGAGATGGCCCACACTCTGTCTGTGGAGTGTGTATCTCTCTAAATAAACCCACTTCTTACCTATCACTTTGTCTCTCACTGAATTCTTTCTGCCACGACACATCAAGAACCTGAGCTTTGGGGCTTTCCTGGTGGCGCAGTGGTTGAGAATCTGCCTGCCAATGCAGGGGACACGGGTTCGAGCCCTGGTCTGGGAAGATCCCACATGCCGCGGAGCGGCTGGGCCCGTGAGCCACAACTACTGAGCCTGCGCATCTGGAGCCTGTGCTCCGCAACAAGAGAGGCCGCGCTAATGAGAGGCCCGCGCACCGCGATGAAGAGTGGCCCCCGCTCGCCGCAACTAGAGAAAGCCCTCGTGCAGAAACGAAGACCCAACACAGCCAAAAATAAATAAATAAATTAATTAATTAAAAAAAAAAAAAGGAAACCAGGCTTTAAAAAAAAAAAACAAAACTGAGATATAAATAGTACCTATATCACAGGGTTGTTGGGGTAATTAGATTAGATAATATGAGAAAACCTTAGCAGATTACTGGTATATAGGAAGGGCTCAATCAATATTGACTATTATTATTAATCTTATAGTGATGAATGAATAAATACAAAAATGAATGAATAAATAAATGAATACATGAAATACACAGTCCTCTTTTTTGGGGGGGCTCCAGTCTTATGAAGATAACCTTGAAAGATATTTATAATCCCAAACCAGTGACACATGGGAGAAGTTGGATGGAAGATGAGAAGTAGCATCTTCCAAAGGCCTGACAATCCTTGAAAAGATGGATTGTTCAGAGATAAGAGAGAAGAACCAATAAAGGAAAAGTCCAGGTAGTGTTTGCTTGTCTCCTTTCTGTTTCCATGTTTCTCTCTGCCTCTTAGGTAAGTCTAAGGCTCTTGAAACATAGGTGGGGGCACTGGAGAAGCAACAGTATGGCAACTGGTCAAAGAGATGGAGCCTGTTCCCTGGCTGGGGGTTGGCAAAATTTTCCAGAGAGGACACATCATGTCTTTCTGCCAGGGCATCTCTGCCTCCTTAGATCTGCCTACAGGCAAGCTTGATATGAGCTAGTTCTATGGAAAGTTGTCACTGGCTGTCAGAACCATAATGCTGCTTGAGAAGAAGCATTAACTATCTGGAGAAGAAGGCAAAGGAATTCTCTCTTAAAAAGTAGAGCAGCCTCAATTTTCTTCCATTAACAAATTACTATGATTGTCTTTTCAATGCCTTTCTATATGTCACGTACTGTGCTACCCAACAAATAGTCCTCAAAATAATCTGGTAAAGTAAGTATTACAATATCTACTTTAAAGAAAAGAAACTTAGGAGCACCACGATTAAGTAAGCGTCTTTGGTCATACAGCTAATAAGTGATGGAGCAAGGATTTAAACCCAGGCATTCCTGCCTCCAAAAGTCTGGGAGTGTTTTCCCTCAATACCAGCATATAAAAGAATCCAAACAAGCCAGGCCTTGGATTCCTACTCACATGTGCTTTCAGCCACACTTCACTAATTTCCTTTTACCATTTATCAGCTATTAACACAACTGTGCAAGTGAGACTATCAAATACTTCTTTGAGGGTGGGTTTTCACAGCTAAGAAAGGGAAGGGGAGACACTGAGCCCTTCAGTAGGGGTGAGGGAAGAAACTAGCCATGGGCAGCTGAAGGCAAATGAAAACAAATTTGTTAGCTGAGGGCTAGCTCTCTGCGTAGCAACTAAAATGTTTTTCACATCTCCTGCCAGATAGAACTTCTGTTACAGTGCTTCTTGTCACCAGTAGGAAAATATGGGCTCCTCCTAGAGCTCTTAATTCTGAATCTGTTACTACACTTAAAAAAAATAATGTTAATAGAGATAATAAAATGGAATCCTAACCACAGTCACTTTGCCGTCTGCATGAAAATATTGGCTCCGGAAAAGGGACAGCCTGGTAGGAAACCAAAGACATAGAAATATGTTTTGAGAATCATATTCTTGGCCTGAAGCAGATCTCACCGTAAGGAAGGTTGGCTGAGGCCAAGGTTCCTGAGGTCAGGAAGGGGGAGAAGCTGAGTAGCTTGTTTTTCTGCAGTCTCAGTGGAACAAGGCAGTCAAGGAGGGTGTATTTTGGTTTCTACTAGCTCTTCCAAGGGAAAAAGCAGCCCAGGTTTGTGTCTCCTCCACAGAAGTTGGGGTAGTTTGCCTTAACAAGGGCAGACCACAGACCCTCCATGAAATTGTGGAGACTTTTCTTGTTGGCCCCATTCCAATTCCCCTTCCAAAGGGTCTCTCTCTCCTGGGTATCCCAAATCCCACTATTCCTGCTTCTGTATACAGTAAGATGATCTGGGTTAATGGGAGGTCCAATAAATTTGATGATTTCACTACTTCTTATTCCCATTGTCTTCATTCCTATTTGATTGAATGAAATAGTTAATCAGGCAATTATTTTAAAATTATGTTTTAAAACTAACTTGATCAATTAAGTGGGTCTGATTAATATAGATATTATTTCTGCTTTATATTTTGATAAGTGCTATTGTATCCCCCAAAAGATGTTAAAGTCTTAACCCCTGATAATTATGAATATGATCGTATTTGGAAATAGGGTTGTTGCAGATATAATTAAGTCAATATAAGATCATACTAGATTAGAGTGGGCCCTAGAACCAACGACTAGTGTCCTTAAAAGTAGGTTGTGAAGAGACATAGACACATACAGAGGGAAGGCAGTCATGTGAAGATGGAGGCAGAGACTGGAGTGCTGCAGCTGTAAGCTAAGGAATGTCAAGGATTGCAGACAACCAAGGATTGCAGAAGCTCGGGAGAGGCAAGGAAGCATTTTTCCCTTGGAGCCTTCAGAGGGAGCATGGCCTTGCTGATACCTTGATTTTGGACTTCTAGCTTCCATAATTGCGAGAATAAATTTCTGTTTTTTAAAGCCACCCAGTTCATGGTACGTTGCTATAGTGGTCTTAGGAAACTAATACAAGTTTTTTCATTTGCATTAATTTTTTTCTTACTTATTGTACCCCAGCACTTATCAAACTACTTTGCAGTACAATGGGAGCTCAATTAACACATGTTGAAAGAACGAGTGAATTGAGTGTGTATGTGTACACACATCTGTGTATGTAGAAGCATATTGATATACTTTCTGATCTACTTCACTCGTTTTCTATTGCAATGAGTCCATGAGTCTATAAATCCATACATGTGGACTGAATAAATAATGCCTATCATGTAAATGTACTTCTTATTTTAACTTAAGAGCCATACAAATAAACAAAACTAACAACTGGCAAGAATTCCTACCAAAAAAGTCAAAGTGAAGTTACATTTGTTAATAAGAAAGTAGGAAAACATGAAAACAGATGGATTCAGCTTGAATTAAGAAATCTTCATTTTTTTCCCCCAAATGCCATTCTTGGTAGCCTTCCTCTCCTTGTTGCTGAAATCAACTCATAATCCTACTCTGCACGGGGCTTGTACTGCACCAGCCCCTAGGCCAGTGTTTTTTAAAGTGTACTCCATGGATCACCTGCATTAGAACTACCTTATAAAGCTAGAATAATTAAACAGTGTGGTATCGGTGCATGAAGAGACCGATATACAGTTGACCCTTGAACAACATGTGTATTAGGGGTGCTGACTCTCCATGCAGTTGAAAATCTCCATATAACTTATAGCTGGCCCTCCATATACACAGTTCCTTCATATCCACAGTTCCTCCCTGTTCACGGTTCCACATCTGAGGATTCAAATAAAACCGGTGCATAAGTAGACCTGCACAGTTCAAACCCATGTTATTCAAGGGTCAACTGTAGTAGTGTCACAGAAGAGAAAGTTCAGAGTTAAACACAAATTCATATAGAAATCTAGAATATGATAAAATGAGCAATTCAAGTCATGGGCAGTGATGAATTAAGGAATAGATTGTTCAATAAATGTTGTTGGGGAAACTGCGTAGCCATCTGGGAAAAATAAATAAGTTGCAACCAAATTCTACATATTATTCTAGAATAAAGTCTATGTGACTTAAAGATTTAAATTTTTAAAAATAATCTATAAAGGTACTAGATGAATTTGTGGAATAATTTTTCAGTCTTGGAGTGGGAAAAGCCTTTCAAAGTATAACTTAAAACCCAGAAGTCACTAAATAAAATATTAATTAATTCAGTAACAGCTACACTTTCATAAAAAGCTGTCCCACAGAAGTCACCAAAAGGAATTCAAAAGATAAATGACAAACTGAGAAAAATATTTGCAACTCATATCACAGCCTAAGGATTTATTTCCCTAATGTATAAAGAGTTTCTAAAAACCAATAAAATAAAGATCAAAAGATACAGTAGAAAAATAGTGAAAGGAAATGAACAGACTTTACAAAAAGAAAATACAAATGACTCAAACATATTAAAATATTCTCATCCTCTTCTCTTATGGTAAAGGAACTGTAAACTTAAACACCAGTGAGGGACTTCCCTGGTGGTGCAGTGGTTAAGAATCCGCCTGCCAATGCAAGGGACACAGGTTTGATCCCTGGTCTGGGAAGATCCCACATGCCGCAGAGGAACTAAGCCCGTGTGCCACAACTACTGAGCCTGTGCTCTAGAGCCCGCGAGCCACAACTACTGAGCTCGTGCACCACAACAACTGAAGCCCACGTGCCTAGAGCCTGTGCTCCGCAACAAGAGAAACCACTGCAATGAGAAGCCAGAGCACCGCAACGAAGACTAGCCCCCCACTAGCCACAACTAAAGAAAGCCCACATGCAGCAACGAAGACCCAATGCAGCCAAAAATCAATTTAAAAAAAACAACAACACCAATGAGATACTATTTTGATGTACCATATTGGCAAAGTCAAAAAATTTGATAATATACTTTGTTGGCTAGAGGTCATGAAGAAATGGTGCTCATGCTGGTAAGAGTGTAAACTGATACAACTTCTGTGAAGGGCGATTTGGCAGTATCTATCAAAATCACAAAATCACTTATCATTTGGCCCAGTAATTCCACTTCTAAGAATTTATCCAGCTATAATCACTTATGTGTGAAATGACATATGTACATGGTACTTGTTGCTACATTGTTTACAGTTGGGAGAGATTAGAAACAACCTGCATGTCCATTGGCAGAAGATTGTAAAACAAACTATGGTTACTCCCACACTGAAATACTATGTAGTCATCAAAAACGATGAGGAAACTTTATATACAGGAATGGCAAGATCTCAAAGAAATATTGTTAAGTGAAAAACAAAACAAAACAAAACAAGGTTCAGAACAGTGTGTATGGCATGCTACCGTGTGAATGAAAAGGAGAAAATTCATACATAGTTTTTGTTTAATATGCATAAAATATTTCTGGAAAATATACAAGGAAAATTACAGATTCCTAGAATGTAATCCCTACCCCAGACTTATGGAGGCAAAATCTGCACAGGCATTAGTTCTAAAGCTTACTGAAGATTAATAAACACTGACCTTAGGGGGTAAAAATTTGAGAATCACTTTGAGATTCGCTGGCTCAGTTCCAACATGTAGCATTTTGCCCTTTTTCTCAAATCCAGTCTATTTACTCCCGGGACCTTAGTTCTACTAACTAGCTTCCTATCCCTATGACCTCATCACTGTCCCAGAAAACTACTTAGATCCATTATGTCAAACTTCTTCTTCCAGGTATGTAGGAGTCCTGAGCCACTGACCAGGGTCAACATACCCAGAACCAGGATCAACCGAAACATGCACAAAGCTGACAATAGCTCCTTCTTGATAAGTACATTCTGGGAAGAGAGAAAAACTCAATGGAGTAAGCAGAGAGCCAAACCAGGGCCTTAGATTTGGGTTGATAGCAGAGGACAGAGATGATAGAGGAACAGGCTGAGAGGAGGAAGGATTATACATGTCCCCGAAGGTGACAGAACTGAAGATGCCTTTTAAGGAGAGCCAATAACTATGCCTCTGGTTGGGAAAAATTTCAGACCCCTTGTTCTTCCTGAACCAAAGCTCTGCGTTCTCTTTCTAAGCATTACTGCCATCATCAACACTCATCCCTGAACTGAATCATGTGGCTGGGTCTCTGTTATCTAATTCCAGACTTCCATGAGCTGCCTGCCCACCTGCCTAAATTTCTAAATACCTCCTGTTCCCACCAATCATGAAGTATGTGTTTGTACATCCAATGTCTCCAGATACATTCTTAGGACTGAGCTTGCTCTTAGAACCTGCAGCTGTGTCTGTTCTCCAGTGACCCGTCCCCCATTGGTCTGATCTGATTCCTAGATCCCAGCTCTCCAGGTCAGCACTGTTATCCCAAAGGGAACCAAGCCCCATGGGGTCTCATATCCTAGTTGCTGGTTGAAATTCATATCACAAGTTAGATAGGAGCTCTGCCTTGAATGATCTGGTCTGTGAACACAACTACCTGCAACCACATGAAAAGTGAATAATCATATTGATACAGATTCAATTCTAGGTATGGACACCAAAGGAGCAAAGATTTGGCTAGTCTCATACTGGTACAAGTACAGGCCCTTAGTCATCAGATGTCAGAAAAATAGACAGGCAGGTAGGTTAATGGATAATGGCTAGCAGAGGTTAGGACCAATTAAAGATATGTCAGGTCAGGCAATCAGAGTCCTGTGATATATAAATCTGATTCTGAGGCAACGTCTGCCTCAGACCACTCTTTGCCAAGGCAGGTTTGGTATAGGAGTGTGCTCAAAACTTCTCACTTAGGTAAGCAATCATAGGTGGCCAAGGAGGGAGCAAGAGAGTGACAGAAGGTTCTAAACTGTATATAGGTAAATATGCAGCTTGATGTGGTGGGGAGAGCACTGGACTAGGTACCAGTAGACCTGAGTACTGCTCCTGAGTCCTCTCCATGCTCCTTGTTCCAGTGATCTCCATCCCGACCCCAAATCTTGCCCAGTAGGGCCTCCTTGTTTTCAATTCAGCATCCCTGGTTCCAGAAAACTGTTCTACATCCATCCTCCCCACCTGACTCTGATGGCCTAGAGCAGATACTTGGCTCTTTATGTCTGTTTGGTAATGGAGCATTCCCAGCAAGAGCTATCACCATCAGCAATCTTGGCAACACTTTGATCCCTGAGTGTGACAGCCTTGTATCCTTATCAGCTGAGGACCCTGTCTATAAAGTGTTTAATTTCCAAAGGAAATGTTGGGCCTACAGAAACTTCTAGCTAAGAACAGGGAACCAGTTCTCTTTACATGAAATGTCCTAATCCTATTAGTATAAAGAGAGATTTTTAACAAAATATGTATATATATATACATATATATATATATATTTTTTTTTTAAATGAAGCAGAAACATTTTAAAAGAGGAAGAAACATCACACTGGCCTTTGAGGGATTTATTTGTCTTCAATTTTGAAAGTCCTCCATCTTCCCACATTCAATCTGTGGACGGAGAACTGGTCAGGAAGTGGCCTCTGCCACAATTGTCCCCAAAATGTCAGCAATGCAGGTAAATGTTAGCAAAGTAACTGTCTTCTGCTTTAGATAAAATTCTGCCTGCTCTTTTCCCTCCTTTCTCCTGGACACAAGTCAGCAGTTAGCATAAGGAAAAAAGAATTTCACAGTTCCTAAACATTTGACACATTTAAAAATCTCCTGAAAACTCATTTACTGTTGAAACGTTGAGGTTTTTCTACCACAATGTCTTAACCTATCTCCCTACTGACCAGCCATCCTAAAAAGTAACCTTCATTGTCTCACTGCCTGTCTCAAACATCTTTGAGAGTATCTCATGTTCCACAGGGTGAAGTAAAGCTCCTCACCTTGGCATTCAAAGCCCTCCATCAGGTCTTACCTCCTATTAGTCCCTTAAAGAAACTCTTAGTTCAAGCCAGAAAGGCCATTATTAACCATCTTACATATTCCTGGTACCTCATTTCCACTCCTGACATTTCCCCTTCCTTTCCACTTATCCAACATTTATAATTTTTTAAATAACTAGCTGAAGTCCTTCCTCCTTCACAGTGGAAGATCACCTAGCCCACTGAGTTCTCTCTCCTTGTCACACTTACAGAACTTGTTTACTAACTGTTCCCTTCATTTGGGATGTCGCTTTATGACAGGCCTTGTATTTTCAACTTGTTTTTCAAATCCACTTATGCACATATTTACCTTTTCATCTTTGATGTTTGACTTTGAGGGCAAGGATCATATCTAGATTAGATTAGCACACAGCAGACTCACAATAAATATTTACCAATTTTAACTGATTGACAGTTAAAAGATGACAACCCTTTGCTTTGATCTTTTCCCATAACCCTCCCTACTTGCTTTTTATCATGAACCATTCCAGTTCCAAAAGGCCAACATTTTCTTTCTGTCTAAAACCTGTCTAAAATTCTAGGTTTTAACACTGGAAGGGAATTCTCCAGAAGAGACAGGGCAGCTCCTCAGATAGTAGGAGGGCTATCTCCACGACTTTCACCTTTTTTTTTTTTGTCAAGGAGGTCTCTTCCTCCATGAGCATGCTGCTGCCCCTTGAGCACTCTGATTCAAGGTGAACAAACTAAAAAGATCTTCTCTAGGGTCACCTAGCACAAAATGGACCTGCTTTATTAAGCAAAAGGAAAGGGAGGCCAAAAGGAAAACAAACACAAAGAAGAAAATGTAAAGGACTTACACATTATAAATTTTGAATCATTCTGACATGAGCTCAATCCCAAGGTGCTCAGGACCTGTCCCATTCCACAAGGCATCTACAGTGTCTACACTTTATTCCCAGATAAAGACGGCCAAATTTTAGGCATAAACAGTTGAGTTCTTGTTTCTTATTCCTCAAATTGTCTAAAGCTGAAGAGTGACATTTTATAACCTACTACTCACTTGTTGGCTATATGTCCTAAATTCTTTCTTTGCTCAATGTGCTCTTCTGTAAAATGAGGATAATAATAGTAAAGTAAAATAATCATAAAGTTGATGTGGGGATTGAATGAGATAATCTAGGTAAGGCAGTTAGCAAATGGAAAGCACTCAGTAAATACTATTATTATTTCACAAGCAAGACTGACAGATTAGGCGAGATAAAGGGGGGGGTGGGTTAGAGAGAGGGAAAGAGAGAGGGAGAAAGATTTCAATTTCAACTCTACTACCTAAACCACCCATCTAGGGCCCCTCCATCTCCTCTTTCTGGTTTCTTCTGAGGAAGACATGCCTCTCAGGCACAATGACCATCTTCAAGAACACAGGTTCACTCTTTCAGTCCCAAACAACAATTATATCTTAATACAGTGCAATAATTGTTACACTCAGCATGGTTACAGAAGAGTCCGCTCTTTATGTTCTTTTCTACCTGCCCAATAGTTTCAATGTTTTTCTTGGTACGATGTAACCATGCTCATTCTCCTTACCTACAACTATTCCACTCCACTGTCCTTACCTCAAGATGAAAGATCACAGGTATCTCTTTGCCTTCCTCCTGAAGCACCTGTAATAACAACAAAATTGTTCAAACAGATCACATATGTGACCTTGATAAAACCCTTTTTCCTCTCTGGGCCTCCATTTCCTTATTTGTAGGTAAGTGGGTCTGACCAGATGATCTCTAAGGTCCCTTCTCACTCTACCATTCTCCACTACCAAAATAGGGAGACATTAAACCAGAAAAGTTAGTCTGGAGCCTTATTGTGGAGAGCTTTGAATGCTGGATTATGGGTCCACTTAATCTCATAGACAGGGAAATTATGTGATTGGAATTTATTAACAATGATGTTTAGGAATAGGGAGTCCAGGGGAGAATTAATGAAGCTTGAACAGGAGAAATGGGTGTATCATGGGAAGGCAGAAACCTTCCAGCTTGGTAAACAATTGGATATAGGGAGCAAGGGAGGATGTGTCAAAGGAGCTGGTGATTGGGATGTTACTAACAGAGTTAGGAGGCTGGTTTTGCAGGTTACATAAAGGAGAGGAGGCTGGTTTTGCAGGTTACATAAAGAATTCTGTTTAGACATACTCTACAACTCAGCAATTCCACTCCTAGGCATAAACTCCAAAGAAACTCTGGGACCCGTATAAAAAGATACATGTGGAAGAATATTCATTGAAACATTGTTTGCATAACAATAACCTAGAAATAATTCAAATGTCCATGAACAGGAAAGTAGATAAATGAATTTTGGTATAGTCACACCCTGGAATATTATACAATAGCCAAAACAGATGGACTGCAATGACACACTGTAACATGGATGGATAACAGCAATTTAAGTTAAAAAGTAAGTCCCTTACATACAACATGGTATCCTATTTACACAGTTATAAACAACGAACATAAAGAATATTGTAGTATATTATATGTATAATATATATGATTATAATACATATATAATCCTTTGAAGGAATACATATTGACACAATATCACAATATACAAATAAATCAAAAAAATGATGAACGTAGGATTCAGGACAATGCTTACTTTGGATGTGGAGAGGCATTTTGATGCAATAAGGGAGCCACATAGATATAGATTATTTTCAAGGAACTAATTTTCATGTTAGATTTTCAGGTGTTTATTACATTATTTAAAATAAATTAATCAAATAAACAAATACGTAAGTAATCAGAAGGAAAAAATGTATTAAACATAAATTATTGCTGTAAAAATAGGTCTCAAAGAATATTACAGGGGTTTAAAAAAATACAACAGAAGATAAAAGCACATTGGTAGAGAAAGAAATAAAAGAGAAAATAAAAACATCTCAGAAATGAATGCTACATTAGAAACAACCAAAAATAGAGGGAAAATGTGATAAAAGCATGTTAAGACATGAGGGACAGGCTAGAGTGAAAGACATCAAAAGAGCAAAAATATAAAAATTTTATAGATAAGGTGTAAAAAGGAGAATCAACTTCTTGAAACATAGAGATGTGATAGAAATACTATTTAAAGAAATTATGAAAGAAATGTTTCCTGAAATAAAGACTTTAATCTGCAGATCAAAAAGTTACACCATGTATTTGGAAAAAATGATATAGAAAGGTGAACCCAAGATATATTCTGCAGAAACCATTCATCTTCAAAGATAAAGAACTAATCATATGAGAATCCAAGCAGAAAAGGCAGGTTACTTCCAAGGAGGAAAGACTTAGGTTGACTTCAGACATCTCCTCAGTGATATTCAAATGCTTGAAGATAATGGTCCATGTCTACACAGTTTTGAGAGCATGAAAGCATAACCCCAAACTCTATATTCAAGTGTGGCAGGCAAAGGTTGCTGGTTATTTCTCCATATTCATTTTCTTCCTTCTTAACACTGAGAACACAGATTTTGAGGTAGACAATTGCCATCAGCTAAAAGACTATATATCCCATAGTCATGTAATTAAGTTTTGTCTAGTGAAATTTACACAGAAATGTTATGTGCCACTTCAGAGAAATCTCCTTAAAGGTGGGGGCCTATCCTTCTTGACTCCTTCCTTCATTCTGCTGCCTGAAATCTGAATATGATGGCTGGCACTCAAGCAGCATTCTTAGACCATGAGGACAAGGACCATTCTCTAAGAAATGGTAGAGCAGTAAGCTGGAAAGACTACGGGTTCCTGGCGAGTTTATGGTGCTCTGGACTTCTATTATGTGAGAAAGCAATAAACTTCCAACTTGTTAAAATCTCTTATGTGTATGTTTGTTGGAGGACAAAGATATTTTTAGTCAGCCAAACTTAACTCAGAATGATTACAACAGGCAGATGCTCCTCAGATATAAAGAAAAAGGACAGGATGTATCAAGCTTGGAAATAAAATTAGGTGATGAAACTCAGCCAACAAAAATCAAATCAAAATAATATAGGAATAGGGAATATGGAAGCCATTGTAAAAGGATTAATAAAGAAATTTTAATTCATTTAAATATAAAACTGAGATTAAATAACTGGGAATTATGGTCACAGAACAGAATGTAAGTAATAACACAAAAATCAAGAGTATGGTGGAAGAGTAAATGTGCTAATTTTCTTATCTTGCATCACATGGGATCCATAGATATAGTCTAGAAAAGAATTTTTAAAAAACTTTTACGTAATGATTCCAACCTCTTAATGTTTTTCATAACTTCAAAAAAAATTTAGGAACTAATAACTTTCATAGTGAAGAAACATTTGTCTAAAATTCAGCAGTTCTTACAGTTTCACTTCAATTTCCTTTAACTTCGTTAAATAAAAGTAAAAAGTTATTTTTTGCTTTAAAATAACGTGTAGTGTATGATTCCCATTTTTGTTCACCAATTAGTCTCATTTTCACCATGCCTATATTTACCTATCTACCTACTTACTGTCTTTCTGTCTGTATCTTAGGTGTATATTGAATATCTTAAAATGTCATTTGTTGTAAGTCTAGATGGGGGAATTTTTTTTTATTTCTGTATTTTAATAAGGATTATGCATTAATTTGATAAACTATCAACTCTGTAAAAACCAAGTTTGTTTTTTTTTTAAATAAAGGAATTCTCCCACTTTCTTCTGGAAAAATCTTGTAACTACGCACAAATGAAAATGAATACTTACCCCTATGCCAGGCACTAATAGAACTTATATTTCAAGCTTTTAATTTTATTATAATTATAATATAAACAGAGGTAGTAACGTACAGCAATGACTTTGTCATAAAAAATCTATATCCACACCTCTAGTCGTATAACTTCCTGAAGGCAATACCTTACAATTGTACTCTAATTTTTGTCAAAGGGAAATTTTAACTTCACAAGAAAATGTATTTTAAAATAAAGTAGGTAGAGAATGTTTTATCCTCATTTTATAGATGGGCAACAGCATCCAAGGTAACAAACCTAAATAGTGGCAAAGCTGGGATTGGAACTAAAGTGTTCTAATTTCCAGACCAGATGTTCCCAGAAAAAGACAGTTACTGTTATTTTCCCCTTGTTGAATACAACTGGTTTTCATGGCAATAAGATAACCAACACATACTCAACAGAGCCATTAGTTCAAAGAATTTTCGACTTGCAAGGGACCTTAGAGGTCTTACGTGGGCATTCAGCAGAGGGCCTTGGCAATCCTCCTTTCTAGACCCCAGCTAGAGAACAGCTGATGTGCCTCTGGGCTCCCATTTCAGAGATCACCATTTTGGGTTTTTTTTAATCTTATCTGATTTACATACTAATGTTTCACATAAGATTCCATTTGAAAAAGAGGCTGGTTTCTACAAATAGGTTTTAAACCACTGATAGCCTAATCTTACAGAAATAGAGAAGTGATTTAATATAATCATTGCAAAGTGAGGAAGTTTCAAGAAGTACCAACCAATTCACAGGAGAATAAGCAATCTTGGACCAAGCTTATTTTGAGACTGCCTGACATCATTCCATTTAGAAGCAGCTGCTTTTCTGAATTCACACTTCTCCTTTTTTCTAAGCCGCTAGTTAACTAACTCAAGTGTACAGACTGTACAAATCTTACGTGGTCAAGAAATTATAGATTTGATGCATGAACAAGAACTGGAGAAAAATTTCAAATGTCTTGCCTTGTAATGTTCCATGGTCTAACTTTGAAAATTGTCTAACCAGAAGCAGCTGTCTGCTGTTAAAAATGTGGATCCATTTTAAAGGTAGCAGGAATGTTCTTTATTAGATATAAATATCACTATGCTTCTGAGGTTGATGAAGTCAATTAAATGGAGGATGTAGGTAATTTAATAATTTACATTTATCAAGTGCTTTACAGGTTATAATCAGTAAAGTAGCATTTGGTACAGTAGGAAGAGCACAGGCTTTAGAATGAGACATACCCAGCCTCACTGCTTAGTAGCTGGGAAACCCCAGTCTAGACTATATACCCAACTGATGTTTGGTTTTATCATCTGTGAAATGGAACTAATATGAGGATTAAGTGTAATGACACATAATGAGTGCCTAACTCTTCCTCAAGTAACTTTAATTTTCTTTCCTCCTTTTTCCTGGAATGTTGAATATAAGTGACATTTTAATTAATTGGACCCTATTTTAAATATACAGAAGTATAAACTATAATATACGGTAAATTATTTTTTAATGCAGAATAATTTTGCAATCTGAATCATAACCAGTAGTCAGTATATTGCAATGAAAAGAGTACTGGGTCAATAATCAGAAGACTTCCATTCTTATCTCCATTCTGCCACTTTTAGGTTGAACCCATATGAAATGACCATTTTTACCAGTCACAAATGGTTGAATAAATTTGTGGTGCTGGATAAACAATAATCTCTCTAAGATTGTTTCTTCATTAGATGAAGTTTAGATAACTACATTCATTCATTGATTAAGTATTTATCATTTGCCTATTATCTGGCAGACATTGTTTTAGCTTTAGCTTATGACAGTATAGTGAGGAATATAACAATGTCCCTTTCCTTTTGGTACTCTATTCAATAAGGGAGACATAATAAACAAGAAAATAAGCTTACAAATCATAAATTTTTCAGGTAGTGATAAAATATTCAGTAACTCGTGGATTGCTAAGGTTTGCTTCAGCTTGAAAATCGTAAAATACCAGATCATTTTTGTAATAAATTATACTCTTTTCTTACTGAATTAGTTTAATAGAAGATGTATCTGTAGATAAATTTGTGCTTCTTAAAAATAGAAAGAAGTACCAAAATTGTAGGAAATCTGAAAGGGAATCTTTAGAAAACCTCAAATAAAAGGATTTAGGAGATTATATTAGGAAATAGGTTTGGCTGCATGTAACAGTAAGAAATGCCAAATAATAGTGAATTAAAGAATAAGGTTTTTTTTTCAGGAATCAGGAAGTCCAAATCTAGTTGCTCCAAAGCTAGCATGGTACCACAGTGCTTATCGGGTGGCTGCTCTTAGCCATCTTTACCATAGGCTTTCTTCCCCACCCTTGTTGCTTCATGGTTGCAAGATGGCAGATGGAAATTCCTCTGCAACACTATACCCGTGTGGCAGGCAGAAAGAACATAAGGGTCAAAGGGTAAAGCTTAACTGCCAGCTTAGTTTGCCTCCTTATAAAGAGTTTTCCCAGAAGCCTCACCTAGCAATTCCCACTTACAATTCATTAGCAGGAACTGGACTACACTTAAATTTTCAGTTGAGCACTTGGCTACCCTAAACAAAATCAGAATTATGTTAATGAGGAGTGTTCAGATGAATACTGGCTAGAACACTGGCAGCATCTACCAGAGGGATGTACCAAACTTCACTAAGAAATATGATTCTGAACATCTGTGAAACAAACATATACCAAGAAAAATCATTACTAAAAGGAAACTTTGACATGTGTCTTCTTATATATCAAATACTGTTTGACATACAAATGATTTCCAGTTGCCTTCTCCAAGTTCTACCTCCCATGGGTCTGTAAGTAAAAGTAAGTTTTACTTTTTATTATTTACTAAAGTAATGCCTATCTGTAATATTTACCCAAGGGCTTGGTTTGAATAAAGAACTCCATTTATCTTAAATGATTTTCTGTTTTCTTCCTTCCACATAAAATTTAAGAAGACTTATAAACAAACAAATCCAAGTGATGAACTACTAAATAGCTAAGGGGTTTGAAAAAAGATCAAGAAAACAAAATCCAAGAGGGTGACAGGCATACAAGGATTCAGAGGTCCCTAGGATTATGGGAGGGATCCAAAAGTTAGGTGTCCCTTACCATCTGAATTCTAGCAATCTAAATATGTGATAAAATCTGGTAAAAATGTTTACCAAAGTTCACTATCCAAATAAAAAATGAGCTAAAATGAACCCATGGGTGTATATCAACTAAAACGTTGTAGATGAATGCTGAGTGGTTCCTTCAGGCATCCCTCACCCTGCTGTTCAGAGAAGCTCTGGATCAGAAAGTGAGAAGTACAGGTACAGCAAAGATAATGGGATGTCACATTTGAGATTAGGGTACAGAGAGACTGTGACTTCTGTCCTGCTTGCCACTCTAACTCTCGTTTGCTTGCTCCAAGGGAAGCCTGCTGCCATGTTGTGAGCTGCCTGTAGAGAGGTTCATGGGGCACGGAACTGAGGGAGGCCTCTGACCAACATGAAGTGAGGAACTGAAATCCTCAGGCCAACAACCCACAAGGAACTGAATTCTGCCAACAACCCATGAGTGAGCATGTTATCAGATGCGTCAACAGCCCCGCTGGCACCTTGACTGGGGCCTTGTAAGAGACCTTGAGACTGAGGTGCTCTGCTAACTTGCACCCAGATTCCTGATCTACAGAAACTGTAAGATAATAAGTGTTTGCTGTCTTAAGCCTCAAATTTTAGGGTAATTTGTTACCTAGCTAAGGATAATTAGTACAGGAATGCAAAAATCTTTACCAGTATTTAATATTTTGGAATATAAAAGAACATGTCTTTGTCATATGGGATTCTCTTTTATATATATGGAACATCATATTCCTTGGTATTATCAATAAATAAAAAACTTACTGGGGGGACTTACCTGGTAGTGCAGTGGTTAAGAATCCGCCTGCCAATGCAGCAGACACGGGTTCGATCCCTGGTCCGGGAAGATCCCACATGCCACGGAGCAACTAAGCCTGTGAGCCACAACTACTGAAGCCCGCGCACCCTAGAGCCCCAGCGCTGCAACTACTGACCCCATGCGATGCAAGTACTGAAGCCTGCGCCCCTAGAGCCCGTGCTTGGCAACAAGAGAAGCCATGGCAATGAGAAACCCGCGTACCGCAACAAAGAGTAGCCCCCGCTCGCCGCGACTAGAGAAAGCCCGCACGCAGCAACTAAGACCCAACGCATGGACTTCCCTGGCGGCGCAGTGGTTAAGAATCCGCCTGCCAATGCAAGGGACACGGGTTTAAGCCCTGGTCCGGGAAGATCCCACATGCCATGGAGCAACTAAGCCCGTGCGCCACAACTACTGATCCTGTGCTCTAGAGCCTGCGAGCCACAACTACTGAAGCCCACGTGCCTAGAGCCCGTGCTCCGCAACAAGAGAAGCCACCGCAATGAGAAGCCCGCCTACCGCAAGGAAGACCCAACACAGACAAAAAATAAATAAATTAAATAAATTTAAAAAAAAACACCAAAGACCCAGTGCAGCCAAAAATAAATAAATAAATGAATAATAAATTTATTTTAAAAAAACTTACTGGGCAATACAAAGTATGACAAATTAGGGTTCAAGCTAGCCAGAGAGCAAATGTAAATCCCCAACCCAGAATCTGTGTTTACTAAATACCAGCAGAACTGAATCGACAGACCGGAGTAGATGACTGAACCTTGAAGATAGAAAGAGTTCCCACTTGATCCAATAGGCCAGTGGTTCTCAACCCTTAGCAGGAGTCAGAATCACCTGCGGGGCTTGTTAAGCCACAGATTGTGGGGCCAACCTTCAGAGTTTCTGATTCAGTATGCCTGAGGTTGGAACAAAGAATTTGCATTTCTAAGAAGTTCCCAGGTGATGTTGTTGCTGCTGTTTCAGGGGCCACACTCTGAAAACCACCGCAATAGGCAAGAGTTTCTGTTGTTTCCTGTTGGGAGGCAGTGACATGTGAATAGCCCTCCCAGACAACTCATAATGCATGAGAGAAAGAGCAAGGCTGAAGGGCACCAACTTGGAGCAACTGTGAGGCTCTTGCTGAGATAATAAGGTGCTGGTATTGGGGAGCAAGGAGCTTCACAGTCAAGGGAAATTAAAAAGGAAATATCGAAAGTGCTTGCTGACTTCAGTTCTCCTCCAAATACTGCAGTTTAATCAGTCACTGTAGCTACAGAGGGAGAAAATCATATTGCTGTCATTACTAATGAAAGTCACACAACCAGGTTCACCTGGCTTCCCATGAGAGACATGAAGTACCATTCAGCGTGGCTCCTACGAATCAGGTGCTCTGAACTCTATTTACTGCTATAATTAACTCTACTCATTCTATTTACCTGATAGAACTGTCTTTGGGCTTCCAGATGGCCCTAGCTTCCTCTAGGATCATCAGCTGGAGACCCTGAAAGCCATTCAAACCCTTCAGATTTGTGCCTTATCTGATTTACTCAGTTTCAGAACACAGGGTGCAATTTTCCCTATTGGCATCCGTCGTCTCTATTTCCAAGTTGAATACGATTCAAACAGCCAAAAGAGCACATGGTTGTATTTATTCATGGGCTGTTTTTGAAATGCATTTATTTCACTGATATTCTGGAGATAGTGGTGTTACTAGAGTGTTTTCCAAAACACACAGCCCATGGGGGTGCCAGTTTCCAGGTCTGTGGCATCTGTTAGTGGATATCATAAGCAGTGGTGGGGGGGTGGCAAAGAGGGCCTTCTTTGCATCTGTACCTTGGCATGTGCCCCTAAACACTTAGTTACCTTGCATTTTTTTATAATTCCTTGCAAAGGGTTCAAGAGTTATAGAGTGATGAGAATAATGTCTAAGTGACGATTTCAGATGCTGTCTTATTTTTGCTCTTTGGGAAATTGTCTACCTTCCAGCAATTTCTAATACCAAACAATGTCTCCAAAACTGGCAGCATCAAACACTGTCCAAAGATATCCATGGTTGATTTACAAGGAAAGGAAAAAGCAAAGCTTCTTGAGGGTTGAGACGGTGGAAATTTATCCCCAAGGAGCTTCCAGTCTAGCAAGTAGAGAGACGTTTGTGAACAACCGAACAAGCCAGCTGGTATAAATAAAATATCAGGGCCAAAATAAAGCATCTCAAATGGAAAAATCACACATTTTAAATATTTTTAAAATGCAATGAACATAATTAATTTCCAGTATTATCAATAGGCATTTCCAAACAGAAATGAGTAGAGGTCCCTGGACCTGAAAAGTGAGCAAAAACTGAAGGAATTCTTTTCTGCCTCCCCTTTCCATGATTTGTTTATTAAACTTATTTCTTGAGTAAACTTTTTAACAAGGAAGTGCCCTGGTTTCCCTCAGTCTCTTCTCTGCCCCATCTCCTTGGCACAGGGCTTGGCGCTAAACTTACATGCACATGTACTATGAGCAAAGCATCCACATAGATACATACAGCAATTACAATTGTTTTTGTTTTGTTTTGTTTTGATTTCACCTCTTTTAATAAAACCTCTATTTAAAGGTGCTAACTTTTAAGTTGAACTAAAGAAAATACTTTTTTTTTTTTTAATTGCAGTGATATCTCTTAGACCAAGATAACAGGGAATATTTACTGGCGGAATCACAGTACAGTAAAACAGGGTTCCCATCTCACTATGCAGGTAGGCTAATGTTAATGTGTCTCCATTCTAATGGCAAGTTTCAGACTGAACCTTCTCTGTATTCAGTTTCTCTGAGGCCAACCTTCCCTGCAAGGTTTAAAGATTACAAAACGACCAGCCCCTTTCAAAAGCATGGATTTCTCTGGTCTTTTAAATTCTTAAACTGTCCAATTTCTCACATTCATCAGACATTCACCTCATGGCAACCCAAACCCACAAGTACACTTACTCCTATCAGGTTGTTGACATCGCTTGGAAGGTCTTTTCAGTTAACCTTTTTCCTGACCACCCCACAATTTCCTCTGGTTTGTTATTTGACAGACCATCCAAATACTTTTACCTAAGTCATTTGCTTCCTTCCTACTGAAAGCTTTTTACTGCTGCCACCAGCCCCTTTCTTCCTGAGCAAAGATCATGTTTTCTTCAGTCCAGGCTCTGTGGCACACAGTCCCATTTCATAACTTTGAGTAAAATTCCACTTTTTGAACTGCTTGTTGGGGGACAGGGGCAGGTATGAATTATAAACTCAGTCACAGAGGTGTAACATAATTAATTGTGAGTGCCTAGAGTAACTACATTTAAAACTCATAAAACATTTCAAGGGAAGGGCCTTCTAGGTCCTTCCTATAATTAATTAACAGGTAAACAGCATTCGTTTTAATTAGTATATCAATTTTTTCTGCATGAAAAGAGTTCATTCTCTAACATGGTTTCATTATTTCCCTCTGAAAACTTTTCTTTCTAGTTAGTTGTTTAATCAATCTTATTCTCATAGACAGCACAAAGGCCGAGTCAAAAGAGCAAGAACTCTAAATTAGTGGTACTAAATCTCAGGGCTGGAGGCATCCTCTGACTTACTGGAGGCAGAGGTTGGTGTGTGCATATTTTAGCTCTCCTGAGAAGTACCAAAGGCTTCCCCCATCTCCTTCTCCTAAAGCAAACCTTAAGTAATCCTTTTACACTTTACCACTCCCTTCTCTGGGCCCTGGAGTCTAAGACATTACTTAATATTTGCCTGTTTCTCCCCTGGAAAATCCCCAATTTAACGCAGGCTACTTCATACCTAAAATACACTGGTTTCTCCACTCGACCCTGCTGAAGAGTTTCCCAGTGTAAAAACAGAACCAAGAAGTGTTTTTAGATTGCCAGATAAGTGGGACCTGGAAACATTACAATTGGTTCCCAAGCTAATGCTCCTAGTGACCAGGTATGAATTTGGAAGATGGCTGGATAGTCTGAGCTATAACCTGTGTTGACAAACTAGAGCTCTATGGTCTAAACATCCAAGCTAATCACTACACACATACTCTGAGCTTGAAAATAATAAAACTATAAATTAATAAAGGCACTTTTGAGCTCAATGACAATAGGGTTGGAATGCAGGCTAGATATCAGGAGACATGAATATAACCCTGTCCTCAGCACTAATTATAAGCTATATTACAGATCAATTCAGTGAAATGGTTTTATAGGCTAGTGGAACCTTCTGCTCAAAATCAGGTGGGAGTAGCGCAGATTAATCCCATCATCTGTTATTCTATCAGTAAGGTTCTACTCTTTAATTTCTAAACTTTTTGATTTTGATGAATACTCTATTGAAATGCAAATATCTTTTGAAGGGGTCATACCAATCTTTTATCAGAGGACTTATTATAAACAGTTAATATTTTAGCAGAGCTTGGGACAAATGCAACACAGGCCAGGGAGAGAAGAAAAAGCTGAGGCTAATGAGGGAGGAAGGAGGGCACCAAAACAAATTTTATTACCCTCCAAAACTGCTCTTTGGGGACTACCTTAATTCTCCCCTGCTGACCACCTCTTCATTGAGGCTGGTGGTCTCCCTGAACACAAGGTCAGGCTTCACAATTGGATGATGAACAATGGCAACCTTGATACTTGCTAGCCTTCAATCTAAGTCATGTCCATCTTCCTTCTGTTGGTAAATGAATCCATTTTTCCTTAACTTTCTAAAACTACTCAGCTGTCAAACGGAGACTCTTATCTACACAGAAAGTGCAACACATGACCCTTGTTTGCTTTTCTCTTTTCATAGGAATCAATAATATCAAACTATCCCTGCAATGCCAGAAGGCTGAAGATTTGCATTTTGAGAATAACAAACAATAAGGGAGGACCCATCTAAAATTTTCTTGTTGGCAGTCCAAAATATCTAGCCCTGCCACCAATGGAATTAACAGACAAAATGAACCCAAATAACTGAACTGCTGGTAGAAGGGAAGGAGATTATAAATACCAAATGTGGCTTCGTGACCAGTTTCAGAAACAAGGACTGTAGCAACCTCCCCTATTTTCTTTCTAACAAATTATATTAATAGATAATAACTGGTACCCCTTCTTCCTTACTATTTCATATAGGTATGTTGGTGGTGGTTAATAACTTAGTTCTTAGGTGACAGATTGTTCCTAAACTAGAAGAATAAACATTACCCAGAGAGAGGTCCAAGGAAGGGGATTTAAAAATTTCCCCTTCAGAGAGATACTAAGCATGTTTTCATTTGCACAAAGGATCATAGCATTTTGTTAGGTGAAAACATGTCCAGATTGTTACTGTTGTTTAGAAATTAAAGCACAGGAAGAAGGGTATGTATAGATGTTGAATGGTCAAAGGGTGACCCCTCACAGCTTTGGTGAGTCACTTTCAGCATCTATTCCAAACTCCTTATAGGGAGCCTTCCTCTACTGAAGAAGCTGGAAAATTAAAAAGCACATTTCTGATTTCCTGACTCCTGAGTTAAGATAGTTGATTGAATATACACATCTAACTTTGCTTCCTCTTGAAACCCTACAAAATGTACAATAAAGAGATTTACTTTTTTTAAAAAAGACATAAACCCTCTGGAGCTGGGAAAACAAGAGGCAAGAACAGTAATATTTTGGAAGCTGGATCGTGGCAGTGAGGAAGCAGAGAAACAAACCAATTTATACTGTAGGATTCTCAAAAGGTTCAAGAACTCATGGTACTGGGTAATACAGGAGCTGGGGTGAACAGGCATCATGCTGAAATAAGGAGGATTGGGTAAAAATGTCTGAGTAGCAGTTAGATCCTCAGAAACCCTTCCCTGTACCACAGTGCTGGGTAAGTGCCCTCCTTTATCCTAGCAGATTCCAGGGGGTTATTACCTTTGGAGGTAAAAGAGGGTGTTAGGACTGGGGTGGGGAATGCTAGGCTCCTCTGAGGGCTGGATCCTGTACCCACAAATGGTCCATCCAGATGTCCCAAAGGTAAACCTCTAGCTTGGTAAGTCCTATCCATTTGCTCAGAGCTTCCAGTGTTTTCATTCCTCACTTGGTTTTAGTTTTTTTTTAAATAGGAATTTTGGGGGGGAGGTATAATTTATACATAGTATTGAAATGCACAGATCTTAAATGTACTTGAGCAGTTTTGGTAAATGCACACATCTGTGCAACTCACACCCCTAACACAATATGGAACATTTCCAACTTCCCAGAAAATGAGTCCCTCACTTTAAATCATGAACAGACAACTAAGGATTACCAGACATCTGAGGAAAAACCCCCAAATGAAAGATAAAGACCAAAGCAAACAAATAGAGAAAAAGGAACTTAGAGGAAAAAGCCCTTTTAGGAAAAATAAAACATTAAAAAAAAAAACTATATTAATATCCCTAGGGAGATGAGAAGAGTCTGCACACTGCATGCTATGAAAAAAATTCAAAGAACAAAAATAGAGCTCTTAGAAATTGAAAGCATGATAACAGTAATAAAAAAAAAAAAAAACTCAGAAAAACTCAGTAGAAATTTTGGAAGATAAAGTTGGGAAAATTTCCCAGAAAATAGAGCAAAAAGACCAAAAGAAGGAAAATCAGAGAGAAATGATAAGAAAAGTGGAACCCAGTCAGGATATCCAACATCTAAATAACCGGGGAAGAAAGTAGCAATGAATAATTCAAGAGAATACCTAGGGTTTTCAGACTGAATGGGCCTACTGGATGCCCAAGAGAATGGATGGAAATTAGACTCACACAGAGGCATGTCATTATGAAATTTCACTGGAAACAAAGAAAAAATACTATTTAAAAAATTGGCCACGTAGCAGGAATCAGAAGAGCTTCAGATTTTTCAACAGCAGCACATAAAACTAGAAGTCAACAGAGCAAAACCTTCAAAACTGAAGAAAAAAAGATTCCTAATCTAGAATTCTATATCCAGTCACTTTATCAATCAAGCAGAAAGATAGAATAAAAACATTTTCAGACATCCAAGATCTCAAAAAAATTTACCATCCACATACCCTTTTTCAGAAAACTGCTGGAAAATATGCTCCATTAAATGAAGGGAATAAAGTAAGAAAGAATATATGGACCACATGAAACAGGAGATTCACAGGGGGGAGGCAAAGGGAATCTGTCAGATGATGGAGATGATGCACCCCACATGCCTGCACTATACAAAGCACAGAAGATCTTGTTAGAAAATCTGAGGCCAAGGACTGTGGAGAGCCCAGATGCATAGCTGTCCTTGCCTCCAGAGTAACTACACAGGCATAGTGAAGCCCATGTGTGGACAGTAAAGATGAAGAGACAGTAATGAAGGATGTTTCTAACACAATGGTACACCGAAGCCTGGGGTCTCTCTATGTCTTGGTAAAACTCTCCTGACCCCCATAGACTATAATGCAGAAAATAATAAAAATCTGCCCAGAGAAATTCTGCATATTAATTGAAACTTTCAGGGACTTCCCTGGTGGCACAGTGGTTAAGAATCCGCCTGCCAATGCAGGGCACACGGGTTCGATCCCTGGTCCAGGAAGATCCCACATGCTGTGGAGCAACTAAGGCCATGTGTCACAACTACTGAAGCCCACGCACCTAGAGCCTGTGCTCTGCAACAGAGAAGCCACCGCAATGAGAAGCCCACGCACCGCAATGAAGAGTAGCCCCCTCTCACCACAACTAGAGAAAGCCCGTGCACAGCAACGAAGACCCAACACAGCCAAAAATAAATAAATAAATAAATGTTCATATGTTGGGTGTGGGTGTATATGTATATCTATGTGCTTGTATATACATAGACTATCTCTGGATGGATTGTGAAGGAAATTTACTTTCCACTATCTACATTTTTGCTCCCTTTTAATTTATCTTTTTACCCTGTGCATGTATTAACTATTCATAAAATGAACTAATGAATAAAACAAAATTTTCTTTTAAAAATTACAAGCAACATGTCCATTGACTGAGTAATTCTACACTTAGGAATTTATTCTGTGAATACACTTGTCCACATGTGAAGTTACATAAGTACAAGGCCGTTTACTGCAGCATTATTTGTGATAGTAAAGGACTGGATATTGCCTACATGTCCATTGAGAGGGGAATGGTAAGATAAATTACATACACCTATGTTGTAGAATGTTTTGCATTCATGAAAAAAGAATGTAAAAGCTCATTATGTGTTGATATAGAATAATATCCAGGATATTCTATTAAATGAAAAGGCAAGGTATAGAAGAAAGTGTATAATTTGTTATAAAAATACAGCAGAAAAATGTCTCTGACCCCCACAACTTAAGTCAGATCACCCTGTCATATGTTATCATTATATTCTGTGCTTTGCCTTTGTGATACTTCTTTTTTCTGAGCCTTTATTTGTTTAATGTAAATTTAGTTACTTATTTATCTATGTTTGACTGCGTTGGGTCTTCGTTGCTGCATGCGGGCTTTCTCTAGTTGCGGAGAGCGGTGGCTACTCTTCGTTGCGGTGTGCGGGCTTCTCATTGCGGTGGCTTCTCTTGTTGCAGAGCACGGGCTCTAGGCGCGTGGGCTTCAGTAGTTGTGGCACGCAGGCTTCAGTAGTTGTGGCTCGCGGGCTCTAGGGCGTAGGCTCAGTAGTTGTGGTGCATGGGCTCAGTTGCTCCACGGCATGGGGGATCTTCCTGGACCAGGGATCAAACCAGTGTCCCCTGCACTGGCAGGTGGATTCTTAACCACTGCACCACCAAGGATGTGCACCTTTGTGATACTTATGACAATAATAATTAATGATTATTTGTGCTAACAAAAAAATCTCACACTCCTCCTACTCCTTGCAGCTGGTTCTGGGTGTGAAATTGATTGCATCAATTCAGTGCATTAAGCAATATTTGGAAAACAGAAAGGGCAGGCACTACCTTCCCATGTTCTTAGCTGTTGCTGCTGACAGTCATGGTCATTGCAACAGCATCCTAGTGTTCAGAGATTAGCTTCACAGATGTGAAGAGACAATTGCAGTGGCAACTTTCTGATCGCTGGGATCACAGTCTCGGTGGTGTGTTCTGTTCTTCAACTCAACACTTCCAGAGGGAGCTCCTGAATCCCCACCTTCCAACTGTGGTATTCCTCTGGCAGGACAGTTCAGTGGTGATGTTCTGGGGGTCACTGGAAAGGACCTAGCTTATTCCACTCTTATCAGCCTCCCCAACAATTCTGTAGGCACCCGATTCCCTGTATTAAATGCTCTTGTGGCAGTGGTTTGCTTCCTGCAGCTAAACTTTACTGATATAATTGATAATATGGACTTTTAACATAGAGAAACTGCAAATCTTATTTTAGAATCATAAAAGTAATTTTATTTACTTTATTTGATCTATCCTATATACTGTGTGCTACCAAAGTAAGTGTTAAAGGGTTTAAAAATTGAGGATCATCTATGAGCTTCTCTTCCACATGTGCTAACAACTACCGGCACGTCAAAACATACATAGCAAACCAGGGGCAGCATGTTTAACTTTGTTTTTAAAGTTTATCCAGAACATAGAATGAGTGAATGAATAGGTATTGGGGATTATTTTCAATAACTAATATTGTTTTTTAACTGATGAAAGTGAACGTGCCTGGCAGGTGGGTGGTGGCTTATTCTACTCTCTAAGAAATGCCTGGTGACATCAATTACAAGATCTGACAGAAACAACTGGGAGATTCCATGTTTCACTCTCCTCAACTCAGCAACCTGAAATGATTCTCAACAGGCTGGGAAACCCATTAAAACATCTCCTGGCACGTAACAATAACAGGATCATTACCTTTCAATCATGGTGATACTGTGGGAGATGACAATTCTGGCTTTTGTCTCTTTTTACGTTGTTTGCAATGTGAATTTGACAGTGAGTGAGTAAAAGGGAACACCACACGAACAATTGTAGCCTTTGAGTACCACCGAGCACACACTTGATATAATATGTTTGTTTCTGAGGCAGCATTTTATATTTATTTAATCCAGTGACATTTTTGTGTGTGCTTTTAGAAAAGAAACATTTGGAGGCGGTGGTGGATAAGAGGGCAAATGACTGAGAAGTCACAGCTCTCTGCAAACACAGACACACAAATTTACAATTACGTGGCAGACAACAAACAGCAACAAACATCTAATTCTGAGTTTTCAGAGATTTACTCAATATTAATGGGGTTGCCATTGAAGGCAGAATAAGGCAGAATTGCTTTGACTCTCAGGTCTATTAAAAACTGGTTGGCGCCTTCCAGTTCTTGACCATATGTGAATTATCCACTTGGTAGATTATTGTTTCCTTGAAATTCAGCCAGCATAGCCCCAAGTGACCTATTCTGCCTAAGTTATATTTAGGAAACACTAACTTATTTAAACATAGACTATGCAAAACCTTTACAGGGTGAATATATCCAAGATAAAATATATATATATATATATATATATATCTGTGTGTGTATAACATTTTTAAAACTAAAGGAAATGTTTTTTGGATCATCAGAAGTTTTGGAATTAAAATTTTTTTGAGCTGCCAGGGCCCTTAAAGACTTCTTGTCCAAAAATTTCATTTCATAGCTGAGATAACAGGCGTAGTGAGGTTTACTGACTTGCCCAGTGTAACAGTTAATTGTGAAATTAAAATGTTTAAATCATATCTTCCCTTCCATTAGCCTGCACATAAGTTTTTGGAAATATTTTTAGAATTCTCTGCAATATGGGGGAAATGATCCACACAGAAGCTCCCTAAGAACAGAGCTGGACTCCAGGGGTGATGGGTTAATGGAGTGTGTGGCTGGGGGAAAGGGCCTGCCACGTGTTCCTTCACTCAGCTTTGTTGCCAGTACGACAACAAGTCTTCAGAATCTGTCCTCACTCTCTTATTCTACAGATAGCTCAGATTGCTTATTACTTTTGTGCTATCTCTTTCCTGCAAGTAAACCTTGTATAGCTCCCCTCAGTTGCCTTTTGTGAACTATGGAATCTTGGGAGAAGCTGGACCTACAAGGAGTCTAGAGAGACAATGGCAGGCTAGCAGAGAGAATGCACTGCAGCTCCAGAAGGGGAGAGTAGAGTAAGGTTTGCAGTGTATATTTAATGCTGCTGAGCAGCTGGGTGCCAGTGACTGTGAGAATTTACACCACTAAAGCTGCTCAACAGTGGTTGGTTGGGCTCTCCTAGGAGTGAGCAGATGGAGAGAGAGGAATAACTGTCTATGCAGCTGGTGAATGAATTCCAGAAGCTCACCTCAGTACCGCTGGCTGCCTTTCAGACTAAAGACCCACAACTGGGGGCTTCAATGCATTTGCAGATGTACTTAGATTTTAAAAGGAAGTCTGCAGCACCTCACATCCAGTAGGATGGCTACTATCCAAAAAAAGAAAAAGAGAAAGGAAGGAAGAAAGAGAGAGAGAAAGAAAATAACAAGTGTGTTGGTGAGGATGTGGAGAACCTATAATCCTTGTGCACAGCTGTGGGAGTATAAAATGACACATCCACATTGAAAACAGTGTGGTAGTTTCCCCAAAATTTTAAAATAAAATTACCACATGACCCAGCAATTCCATTTCTGGGTATATACCCAAAAGAAGTGAAAGCAAGGACTTGAACCTATGTTCATAGCAACATTACTCACAATAGCTAAAATGTGGAAACAATCCAAGTGTCCATCGACAGATGAATTGACAAACAAATGTGGTATATACATACAATGGAATATTATCCAGCTTTAAGAAGGAATTAAATTCTGACACATGCTATAACATGGATGAACCTTGAGGACATTAGGATAAGTAAAATACACCAGTCATAAAAGGACAAATACTGTGTGATTCCACTTACATGAGGTACCTAGAATACTCAAATCTTTAGAGACAGAAAGTAGAATGGTGATGGCCAAAAGGGCTAGGGTAAAGGGGAAATAGGGAGTTAGTGTTTAATAGGTACAGAGATTCAGTTTTACAATATGAAAACAGTTCTGAAGATGGTTGCACAAAAATGTGAATGTACTTAATGCCACTGAACTGTTAAGATGGTAAGTTTTTGGTTCTATGTATTTTACAACAATTTTTTTAAAAAGGAAGTCTGCAGTATTCCGGCGTTGTGTAAATTGAATTTGTAAATAATTTTTTTAAATTAGAAATGAAAATTGCAGCTTATCTGTCATTCATTCTCTTCTTTATTCCTCCCTTCTTTCCCTTCTTTTTGATGTCTCCTTCCTTCCTTCTTGCAAACATCTGTAGGCTACTTAACATGTGCCAAACATTGTTTGAGGCCCTGGGGGGCTCAGACAAAAGATACCATGCCCTGATCACAGTGCAGCAGTGGGGAAGTGCCCCAGGTAAACAGACATTATCATGTGACCAAGGCTCGGATAGAGACATGCTCAGATTGCCATGGGAGCTCAGAGAAGGGACACCTAACACATCCTTGGAGATGAAGAGAAAGCTTGCTGGAATTTGGAATTCCTAAGTAGCATCTTGAAGGGTAAATAGAAGTAGCCAGCTAAAGAAGGAAAAATCTGATCTATCATGACAATATTAGTGATAGCATATGCTACAGTAAAAAAGCTACAATTCATATATTATTTATCCAATTGGTGTTTATTAAATACTAGGTGCCAGGTACAGTTCTATGTGCTGGAAATATGGAGGTGAACAAGATTAAAGCCCTCTGTCACGAAGCTTAGGGGAGATAGTCAATGAATATATAGACAAGTAAATACATAGTATATCAGAGTATGGTAAATGTTCTGGAGAACAATAGGGCAGGGGAAAAAGAAAGGGAGGTTTGGGATGAGGGAAAGAATGTCACTAATTTTTATATGGTGGCTGGAGAAGCCGTCAGTAATAGATTGGCATTTGAGCAGAGGACTAAAAGCAAGGGGGGAAGGAGCCCTGTGGGAAGATGTGGAGGCCAAGGGAATAGCAAGTGCTAAGTTCTTGAGGTGAGAACACGCCACATGTGTTAGGAGGACAGTGTGGCTGAAGTAGGAGGAGGGAGGGGAAGAGTACTGGGAGAGGAAAGGATGGGGGTTGGGAGGAGGACAGTGTTTCCATTATATAGGGCATTTGAGGCCATGATAAGGCTGTTGGCATGTACAGTATGTAAGATGGAATCCATTAGAGGGCTCTGAATAGAGGAATGACATGACCTTACTCAGGTCTTAAAGCGGTCATTTTGTCTGCTCTGTTGAGAAGACTGGAAGAGGCAAGGGTGGAAATGGTGTCACCAATTAGAAGACTATGGCAATAACCCAGGAGAAATTGACTGGCTTAGACTGGATAGCAGCAGGTGAACTGTCATATTCTAGATATATTTTCTATATATATATATCTTGAAATGGCCATATTCTAGATATATTCTATTCTAGATAGATTGGATATCAGGTGTGAAAGAAAGCAAAATAGTCATGAGTGACTCCCAAGTTGTTGGCCTGAACAACTAGAAGCATAGAGCTGCTATTTACTAAGGTTGGAAAACTGCTGGAGGAGCAGGTTTGGGGTGGGAGTAGGTGAGGAATCAGACATTTGGTTTTGGACACATCAAGTTCAAGTTTCTTGTTAGACATACGTGGAAATATCAACTAGCTGTTACATATAAAGATCCAGAGTTCAGGGGAGAAATACAGCTAAAGATGTAAATTGGAAGTTCTTGGCTTGTATTGGTTCAAAGCCATGATGCAGGATGACATTCCCCAGGGAGTTAGTGTAGATGTAGAAGATGCCTAATAACTGAGCCATGGGGTACTTAGGGGTATTCCAATAGTCAAAGATCAGGGAAATGAGTCAGAACCAGCAGAGAAGACTGAAAGAAACAGGCACAGAGATAAAAGGAGAACTGAGATACTCTTCGAAGTCTAGTGAAAAGATTTGTTTTGAGGAGGAGGGAGTGAGCAATTGTGTCATGCTGATGACAGGTCAAGATTGATGAGGGCTGAGATTGGATCATTGGACATAGCAGCATGGAGGTCAGTAGTGACCTTTCCAAGAGCTGCTTTGGTGTAATGGTGGGGGTGAGTGCTTGGTTGGAGTGCAGCTGAGAGAAAACAGCTTTTAACTACTTGAATTTTCTATGCCTTGATTTCTTTATCTATAAAAAAGGGTGTGTTAGTACTTTCCATATGGAGTTGTAAAAATTAAAGGAAATAACATATCTGAAGTACCTAGTAAAGGTCTAGCATATATAAGTACTTAATAAGTACAGTTGCCCCTTGGTTCCAGGACCCTCTGCAGCTTCCAAACTCCATGACTGTTGAAGTCCCTTATGTAAAATGGTGTAGTGTTCACATATAATCTAGGCATATCCTCCCATATACTTTAAGTAATCTCTAGATTACTTATAATACCTAATACAATGTAAATGCTATGTAAATGGTTGCCAGCATGCAGCAAATTCAAGTTTTGTTTTTTTGGAACTTTCTGGAATTAAAAAAAATTTTTTTTTCACCTATGGTTGGTTGAATCTGCAGATGCAGAACACGCAGATATGGAGGGGTGACTATATTAGCTATTTTTATTATTTGTATTATTATTTGTATTTATTTTATTTAATTTTTTAAAGATTTTTTGATATGGACTATTTTTTTTTAAGAATTTATTGAATTTGTTACAATATTGCTTCTGTTTTCTGTTTTGGTTTTTTGGCCACAAGGCATGTGGGATCTTAGTTCCCCGACCAGGGATCAAACCCGCACCCCCTGCATTGGAAGGCGAAGTCTCAACCACTGGACCACCAGGGAAGTCCCTATATTCTTATTTTTAGATTTCAGCTATTCCAGGGGAAAAATAGACATTTACTTATCATCATGTTAAGTTAATCACCTTTTTAAAAAAACTTAGATAAGAATTGACATAGTTAACTGACCATTTTTCTCTTTTTTATATTTCTTTTCTTTAAATACAGAGATAAAATGAGGGTATATAGGCAAATTCAAGAAAAGGGTGGAGGAGAAGGAGAGGAATTGCAGAAAGATACAAATAAAGGAGAGAGAAACATCTAAATGTTAATGGTGGGTTTTTTTGTTTTAGATTGTTTTTTAAGATGAGAGAAATAACTATGGATGGCAGAGTAAATTATCCAGTCGAGAGGGAAAAATTAATGATACAAGAAGGGGAGGGGATGTCTTTCAGAGGAAAAGAGGAATGGGATCTGGCGCCCAAGTACAGAACTTGGCCTTTGGAATGTAGCCAATTGATCCATAACCAAAGGAGAGGCAGGGTCTACAGGTATAGATGAAAGTGACTGAATAGATGTAGACAGTGGGAGTATGTGGAATTTTTCTTCTTATGGCTTCTTTCTGCTTTTCTAGTAAGACATGAAGCAAGATCCTCAGCTGAGAGTGAGGAGGGGCAAAGGTACTGGAAGTTTGGGAAGAAATGTGAAATGTAAGATAGTCATCTAAGAGATGAAGAAAATGAATATAATAAGGAAGGGTTAAGCGGGGTTAACTGGCAGTACTGAGGGTCTAATTAAGGTTGATGGTGAAAAATTTAAAGTGAAACCAGTCAGCATATTTCCCTGTTGTGTTTATGTGTGGATGGTGGTTCAGAGAAGGTGGGAAGTTGACATTATCAGGGTTAGGGTTTTGTCAGGTGAATCTAACGGAAGGAGAGAGGAGTAAGAGACTAGATGGATATGCAAAGGGTGATTGTAGGGTGGAACCATGTAACAAGGATGGGAGAGCAGGGAAGTGAGGCCATGAGGAGGTGAGGGATCAGGAAATGGTGGTAGAATCCTGACAGAGTACTAGAGGGAGGGCATGGGAAAGTTGGCAGGTGGGCTCAGAGAGTAGGTTTCTTGAAATAGAGATGATAGAGAGGTTGTGGTTATTGGTAGCGACAAGGCATGCTCGTGGAGGGGATGACTCAGGAAGTGTGGAGGACTAGACCACTGGAGGAAAAGAGAAGCAGAGATAAAAGGTTTGGAGAGGATCACCTGCATGTCTTTGAAATTACCCAGAATTAAGACAGGATTATCTTTGGAGAAAGTGTCAGTAAGACAGGAGATAAACTTTTTTATTTTTAACATCTTTATTGGAGTATAATTGCTTTACAATGGTGTGTTAGTTACTGCTGTATAACAAAGTGAATCAGCTATACATATACATATATCCCCATATCTCCTCCCTCTTGCATCTCCCTCACACCCTCCCTATCCCACCCCTCTAGGTGGTCACAAAGCACCAAGCTGATCTCCCTGTGCTATGTGGCTGCTTCTCACTAGCTAGCTATTTTACATTTGGTAGTGTATATATGTCCATGCCACTCTCTCACTTCATTCCAGCTTACCCTTCCCACTCCCGTGTCCTCAAGTCCATTCTCTACGTCTGCATCTTTATTCCTGTCCTGCCCCTAGGTTCTTCAGAACCAATTTTTTTTTTTTTAGATTCCATATATATGTGTTAGCATACGGTATTTGTTTTTCTCTTTCTGACTTACTTCATTCTGTATGACAGACTCGAGGTCCATCCACCTCACTACAAATAACTCAATTTCGTTTCCTTTTATGGCTGAGTAATATTCCATTGTACATAAGTGCCACATCTTCTTTATCCATTCATCTGTCGGTGGACACTTAGGTTGCTTCCATGTCCTGGCTATTGTAAATAGTGCTGCAATGAACATCGTGGTACATGACTCTTTTTGAATTATGGTTTTCTCAGGGTATATGCCCAGTAGTGGGATTGCTGGGTCGTATGGTAGTTCTATTTTTAGTTTTTTAAGGAACCTCCATACTGTTCTGACAGGAGCTAAAATTTTTGAAGAATTAGGGTGAGCGACCTGTAAAGAGATTCAAACTTTGGGAGGGGGAGAGTTTAGGAAGGGGGAGAGTTTAGGAAGCGAGAGGAACAATGGTCTTAAATCAACAATAAAGAGCTTGAAGATTGCCGATCCTACCTCTAGGCCCAGCAGAACACTGGGATGTGGCAAAAAAAGCAGCCATCTGGGAACAAACTAGTTTTCATTCAGGCGAAGAAGGTGAAGGGAATATAAAGAATTTTGCTGATGATGGACCAGGAGTTCCAGGGGACATAGTGAAAGTTTTCTTGTGTTGTAGAGGGGGAGCAGACAGGATCATATTTTAAAATATACAGAGTAGTATGGGCATACAAGCTGGAAGATACAGTTCTGTCCTGTGGCGATCTGGATAAAGATGAGATTTGTGCTGATGGCCTTCCAGGTAGACTGTGGTAGTGAGGCTCTGACTCTGGTGTGGGAAGAGGAGATTATGGTCTTGACAGGAGCACAAAGCCTCTGAGCTCTGTTGTGGATGGTGAGGAAGAGGATGGGGGAGGTGTAGTGCTACCAGAAGCATGGGGCTATTACAGGAACCCAGACAAGGGATGACCATGGCTTGGGTTGTGGTAGTGGTTTTGGTAGTAAGAAGTAGCTAAAAAGAAATGTATTTTTGAGACAGAGTTCAGGGGAGTAGCTAATGGATTGGATTGATGGGGTAGGGGTGGGGGAGGAGACTGAGAGAAAGAGAAACAAGGATGGTTCCTATGTTTTGATCTGAAAGAGGTGGTATCATCTACTAAAATGTGGAAGACTTGAAAGAAGGAATGACATTAGGTGAATAAAGAAATCACTTTTCGATATGTTAAGTTTGAGTTGCCTATTTGACATTCAGATAGAGATGGTGAGTAAGCTATTGGATATATGTCTGAAGATGTGGGCAGTGGAGCTGGGTGACCTTGAACAAGTTATTTAATTTCTCTAAGCCTGTTTCTCAACTGGAAAAGAGAAGTATCTATTATTATTATCTATGTGATGTGAGGGTTAAATATGGTAATACCATAAAGTGCTTAGGCTAGAGTTCAGCATTTGCAGCAATGCTCAGGAAATGTTTAATTATCCCCACTGAGAGAAAATGGAGGTCCTCTGAACGTAAAGTAAATTTTCCAAAGCTGCTGAGTAGTGAGCCTTAGAGTTGGGACTTGAGTACCAGTCCACGCTCTTCCTATTCCACCAGTGACTCAATTAGATGTAATACTCGTTGTCAAGCCTCTGCAGCCAGGGGTTAGAAGAATTTAGCATAGTATTGAGGCAGGAGATAGATGGGCCCCAGGCTGAACAGTTTCTCCCCTGTGGACAGAAACTCCAAAATAGCAGAAACGCCATAAAAGCAGGATGATGGAGGAGGCTGGGCCCTGCCCAGATAAGAGATAAAAGACCACATATTCCTCATTCTTGAAGTCAAGGAGACCTTCCCAACTACACATGTGCAGAAAGCCTCCTTGGAGGTCAAAAAGGGAGGGGGCGCCCCCTCATAGTAAGTGATGTCAACTACCCATAGGCCTCTTCACTAGAATCCATCTTGGCTAAGAGATGCGCATGCATGCAGGGGAGGACCCTGAGATAAACCAAATACAGACTCAGAACCAGGCAAAGCAACATGATTGGTCAAAGGAAACCTGAAAGAAATGCCCCATAAAAGTGATTCAAACTACCACAAGGGCACGACTCTACCATTCTTACACTGCTTTCATATAAGGTGTCCCACTTTTTTCTCCATAGAGTTATGATATAGGGAGGGGAAAGCACAGACTGTGGAATCAGACAGACCTGGTTCAATCTCACATTATAAAATCAACTATACTCCAATAATTAAAAAAAAAATCTCACATTAGAATTTTGCTCTTAGATTATTCAACACAACGGCAGATTTGGGGGGGGGTTCATTTTTTTAAAAAAGAGGAAAATTATTAAGTGTTTATTCCTTAGCTTTCAGTAGCACCAAATTCCATCTGCATCAGTACATGCAGATGTGTAAGTATAAACTACTCTTTTTTTAAATGTTCTTAAGTAACTTAAGCATCTACTTTTCCAGTTAGATAATTACCTCCCTGGTAATTACCATTTTCTAATACTAGTTCTAGACTATTCGCCTTTATATGTCAACTTTAGACATCCTAGAGTCTTGATAATTTTCTCTACCAAAGAGGAGAAGGAAAACAAAACAATCCTCTCAATGAGATTCACCACCACTACTCAACCAACCATCAGAGAGAATCTGCCTCATTTTCCTGTGAAATAAGGCTTAGATCTTGGAAGATGACAGAGTTTACTCAGAACAGGAAATGAGCTCTTAGAGACCTTTGGGAATACTAATTGCAATGAATGAATAATTTATCTCTAACAGTCTTCAACAAATATTCATTGAGGGAAATCTTATCAAAATACTATAAATTCTTGCTTCTGGTTAATCCTGCCTACAGCTTGTTTAATAAATGGATTCAGCTTTAATAACTTCAGGAAAAGGAAGCTTATTTATTTAACCACTATCTCTTGACTCAAGGATGCAAAGATGCAGGCATCTTGCTCTCAAGGCATACTCTGTCTAGTGGGGGATACAGCCAAGAAAACAAAAAGATACAGTAGAGACTGATACATGGCATAACAGATGCTTAAGATGGAATAGGGGCAAGGCACAGAAGTGGGACCAGCCTCTGTGGGGATGAGGTTGCTGTCAGGGATCAATGAAGCTTTCGGAGAATGGCATACCTATGTTGTAAAGGAAAGGCCTTAAAAACCTAACCTGACAAAACTTCCATTTTTAAACTCTTTTATTTAATAGAAATGTCTTCTTATAACTTTATTCACTACTTAACATTTACTGGGGACCTACTCTGTGCCAGGCAGTGGCCTAGGTCCTGAGAATACAGCAGTGAACTGGGCAGAACTTTGCTCAGTCTGGCAGAGACTGACACTAAGGAAATAACTGTAAGTGTGAAGAATGTTGTGAGAGAGAAAGAGCAAGATCTGTGGCAGAGCAGACCTGCCCCAACCCAGGTGAGAGACATGAGTACACAGCTGAGCACCTGGGTGTTTGCCTAGCTGGTGTGAGTCCTGTCTTCTCTTCAAAAGTAGAGTCATTCTCATGGTTTTTCTGAATCCCCTGCAGGACCTAGCCCAGGGCCAGGGGGTTGTAGTTAGCAGCTCAAAACCCACTGCCTGACTAATTGGGTCTTTTTTATTCTTGGGAAGGCACTTCTGGATCTTCACCATTCTGAAAATAATCTATAGTTTTGTATTTAAGTGCCAGAGAGAGTTCTGATTAAATTCTACCAAATAGTTTTTACTAAGTGTTTATTAAAGTCTTGTCTGGTTAAGAAGAACATGAGACTATAGGTCCTGAGATGACTTAATTTCACATTGAGAAAAGTTCTGTGTTTGAAACTCTAACTCTAGCCAGCAATCTTACAAATACCCATCACTGGTCAGGACACGATAATTATTCAGTGGAATTTTTAAGGAAGGTGGGTAAGAGGTGCCATCACCAGATGTCAAGGATGGTATTGATATATTACAGAAGCTCTTCAACTTACCAACTTCCACCTTACAAATCAGACAGATAATAATCAAAGCCTGAGCCAGAGTATAAGCTGGTTAACTCTGCCCCTAGAAGAGATGGCATTAATAGTAGCTAATATACGGTGGGCCTTTCAGGGCCTGCTACAGTTGTACACTTAGTAAGTGCTTGTGAAATTCATTGAAAACAAAGTTAGCTTTCCAAACCCCAGAAACAAAGATATAACATCAGAGCTGGAAGAGATCTCAGAGGTCATCTCGTGTAGGCTTTGCCAACCAGTAGATCATAAAGCTTTGTCTGGTATCTTTAACCAAGATATTACCAAGATGAACTTTCACACTTTGTCAATGTCTCTGATTTTCCTGGAACCTCCATCAAGGAGGGTAGCTGTGTTGACGGCCCCACACCCACATCCCACTCTTACTCATCCCTACATTCATGATATGGCTTCATTGTCGGCCCCCTAGTCCCGTCGGGACTTTAGGGTTACAAAGACACTAAAAAGTGGCAGAATAATGAGGGAACATTCTGGGGTGATGATAATGTTCTATACACTGAAAAGAGAGTGGGTTTTACATTTGCATATGTAAAGGCGTATGGTTTTGTCAAAACTCTGGAATGGTACACTATAGATTTGTGAATTCCATTGTATGCAGATTTTATCCAAAAGAACTGTAAAAAAAAAAAAAACTCTAGTAAATGATATACATGCTGCTGAAGTGTTTCGAGATGAAGTATATGGATGTCTGTCAGTTTATCAAAAATATCAGATGGATTGATGGATGGACAGAGGGATAGGTAGACAGATAATTATGCAAGGAGGCAAATACAGTAAAAATGTTAATTGTAGAATCTAGGTAGTTACATGGATGGTCAATGTATAATTTGATTTTTCTGAAAATTTTTCATAGTAAATTTAAATAATTTATAATTATTTAATGATATGTAATAAATACTGATAAAATAAATAAAAAATTTAAATTACTAACTAATAAAACATTTGAAATTTTTCATACTAAAATGTTGAGGGAGGAAAAAGTGGCAGAATAGTCCATCCTAGGCCAACCCAGTCTAGGAAACTAATGCTCAGAGAGTATGTCTGATCTATTATTCCATTATTTAAGATCCCCAAGGGCTCTCCATTCCCTGTACAATAAAATTGGAGCTCTTTGGCTTTGCACACAAGGCATTTCATAACCTGTCCGCTGACCAGCTCTCTGACCACATTTTCAAGCCTCCAAGCATAAGAACAGAGCTGTAATGACACATGTAGGCAACTGAGCCAGCTAATAATTTGGTGCTCCTTCAGTATGATATTTTTAAGCTAACTTTTACTTATCAAAGCAATATAAGTGCTTAATTTAAAAGGTCAAGTAGCACCAAAATGCTTATAAAAAAAAACAACACAGCAGTATTTTCAAACAGCTCTGTCCCTCCCCACCATCCTATTATTCAGAGACCATTTTTTTCCAGCTTTTGTATTGTTTCTATTTGCCTCCAAGTTTCTGGGTATGTGATTCTCTCTATTAATCAAGTTAGAGATTATCTATCGATTTCCTTTTTTCTTTCCACGTAATTTTTTTTCTTTTTTCTTTTTCTTTTTTTAATATTTATTTATTTGTCTGTGCCAGGTCTTAGTTGTGGCATGCAGGATCTAGCTCCCTGACCAGGGATCGAACCCAGGTCCCCTGCATCGGGAGTGCGGAGTCTTAACCGCTGGACCACAAGGGAAGTCCCTTGATTTCCTTTCACTGTGCGATTAGCACTCTTACTCTTCCCCTACCCCTTCCTCCATCCTCCCAACACAATTGTATCATACTTTTTGGTTAAACTCATATTCGGTGTTAATTAATATGACTGTAAGTATTGTTTTCTAATGAGTCAAGAAGTGTATGATGATTGAATTTTCTTTCTTGTGTATCTTTCAGTTTCTCTTGAAGTTGATAACTGCCTCTGTTTTTTCATTTGCCTAGATTTCATTTGGTGGAACATATCATCCAGTAATTTCTTGAGAAAGGATATGTGAAAGGAACATCTTTTTGAGATTTCGCATGTATGAAAATGCATATATATTATCCTCGCACATAATCAATGGTTTGCTTGGGTGGCTGGATGTAGAATTCTAGGTTTGAAAATAACTTTTATTCAGACTTTTAATGGTATTACTCCATTAGCTTCTAGCTGTCAATGTTGTTGTTGAGAAGTCCAGTGTTATTCTTTTCCCCAATCCTTTGGAATGATTTTTTTTTTTTCTCTCTGAAAAGATTTTTCCCCTTCTATTATTGTTCTGGTTTCTAACTTCCATATTGGAGGTTCTCCTCAGATCTCCAGTGATCTTTGTCTATCTATTTGTAACTTAAAATGAGATACTTTAAAGCTGTTTGGAACTGTTCATATGAGGGTAGGCTTATCCTCTGGTGAACTGTAAAATGAGAAGATGGCTAGCCAACTTTTTCATTTGGTATCCCTAAATTTTAGCATAGGTAGGTCTCTTTTTGGATGGTGCTCAGTTTCTCCCATGGGAGGAGAGAAGAGTGGGAATGCTGCTAGAACCTGGTAGTAGGTCCTTCCCTCTTTTCAGATTCTAGCGTCTCACTGCCAGCTCTCCTCTGTACCTGGCTTCCTGAGACTAGCTAAGCTTCTCGAGAGACCCTACTCTCATTTTTGAGGGTGGGGGAAACATAGCCCCTGTAGAGTGGGTGGGAACTTAGAGGTCTAGCCATTCCTCATACACTCTTCTTTTTAAAGATTCTTTTTTTGTATGGACCATTTTAAAAGTCTTTATTGAATCTGTTACAATATTGCTTCTGTTTTATGTTTTTTGGTTTTTCGGCTGCGAGGCATGTGGGATCTTATCTCCCCAACCAGGAATCGAATCCACACCCCTGCGTTGGAAGGCGAAGTCTTAACCACCAGATCGCCAGGGAAGTCCCTCCTCACATACTCTTAAACAGTCCCTGCTCCACTCCTTTGCCTCACCTCTGCCTCACAGGCACCTGGTGCCAGCATCCCTGAGCCTTCCTGAAGTTGTGGGGAGTGAATCAGCTCCTTCTGGTTAACATGAACTTCAGTTTGACCTGCTTCCTCTTTGGTTCAGAGTCACAGTCGTGTCCTAGTTTACCAAAGATAAACTCTATGTTCCTTATTCTTGTTTTTCTTATTGTTTTAGGGGAATTTTTGAGAGAAAGGTGCAGGGGGCAGAACCATCTTTATTCTGTCATCTTAAAACTAGAAGTCTTCCAACTGGATAGTTAGTGGGAAAAAAGCAAGTTTTTCCTTTACTCTCACACTGCTACCACACTCACACTTCTGATGCCAGGTGTGTGGGGTTCCCCTCACTCCACACACCAAGCAATTCTGTGATACTAGCTGGGTGTCCTACAATTTAACTCAATTCCGACACTATCTACCTGGGATAGTATCAAATCCCACAGGTTAAGGGCTCAGTCCCACAGGACTGCCCCCCCCCCCCACTTCAGATGCTAATCACAAGTAGTAAGTACCCATGATACCCACAATTTCTGTCCAACTTGGCTACAAATTGGAGATTCCCATGACTTCCTCTCCCTTGGATTCCACTATTTGCTAGAGTGGCTTACAGAACTCAGAGAAACACTAACTTATGTTTAACATTTTATTAAAGGATGATAAAAAGATACAGATGAAGAGACATTCAATACATAGGGTCTGGGAGTGTCCCGAGAGCAGGAGCTTCTGTCTCTGTGGACTTGGGTTGTGCCACCTTCCTGGTACATGGATGTGTTCACTGACCTGGAAGTTCTCAGAACCCCATACTTTTGGGATTTTTATGGAGACTTCATCACATAGGTATGATCAGTCATTAACTCCATTTCTAGCCCCTCTCCTCTCTGGAGAATGGGAGGTAGGGCTGAAAATTCCAAGCTTCTAATCATGGTTTGGTCTTTCTGGTGACCAGTCCCTATCCAGGAGCCCATCAAGAGTTACTGTTATTACCCAGAAAATTCCAAGGGATATAGGAACTCTCTGTCAGGAACCAGGGTCAGAGACCAAATATTAGAACAAAAGATGCTCCTAGTACTATTATCACCTAGGAAATTACTAGGGTTTTACGAGCTCTGTGCCAGAAACTGGAGGCAGAGACTAATATACATATTTTCTATTGCCTCACAGATATTCTTTATTATTTATTCAAGAAATTATTAGAGGAGAGGCTGGGGGGCTGCATGGGAAAAGAGGACCAACAGTGGAAGAGATGCTGAGCTCTGCCTCTGTTAGTAAGTCTTACAACTGGAACTCATTTAGGCCAAAGGGGAATGTACTGACTTATATAAATAACCAAACCACTGAAAGGACAATGATGGCTGGATCTTACTAGAACTAGGCACTTGATCCTTTCAGGACTCTCTCTAGAGATGGCTACATTCAACAAGTGGTGGTGAATGACTTGTGCTCATACCTTGATATTAGCACCCTCAGAGAGGAAAGAACTGCTATCTATCACTCAGCTATTGGAAGAAAATATCTAGAGAAATTCTTTGACTCTCCCTGCTTGCATCATGAACTTGCCCCACAGTGGCCTGGGAAGCTCCATTTGGGAGAAATGAGGAGAAAAGTGGCAAGGGTCTAAAAGAAGGGAAAGCAACACCAATGTTCCCTGGGAGCATCATTGGTGTCCTGTATATTCACTGAACTGTTGACCTACAGCTCACCACTGCCCCTAAATGGGCTACTCCTTTGACAAGGTACCTAGAAAACACAAGATCCATGTATTATCTCACTTCCTTCCCAAACGTCGATGAGCACCTACTATATGCCAGTGGATACTGGGAATAAAAAGATGAATAAGGGCTTCCCTGGTGGCGCAGTGGTTAAGAATCTGCCTGCCAATGCAGGGGACACGGGTTCGAGCCCTGGTCTGGGAAGATCCCACATGCCGCGGAGCAACTAAGCCCGTGAGCCACAACTACTGAGCCTGCGCGTCTGGAGCCTGTGCTCCGTAACAAGAGAGGCCGCGACAGTGAGAGGCCCGCGCACCGCGATGAAGAGTGGCCCCCGCTCGCCGCAACTGGAGAAAGCCCTCGCACAGAAACGAAGACCCAACACAGCCAAAAATAAATATAAATAAATAAATTAATTAAAGAAACGTTTAAAAAAGTACAAAAAAAAAAAAAAAAGATGAATAAGACCCAGTTGCTGACCTCAAGGAGCTCACAGTCTAATTGTAAAGAGACTTATGTAAACAAACAATTGCAGGACAGTGCTGTGAGTGCAGCAATCCAGATGCTTAGAAGATGTAGAGAGAAAGGAGGCTGTAACTTCCTCTGCAGGAGCAGTATTTTGGATTGGTGATACAAATTGGGTTTTGAAAAAACATAAATATGAGATCACCAGCAAAATAGGAAGAGGGAAGACATTCTAAGCAGAGTAAAAAGAATCATTTATTCATTTGTTCCAAAATATTTTTTGATTACTACTAGATATCTTGTACTAGGTAGGCATTGGGGACACATTTCTGAACAAAATGGTTCTTGAAGTTTGTCCCCGCTCTTGAAGTTTGCAGTATGATTAAGTCAGACAATCAAATTATCAAATGAATAAATATCTAATTACAAATTGTGTTAATTACCATGGAAGAAAAGTATAAGGTGCCATGAGAACCCAACAGGGTTAAGAGTGGGACAGGAATGTGGGGGGAGGGGTCACAGGATGGAGTATCAAGGACCCATAACCACTTCCATGTGGCTGGATAGAAACAGAAGGTCTAGCTGTCTTGGACAAGGCAACAAGTCCATTGCTCCCATTTTGCCCTTAGGCTGTTCCATACTCATAAATAGTTCTTCAAAACTCATGGAAAGAGAATTAGGAATTCAAGAGTTTTTCTCTTCTTTCACCAAATTTATCTTAACTGAGAATTTCAAACTTCCATTTGAAAATTATGGATATTCAAGTCAGACCTAAGCTGTCATATTGCTGCCTGCTGCCTCCATCAACATGTCTGAGTCCATCTGGAGTTTCTCAAAATCCTTCAGTGGGTTTTCTTTTGTAGTTATTTTTTGTGTGTTTTGTTCTTTACTTTCTCCAAACAATTGTGTCATCAGCTGCCTTCTCCAATGTATGTTTTTTTTTTAATTTAAGATTAATTTTTTATTTAAATATACATATCATACAAAAGTTTTATCTCATAAAAAATATACCCGATATTAAATAACTTTAAAGATGCATAAGTATTTATACATAATGCTTTCAATTTAGTTTATCCACTATTGTGAATCCTTTTGGTCCCTGAACTTAACTTTGGGTTTTTCTTTAGTTTTTTTGTTTTGTTTTGTTTTGGTTTGGTTTTGGCTGCACAGCTTGTGGGATCTTAGTTCCCCAACCAGGGATTGAATCCAGGTCCTCAGCAGTGAAAGCACAGTGTTCTAATCACTGGACCACCAGGGAATTCCCCTGGAATTTACCTTTGTTTCCTCTCCTAAGGCTGGATGCAGCATATAACTGCCCCCATGGGGAGGAGCAAGAAATCAAGGGTACTAAGGAGACCAGTCTGAGTTATCATTGATGATGTCAAGCGGCACTCAGCAGAACTCATTTATGTTATTCAAACGTAAATGAGAAAATAAGCAATATGAGCAACCTTCAATAGGTTGTTCACATGAAGTATATTTCATATCATGAAAGATTTAAATACACCTAAGCTACTTAACTACTTCTGAGTCTTTTGAAGTAACGTCAATATTCCAATTTCCACATTTTGTTAAACTTTCTGTTGAATGTGTTAAGCACTCAACAATTGGAGATATTTTTAAAGAGTTAACTTTGGATGCACTCTCTCTTCTACTATAAAAAATAATTCGTATTTTTTATTTCCATTTAGCAAATCAAAGCTGCCCATTTTTGTCCTTGTATGTGATATTATCAAGTTGTGGTGAGTCACTGGTCTATTCTGCAGAGCACTGGCTTCCTGGTTACACCAGGTTGAATTCCTCTGATTCATACTCTTTAACATCTGCAGTGTCCAGACTCACATTTAAAAGAGAACACTCAGAACAACCTATCAAATGCTTCCCCTACAGATGATGTCCTAGGACCACCCAGACCAGCTACCAAGGGTCCTCAGCAAAGTTGCTATGGTATGTCTTTGGTGCCTTCCCAAAGCCTACAGCTTTGCCTCTCCCCATGTCCCTTCTCTTCATTTGCAGTTTTCATGCTCTTAGTTCTAGTGAAGAACTCCTGAGGTGGCATGAAGGAGTCATTGAGAGAAATGAAGAGAAGCATCTTGGAGTGACACTGACAGTAAATGATTCTTTGGCTCTGGGAGTACTTGTAAGTCTACATGTCCACATCCAACTGTACTTACACATCTTGAAAGACAGGCCCTCAGGGAAGGAGGGGTGGGTCTGTGGAAAAAGATAAGGGAGGGAAGAGGTCCAGAAAGGAGGAGCTCAGATGAGAGCTCCACCCTCAGGAGCAGAAGGGGAGCCATCAAGACTTCTGAGTAGCAGATAAGGGTAAAGTTGGACAACGTGTAAGGTTTTTGGAGACTTCATAACTTCCTCATGTTGTTAATTTTTTTCTCCTTCTGTTTCCCCACGGTGACCCCAAGAAAACCCTTAAAACTGAAAGGGTCTGTGTACTTATTTTGGTGCACAGCAACACAGGGATACATCCCACTCCACATCCACTCTTGGAGAAAAATGAGAACCAAGAAATAGAGTAGTTGCTAACAGCTCAGAACAGAAAAGCAAGCAAGCTGAATTTCTCAGGTCTATGGGAAGGAGAAAAGAGGTTCAAGGGGTTGGGTCATAGAGTCTAACTGGGAAGAGAGCCGTAGAGTCCCCAGTAACCCTCCTCCTCCCAGTGCCTGTCCCCCTCTAGTACTCTATGTTTTCAAATGTCCTTTCCTTCCTCATCCTTAATCCAAACTCCCATTTGGGCAAAAGAGGAAAAAGGAGTGCCTGGACCACCATGGCAAAATCGAGGAAGGCTTTGCAGAAGAGGAAGCCATATATGAGCTTCTTAATTTGGCATCATCTCTAACAGAATTCTTGTATGATTGCACTCTTCTGGGTCAGCATCCATGGGATATCCAGGAAAAATATCATTTTTCAAAAGGAATAGCTACTTTCTATTTAGAACTTAAAAGGAGAAGGTAGGGTAGAGCCAGTCCCAAGAGAAATATCCAGTGGAAGAATTCTTAGCGTCTCCTAGCTGCACTTCAGAAACCATGATTTCCTTGAATGTATTCCTGAATGTGATTATATTAGCTAGACACAGATGGCAAACATTTCATGTTAATGACTGTAATTTGTGTTCCTTTTACCTTGCCACTTATATACGTTATTAGAAAATGAAGACCTCAATCAGCCCATTATAAGCAGGAGATCCTTTTCTTCAGCCCTCTAAATCCATCTCCAGACCTGGGTGTTCTTCTGATCTAACCGCACATGTTCCTTGAAATCTTCTAGGATGCCCTGTCATATGCATCCTCAAGGGAATCTTGAGTAGCACTCTGGCTGCATGCCATTTCCTAGCTCCTCTTCTCCTTGAATTTGGGCTGATGGCTAAAAGGACCTACCCTTTGAGGGTAGGTCATTATGGAGTTCTGGCTATGAAGGTGGTCTCTGCAGTCTGACAGCCTGCATTAGAACCCTTGCCCCCTTGACTAATAGTATTACCTTGAGCAAGTGTCTCAATTCCCAAAGCCTACAAAATGGGGATCACAAACTTTTGACATGGCCAGCTGACAGTGGTACAAACTTGACTTCTGCTAAAATAACAACTGATACAATAATCCCTAGTTGGTATCTCATTTACACAGCAAAGACAACTGACAGTCCTCATCCTGAGTGGTCACTTCACCTAAGTGGGCAGAGAGCACTTCCAGCCAGCCCAGCACTTATACAACACCTAATTGTTAAAGCCAGACAGTGCCCGCCAACCAGAGACACTTCAAGGCTTTGTTTTCTTAATATGGAAGAAAGCTAGTTTGTGGTGTTTAGTTTTAAAAGATGTGGTAGTCAACCCCAAAATGGCCCCCCAATGATCCACACCTCCAGGTATTCATGCCCTTGTGTAATTCTTTCCTACTTTGCATCAGAGTTGGTCTATGTGATGAATTGACAGCAGAAGTGATGGAATGTCACTCTTGAGGCTAGGTTATAAAAAACATTGTGGCTTTTGCCTTGCTCTCTCTTGGATCAATGGATGCCAGCCACCATGGCTTGAGGCAGCCATGTGAAGAGACTTATGAGGCAAGGAACTGAGGCTTCTTGCCAAGAGCCATGTATGTCAGCCATCTTGGAAGTGGATCCTCCAATCCTGGTCAAGCCTTCAGATGACTGCAGCCCCAGCCAACATCTAGACTGCAACCTCATGAGAGACCCTAATCAGAACCATCCCTCGAAGCTGCCCAGATTCCTGACCCTCAGAAAGTATGAGATAATAAATGTTTATTGTTTTCAGCTGCTAAGTTTGAGGTAACTTGGGGGGTGTGGTATATAGCAATACATAACTAATACCATACGCTTTCTCTCTCTTGAACCTGAGCCCCCATAGTCAAAACTCTGTGCTATATTCCTGCCTAGCAGTAAAAAGAAACGTCCACTTAGAGCTTACTCTGTGGTATTAACAGTACCTATAATGATCAGGTTGGGAGGATTGAGCAGGGTAATACATGTAAAGTGCTTAGTGTGAGCCTAGCATGTGGTAAGCACTCAACCAATCTAGTTATCACTATTCTGCAGAAACATAGGGTAGTTGCTGTAGATCTTGGTGTCTGGGACACTTAGGGCTTAGCATAATGAATGAAGATTTAAAGTTAAGGGTGCAGGGAAGGAACCCCTGAGGCACCTTTTCCCACTCCTAGTAGCTCTTAGGGGTCAGTCCTTAAACTGCTGCAGCCAGGGTTCCTTCTGTGAGAGCAGGAGGGACAGATCAGAGGAGAGATATTCTTTTTGGCTGGCTCCTAAAGTGACTAAAGCAGTATGTTAAAAGATAGAAAAAGTTTACTAAGTGGAAAAAGGGAAAGAAAACAGGAGTGTAGGGGAGTGGATTCATCTTTTTCTGCTTCTTAATTTTGCCCGGGTACTACCTTGTTTATTTTCAGTTTCCACTGGGTTAAGTAGAAGCTCTGCTCAGAAATATTCCTTACTGTGCACAACTATGCACTCTGTAACTTAGAACAAAACACAGGTCCGTTGTCTAGCATCCGCTCATGGCCCAGGCCATTTCTGATATGAGCTGTACACAAATGTGATGGGCTCTGGGAGTTGCACACCAGGAGGCTTATCACTGGGTCATTTGTTCTCAGGGGAGACACATCAGAAGGGAAAGACAGTTTTTCAAAGACTAAGAACAAAGTGAAGAATATGAAGGACAAAGTGGAAGTTTGTCAATCAATGTGCCAAACTAAAGTGATTAGGCAGAAAAGAAACTGAAGAACAATTGAGAGCCAAGAGTGGTCAGAGGGGCTTCCCTGGTGGCGCAGTGGTTGAGAATCTGCCTGCCAATGCAGGGGACACGGGTTCGAGCCCTGGTCTGGGAGGATCCCACATGCTGCGGAGCAACTGGGCCCGTGAGCCACAATTACTGAGCCTGCGCGTCTGGAGCCTGTGCTCCGCAACAAGAGAGGCCACGATAATGAGAGGCCCGCGCACCGCGATGAAGAGTGGCCCTCACTTGCCGCAACTAGAGGAAGCCCTCGCACAGAAACGAAGACCCAACACAGCCATAAATTAAATAAATAAATAAATAAATAAATAAATAAATAAACAAACCAAAAAAAAAAAACAAAGAGTGGTCAGAGACAGACTAAAATAAAACATGTCAGTTGGAGCAATCTTGGAACTAATTCTGTAAATGTGGCTCATACACTGAATCATTATCCTGAAATACCCTAGAGTATAAGCTTCACGGTTTTTATCTGTTTCAATTACTATGATGTTCCTAGTGCCTACATCAGAGCTCAGCACATAGAAGGAGCTTGATAAATATTTGTTAAATAAATGAATGAATATGACTAAACACAGCTCAACAAGTAGGGGTAAATATAGAGAAACCTATTATTTAAGTATACACACAGATTTATTTCTAAAGTTAAACACTTTTGATTTACACAGTTTTTCACTGATCTGCCTGATATTTCAGTCGTCAATGTGCATTATGCAGCTCACCAGCCTACAAATTCTTCTTGTCCCCAAACTTTGAGCTCCACTCACTTGTTAGACAAATTAGAAAGAATATTCTAGCTTTGTGGGTTATGGAAATAGGCAAGCTGGCTGTTTCAAATATGTTATATAAGAAAATTATAGCTTGAGTTCATAGGTCAGTAACAACATATTAACATAGAATTAATTGTCCTATACTTACTTCGAGGATTGCAAGCTATATCTTTCAGGGGTAGAAATACACTCCCCTGCTCCCAGTGACCTACTGTTAGAGAAACTGCTTTGATAAGACAAACTGCTTCACTCAGCCTAAGGCTCTACAGGGTCACTGCATTACTGTCATTCCATTTGTACAAATAAAGAGGAAACCTAAAGAATTTTGATATCTTTTCTGTCACTTCTGGTATGAAAAAGGGACACAAACTGTACTTATTTGACTAGAATCCTTTAGTCCTTCAGGACTTTGAATCATTTCAGAAGTCTCTTGAGAGGTAAACAAATCTCTCTACACAGAGATACTGGCAGCATAAAGTTCAGGTCAGAGTACATGTAGGAAAGACTCTCCATAGTTACCCACAAGTTTCATTGATTGTCCACAGCCAAATTGGTCCGAGATTCCTCAGTGCTCAACTTGGGAACAGTACAGTCATCTGGAGCCATTCTGTGCCAATGACAACCATCTGCTTCCCACGTGCCCTTTCTACTTGGACAAATAAAAACAATCACCCCACATGAAAACCCATTAATTCATATTTCTTCAAAGACACTTAGCCCCACCTCGGAACAGTAACACATCTGACAGCAATTCTTTGGGTATCAAGAATGGATCACCTAAAGCAAACCTTGGAAGTATTTAGAATGTCTGTGCATTTTCACAAGAAAAATACTCCTGGTTCCTTTTTTGGAGACATTTATCTTCCCATCTGTCTGTAATTGGATTACTCAAATGATGTACAAAGAGTGGGTAAACAATTATTTACATGAGCCCTGGCTTACAGCACTAAGTTTTGACCCTAGAGATACTGGTTTAAAAGGACACAGGATTTGTTATAATCCTATTATTATTTATATTCATAACAGGTTTCCTTATCCTCATAGATAATCCATTCTTTAAGTATTAGGGATCTGAGAGTGGTAGATAAAAGTGAACTGAATTCACTCATTCAACAAGTATTATTGTGCTTACTATATGTTGGCCTGGTAGCAGCACTGGGATACAGGGGTGATTTTATATTTATTGAAGTTAGACACTGTGACTTTTTCACTTTTTCCTTCCTTCAGAAAGTACTTGTATCTATGTATCTATCAATTAATTAATTTTTACCATTATCTGCAGCATGGTACCAATTTGCCCTATAATTATTTTTTAAGGGCAGAGTTTTATCATTTTTATGCTTTATGCATTATAAAGCTTGGACAGTTGGCCTGAGGCAAATGTATTTAGTTCTCTTTTCAGTCCAAGATTATTTCATCAAAACAAATAAAGCCAGGAAAACACCTTCTTTGAGAATCAATGTTACTGTTGTCACAGTACTATAAAATTTGCCACTTTAACACTATTGATTAAATAAATAACAATGGTTAAGTAGTAGTCAAATTCCCAGAATTATAGAAGCCTGGGAATTGCTTAGACAAAAAGAGCAGGTGGTGAGAAAGCTCCAACATCATAAAGAGAACCACAAAGGCAAGGCAAAGGTTTACAGCTTTGGCACTGCCCTGCCTTTGAGAAATCACTCTAGAGGGCAAAGGGCACTAGGGTGATTACTACTTTAAAATTAAAAGTCTCTCTAGAGAAGGGGGGATGAGAGACAAACCTTATTATGCACATACAAACACACGTGTACATACATATATACACATACACATGTGTATATGCCTGCATATGTACATAAATATATTATATAAAATAGTGTATATCTGAGGGAAAGTAATGGGGAAAAGTACAGGAGTCAAAGAGAAACTATGTGAAACCCCTTCCACCCCAGGATTTTGAAAGGTTCTACTTGGCTTTTGAAGAATGCACCTCAGTGAAGGGGAGAGCAATCAGAAAGAACTCACACATGCTGAACCTGCTTTGTTTTTTCCTTTCTTTTAGTTTGCCTACCACTAAGCAGCAGAATGGGCTGGGAATTCTTTTTGGACAAATGGCAGTTTAGCCCCTGCTACTGCTGGAAAGTTAGTCATTTTAGAGTCCAAAGTCTGGGAGGGAAAAAAGTACCTGGGGTTTTCCTTATGCCAACTATTAAAATGGAAGTTTCATAAGAGCACAAACTTGCTCATAGCTATAAACCTAGCAGAAAGGACAGCACATAGTTGGCCCTCAAAAAATATTGTTAATTGAATAAATGGATGAATTAGAGGATCAGTGAATGAGATCAATGAGTATTGAGTGTTTTCTATATGCAGTGGAGAATACAGGAAATTATAAGACATAATTGCTGCCTTTAGGAAGCCTTGTAACCAGATAAGGACACAAAATTAACAATCATAAAGTAGTTGGAGGACAATACGCAATCGTAGCAATAAAACCACTATTGTTTTGACAAAATAATCTTGAAAGTTAGGTTATGAGTGGTTCAGTCTATAATGCTCTTAAATGGCTTGGAAAACAGAGAGATGATGCTGAGCTGGGCCTCAAATAATTGACAGGATTTAAATAACTGCCTGCTTACTAACCCCCCCAACTCCATTGGCATCTAGGGGGGTTTTGAGGCACATCCTCAGAACCTCTTGGGCTGGTTCGTTTATTTACTCATTCATTCATTCATTCATTTAATTTGCCACGCTGCGCAGCTTGTGGCATCCTAGTTCCCCAAGCAGGGATCGAACCCATGCCCCCTGCAGTAGAAGCATGGAGTCTTAACCACTGGACCACCAGGGAACTCCCTTGGGCTGGTTAAAATAACTTAAATTTGTAAGAATGTGTTAAATTCATCTGTCAGGTCTACTTGCAAGTACAGCCCTGTTTTCATTAAGATTAGAGAAAAGAAGACAAAGGACGATTTTGTAAAATAAGTATGGTGACCATATATTTGGAGCTCCAACCCCGCATGTGAAACTGAGACTCCATAGAAAAACCTGTGCTCAATACATACTTGCACACTGTCTGATACAGATATCATGGCCCTCTTCTCACTCGTCACAGGGAATGTGTTATTGGTTACACAGTGGACTCTCGTTCTTTGCTTTAATTAGTACTTCAGGAAAGTTAGCTTTCAGAGATCTTTGCTGACAACTTAAAGACTGATTTGTCTTTAAGGCCTGTAAACTTGTCTCCTTTGTAGCTTAAAGTCAAAAGATCAATGGATCAAATGGATAAAAGCCATTTTGTTTGTCTAATCGAATGGAGTGAAGCTGTAAACTTGAACAATATGGGCTTCTACAGCTTCTCGGGGAGATTTTATGATACCACCTTACTAATGCTGCCATACGTATACCTACCTATGCTTTCCCAATTTTGCTTAATATTATTTTTGCAGAAATATGGTTGGATGGTAAAACATGTTACTTTTTTACTTTGCTGGCCTCTCACTGCTTTCTTTCTATCCTATTCTTAAATCAGGTTGTAGATGGAAATGTATGTTTGTCTATTAAGCCAAGAACAGGCTTTGCTGAATTTAATGGGAAAATGTGGACACACTAGTTTTTTTGGAAGACACTGAGAAGTGTCCTGAAATGAAATCAGCATACAGCACAAGTCTCTACTAAAGCTCTTTATATTTTGCACTGCTCTTAAAACAAAACAAAACAAAAACAAAAAGACAAACTTTTTATTGAAAAAACAAAACAGGTACAGAAAAACACACAAAACAAATATATAGCTTAATGAGTTATTAGAAAGCAAACACTTTTGTAATCACCATCCAAGCCAAGAAATAGAGCTCTGCCAACCCTCACCCCCACCCAAAAGCCCCTCCATGTACTCATTCCAATGATAACCTCCTCTCTCCACAAAAGTAGCCACCATTCTGAGCATTATAGCAATCGTGGCTTTCTTTACAGTATTATCACCCAAGTGTAATAAGACATCCAAGTGTACATTCCTGGACTATTATTTAGTCTTATCTGCTAAGCAATGTTTTCTTTTAAGTCTCTTTTAATCTATAGGTTCCTCTTCCAATCCTTTTCTTTACACCCTGTTAAAGAACACAGATCACTTAACCTGTACACTCTCCTACACTCCAAATGCTGCTGACTGTACACCCATGGTTCAACAAGTTTCTCTGTCTTCATTTCCTTTATATTGGTTGCTGGATCCAGAGGCATGATTAGACTCAAGTCTTCCTCTGGGAAGACTAGGTGCTGTGGTCTGAATGTTGGTGTCCCCCCTAAATTCATATGTTGAAATCCTAACCCTCCAAAATGATGGTATTAATAGGTGGGGCCTTAGGGAGGTGATTAGGTCATGAGGGAGGAGCCTTCATGAATGGGATTAGAACTCTTATCAAAGAGATCCCACAGAGCTCCCTAGGGCCTTCCACCATGTGAGGATACAATGATAAGCCTGCAACCCAGAAGAGGGTTCTCACCCGACCATGCTGGCAGCCTCCAGAATTGTAAGCACTAAATTTATGCTGTTTATAAGCCACCCAGTCTGTGGTATTTTGTTATATTAGTGCCAGTGGACTAAGACAATAGCTGATGACGCTTTCTTTCACTGGGAGGCACACATCTGGTTGTCTCTCCTTTTGTGATGTTAGCAGCATGTTGATGCTCAGTGACTATACTCATTAATTTGTTGAGGGTTGAAAAATGGTGATACTCTAAATCTGTTATTTCTTTTAAAATTATTAGCCAGAATGCTTTTATAAAAAGATGCTTCCCCTCATTTACTATTAAGAGACACAATGGCACTGTTCATATAGGAAAAGTAGGATAAATAGTTGATACTTTTGCACTGTCAGTTTTCAAGACAGTGAATTAGCTCTCTATCAACCTCTACTTTAAGGAGGTTGACTACTTTAATAGATATTAAAAGTTGTAATTTTATTGTAAATTTGTAATTGTCTTCAAATTGTAACTGTCCTGTCTTTTCTTTAGGTTGGCTCCTAGGCCTTTGGCTATGACCCCAGTAAATCTTAATAACTTCCTCACTATCTAGTATAACAAGGCATTTGAAGTTTATCTTGTATATTTACTGCCTACTATAGGTTGAATTGTACTGCACCCCCTCCCCCATTTTTTATGTTGAAGTCCAAACCCCCAGTACCTCAGAATGTGACTTTATTTGGAGATATGGTCTTTACAGAGGTGATTAAGCTAAAGTGAGGTCATTAGAGTGGGCCTTAATCTAATCTAACTAGTGTCCTTATGAAAAAAGGGGGAAATTTGGACAGAGAGACACATGTAGAGGGAAGACAGTGTGAAGAAACATAGGGAAAAGATGGCCATCCACAAGCCAAGAGGGGAGGCCTGGAATAGATCCTTCCCTCATGACCCTCAGAAGGAACCAACCCTGCCAATACCGTGATTTTGGATTTCTAGCCTCCAGAACTGTGAGACAATAAATTTCTCTTGTTTAAGTCACTCAATTGTGGTATTTTGTTACAGCAGCCCTAGCAAACTAATACACTACCCAAGAGCTGAAAGCAGCCATTTCCCCGAGAAGCACAGGTTTCTTTTAGGGAGAAATGATATTTTCAAGATCACAATCTGGCTGCTAGGTATGCTCAGGACTACAGGATTTGTCACTGTTTCTAGGCCTCTTAAGTGGACGGAGACATGAAAAACCTATTATAAAACAACACACAGCTACAGAAAAACATACATTTTAAACATAAAATACCTCTAAGTTAATATTGATATTTTCAATTCAAATTCAGGACAGTAGGTTTTTCTATGTAACCCCTCCTATATTTAGTCTTCCACACTGGAAATGCTGGTACTCAAAGGCAGAGGGTAAAATAGAATTCGAATATTCCATAACTGCTATTTACATTACCCTGCATTATATACATCACAGGCTCAGAAAAATACAAATAGAATTACTGAGAACAGATAAAAATTTTTCCCATATTCCTCTCCCCATTCTCCTCTCAGTTTTAACAGTTGTACTGTATCTACATTGTCAGAGAGCCATTACATACCATACTCTCCCTTTTAATCCTTATTTAATCCTAGTCGTACACATAATTATTTGTTTAATGCTCATTAGCAGGCCTAATAGCAATGTCTCTTTAGTCAGTTTTGTTTTTTTTTTAACTTTGGGTTTGTTTATTTATTATTTATTTATGGCTGTGTTGGGTCTTCATTTCTGTGCGAGGGCTTTCTCTAGTTGCGGCAAGTGGGGGCCACTCTTCATCACGGTGCGTGGGCCTCTCATTATCGCGGCTTCTCTTGTTGCGGCGCACAGGCTCCAGATGCGCAGGCTCAGTAATTGTGGCTCACGGGCCTAGTCGCTCCGCGGCATGTGGGATCCTCCCAGACCAGGGCTCGAACCCGTGTCCCCTGCGTTGGCAGGCTGCTCAACCACTGCGCCACCAGGGAAGCCCTCTTTAGTCAGTTTGATTGTCCAAAGCTTGTTGTCTAATAGACTCCTCAGTGAGAAAATAAGAGTGATATCCTCAGAGTTCTTGCATGTTGATAAACACTTGTCTGTGCTTCTTATACTTGATGGTCAGCTTTGCAGTTTATCCTTGATTCTCATTTGGTTTCTTTGAGTGCCTTAAATATGCTACTCCATTTCTGTCTGGCATAAAGTGTTGACAAGTCTGATGATAATCTCATTGTGTTTGTCATATAAATCACATGTTCCTTTTGCCTATATACCTAAAGGATTTTTTCCTTTTTTCTTTAAAATCCAATAATTTTACTAAATTATGTCTTGGGGTTGTCCTGGTGAATACTCTCAGATACATGGTGTACTCTTTCAACATGTAATTTCTTTTTTCTTTATTATTTCAGCAAAGTTTTCTTGAATTATGTTTTTTAGTATTTGACTTGTTCCTTCACTTGATTTCTTTTTTGAGGACTTCCTTTTATCTATATGTTGGATCTTTGTTGCCTTTAATTTGTCACTTTCTCTTGATCAGCTTCCAAATCTTTTAACTTCTTTTTCATTTGAAAAATTCTTACTCTTTTCATCTTTTATTTCCCTTAAGATGTTATTTATATGTTCTCTTGTGTTCTTTTTAGTTAAGACTTCATTTCTAAAATGATTTTTCTTTTCTTTTTAATTTTACTTTTAAAATAAAATGTGATATGTTTTTTTCATGTCAATATCATTTAGATTATTTTTCTTAATACCTTTTAGATTATTGTGAAATTAAAGGTTATGGTCTCAATGTATTCTGTGGACACATGTTTCTGATGTCCTTTCACTGTTTGAAGTGATGTCATTCTGCTCCTTATTTTCCCCTCCCCCTTTTTTGGTATAGTAACTAATTTATTGTCGATTTTTATGTGAAAAGAGATTTCTGAATTTTTAGAAGGAGACATGGTTCAGGGTAGCTTTGCTAACCTCACAGAGCTCCCTCTTTTGTTTCCATGAAGGGTTAAAAAGTGTTAACTGCTTGCTTCCTGAGATTTCCTGCCTGTGGTTCTTCTCTTTCCTTTGTCTATATTGCCTTTATCTTGATTAATTTTGATTCTACTCTCAGAAGTCTGGGTCAGGCTCTATTCTGGAAGGGAGCCCTAGCTGGTAATTTCATAAGTTTATTGAGACCAATCTGTTCTAGTCCCTTCCATCCTCCCTGTAGGCCTCTCACATTCATCTGCCATTGGAGTAGGGGAAACACCTCCCAATTTCAGCTGCTATTCACAAATTGGTCTTTGCCTTTCCAGTAAATATCTATTGGCTATTTTTTCTACTCTGTTTTCAGGTGCATCAGAGGCCCTATTGCTTTCCTCTGCTTTCTCCCACACAAATGGAAGGTCTTGTGGATTTTGGTGGCTTGTTCTCATTTGCTTGTAGTTTGGGTTTTCTGGGGATACCTTATCACCTAATTTTATGGCAAATGTTTTTGGTTTTGCTATCTAGTGGCTCTAGGTATTGTAATATGGGGATTTGGAAAGATTCAAAAACTATGTCACTGCTGCCATCATCCCAGAATCTTCTCACTCTTAAAACATTTTTAAATGTATATTTAAAGCACAACAATTTGTCCAGCACACAGCCCATAATAAGATGGTGTCCTGACCCAGCAGGTTGCATCAGAGATCTTAGAGCTAGACAGAGCTTCAAGGAATCATCTGGTCCAGCACCCTGTGGTCAGGCAAGAAAAGCATCATCCTATATTCAGAATAGGTAGCAGTAGCACTCCGAAATTAAGCACAAAGTGGAACCTACTATTTAGTAGTTTTAAATTTTGATGTTTTCTTATAGTGTTCATATAAAAATCTAAATATATAAATATCTACCACAGAATATTATTCATTCAAACTAAAATAAACTTCAACATACAAACAATTCAACAGTGCAAACAGCAGGTTTATGTTACATTGGGTATGGATGAGTGTTAAAATGTCTGTATTGGTTATAGTCGTGAATTGGAAATATTAATTTAAAATAGCTATTTAAACCAAATCTGAAAATCAGCTAAGAGTAACATCCAATTCAATCAGTTCATGAATAGCTTTTTGAGTGATCCAGAATATTTTAATGCAAATTCTTGTGAATTAACTGGGGAATAAAATCTCTGGTGATGGTAAAATATTGAACTAATGATAGAAGGATCTTTTTTTAAAAAGAAAGACAGCTCTTCATAATAACAAAAAGAAGTAACTATAATACAAGACGAAAATAACCGAAAAGCAAACAGAACATGTCATTAATAGAGTCCTTCATTATCTAGCATAGCCTGTAATGGAGAAAATGGCAAGTATAATTCTGTTATCTTACCATAGGCAGTACACACACACACTGTAAAACCCATCGCTTCATTTTCTGGTTGAAAAGATCAGTGTAGAAAAGGAAGACCAGGGAGTGGAGGTCATGCTGATTTATTGGCAATTAAACCTGCAGGATTTCTGCACTCCCTTCAAAACAAAGTATCTGAGCCTATGCAGCCAGGATGATTATATAGTGGGCTATCTACTAAAACCCAGGAGTCTTTCTGTTAGCACACAACAAATACAATTGACTTGTCTGTACTTAGAAGATTACTGCTATTTTCTGTGCAGATTCATGTTGTATCTTCCTCAAATAGCCTAGGCCCAAAGAATTACCTTGTTCATCAGTTTAATAAGCAGACTCTTACCAAGTGGTATATAATTCTGCTTGGGTGTATAAGAACTTTGGTACAAATAAAAATATGGACTCATTTAAAGCAAGGGAATGCATTACTGAATCCATATAATCTCTCTATGGTGCCTCAGCCCCAGCTTAATGAAATATTTGAGATAATATTTTGAGGGTTTGATGCTTATTATGGACTGAATGTTTGTGTCCCCCCAAAATTCATGTTGAAATTCTAACTCCTAAAGTGACAACATTAGCCAGTGGGACCTTTGGGAGATAATTAGGTCATGAGGGTGGAGCTTTCATGAATGGGATCAGTGCCCTTATAAAAGGGACCCCAAAGAGCTCCCTTGCCCTTTCTGCTGTATGAAGATACAATAAGAAGTCAGCAGTCTGCAATCCAGAAGAGGGCTCTCACCAGACCCTGTCCATGCTGGCACCCTGATCTTGGAGTTCCAGCCTCCAAAACTGTGAGAAATAAATTTCTGTTGTTTATAAGCCACCCAATCCTTGATACTTTGTTATAGCAGCCCAAACTAAGACAATACTAGTGCAGATTAACTGGCTTTTATCCATTCCATGTCTAGATACAACCCAGGTTACCTAGGCTAGCTGTTTAGACCATGGATGCCATTTATATACAAACATTCCCACTTGTCCTACAGATGGTGATAGGTAGGCTTAGGTGCTAGGAATGAATCTCAGCAACACAGGTAGGTGAGAAAGAGAAGGAAGGTAGGAATAGTTAGTTGAGAGTGGGGAAAAGTGATCAGGTTAACATTTCTGCCTCTGCCCAACCTCATTATACCTGAATTGCTTCTACTCCTTAGGAATAGGAATATGGCCACTGTACGTTGTACCATATAGGATCTGCCTCAGGCACTTGCCTGCCTCCACCATTCCTACTTTCTCTTCCTCCCTAATGGCCTGTATTGCTAAGGTCTCAATTATTCATCCATTCATTTCATTCATTCATTCATTCAGTAAATATTTATTGAGACTTTAATATACACCAGTTACTATTCTAGGCCCTTGCAAAACAGCATGGCTCTGTAATGCACTCTGTTTTTAAAAGTTGTTTTCATTTATAAAACTTTAAATAAAAATGATATATTTATTTTAAAAAATATAGAAAATAAGAAGAAAATTTAATCTGCATTATAATCTCAACAAATACTATTAAGCATTTCACTGTGTATCTTTTTAGTCTTCTTTTTACCTCTTCTAATGTTTTTAAGTTGAAACATTACAAGCACACTAAATGTTAGAGATCAACAAAATAAGCACCCATGGACCTATTACACTGTTTAAAAAATAAATTATTACACAAATTGTTGAAGGCCCTTTCCCAGTTGTATTAAACTTTGTCACCGTCAGGGGTTACCACTATCACGAAGGTTATTTTTATTTTTTACCACACTGACAGGTAGTATTGTAGTATATTTTTACTACATATATGTGACATATAGGACGGTTTTGCACGTTTTTAAAACTTTATATGAATATCATTCTGAATATACTCTGCAATTTGCTTTTATCCCTTATCATTGTTTTTGAGTTTTATTCATGTTTGTGTATATAGCTCCATTTCACTGATTTTAACTGTTGTATCACAGATATTCCAGTGGATGAATATGCTGCATTTTTTTACTCATTTTCCTATAAACTGACGTGTAAGTTGGCTCTAATATCTTGTTGTTAAAAACATGTAATGACCATTCTATTCATATCCCCTTGAGCACATAAGGGGGAATTTCTCTGGGATATATACCTAGGAATAAAATTGTTGGAACAAAGGCTGCAAATTATCTGGATATTACCAAATGGCTCTTCAGAGTGGTTGTATTAACTTATACCTACCACTAATATAACTGTAATGTACTCTTAAAGTGTAAAGAAATATAGTCATACTCACACTCATGCACATTTTGTATATATATGGGTGTGGATGTCATATGTATGTATCAGGACTCAGAAGATCCAAGCCTGGATATTCCCACCTGGCTCTCTTTCCTTCTCTTCTTTGCCCTGACCCAATTTCTCTCACCTCCCTGGCCTTCAAGGCCCTGCTCCAGTCTCTCAGGAGGCCTTCCTTATCAACACCCCTCTCCAACCCCTGACTTCCCGAGGCAGACCCTCACATATACTCAGCATCTATGATGGGTATTTAGTGTTTCAGATGGGTATGATGGGTATTTAGTGTTTCAGAGGTCTATGCTCTAGCTCCACATCATATAATCAGCTCCTCAAAGGCAGGAGCCATTCTGAAGATTTATCGGCACCTTCCAGAATCCAGTGCCACATTCATAATGGGTTCTTGAAGAGATTGGTGAATTGTTGTTAGACTGAAGTCAGTTTCCTTTTGAAACCAAGCAGGATCCTGTGGGGCCCTCCCTGGTACAAAAGACTTTCCATGTCCAACATTTCTTGTTTGTGGGAAAAAGGCTTCCAGCTTCCTAGACCTTCCCTGAGTTCCAAAGGGCAGATTCAAATGGTTACTAATTAGGAAAGTGAGGGAATGCAGAAACAAAAGAAAGGCAGTCAAGAGACAATAGTGCAGCTATGGGGCAGGGTTCTGGTTCCTCCTAGAGGGATGTGTATAGCAATCTGATATTTATCTCTGAGTTCCTATAGGAACTAAGGCCCGCAGGTGGAGGATGGTAACTTCAGGCTGAGCATAAGCACAGGGAATCCAGACTGGTTGGAATCAGAAGGCTGATGATTGAGATTCCTGGAACACCACCCTGTTAACTTACCACCAACCAATCAGAGGAAGGTCATACACCCTGTAGCCCTCCCTGCAAATTTTACCTATAAAAACTCTCCCCCAAAGACCATCACGGAGTTTGGGCTTTTTGAGCACAAGCAGCGTGTTCCCCTTGCAATAAACCTTTCTCTGCTCCAAACTTCGATGTTTTGGTTGGTTTGGCCTCACCATATGAACTTGGGTTGAATAACACTTTTCCTCCCCTAGAGAGGTCAGATTATATTCTTGGAGTGACTTTCTAGGAACAGCTATCCTCCCCAACTTTGGTAATATCCAGTTAAGATGCAGATCCACACACCTATGGCTCCAATAATTTCATTCCCCTGTGTATATCTTAGAGAAATGCCCTCATTTTTCTTACATTCCTCCTCTTACTAAATTCTCAATGACAGCAACAAATACAGGCTAATCTTCTTGAATCCACTACAAGTGATAAACTATTCTTTGAAAACCATAGCTACATAGAGGTAAGCATATACAGGTTCACAGTTCATCTTTGTTCAACTTAGAAGAAATCTATACTGAGAGTTTTTAGCCTGGTCACTTACCCAAGCACATTCGATTCTTAGTCCTGGGTGCTTGAAAAGTCTTCACTCTCCTTCTGTTCTCTATTTCTAGCTATCTTCTAGTCTTCTCCTCCTATGTCCTGAGCAATATGCCTTTTTTGCCATATCTACTCCCAAAACTTGTTGTGTTTCCCTCCACAGGGTATCAAATTTTTAGATTTGTTTTTTTATCAGAATTTACTGAAACTTCCTTGTTTTTTTTGTTTTTGTTTTGTTTTTACTTTTTTTGGTCGCGTCACACAGCATGTGGGATCTTAGTTCCCCTACCAGCCAGTCGAACCTGTGCCCCCTGCGGTGGAAGTGAAGAGTCTTAACTGCTGGACTGCCAGGAGAGTCCCTGAACCTTCTTTCATTCTGACAGCAGCATGATGTAGTGAAAAGAAAGCAGACTCTGAAATGGATAGAACTCTTCAAATTCTTTGTACAAGTGAATCTCCACTCTATCACTTTATTGTATTCAGCAAGTTACTAAACCTCCACCATTTTTCAGGTGGGGAAGTTGGTACCTCTGTCTCACAGTTGCTGAGAGGATGAAATAGGACAACATAGGTTAAGTGTGTTTACCATAGTGTCTTGCATATAGTAGGTGCTTGGTAACTCTTAGTGTCATTCTTCTTATTCTCCTTCCTCCCTCTTGTCTGCATTCCAGAAATTCTATCACTACTAATTAATTATTTTAGACTCCTAACTGACAGATATTTTAAGTCCCTTGTCCACTGTAAAGGAGTGTATTAGGCACTCTGTCCCAGAAGAGAGAAATCTGATGCAAACCTGTTACCCAGGTATATAGTGGGGCACTGAAATGGACACCCTTTCATCTAACCAAGACAATCTTGCCAGCTGGGCTAAGGGACCTAATGAATATTTGCTTGTCTCCTAAAAGGAAAGAAATGTTTCTCTCCATGTATATTTTATACATATGTATTATATATATAATATATATAATTTCCAATAAATATATACAATTGTCCAATAAATACACCTATATATATCTATACCTACATCTATATATCTATATCTATATCTATATCTATCTCCTTACACTGGTTTTCTTGTACACATACTGTCTTAGTCCATTCAAGCAGCTATAACAGAATATCATAGACTGGGTAGCTTGAACAACAGAAATTTATTTCTCATGGTTCTGAAGGCTGGGAGTTCCAAAATCTAGGTGCTAGCAGATTCAGTGTCTGGTAAGAGCCCACTTCCTGTCTCATAGACCACCATATTATTATTGCTGTGTCCTCACATGGCTAAAGAGGGTAGGCAGTCCTCTGGAGTTCTCTTTTATAAGGGCACTAATCCCATTAATGAGGGCTTCACCCTCATGACCTAATTACCTCCCTGAGTCCCCACCTCCAAAATACCATCATACTGGAGATTAGGTTTCAGTGTATGAATTTTCAGGGGACACAAACATTCAGTCTTTAGCACATACAAAAAGCAATGGCATCATTACACCAGAGATATCCTGCCTCTCTCTACAGTTAATGTGCTTTTTACTACAGGCCTTCTAAAATATTTTTAGACTATTTTAGAATAACATGTTATTACTTAGAATATTTAATTACTTTTTTTAATAATAAAAATCTCGAGGGACTTCCCTGGTGGCGCAGTGGTTAAGAATCCACCTGCCAATGCGGGGGACACGGGTTTGAGCCCTGGTCTGGAAAGATCCCACAGGCCATGGAGCAACTAAGCCCGTGCACCACAACAACTGAGCCTCCGCTCTAGAGCCCGTGAGCCACAACTACCGAGCCCACATGCTGCAACTACTGAAGCCCGCACTCCTAGAGCTCATGTTTCGCAACAAGAGAAGCCACTGCAATGAGAAGCCCACGCACCACAGTGAAGAGTAGCCCCCGCTCACCTCAACTAGAGAAAGCCCACGTGCAGCAATGAAGACCCAACGCAGCCAAAAGTAAATAAATAAATAATAAATAAATTTATTTAAAAAAAAAATCTCAATACCAGTAAGATTGCCTCAACACAGTGCAGTTAATTTCCTTCCTATGTGTATCCACAAAGTAAATTCTTTGAAGGGTAAGCAGCTAGAAAAGAGCTAGTTCCTTCTGAATTAGTTACCTGAAAAAGCTATTGGAAAGTCTCAGCCACACTTTTACTTATCAAAGTAAAAGAGCTATCCTAGATCACCGCAGCACTAGATAACTTGAGACTAAGAAAAAAAGAATCATTCATTAGGAAGTGTGAGAAATGTCTTAGGGTAGATTTTGTTTAAATGCCAATGTGAATTGATCATTAGCATTAGCGAGAGCCGTGCAAATAACACCACCTAAGAGGCTAAACCAACATGGAATTGTTTCAGAGCAATTAATTCACTTCCAAGCTTCTTGTATTAACACCACCTTATTTCCCTAGTGTAGATAGACAATTTGCTTTAAAAGTCAACCAAAAACTGTGATATTCTGCCAACAAGATTACAAGAGTGAAAAAACAACCCCCTAGTCAAATGCAAATTGTAGTCATATTAGTATGCTAATGAGCTAAGTGATAAACTGTGGGTCAAATTTCCTCCTCTTCAGCTTAAATAGCACTTGAAAAGGCTTATTTTCTAAATGTTTGGGAAACCTAGGAGAAGCAACAATTAAGGTTTATTACATGAATATTATCTGTTCAGCGATATGAAAAACTAATAGATGGGACTAAATTAAAATGAGACATAATTCTTTCTAGTGATTTACAGGTTATTGAGAAGTATGGCTTAAAGGCAGCATATGTAACTATTCTAAATTTGGAGTGAAGTCTTTTTGAAATTTCTTATTTAACAATTAAAATAAAAAGGTCTGTTTTGTCTGTTTTGAAAGGAGATATGTTATCATGAGAAGGAATGTCTAGAGATGTAAACTTCTCTTTCTTGACCACTTATCAAAGAAGACTTTCTGGATTGAACCTACTCCCATCACCAGATTTCACAAACCAGATTTCCTTAAAATCCACAGCAAGTCTGATTGTATTTTGCAGCATCCAACTCAGCTCCTTGTCTGAAGACCACGCTCGGGAAAGCCAGGTGAAGACCCAAGAGGGCTAGAAGGTGAGGTGGTAAGAGCCTGAAAATGGGGTCACATGGATGCCGCTTCTTTTCTGTGTACCCATGTCCATCTACCCTCTCTTCCACTTTTGCAAGCTGGGCAAGTTACAAAATCTCCCTGGGCCTCAACTTTTACGATTCTAAGAGGGAGATGATAAAGCTTTATGTCCAAGGCAGTGGTCTGAACCTTGGCTGCACAATGGAATCACCTGGAGAACTTTAAAAATACTGATGACAGGGTCCGATCCCCAGAGCTTTTAACTTCATCCCTGTGGTTTTTGCCAGGGTATAGGGAGTTTTAAAACTCCCTAGGTGATTGTAATGTACAGATGAGGTCAAGAACTACTGCTCCAAGTGTGTTAAAAGAATTAAATAAAACAAAGAAAAATAGTACCTGATAAGTAATAGATCAAAAATCATTTGTTTTCTTTTTTCTTCTGTTGGTTTTTCTGTTTGTACTGGTAATTGTATTTGATCCTGGCTGGAAGCTAAGGGACAGAGGGAGAATTTCTTTCAAAGATTTGTTTTATTTTTTTAAACTTTTTATTTTTAAATAATTTTAAATTTACAAAAGAGTTGCAAGAACAGTACAAAGAATTCTCATGTGCCCTTCACCAGATTCACCAATTGTTAACAATTAATTACATTTGCTTTCATTTTTTATTTATTTATTTTTGGCTGCGTTGGCTGTTCATTGCTGCCACGGGCTTTCTCTAATTGCGGCAAGTGGGGGCTACTCTTTGATGTGGTGCGCGGGCTTCTCATCGCGGTGGCTTCCCTTGTTGTGGAGCACGGGATCTTGGCGCGCGGGCTTCAGTAGTTGTGGCTCGTGGGCTTCAGAGTGCAGGTTCAGTCGTTGTGGTGCACGGGTTTAGTTGCTCCGCGGCATGTGGGATCTTCCCGGACCAGGGATCTAACCCGTGTCCCCTGCATTGGCAGGCAGATTCTTAACCACTGCACCACCAGGGAAGCCCCTGCTCTCACTCTTCCACATTCTCTTTATACATACAATTTTTTTTCCTGAACCAGTTGAGAGGTAGTTGCAGAAAACATGCAACTTCACCCTAAAGAGCATATATTTATTAAGAACAAGGGCATTCTCCTACATAATCACAGGACAATTATTTGGAACGTTTAATATTGATACTGTACTCTTATCTAATCTACAGGCCATATGTAATTTCTCCAATTTTCCTTATGTCCTTATGGCATCTCTCCCATGCCCTCCACTGCCACATTCAGGATCCAATCCAGGATCATGTATTACAGTTGGTTTTCATGCCTTTTTAGTTTCTTTTAATCTGACATAATACCTTCTGCCTTTCATGATATTGACATTTTTGAAAATGTACAGGCTAGTTGTTCTGTATCCCATGCCATCTTTTTTGTAAGTATTTATTTAATGATTTTTAGTAAATATATAGAGTTGTGTAGCCATCACTACAATCCATTTTTATAACATGTCCATCACCCACCAAAAATTCCCTTTTCCCCACCCCCACAGCCTTAAGTAACCACTAACCTACTTTCTGTTTCTATAATTTTGTGTTTTCAGAATGTCAAATAATAGAAACATACAGAACGTGGTCTTTTATGCCTGACTTCTTATACTTAGCCTAAAGTTTTTGAGGTTCATCCATTTGTAGCATATCCCTGTAGTTTGTTCCTTTTTATTACTGAATAGTACCATTATATGGATGTACCACATTGGTTGCAGCTTCTAAGATGGCCCTCAATGATCTCTGCCTCCTGGTTTTCATGCCCCTGTGTAATTCTTTCCCATTGAGTATGGGCTGGACCTAGTGACTCACTCCTAATGAACAGAATGTAGTGGGCTGTCACTCCTGAGATTAGGTTAAAATCTAATTAGGTTAGAATTTAAAATAAAAAGACTATGGTTTCCATCTTGGGGGCTCTCATTCTCTCTCTCTTTCTTGAATCCCTCATTCTGAGCTGCCATGTTGTGAGCAGCCCTATAGAGAGGTCCACATAGCAAGGAACTGATGTTTCTGGCCAATAGCCAATAAGAATCTGCAGCCTGATAACACCACATGAGTGAGCATGGAAGCAGATACCCCTCCTCTGCAGTTGAGTCTTCAGATGAGACTGCAGGCCTGGCCAGCACCTTGACTGCAACCTTAGGAGAGACTAAGCTAGAGTTACCAACAAAGCAAGATCCAGATTCCTGACCCTTTGATTTCTCACAAGAATGGTGAGAAAATAAACACTTGTTTTTAGCCACTACGTCTTGGGGTGATTTGGTCATAGCAATAGATAACCAATATATCACATTTTGTTTATCCATTCACCAGTTGATGGACATTTGGATTGTTTCTAGGTTTTGGCTCTTATGAATAATATTGCCATGAACATTCACATGAATGTTTCAAAGGACTTTTCTTAGGGACTTCCCTGGCGGTCTAGTGGTGAAGACTTTGCACTTCCACTGCAGGGGGCACAGGTTCGATCCCTGGTCAGGGAACTAAGATCCTGCATGCCATACGGCACAGCCAAAAATTTTAAAAAATAAAAATAATAAATAAAAAGGACTTTTCTTATGGCACCAAGTTCACCTGGCTTGTACTATTCCTACAGTTCCAAATACAACTTTGGTTTTTTAAAAATTTCATTGCTTAAAGCAGTTTCTTATCTTATCAAATAAAATTGTGCAATTTTTCACCTATGCCTTTCAGTAATATTTTAAGTCAGAACACATGTTGGAGAAATGAATTGACTTAATTTTAAAAACCATTAGGGTCCAATCTATACTAACTACCTCTTGATAATCAGAGAATTAATGTTTCAGGAATTAAAATATAACTTAGGGATAGCAGTGACTATTTGTTTACTTTTATTTTATGCTAGATATGTGTATAGGGTAAAGGATAGTTTTGTGTCCTGGAAGAATTAGGGTCATACTTTCTTTTGCCACTTACTTGCTCTCCAAAGCACATCTCTTAAAAAAAATTTTTTTTAATCTACTACACCTGCACAGTGGTACCTGAACTCCTTTAATTCTTAACTAAAGATACAGTTACCATGACAATGTGTTCAGTATTTTCTTTGCACAGCCAAGATGTGGACCATTTTCTAATAGTTAGTACCTAATGAATCCTTACCATGTGCTGGCACTGTTCTAAACCCTTCATATGCATTCCACTTCTTTTAATCCTCACAATGATCTTAATCATCACAACTCCATGAGGTAAGTACTCCTAATAGGATGACCCCTTTGCACAATTCTAGGTGATGCTATTCATGTTGTAGTCTATATGAATGGGATTCCTGGAATTGTATAGTGCTAGGCTGTCTATTGGTATTATTTATTAGACTATCTACTTTACAGATGAAGAGGCAGAGAAAGGTTAAGTACCTTGCCCAAGTTTACCCACTTTGTAAGTGGCAGAGCCAGGATTTGCATCTAGGTTATCTGGCTTCATCCAGGGTATGAACTCATAACTATTGCACTCTTCTGAAGAATATTAATTTTTGGTTTAAAAAAAAAGTCATGTTAGCTATGGTCATCTTAGATGATTATTTCTAGGGCATTGTTTCTCAAGGAGTGGTCCTTGGACCAGGAATATCAGCATCATCTGGGAGCTTGTTAGAAATGTGAATTATAATGCCCCACCCCCATCCCAGATATATTGAATCAGAAATTCTGGGATGGGACCCAGCAATCTGTGCTTTAACAAGCCTCCAGCTGATTCTGATGCACGCTCAAATTTGAGAACTACTGTTTTAGGAAATAACTTGGTTTTTTTAAAAGGAAAAAGTATTTTAAAGTTTTTTCTATTTATTTTAGAACAAGTTTTATTTCAAGTAACCTACTCAAATTAGTTCAAGTGTTTATTATACTCTTGATCTGTGATTTAAGAAATACTCATCTTACAGAATTCAAGGAGAAAGCAAGGGTGGGAACAGGGCAGTCACCTTTTCCAGCTCCCTATGAAAATGATGCAGCTAACCACTCCCTAGGTTTCTGTGTCTCCTCTCTCAAATGTTCAAAAAGGAGGATTTGATTGGTTTAGCTACAAAATAGGGTGCATCTCCTTGGGCCAGCCAAGTGTCTGCCCTTTGCTTACTTGCCTAAGTCCAGGGGAGGGGTGGGATCACGTTGTACAAACAGGCCAGCAAGGGCTCTATTGTGATGGAGGCAAGAGTCAGAATCTTTTAGAAATAGAGGATGGGTAGAATCAATGATCTGCATCCCTAATACACAATTTATGTTTAAAATTATGTGGTAAAAAGAAAAGAATGCATTTAATTCCATCACATTTGTTATTGAACAAGTGGCATTTGATATTCTTTTTTTTTTTTTTTTTTTTTTTTTTTTTTTTTATTTATTTATTTTTTTTTTTTATTTACTTATTTATTATTTATTTATGGCTGTGTTTGGTCTTCGTTTCTGTGCAAGGGCTTTTCTCCAGTTGCGGCAAGCGGGGGCCACTCCTCATCGCGGTGCGCAGGCCTCCCACTATTGTGGCCTCTCTTGTTGCGGAGCACAGGCTCCAGACGCGCAGGCTCAGTAGTTGTGGCTCACGGGCCTAGTTGCTCCGCGGCATGTGGGATCTTCCCAGACCAGGGCTCGAACCCGTGTCTCCTGCATCGGCAGGCAGATTCTCAACCACTGCGCCACCAGGGAAGCCCGCATTTGATATTCTTAATTGGTTTGGGAAAAGAAGAAGATATGGGCCTGGCTAGAGAGCACAAGCCCAATGCAGAGCAGCAGTGGGTGAGATTCAATGAATTTCTCCATTAAGGGGCAACACAGACACCCAAGAAACATCTAGTAATAATTAAATAAAATAATAAAAGGGAAAATTATTTCCTATGCCCAATGAACGGAATTAAGGTTAGCATTTTTTTCTCTTAGAGATCTGAAGATATTTTATAACAGAATGTGAAATACAGTATTTATTGATGAGAAAATAAAGCCAATGGTAGTTCAGACTTGTTTAAAGTGACATCGGGACTTCCCTGGTGGTACAGTGGTCAAGAATCTGCCTGCCAATGCAGGGGACACAAGTTCCATCCCCGGTCCAGGAAGACCCCACGTGCCGCGGAGCAATTAAGCCCGTGTGCCACAGCTACTGAGCCTGCGCTCTAGAGCCCGCGAGCCACAACTACTGAAGCCCACACGCCCTACAGCCCACGCACTGCAACTACTGAGCCTGTATGCTGCGACTACTGACGCCTGTGCGCCTAGAGCCTGTGCTCCGCAACAAGAGGAGCCACTGCAATGAGAAGCCCACGCACTGCAACGAAGAGTAGCCTCCGCTTGCTGCAACTAGAGAAAGCCCGCGCACAGCAATGAAGACCCAACACAGGCAAAAAATAAATAATAAATAAATAAATAAAGTGACATCATCATTGACTGAATTATTCATTGTATCTAGCTATTTCCTGAACAGTGTATATAACCTTTGAATAAATGAGTGGGACTATCGTGGCTGCCCTTTTTCTACTATGTTGCCGTCTCCCCAGCCACAGTTGATTGGATCAGAGGTAGACATCTGACTAAGGAGAAAAAAGCCATTTCAGCCAATAAGATTTTCTATCTCAATACTTTAATAGTGGAGGCACATTAATTGGTAGAGCACTAGAACAAAGGTCTCTAAATCTTGATACTGAGAGTGCCAAAATGTATTGATTCCTGTCCTTCCTATGGCTTAGTTGTTCCTGGTTTCTTTGGGAACTGCAAAATGTTATTTTTATAATACAACTCTTTTAAAAATAACATATGATTTAACAACACCTACATAGATGGTAAAATCTGTAAAGAATAACAAGAGAATGGTTTTCTCAAAAAAGCAGTATAACAGTTACCTCTGCAGGAGAGGGAGAGAGATGTGTTCAGAGAGGTGCAAACAAGGGACTTCTAAGGTATGGCAGTTTTCTATTTCTTAGTCTGGGTGGTGGTTACTTTATAGTTATTTCTAGTATGTATTCATACATGTGTATTTTTTACATTCTTGTTCTACATGACACAACTTCTCAAAAAGAAAAAAGAATTTTTACTTGAGTAAATTCAGTACGTTTCTATTCATTTCATGCAAATATGCTCCAAGACCCATAGTTATTAAAAATAGTTTAATAGTAGTAGTATTCATTCAAATAAATAAAGTGTGTGTGTGTGTTTGTATGTGTGTGTTTAAAGCATGCTATTCAAACTTCACTGGTTTCCAGGGTGGAAGAAACCTGAGAAATTTTCTAGTTACTTGAAGGTCTTTATTTAACAAAGATAAAACTAAGAACCAGAAAAGTTAAATAACTTGTCCATTTTCTTCTTCTATCTCAGAATCCTGGGTTCTTTCTACTAAGCTATACCACTTCCCTAACAAAAGAAGAGACAGCAAATGCATATTTCAAAGATTCAATTTTTTTTTTTTTCCACTGCATTGGGTCTGTTGCTGCACGTGGACTTTCTCTAGTTGCAGCAAGCAGGGGCTACTCTTCGTTCTGGTGCGTGGGCTTCTTATTGTGGTGGCTTCTCTTGTTGCAGAGCATGGGCTCTAGCGCGCGGGCTTCAGTAGTTGTGGTGCACGGACTCAGTAGTTGTGGCTCGTGGGCTTAGTTGCTCCGCATCATGTGGGATCCTCCCGGACCAGGGATAGAACCTGTGTCCCCTGCATTGGCAAGCAGACTCCTAACCACTGCTCCACCAGGGAAGTCCCCTCAATTATTTTTAATGCTTATTTTATTCTTAGAAGACTTGTATGCCTCAGAACTGAAAATAAATTCTGCTATGTAATATAATATCTATACAGAAGCAACATTTTATATCATGGTTGCTGGATATCAAGAACAACCAGAAAAGAAATTACTGCAATTTAAAATGAAATATTACTGACAACTACTAAACTTTCTTCCCTGCTTATTAATTCTAAATCATACGATAAAGTGAATTTAACGATACAGCGATTCTTATGGGTATGGAAAAAACTGATTCCCCTTCGCTAAACCCATCAAAGGTAACTGAAGATTAATAATATGTGTTGTAGGGGCTTCCCTGGTGGCGCAGTGGTTGAGAATCTGCCTGCCAATGCAGGGGACATGGGTTCGAGCCCTGGTCTGGGAGGATCCCACATGCCGCGGAGCGGCTGGGCCTCTGAGCCACAGCTACTGAGCTTGCGCGTCTGGAGCCTGTGCCCCGCAGCAGGAGAGGCCGCGATAGTGAGAGGCCCGCGCACCGCGATGAAGAGTGGCCCCCGCTTGCCGCAACTAGAGAAAGCCCTCGCACAGAAACGAAGACCCAACACAGCCAAAAATAAATAAATAAATAAATAAATTTACAAAAAAAAAAAAGAAGGAATGCTATCTTTAAAAAAATAATAATAATAATAATATGTGTTGTAAAAATTGGCTTATTTTCACTAATGAAAGACACATCACCATGTCTGATGTTGTAACCTGTTACTTAGAAAGGAAAAGAAGTGTAATGCATACAGACAGGACTGGCCACATTATCTGCAGGGCCCAGTAAAAAATGAAAATATAGTGCTTTGTTCAAAAAGCAGAAAAATTGCCAAAGTACTGTAATATTAAAGATACCAAAATATAAAACATTCTTCTGTCTTATTCTCTCTCAACTCATCACGGTGTTTTGTATTTGCTACTTAATGTCCTGTTTCCTTGCACGGGGATACTTTCAAGGTGCCTCTCAAAGGCACCCCGGGGCACCATTCCACAAATGTGTGCACTCACCATCCACCAGCTGCCAAGTTCACCTCTTTTTTTTAATTTTAACATCTTTATTGGAGTATAATTGCTTTACAATGGTGTGTTAGCTTCTGCTTTATAACAAAGTGAATCAGCTATACATATACATATATCCGCATCTCTCTTCCCTCTTGGGTCTCCCTCCCTCCCACCCTCCCTATCCCACCCCTCTAGGTGGTCACAAAGCACCAAGCTGATCTCCCTGTGCTATGCAGCTGCTTCCTACTAGCTATCTATTTTACATTTGGTAGTGTATATATGTCCATGCCACTCTCTCGCTTACCCTTCCCCCTCCCCGAGTCTTCAAGTCCATTCTCTAGTAGGTCTTTGTCTTTATTCCCGTCTTGCCCCTAGGTTCTTCATGACCATTTTTTTTTATGTGTTAGCATACGGTATTTGTTTTTCTCTTTCTGACTTACTTCACTCTGTATGACAGACTCTAGGTCCATCCACCTCACTACAAATAACTCAATTTTGTTTCTCTTTATGGCTGAGTAATATCCCATTGTATCTATGTGCCACATCTTCTTTATCCATTCATCTGCCGATGGACACTTAGGTTGCTTCCATGTCCTGGCTATTGTAAATAGTGCTGCAATGAACATTGTGGTACATGACTTTTTTTTTTTTTTTTTAAATTATTTATTTATTTATTTTATTTTTGGCTGTGTTGGGTCTTCGTTTCTGTGCGAGGGCTTTCTCTAGTTGCGGCAAGCCGGGGCCACTCTTCATCGCGGTGCGCGGGCCTCTCACTGTCGTGGCCTCTCTTGTTGCGGAGCACAGACTGAAGACGCGCAGGCTCAGTAATTGTGGCTCACAGGCCTAGTCGCTCTGCAGCATGTGGGATCCTCCCAGACCAGGGCTCGAACCCATGTCCCCTGCATTGGCAGGCAGATTCTCAACCACTGCGCCACCAGGGAAGCCCCACATGACTCTTTTTGAATTATGGTTTTCTCAGGGTGTATGCCCAGTAGTGGGATTGCTGGGTTGTATGGTAGTTCTATTTTTAGTTTTTTAAGGAACCTCCATACTGTTCTCCATAGTGGCTGTATCAATTTACATTCCCACCAACAGTGCAAGAGGGTTCCCTTTTCTCCACACCCTCTCCAGCATTTATTGTTTGTAGATTTTTTGATGATGGCCATTCTGACAGGTGTGAGGTGATATCTCATTGTAGTTTTTTTTTTTTTTTTAAACATCTTTATTGAAGTATAATTGCCTTACAATGGTGTGTTAGCTTCTGCTTTATAACAAAGTTAATCAGTTATACATATACAATATGTTCCCATATCTCTTCCCTCTTGCATCTCCCTCCCTCCCACCCTCCCCATCCCACCCCTCTAGGTGGTCACAAAGCACCGAGCTGATCTCCCTGTGCTATGCGGCTGCTTCCCACTAGCTAGCTATTTTACATTTGGTAGTGTATATATGTCCATGACACTCTCTCACCCTGTCACATCTCACCCCACCCCCTCCCCATATCCTCAAGTCCATTCTCTAGTAGGTCTGTGTCTTTATTCCCGTCTTGCCACTAGGTTCTTCATGGCCTTTTTTTTTTTTTTTTTTTTCCTTAGATTCCGTATATATGTGTTAGCATACTGTATTTGTTTTTCTCTTTCTGACTTACTTCACTCTGTATGACAGACTCTAACTCCATCCACCTCATTACAAATACCTCCATTTCATTTCTTTTTATGGCTGAGTAATATTCCATTCTATATATGTGCCACATCTTCTTTATCCATTCATCTGTCGATGGACATTTAGGTTGCTTCCATGTCCTGGCTATTGTAAATAGAGCTGCAATGAACATTTTGGTACATGACTCTTTTTGAACTATGGTTTTCTCAGGGTGTATGCCCAGTAGTGGGGTTGCTGGGTTGTATGGTAGTTCTATTTTTAGTTTTTTAAGGAACCTCCATACTGTTCTCCATAGTGGCTGTATCAATTTACATTTCCACCAACAGTGCAAGAGGGTTCCCTTTTCTCCACACCCTCTCCAGCATTGATTGTTTGTAGATTTTTTGATGATGGCCATTCTGACCAGTGTGAGATGATATCTCATTGTAGTTTTGATTTGCATTTCTCTAATGATTAATGGTGCTGAGCATTCTGTCATGTGTTTGTTGGCAATCTGTATATCTTCTTTGGAGAAATGTCTATTTTTCTGCCCATTTTTGGATTGGGTTGTTTGTTTTTTTGATATTGAGCTGCATGAGCTGCTTGTAAATTTTGAAGATTAATCCTTTGTCAGTTGCTTCATTTGCAAATATTTTCTCCCATTCTGAGGGTTGTCTTTTTGTCTTATATATGTTTTCCTTTGCTGTGCAAAAGATTTTAAGTTTTATTAGGTCTCATTTGTTTATTTTTGTTTTTATTTCCATTTCTCTAGGAGGTGGGTCAAAAAGGATCTTGCTGTGATTTATGTCAAAGAGTGTTCTGCCTATGTTTTTCTCTAAGAGCAAGTTCACCTCTTGCCAGTTGCAGGACCTATGCACTGTGCCCTGGACAGGGGCAAGAAGTCAACCTCCCTTCCCATGGCCCACCACCTTAACCCGTGGCAGACGGTCAATCCCCAAAGGATTGCAACCTCCACTCCAAGAGGCACTTGGTACCTTGATGGGGGTACTGAGAGCTTGCCCCTGCCAACACACCCACCAAATGCACTGTGGTGCTGCCAGCCTGGAGCAGGGGTGGCCACTGTCATGCCTGCCCCAAGATGCTGCAGGTGCGTGCTGGTAGAATGCAACCTCCATCATTTCCCCATGACCCAGCTGCCACTCTAGGTAAGGGCAAAGAGGAGGGCAGGTCATCATAACTATAAATACTTTCCTTTTGCCTTTTCTTTCAAGGATCTGTTCACTTTTTATCAAAGAAGCTAATTAACCTCAACAAGTGTGTTAATGAAAAATGGGATGGACCCTACCAAAATCTCCCTGCCTAGGCAACATTTAGACATTTATAACAGATACTTTGGGGAGACAGACTCCTAAACCAAAAGGAGGGCTCTAATTGTATGAATTTTTCCATTTTTATGGTTCTTTTCCTAACACTTCTCTTAGTTACTTGAATAGGTCTTTATTAGTTTTGCTAATCCTACACCTAAAAGTTTCCTTATGTAGCCCTGCCATGGAAGCCTCCATTTTGGCCCCATGTCAACCTTGAAGTAGGAATCAGAACATATTCAAGTCCCTTCCAAGGAAAACCCACACTTCAAATACTTATAAGCAACGTAGATTCTACTGAAAATTTTCTAAAGGTGCCAAGGGAGGGCTTTATAAACCACAGCGTATAGCACACAATTTTATTAATGTCCCCATTCCAATTTGTCTTCTTTCCCTTGTCCCACGGGGAAAGGGGTAACAGAGAGTCAACCTTTTCACATGAAGGGCCAACCCCCAGATCTTCTTCTATGCACCATTGCTCCTATTCTCTCCATTCTTTACAGCAATAATCCCAACCCAGACTACTGGCCTCAGGGTGAGTGTCTCTCAGCCAATACACAAGACTAGGCAGCCCTAAAAATAATGAAGTTTTGGACATACACGTCTGTTCTGTGCATAGATAGGGTATGGCTGAGTACTAGAAAGGAAATGGAAATGGCATAGATATATATTAAATGACATGAGGAACATGGGTTCTTAGGTGAGGAAATATGAATGTCAGCTTAAAATAGAGTTGTATTGAGATATTTGGGGATTTTATCGTAGCATGAAGAAGAAATTGAAAACAAGGGGAAGTAAAAAGAAAACGGGAAACCTGCAACTCATGCAATTAGATTTATTAAATTATTGTCAATTTAGTTTAGTCTTTGTCCAAATAAGACAGTGCAACAAACACACACAAAACTAGTAACCACAAAACAAATTAATTCAACAAATATTTGTTGAGTGTGTACTATATGCCAAGCAGTGTTCTAGATGCTTAGAATACATCAGTGAACAAAACAGAGGCTGCTGCCCCTCTGAAGCTTACATTCTGGTACGTGTGGGGGTGGGGGGGTGCAGACTTAAGCAAAATAAAATAAATAAGCTATCTAGTGTGTTGTAAAATAAAGTACAAGGGAAAGAGGATTGGGATTCCTGGGATATGGTTGGGGGAATTTTCAGTATAAGATTAGGAGGTCAAGGCAAGCCTCACTGAGAAAGTAAAATTTAAGCAAAAACTTAAAGGAGGTGGGAGACTTAGCTGAGCAGATATGTGGGAGAAGAACATTCCAGGCAAAGAGCAATGGTCATAGGGCAGGGGTGTACCTGGCATTGTAAAGAAAGAGCAGGGAGGCCAATGGTGGTGGTAGTGGTAGGGTTAGATTATGAAAGACTGTGGGCTATATGGACTTCAGCATTATTCTGAGTGAAATGGGGAAGCCAGTGAATAGTTTTGAGCTGAGGAGTAACATGAACTGACAGATTTTAAGAGGATCACTCTGACTGCTGTGGTAAGAAAATACTGCATGGGGGCAAGAGTAGATGCAGGGAGTTGGGAGGCTATTAAAGTCATTCGGTGAGAGATGACTGAGGTCTTGATCAGGGTGGTGGCAGTAGAGGTAGGGAGAAGGGGTCAGATTCTAGACATATTTTGAAGTTATGAGAGAAACAGAGGCGCCAAGGATGACTCCAAGGTTTGGGAGTTGCACAATCAGAAAGATAGAGTGAGACAATGGACCATAGTTACTAAAAATACCTGACTCCAAATGCAACACTGCCGTGGATCAAAAAGTTGCATTTGCTATAATATAATTTGGAATCTCTTTAATACTCTCTGCCTTCCTTAAACATTTGCCTCATTTATCAAGAACCATTTTCACAACTGCAGTATTTAATTTTGAAGAAACTATTTACTAGATAGCCTGTTGCTGCAGATAGATTTGTTTTACTCTTCTAGCAGTAGAAAAGAAAACAGTTTTCTCTAGCTTCACACGTGCAGTCCTTTTAGGCAATTTCTAAAATTGAAGTAGGTTGACTTTTCAGTTGTTTATTTAAAAATAATATTAGACATGAAGAGGTTTAGAAAATGTTGAACTATTTTGCATGGGTTGGGAAGTAGCAGAGCCAGGATTCAAACCTGAGCCTGTCTAAATCTAGGGCTTTTAAAAACTGCACACACTGTCTCTCCACTTCACTGTTAAATAAAAAGGAAAATGGCATTTTAGCACTTTCTTGTTCCTGAGAATTACTGAAGCTTCAGATTTGCCTCTGTCTTAGTTCATTTCAGCTGCAACAACAAAATATGATAGACTGGGTGGCTGACAAAACAACATGTATTTCTCACGGTTCTGGAGTCTGGGAAGTCACACAGTTCGGTGTCTGGTGAGAATCCTGGTTCACAGATTACCATCTTCTCACTGTAATCTGACATGGCAGAAAGGGCAAGGGAGCTCTGAGGGGTCTTTTATAAGGGTACTTAATCCCATTCCTTAGGGTTCTACTCTCATGACCTAATCACGTGTCAAATTTCTCACCTCCTAAAACCATCACATTGGGCATTAGAGGTTAAATAGATGAATTAGGGGGGACACAGACATCAGCCCATAGCAGCCTCTTTTGTTAGCAATCAGTGTAGTTTTAAATGTGGCCATATTTTAATGGAGTTATCATTGGTCACATTCTGAGCCTGAGTTTCCCCATCTTTAAGCTGAGAGAAGGGATCTAGATCAGTGATTTTCAAGTCTTTAAAAGTTCCAGCTCTCTCAAGGCAGGACATATCCTATAACTAACAGGGATTCATTGTAGTAGACGTTCTCAGTGAGGTGGAAGTGGAAGAGGGCCTGGGAGTTTGACAGAGTCTGGCCCTGAAGATTCTAATTTTACTTCCACTCATTCTGTTAAATCAGTGGTTTTCAAACTGTGTTCTGGAGGAACATTGGATGGAAATGCCTGGGCTTTTCCAGTGCTTCTCTGCCTGTCAGTATCCACCCATCTTCAACCAGCGAAGGTCCACTTTGATTGATAGAGTTGAGTTCCATATAAGATTTCACTAAAATAAAAGAAAACCACAACTGTTCTACTTAGAATGGTCTGAAAACTACTGTTCTAATTCAGTGCTTCTCATACTTTAATGTGTGGATGAATCATCTGTGCAACCTTTAAAAATGCAGATTCTTAATCAGTGGGTCTGGGGTGGGGCCTGAGAGTCTGAATTTCTAATAAACTCCCTGGTGATGCCAGTGCTGCTGAGTGAGCTCAGCTCACACTTTGAGTAGCAAGGCCTAGAATGAGCTCTAAGATTGCTTAAACTTTAATAGTTTTTCTACTCAACCCAAAAGACTGCTTATGAAAGGTCTTCCCCACAGTGATCTGTCTCATTCTCTCAGTGCCTCTTCTCTCTCTCCCTCTTTTGAAAGGTAAATGTTTAACCTTCTGGACACGCATTTAAAAATCTGTTTGTACAGTGAACATTGTGCCTCAGCCAGTTCATCTCAGCAAGAGCTAACTATGGAGGGTCAGGGAAATTTGCCACACACGAGTTATTTATAGGTAGTTTCTGTGACATGCTCTCCTAAATTTAGCATCTTAATGAACTTCTCCAGATTAAGGAGTAACTGTCTTGCACTCTCCCACCCTTTGTGTAAAACATTTAGCGCATACTTAGACTGATTATCTTCTTTCCTGTGTTAGAACATTCAAACAGTTATTTTCTCAAAATACTTCCTAGGCTGCCTTTGCTCCACATTATCCTTTTTCCACAGTGGGGCGGGGCATGGTTATTCCCTCTCAGAACTTTGTTACCAGAGCTGACCCTCCGTCCTGCCCTTTGCAAGCCTCTACACAGCCCTATGACTCCACATCCAACTGTCTGATGCAGGGGTCAGCAAACTTTTTCTTGAAAGATCTAGATAGTACATGTTTTGGGATTTGTGGTCCATAGGTTCTCAGCTGCAACTACTCAACTCTGTCTTTGTAAATGCCAAAGCAGCCATAGACAATATGTAAATGAATGTGTTTGGCTGTGTTCTGTTATAACTTTATTTATAAAAGCGGAAGTCAGGCCGGATTCCCCCCACACCACTCTGCCCCCAGGCTGTAGTTTGCTTACCCCTGATCTACATGCTTGTTGAAATAATACCAGTCAGATTACAACCCCTGGGAATTTAGAATTTCGACCCTGAGGCTGAGTTAAGTAATAACTGTGGGTTGCTAAGCAGGAAGGTTGGGCAAACTGGGTGGGAGCCAGTGGAGGATAGCTGGGATCACTATTTGGGACGGTCATAGGCCACATGCAAGCAAAAAACAAGCAGAAAAGCCAATCTGCAGAGAGAATGAAGCAGGCATATGAAGAAACACCATGACTAGAGACCATAAGATGAGAGAGAGAAGGGGGGAAGGAGAATTCTTGTAAAGTTGGCTGTGCTTCCCACAGTTGTGTCTCACGTAATCCCTGCTTATTTTTACATTCGTTCCTTCTTCCCTTTAGCCAGCAGGCATGAATTCTGTTTCTTGCAACTAGATAACCCCGTTGATCAACCTTTTATACTCTAGGCATTCCAAATAACTGGCAATTCTCGGACTTCAACAGTCACCTCTCACACAACCAGGCTTTGCTAGGTGCAGTGCCACTGCCCACCCCCACACTGCCACTTCTATTCTATAGTCTTTTCTTTTGTCATATTTTGCTCAGGCATCATCTGTGGCTGAGTTAGGACTCAGTTCCCACTACTCCTTATGTAAAGCTCTATCACTGCACTTACAATACCACATTATATTTTCTGATTTGCTGGTCTATAATTTTTTTTTTTTTTTGGCCATCCTCACAAAATGTATTTATTCATTTTTTTTCTTATTAGTCATCCATTTTATACACATCAGTGTATACATGTCAATCCCAATCGCACAATTCATCACACCACCACCTCCACCCCTCCACCACTTCCCCCCTTGGTGTCCATATGTTTGTTCTCTACTTCTGTGTCTCAATTTCTGCTCTGCAAACCGGTTCATCTGTACCATTGTCTAGGTTCCAAATATATGCATTAATATACGATATTTGGTTTTCTCTTTCTGACTTACTTCACTCTGTATGACAGTCTCTACATCAATCCACATCTGTACATATGACCCAATTTCGTTCCTTTTTATGGCCGAGTAATATTCCATTGTATATATGTACCACATCTTCTTTATCCATTTGTCTGTCGATGGGCCTTTAGGTTGCTTCCATGACCTGGCTATTGTAAATAGTGCTGCAATGAACATGGTGGTACATGACTCTTTTTGAATTATGGTTTTCTCAGGGTATATGCCCAGTAGTGGGATTGCTGGGTCATATGGTAATTCTATTTTTAGTTTTTTAGGAAACCTCCATACTGTCCTCCATAGTGGCTGTATCAATTTACATAACCACCAACAGTGCAAGAGGGTTCCCTTTTCCCCACACCCTCTCCAGCATTTGTTGTTTGTAGATGTTCTGATGATGCCCATTCTAAGTGGTGTGAGGTGATACGTCATTGTAGTTTTGATTTGCATTTCTCTAATAATTAGTGATTTTGAGCAGCTTTTCATGTGCTTCTTGGCCATCTGTATGTCCTCTTTGGAGAAATGTCTATTTAGGTCTTCTGCCCATTTTTTGATTGGGTTGTTTGTTTTTTAAATATTGAGCTGCATGAGCTGTTTACATATTTTGGAGATTAATCCTTTGTCCGTTGATTCATTTGCAAATATTTTCTCCCATTCTGATGGTTGTCTTTTCGTCCTATTTGTAGTTTACTTTGCTTTGCAAAAGATTTTAAGTTTCATTAGGTCCCATTTGCTTATTTTTGTTTTTATTTCCATTACTCTAGGAGCTGGATCAAAAAAGATCTTGCTGTGAGATTTATGTCAAAGAGTGTTCTGCCTATGTTTTCCTCTAAGAGTTTTACGGTATCTGGTCTTACATTTAGGTCTCTAATCAATTTTGAGTTTATTTTTGTGTATAGTGTTAGGGAGTGTTCTAATTTCATTCTTTTACATTTGCTGTCCAGTTTTCCCAGCACCACTTATTGAAGAAACTGTCTTTTCTCCATTGTATATCCTTGCCTCCTTTGTCATAGATTAGTTGACCATATGTGTGTGGGTTTATTTCTGGGCTTTCTATCCTGTTCCATTGATCTATATTTCTGGTTTTGTGTCAGTACCATATTGTCTTGATTACTGCAGCTTTGTAGTATAGTCTGAAGTCAGGGAGCCTGATTCCTCCAGCTTCGTTTTTTTCCCTCAAGACTGCTTTGGCTATTTGGGGTCTTTTGTGTTTCCATACAAATTTTAAAATTTTTTGTTCTAGTTCTGTAAAAAATGCCATTGGTAATTTGATAGGGATTGCATTGAATCTGTAGATTGCTTTGGGTAGTACAGTCATTTTCACAATATTGATTCTTCCACTTCAAGAACATGGTATATCTCTCCATCTGTTGGTATCATCTTTGATTTCTTTCATCAGTGTCTTATAGTTTTCTGCATACAGGTCTTTTGTCTCCCTAGGTAGGTTTATTCCTAGGTATTTTATTCTTTTTGTTGCAATGGTAAATGGGAGTGTTTCCTTAATTTCTCTTTCAGATTTTTCATCATTAGTATATAGGAATGCAAGAGATTTCTGTGCATTAATTTTGTATCCTGCAACTTTATCAAATTCATTGATTAGCTCTAGTAGTTTTCTGGTGGCATCTTTAGCATTCTCTATGTATAGTATCATGTCATCTGCAAACAGTGACAGTTTTACTTCTTCTTTTCCAATTTGTACTCCTTTTATTTCTTTTTCTTCTCTGGTTGCCGTGGCTAGGACTTCCAAAACTATGTTGAATAATAGTGGCGAGAGTGGACATCCTTGTCTTGTTCCTGATCTTAGAGGAAATGCTTTCAGTTTTTCACCATTGAGAATGATGTTTGCTGTGGGTTTGTTGTATATGGCCTTTATTATGTTGAAGTAATTTCTCTCTATGCCCACTTTCTGGAGAGTTTTTATCATAAGTGGGTATTGAATTTTGTTAAAAGATTGTTCTGCATCTATGGAGATGATCATACGGTTTTTATTCTTCAGTTTGTTAATATGGTGTATCACATTGATTGACTTGCATATATTGAAGAATCCTTGCATCCCTGGGATAAATCCCACTTGATCATGGTGTATGATCCTTTTAATGTGTTGTTGGATTCTGTTTGCTAGTATTTTGTTGAGGATTTTTGCATCTATATTCATCAGTGACACTGGCCTGTAATTTTCTTTTTCTGTAGTATCTTTGTCTGGTTTGGGTATCAGGGTGATGGTGGCCTCATAGAATGAGTTTGGGAGTGTCCTTCCTCTGCAATTTTTTGGAAGAGTTTGAGAAGGATGGGTGTTAGCTCTTCTCTAAATGTTTGATAGAATTCACCTGTGAAGCCATCTGGTCCTGGACTTTTGTTTGTTGGAAGATTTTAAATCACAGTTTCAATTTCATTACTTGTGATTGGTCTGTTCATATTTTCTATTTCTTCCTGTTTCAGTCTTGGAAGGTTACCCTTTTCTAAGAATTTGTCCATTTCTTCCAGGTTGTCCATTTTATTGGCGTAGAGTTGCTTGTAGTAGTCTCTTAGTATGCTTTGTATTTCTGCTGTGTCTGTTGTAACTTCTCCTTTTTCATTTATAATTTTATTGATTTGAGTTCTCTCCCTCTTTTTCTTGATGAGTCTGGCTAATGGTTTATCAATTTTGTTTACCTTCTCAATGAACCAGCTTTTAGTTTTATTGATCTTTGCTATTGTTTTCTTTATTTCTATTTCATTTATTTCTGCTCTAATATTTATGATTTCTTTCCTTCTGCTAACTTTGGGTTTTGTTTGTTCTTTTAGGTGTAAGGTTAGATTGTTTATTTGAGATTTTTCTTGTTTCTTGAGGCAGGCTTGTATAGCTATAAACTTCCCTCTTAGAACTGCTTTTCTGCATCCCATAGGTTTTGGATCGTCGTGTTTTCATTGTCATTTGTCTCTAGGTATTGTTTGATTTCCTCTTGGATTTCTTCAGTGATCTCTTGGTTATTTAGTAATGTATTGTTTAGCCTCCATGTGTTTGTGTTTTTTACGTTTTTTTCCCTGTAATTAATTTCTAATCTCATAGCGTTGTGGTCAGAAAAGATGCTTGATATGATTTCAATTTTCTTAAATTTACCATAGCTTGATTTGTGACCCAAGATATGATCTTTCCTGGAGAATGTTCCATGCGCACTTGAGAAGAAAGTGTAATCTGCTGTTTTTGGATGGAATGTCCTATAAATATCAATTAAATCTATCTGGTCTATTGTGTCATTTAAAGCTTGTGTTTCCTTATTAATTTTCTGTCTGGATGATCTGTCCATTGGGGTAAGTGAGGTGTTAAAGTCTCCCACTATGATTGTGTTACTGTCGATTTCCTCTTTCAGAGCTGTTAGCAGTTGCCTTATGTATTGAGGTGCTCCTATGTTGGATGCATATATATTTATACTTGTTATATCTTCTTCTTGGATTGATCCCTTGATCATTACGTAGTGTCCTTCCTTGTCTCTTGTAACATTCTTTATATTAAAGTCTATTTTATCTGATATGAGTATTGCTACTCCAGTTTTCTTTTGATTTCCATTTACATGGAATATCTTTTTCCATCCCCTCACTTTCTGTCTGTATGTGCCCCTAGGTCTGAAGTGGGTCTCTTGTAGACAGCATATATATGGGTCTTGTTTTTGTATCCATTCAGCATGCCTGTGTCTTTTGGTTGGAGCATTTAATCCATTCACGTTTAAGGTAATTATTGATATGTATGTTCCTATTACCATTTTCTTAATTGTTTTGGGTTTGTTTTTGTAGGTCCTTTTCTTCTCTTGTGTTTCCCACTTAGAGAAGTTCCTTTAGCATTTGTTGTAGAGCTGGTTTGGTGGTGCTGAATTCTCTTGGCTTTTGCTTGTTTGTAAAGCTTTTGATTTCTCCATCAGATCTGAATGAGATCCTTGCTGGGTACAGTAATCTTGGTTGTAGGTTCTTCCGTTTCATCACTTGAAGTATATCATGCCACTCCCTTCTGACTTGTAGAGTTTCTGCTGAGAAATCACCTGTTAACCTTATGGGAGTTCCCTTGTATGTTACTTCTCGTTTTTCCCTTGCTGCTTTCAATAATATTTCTTTGTCTTTAATTTTTGCCAATTTGATTACTATGTGTCTCGGCATGTTTCTCCTTGGGTTTATCCTGTATGGGACTCTCTGCACTTCCTGGACTTGGGTGGCTATTTCCTTTCCCATGTTAGGGAAGTTTTGACTATAATCTCTTCAAATAATTTCTCTTGTCCTTTCTCTCTCTCTTCTCCTTCTGGGACCCCTATAATGCGAATGTTGTTGCGTTTAATGTTGTCCCAGAGGTCTCTTAGGCTGTCTTCATTTCTTTTCATTCTTTTTTCTTTATTCTGTTCCGCAGCAGTGAATTCCACCACTTTGTCTTCCAGGTCACTTATCCGTTCTTCTGCCTCAGTTATTCTGCTATTGATTCCTTCTAGTGTAGTTTTCATTTCAGTTATTGTATTGGTCATCTCTGTTTGTTTGTTCTTTAATTCTTCTAGGTCTTTGTTAAACATTTCTTGCATCTTCTTGATCTTTGCCTCCATTCTTATTCCGAGGTCCTGGATCATCTTCACTATCATAATTTTGAATTCTTTTTCTGGAAGATTGCCTATCTCCATTTCATTTAGTTGTTTTTCGGGGGTTTTATATTGTTCCTTCACCTGGTACATAGCCCTCTGCCTTTTCATCTTGTCTATCTTTCTGTGAACGTGGTTTTTATTCCACAGCCTGCTGGATTTTAGTTCTTCTTGCTTCTGCTGTCTGCCCTCTCTGGTCTGTAATTTTAACTAGAGCTTTCATCTCTGTGCTAAGTACAGTGCCTGGCACATAGTAGGAACTGAATATGCTTACTTAATGAATGAGGTAAAGGTACACATTGGTAAACAGATCTGTAAAATACAGATATGTTCCAAACAGGTGATATGTTCCCAAAGGGATACTTGGATGTCTCTCCCAGCTTCATGAGCCCAAACAAAAATGAAATAAGTGATGAATTTTTTCGTATGTAAAGGATTATAGAAATGGACTCAATATGCTGTTATACTCAACTTCGCTAAAAGTGTTGTTCAAACCTATATTCTTACTGAAATTTTTGTCTGCCTATTTTATCAGTAACTGAATATGTTAACATCTCCCACTAAAATTGTCAATTTTTATTCTTCCTCATTCTGTAATTTTTGCTTTATGTACCATGAGGTTATGTTATTAGAATAATACAAATTTAGAATTTAAAAAATCTTCCTGGCCAATTAAATCTTTACCATTATGAAGAGTCTCCCTTTATCTCTAGCACTACTTTTTGTTTTAGAGTCTGCTTAATCTATTCCAGCTTTCTTTAGTATTTAGGTAGTATTGCATGGTTTAGTTTTTTCCATCCCTTTTCTTTTGAACTTTTTGCATTTTTATAGTTTAGATATATCCCTTGTAAACAGCATGTAGTTGGATTTTGAATTTTTGTCCAGTCTGACAGTCTGTGCTAGCTGGTTACATGGACCAGTGGCCCCAGGTTCATCACACCTCCAAATATTTATGTCCTTAAATAGTTTCCTCCCCTTTACTCTGGGATGGACCTGTAATTTGCTATCCAGTAGAATGTGGCAGCAGTGACAATGTGCTAGTTCCAAGCCTAACCCTTTTGGAAGCCCTGAGTTTGTATATAAGAGGTCTGCTTATCTCCCTGGAGAGACTACATGCAGAGGCACATGGAAAGGAAGAAGTCATGAAACTATTTGTACAAAAGTCAAAGAATCCAATCAACAGTGAGAACCAATGCCCTACACATATGATCTCAGTCAAGCTGGTCCAGCTAACACTCACCATTGGAGCCATGTTAACTGAGGTGCCAGACATGAGAGTAAAGCTATCAGGGATGCTTTAGCCCCAGCAGAAAATCACCCAGAGATGAGATAAGCCATTCCCTTTGTGTCCTATCCAAGTTCCTGACCCATAGAATCATGAAATATTGGTAAAATGGTGGTAAAGTTACTAAATTTGGGGGTAGTTTGTTGCACAGCAATAGGTAACCAAGGGAGACCTTCAAGATGGTGGAGGAGTAATACGTGGAGATCACCTTCCTCCCCACAAATACATCAGAAAAACATCTACATGTGGAACAACTCCTACAAAACACCTACTGAATTTTGGCAGAAGACCTGAGACTTCCCAAAAGGCAAGAAACTCCCCACGTACCTGGGTAGGGCAAAAGAAAAAACAGAGACAAAAGAATAGGGACGGGACCCGCACATCTGGGAGGGAGCTGTGAAGGAGGAAAAGTTTCCACACACTAGGAAGCCCCTTCACTGGCAGAGATGAGGGGCGGCGGCGGGGAAGCTTCGGAGCCATGGAGGAGAGCACAGCAATAGAGGTGCAGAGGGCAAAGCAGAGAGATTCCTGCACAGAGGACTGGTGCCAACCAGCACTCACCAGCCTGAGAGGCTTGTCTGCTCACCCGCCAGGACGGGTGGTGGCTGGGAGCTGAGGCTCCAGCTTCAGAGGTTGGATCCCAGGGAGAGGACTGGGGTTGGCTGCATCAACACAGCCTGAGGGGGGCTGGTGCACCACAGCTAGCAGGAAGGGACCTGCCTACGAGGCAAGAGACCATTGTTTCAGGGTGCACGAGGAGATGGGATTCAGAGCACCACCTAAATGAGCTCTAGAGATGGGCACAAGCAACAGCTATCAGCACAGACCCCAGAGACGGGAATGAAACGCTAAGGCTGCTGGTGCAGCCACCAAGAAGCCTGTGTGCAAGCACAGGTCACTCTCCACACCTCCCCTCCCAGGAGCCTGTGCAGCCCATCACTGCCAGGGTCCTGTTATCCAGGGACAACTTCCCCGGGAGAACACACGGCGCGCCTCAGGCTGTTGCAATGTCATGTCTGCCTCTGCCGTCGCAGGCTCACCCCGCATTCCGTATCCCTCCCTCCCCCCAGACTGAGTGAGCCAGAGCCCCCTAATCAGCTGCTCCTTTAACCCTGTCCTGTCTGAGCAAAGAACAGATGCCCTCAGGAGACCTACATGCAGAGGAGGGGCCAAATCCAAAGCTGAACCCCAGGAGCTGTGCGAACAAAGAAGAGAAAGGGAAATGTCTCCCAGCAGCCTCAGGAGCAGCGGATTAAATCCCCACAATCAACTTGATGTAACCTGCATCTCTGGAATACCTGAATAGACAATGAATCATCCCAAAATTGAGGTGGTGGACTTTGGGAGCAGCTGTAGACATGGGGTTTGCTTTCTGCAACTAATTTGTTTTTGGTTTTATGTTTATCTTACTTTAGTATTTAGAGTTTACTATCATTGGTAGATTTGTTTATTGATTTGGTAGCTCTCTTTTTTTCTTTATGTATAGATATATGTATATTTTCCTTTTTCTCTTTTTGTGAGTGTGTATGTGTATGTTTCTTTGTGTGATTTTGTCTGTACAACTTTGCTTTTACCATTTCTCCTAGGGTTCTGTCTGTCCGTTTTTTTTGTTTTTTTGTTTGTTTCTTTGTTTTAGTACAGTTTTTAGTGCTGTTTATCATTGGTGGATTTCTTTTTTGGTTTGGCTGCTCTCTTCTTTCTTTCTTTCTTTTCTTTTTATTACTTTTTAATTTTTTTATTTTTAAATATTTTTTAAAATAACTTTATGTTTTGCTTTCTCTCTTTCTTTTTTTCTGCCTTTTCTTATGAGCCATGTGGCTGACAGGGTCTTGGTGCACCAGCTGGGTGTCAGGCCTGTGCCTCTGAGGTGGGATAGCCGAGTTCAGGACACTGGTACACCAAAGACCACTGGGCCCCACCAGTTCAGGTCACTAGTCCACCAAAGACCTCAAACGGCAAAAGCTCTCCCAGGGATCTCCATCTCAATGCTAAGACCCAGCTCCACTCAACGACCAGCAAGCTACTGTGCTGGACACCCTATGCCAAACAACTAGCAAGACAGGAACACAACCCCACCCATTAGCAGACAGGCTGCGTAAAATCATAATAAGGTCACAGACGCCCCAAAACACACCACTGGACGCAGTCTTGCCCATCAGAAAGAACAGATCCAGCCTCATCCCCCAGAACACAGGCACCAGTCCCCTCCACCAGGAAGCCTACACAACCCACTGAACCAACCTTAGCCACTGGGGCAGAGAGAAAAAACAACGGGAACAACGAACCTGCAGCCTGCAAAAAGGAGACCCCAAACACAGTAAGTTAAGCAAAATGAAAAGACAGAGAAGCACACAGCAGATGAAGGACCAAGGTAAAAACTCACCAGACCAAACAAGTGAAGAAAAAATAGGCAGTCTACCTGAAAAAGAATTCAGAGTAATGATAGTAAAGATGATCCAAAGTCTTAGAAACAGAATGAAGAAAATACAGGAAACGTTTAACAAGGACCTAGAAGAACTCAAGAGCAAATAAACAATGATGAACAACACAATAAATGAAATTAAAAATTCTTTAGAAGGAATCAAGAGCAGAATAACTGAGGCAGAAGAATGGTTGAGTGGCCTGGAAGATAAAATAGTGGAAATAACTACTGCAGAGCAGAATAAAGAAAAAAGAATGAAAAGAATTGAGGACAGTCTCAGAGACCTCTGGGACATTAAACACACCAACATTCGAATTATAGAGGTCCCAGAAGAAGAAGAGAAAAAGAAAGGGACTGAGAAAATATTTGAAGAGATTATAGTTGAAACCTTCCCTAATATGGGAAAGGAAATAGTCAATCAGGTCCAGGAAGCGCAGAGAGTCCCATACAGGATAAATCCAAGGAGAAACACGCCAAGACACATATTAATCAAACTATCAAAAATTAAATACAAAGAAAAATATCAAAAGCAGCAAGGGAAAAACAACAAATAACATACAAGGGAATTCCCATAAGGTTAACAGCTGATTTTTCAGCAGAAAGTCTGCAAGCCAGAAGGGGGTGGCAGGACATATTTAAAGTGATGAAAGGGAACAACCTACAGCCAAGATTACTCTACTCAGCAAGGATCTCATTCAGATTCGATGGAGAGATTAAAACCTTTAGAGAAAAGCAAAAGCTAAGAGAATTCAGCACCACCAAACCAGCTTTAAAACAAATGCTAAAGGAACTTCTCTAGGCAGGAAACACAAAAGAAGGAAAAGACTTACAATAACAAACCCAAAACAATTAAGAAAATGGTTATACGAATATACATATCAATAATTACCTTAAATGTAAATGGATTAAATGTTCCAACCAAACGACGCAGACTGGCTGAATGGATACAAAAACAAGAACCGGATATATGCTGTCTACAAGAGACCCACTTCAGACCTAGGGACACATACAGACTGAAAGTGCGGGGATGGAAAAAGACATTCCATACAAATGGAAATCAAAAGAAAGCTGGAGTAGCAATTCTCATATCAGACAAAATAGACTTTAAAATAAAGACTATTATAAGAGACAAAGAAGGACACTACATAATGATCAAGGGATCAATCCAAGAAGAAGATATAACAAGTATAAATATTTATGCACCCAACATAGGAGCACCTCAATACATAAGGCAAATGCTAACAGCCATAAAAGGGGAAATCGACAGCAACACAATCATAGTAGTGGACTATAACACCCCACTTTCACCAATGGACAGATCATCCAAAATGAAAATAAATAAGGAAACACAAGCTTTAAATGATACATCAAACAAGATGGAATTAATTGATATTTATAGGACATTCCATCCAAAAACCACAGAATACACTTTCTTTTCAAGTGTTCATGGAACATTTTCCAGGATAGATCATATCTTGGGTCACAAATCAAGCCTTGGTAAATTTAAGAATATTGAAATTGTATCAAGTATCTTTTCTGACCACAACGCTAAGAGACTAGATATCAATTACAGGAAAAAAATCTGTAAAAAACACAAACACATGGAGGCTAAACAATACATTACTAAATAACCAAGAGATCACTGAAGAAATCAAAGAGCAAATCAAAAAATACCTAGAAACAAATGACAATGAAAACACGATGACCCAAAACCTATGGGATGCAGCAAAAGCATTTCTAAGAGGGAAGTTTATAGCAATACAATCCTACCTCAAGAAACAAGAAACATCTCAAATAAACAACCTAACCTTACACTTAAAGCAATCAGAAAAAGAAGAACAAAAACCCCCCAAAGTTAGAGGAAGGAAAGAAATCATAAAGATCAAATCAGAAATAAAGGAAAAAGAATTGAAGGAAACAATAGCAAAGATCAATAAAACTAAAAGCTGGTTCTTTGAGAAGATAAACAAAATTGATAAACCATTAGCCAGACTCATGAAGAAAAAAAGGGAGAAGACTCTAATCAATAGAATTAGAAATGAAAAAGGAGAAGTAATAACTGACACTGCAGAAATACAAAGGATCATGAGAGATTACTACAAGCAACTATATGCCAATAAAATAGACAACCTGGAAGAAATGGCCAAATTCTTAGAAAAGCACAAGCTTCCAAGACTGAACCAGGAAGAAATAGAAAATATAAACAGACCAATCACAAGCACTGAAATTGAGACTGTGATTAAAAATCTTCCAACAAACAAAAGCCCAGGACCAGATGGCTTCACAGGTGAATTCTATCAAACATTTACAGAAGAGCTAACACCTATCCTTCTCAAACTCTTCGAACATATAGCAGAGGGAGGAACACTCCCAAACTCAGTCTACGAGTCCACCATCACCCTGATACCAAAACCAGACAAAGATGTCACAAAGAAAACTACAGGCCAATATCACTGATGAATATGGATGCAAAAATCCTCAACAAAATACTAGCAAACAGAATCCAACAGCACATTAAAAGGATCATACACCATGATCAAGTGGGGTTTATCCCAGGAATGCAAGGATTCTTCAATATACGCAAATCAATCAATGTGATAAACCTTATTAACAAACTGAAGGAGAAAAACCATATGATCATCTCAATAGATGCAGAAAAAGCTTTTGACAAAACTCAACACCCATTTATGATAAAAACCCTTCAGAAAGTAGGCAGAGATGGAACTTACCTCAAAATAATAAAGCCCGTATATGACAAACCCACAGCCAACATCATTCTCAATGGTGAAAAACTGAAAGCATTTCCTCTAAGATCAGGAACAAGACAAGTTTGTCCACTCTCACCACTATTACTCAACAGTTTTGGAAGTTTTAGCCACAGCAATCAGAGAAGAAAAAGAAATAAAAGGAATGCAAATTGGAAAAGAAGAAGAAAGCTGTCATTGTTTGCAGATGACATGATACTATACATAGAGATTCCTAAAGATGCCACCAGAAAACTACTAGAGCTAATCAATGAATTTGGTAAAGTAGCAGGATACAAAATTAATGCACAGAAATCTCTTCCCTTCCTATACACTAATGATGAAAAATCTGAAAGAGAAATTAGGGAAACACTCCCATTTACCATTGCAACAAAAAGAATAAAATACCTAGGAATAAACCTACCTAAGGAGACATGCAGAAAACTATAAGACACTGATGAAAGAAATTAAAGATGATATAAACAGATGGAGAGATATACCATGTTCTTGAAGTGGAAGAATCAACTTTGTGAAAATGACTATACTACTCAAAGCAATCTACAGATTCAATGCAATCCCTATCAAACTACCAATGGCATTTTTCACAGGAGTAGAACAAAAAATTTCACAATTTGCATGGGAACACAAAAGACCCCAAAGAGCCAAAGCAATCTTGAGAAAGAAAAATGTAGCTGGAGGAAACAGGCTCCCTGACTTCAGACTATACTACAAAGCTACAGTAATCAAGACAGTATGGTATTGGCACAAAAACAGAAGTATAGATCAATGGAACAGGATAGAAAGCCCAGAGATAAACCCACGCACATATGGTCACCTTATTTTTGATAAAGAGGCAAGAATATACAATGGAGAAAAGACAGCCTCTTCAATAAGTGGTGCTGGGAAAACTGGACAGCTACATGTAAAAGAATGAAATTAGAACACTCCCTAACACCATACACAAAAATAAACTCAAAATGGATTAAAGACATAAGTGTAAGGCCAGACACTATCAAACTCTTAGAGGAAAACATAGGCAGAACACTCTATGACATAAATCACAGCAAGATCCTTTTTGGCCCACCTCCTAGAGAAATGGAAATAAAACAAAAATAAACAAATGGGACCTAATGAAACTTAAACGCTTTTGCACAGCAAAGGAAAACATAAACAAGACAAAAATACAGCCCTCAGAATGGGAGAAAATATTTGCAAATGAAGCAACTGACAAAGGATTCATCTCCAAAATTTACAAGCAGCTCATGCAGCTCAATATCAAAGAAACAAACAACCCAATCCAAAAATGGGCAGAAGACCTAAATAGACATTTCTCCAAAGAAGATATACAGATTGCCAACAAACACATGAAAGGATGCTCAACATCACTAAGCATTAGAGAAACGCAAATCAAAACTACAATGAGGTATCACCTCACACCGGTCAGAATGGCCATCCTCAAAAACTCTACAAACAATTAATGTTGATGAGGGTGTGGAGAAAAGGGAACCCTCTTGCACTGTTGGTGGGAATGTAAATTGATACAGCCACTATGGAGAAGAGTATGGAGGTTCCTTAAAAACCTAAAAATAGAACTACCATACGACCCAACAATCCCACTACTGCGCATATACCGTGAGAAAACCATAATTCAAAAAGACACATGCACCCCAATGTTCATTGCAGCACTATTTACAATAGCCAGGACATGGAAGCAACCTAAGGGTCCATCGACAGATGAATGGATAAAGAAGATGTGGCACATATATACAATGGAATATTACTCAGCCATAAAAAGAAATGAAATTGAGTTATTTGTAGTGAGGTGGATGGATAGGGTCTGTCCTGCAGAGTGAAGTAAGTCAGAAAGAGAAAAACAAATACCATATGTTAACACATATATATGTAGTCTAAAAAAAAAATGGTTCTGAAGAACCTAGGGGCAGGACAGGAATAAAGATGCAGACATAGAGAGTGGACTTGAGGACACGGCGTGGGGGAAGGGTAAGCTGCGACGAAGTGAGAGAATGGCATGGACATATATACACTACCAAATGTAAAATAGATAGCTAGTGGGAAGCAGCCACATAGCACAGGGAGATCAGCTTGGTGCTTTGTGACCACCTAGAGGGGTGGGATAGGGAGGGTGGGAGGGAGACACAAGAGGGAGGAGATATGTGTATATATGTATATGTATAGCTGATTCACTTTGTTATAAAGCAGAAACTAACACACCATTGTAAAGCAATTATACTCCAATAAAGATGTTAAAAAAAAAATAGGTAACCAAAAAAATCTTTTTCATTAAATTAGGATCTGTTTTCACTTAATGTAATTAGCGATATATTTGGATTTAAGTCTACCATCTTATTAAGTACTTCCTATTTGTCTTGCCTGTTATATAGTTAGTTTTGTCCTATCTTACACTTAGATTGATTACCTTTTATTACTCCATTACTTCTCTCCTTTTAGATTGCAAATTGTATGATGTGATGGTTAATTTTATATGTCATTTGGCTGTGCTACAGTGCCCAAATATTTAGTCAAACATTATTCTAGATGTTTCTGTGAAAATGTTTATTGGATGAGATCAACATTAAAATTAGTGCACTTTGAGTAAAGCAGATTACCCTCCACTACATGGGTGAGTTTCATCCATTCAGTTGAAGGCCTTAATAAAACAAAGACTGATCTCCCCTGAGCAAGAAGGAATTCTGCCAGCCGACTGATTTTGGACTCAAACTGCAATTCTTCTTTGGGCTTCCAGCTTGTCAGACTACGCTGTAGATTTTGGACTTCCAAGCCCCTCCATAATCACAAGCCAATTCCTTAAAATAAGTGTCTCTCTCTCTCTCTCTCTCTCTCTCGCTCGTGCTCTCACTCTACACACACACACACACACACACACACACACACACACGTATACACACACACTGTTAGCTCTTTATCTCTGGAGAGCCTTGACTAATACACATAGTCTTATATCATTCCTTTAGTGATTTTTGTAGAGATTACAAAATGTATTCTTGACTTAGAGTCTATTATTAATTGTAACTTTTTCCGTTCTCCTAGACAATGCAGATTTCAGAACACTTGATTCCTTTTCCCCTCTCCTGACATATATACAGTTGTTGTGTATTTTTAAATACAGAAGACATTACTACTATTGACTTAAATATTTAATATCAATATTCATGTAGAATTATCCACATATTTATTATTTTGATTGATCTTTATTTCCTGTCTTTTTAAAAAATAAATTTATTTATTTATTTATTTATTTATGGCTGCGTTGGGTCTTCATTGCTGCGTGCGGGCTTTCTCTAGCTGCAGAGAGCATGGGCTTCTCGTTGCGGTGGCTTCTCTTGTTGCGGAGCATGGGCTCTAGGCGTGTGGGCTTCAGTAGTTGTGGCATGTGGGCTCAGCAGTTGTGGCTCATGGGCTCTAGAGTGCAGGCTCAGTAGTTGTGGCTCACGGGCTCTTGAGCACAGGCTCAGTAGTTGTGGTGCATGGGCTTAGTTACTCCGCAACATGTGGGATCTTCCCGGACTAGGGCTCGAACCTGTGTCCCCTGCATTGGCAGGCGGATTCTTAACCACTGCACAACCAGGGAAGCCCTCCTCATGTATCTCTGATTTAACAATTAGGATTCCTTCTGCCTAAAGAATGCCACTATCAATCTGCTGGTGACAAATACTCTATTTTGAAAATTTCACCTTCATTCTTAAAATATTTGCTTTTAGTCCTTTGAAGTTATCATTCTATCATTTTCTGGCTTAAGATAGTTCTGTTATTAAGTAAGTTGTGGGACTTCCCTGGTGGTCCAGTGATTAAGACTCCACACTCCCAAAGCAGGGGGCCCAAGTTCAATCTCTGGTCAGGGAACTAGAGCCCGCATGCTGCAACTAAAAGATCCTGCATGCCGCAACAAAGATGCTGCATGCCGCAACAAAGATCCTGCATGCTGCAACAAGGATCCCACAACTAAGACTCAGCGCAGCCAAATAAATAAATAAATAAATATTTTTTTTAAAAAATTAGTTGTAAGTCTAATTTTTGTTTCTTTAAAGATCAATTCTTATTTTCTCTAGCTGCTCTTAAGATTTTTCTTTGTCTTTGGATTTTAGCAGTTTTTTCATGATGTGTTTATGTGTCAATTGTGTTGATTAAAAAATTTTTTTTTATCCTGCTAGGAATTCATTCATTCAAATATTATTTCTGCCCAATACTGTCTTTTCTTTCCTTCTGGAATTCCATTCATGTGCATATTAAACTTTACCACTGTATCTTCTACATGCTTTCCCTGTGTTCTGTATTTTCCATCCTTTTTATTCTTTGTGCTTCATTCTGAGTATTTTTTTCTGACTTATCTTCTAGTTCCCTAATTTTATATCTGTGTCTAATATGTTATTATACCCATCACTGAGTTCTTTTCAGTTAGTGAACTTTTTGGTTCTAAAATTTTCATCTGTTTCTTTTTTCAAGTTTCTAGTTATCTGCCTAAATTATTAATCTTGTGTTTTATTTATTTATATATAGTAAGCATTGTTATTTTTAAATCTATGTTTGATAATTTCACTCTCTGAACTCCTTTTGGGTCTGTTTTTGTTCTCTGTTGTTTCTGCTGATTTTCTTTCCTTGTATGACTTACTTTTAATTGTACACTAGACTTTGTATTTGCAAAATTGTCAGTAGAAATGACTTCAGGCCTAACATGATATTACTTTACTCCAGGAAGGATTTTAGTTTGCCTCCACCAAGGGCTTGTGGGTATTAGCTCAAGGGAATTATCCTAATCCACTCTCAGGGTTGAGATGTTTTGAAAATGAGATGTCACCCATTTACTTCTAGGATGTAGCCATTTGGATTCCTAGTACAAAGCAAGGGAGTTTCAACAGAGCTCTCCTCCTGCCTCTTTAGCACACCCTGAATTTCAATCACTGTCCCTCATCCCTGCTCATCCTCTCAGCAACCTTCTATGGAATGGATAAATGGACATCCCTGGGCCTCCATCATTCCTCAGATCCATGGCCTGGTAATTCCTATCATGTTAGCTCTCTGATGCCTTTGAATTGATTTTTAAATATTTTGTTGAGTTTTTCTAGTCTCCTCAATAGGAGGATTGGTCCAAATTAATCCCAATACCAGGGCTTATACAAATGTAGCTATGATTAAACATAGGTAGTTGTTTTTAAGAAGGACTTTGAAAAAGATCCTTAAAGGAAAGAAGACTTAAGACTTTCATTCACAATCTTTTGAGTCCAAGTGGCAGCTCAGTATTTAGGAATGTTGTATCCTAGTTCTGATATCATTTGAGGAAAGTTACTTCTTTTATTGACAAATACTATTGAACATCATCTTTGTTCTGAAACTATTCTAAGAAATTACATTATAAGGATGAAAAAGACATGATCACTGACCTCAAGGGGCTTGAAGTCTAGATTCCGTGTTGGTAAACTGGTTATTTTTGGACGCATCAATTCATGATCAAAAAGTCCTTTGTTAAATACACATGATACAATGATAAATACATTTAAAATTTAAACACGTATATTTGAGTTCCTATCACTTTTCAACCTAAACATGAGGGCATTTTAAACAATATATTTTCTAATGCATTTGTCTTCGAGTAAAGTTTACTAATGAGTACGTTCTTTTAAAGTATTTTGGAGAAAGAAGAATACAAGCTTCGGGACTTCCCTGGTGGTGCAGTGGTTAAGAATCCACCTGCCAATGCAGGGCACACAGGTTCCAGCCCTGGTCCGGGAAGATCCCACATGCTGTGGAGCAACTAAGCCCATGTGCCACAACTACTGAGCCCGTGCTCTAGAGCCCGCAAGCCACAACTACTAAGCCCGCATGCCTCAACTACTGAAGCCCACGTGCCTAGAGCCCATGCTTGGCAAAAAGAGAAGCCACCGCAATGAGAAGCCCACGCACCACAACGAAGAGTAGCCCCCGCTCGCTACAACTAGAGAAAGCCTGTGTGCAGCAACGAAGACCCAACACAGCCAAAAACAAATAATAAATAAATTTATTTAAAAAAAAAAAGAATACAAGCTTTGCAGGAGATCTTAAACGCCAGGATCCTTTTTTTCCTAAAGATTTAGGCTGTTTCCTAGACTTTTTACTCTGTAAACTCCTGGGAAAAAGCTACTCACTCTGAAACATCATTATTTTTAATCAGAGCTTTTCCTTTGTAGGTATTCAAAGCCCTCTAAAATAGCCTCTAAGTATAAACGCGTCCCTGGACTCTGAACTGTGTGACGGATTTCCTAAGAGACCTGAGCCTTACCCGCAGAGATTATTTAAATGTGCCAGCCTCTCTGGGGTGAATCAATCAGTAGAGAGGACCAGCAGAGAAAGCTTAGTGGATGCAGATGCAGTAGATTCATTATTTGACCATGGACAAGTTACGTCACTTTTCTGGATTTGTTTTCCCATCCATGATAGATTGGGCTCCTAGATGATATATCTCTAAAGTATATATAACTTCCAGTTCTCAAATTCTGCAATTCTTCTGGAATTGAGGAGGATTGTTTTGTCACCTGAGTTTAAAATAGATTAGAAGGAAAAACAGAAACTAAAGTTCCATATATCAAGTAAGACACTAGTGCAATAATCTATAAGGAGATGAAGACCTATGTTAGTGGCCACCATGACAAAGACCAGCAGAGATAAAACAAGACTGAGGTCTGAGGAGACTATCGCTCTCCAGAAGCCACCTTCTCTCAAACTTTCTTCCTTCTTACCTCTTCTCCCTTTCTGCTACACTGCTCCTCTAGAAACTTCCTTGACTTTGTCCACATGAGGGGGTAACAGTGATTGAGCTTAAGGGAGAAAGTGAAGCAACTCTTGCTTCAAATGAAGCACACTGTACATTTGCCTTGTGGTCTCTTACTCTGAATGCAGTTATGAGGCCCTCCAGGACAGTGTAATGAAAAAAACTAGTAGATGACTGGACAAATCGTATAAACAGTGTTTTCATCTGTGGAATGAGGGGATGAAACTTCCATTTTTGTTATTATATATTGTGATTCCTATAATTCTTCTGTATCTCTGTCACCCCCACAGTTTGACTTGTTTAATTGTCAGTAGGCAGCTTGTTTCATATTCTGCCCACTTTATACTTAGAGCCTGGCACATATACAGTTAACATTCATTTTTCAGGAAGGAAATGAACTTCTGTTAGCACCTACTATGCCTCAGCCACAGTCCAGGTCTCTTTCATATACTCTTTTAAAAAAAAATCCATTCAACACATTTGTGAGATAGGTATCACTACTCTAGTTTTTGAAGATGTAGATATAGGAACTCAGAGATTTAATTATCAGGATCAAAATGATAGCAGTAAAATGGAGCCTTAATTTTGTCACTTACCCTCTATTTGACAGGTTATTTTTCTATGCCTCAGTTTCCTTATCTGTAAAGTTGGAATTAGTAAGAGTTAGGATAGGGTTGGCAGATTTAACAACAAAAAAAACCCAAAACAAACTAGGAAGTATTTCCCAAATGGAACATTCTTATGCTGAAATTCAGATTTAGCTGGACACACCTGTATTTTATCTGGCAATGCTATTTTAGCACTATGGTTACAACAATGCATGTAAAGAACTTAGCCCAGCCCATATCACTTAGTGAGCGCTCAGTAAATGCTTATTAAATTTTGGATCTGATTCCTAAGTCTTTTTTTTTTCTTTTTACCTCAGACACGTTGAGCTTAGTTTCCACATAAAATTTCAGTCAAGCGAGGGTGATACTACTTTAAGTTTCTATTAGTGCTTTACCGTTCCTAAAGCTCTTTCAAAGCCTGGCCAATGGCGGAAAGCTCCTGAGGAAACCCACAACAGATCGGGCTTTTGAGGGCCGTCGCTGCAGTCCCAGCACAGGCTCCACGGCCGGACTAGCCGGGCGGCCACCCGTCGCTCCGCCCAGCCGCGCTCCGCCTCCGCCCCATCTCCGCCACTCAGCGGCCGCGCCGCGCCCCGCCGCATTCCTATAGGTCCTTCCCGGGGCAAGCGAGGCCTTTCCATTTTCCCGCCTTCCCCAGCCCCTCCTCAGCCCGAAACCCGACTGGCCCACAACGTCTCCGCCCCGCCTTCCGTGCGAGCCCCGCCCTTCCGGACACCGCATCCCCCTTCCTCCCCCACCTGCCGCCTGGGCAGCCTGCCGGGTCCCAGGCCTGGCCCCCCGGTAGGAGGTGGGAGGGGACAGGGAGGGACGGGCGGAGCCCCCCTCCCAAGGGGTCACTGGAGGCGGGGACCGGAGGGAGGGGCGGGGCTCATCTCCTTGGCGCCGCGTTGCCATGGCAGCGGGGGAGGGCGGAGGGAGGGGAGGAAGAGAGCCGGAGGGGGATGTGGTACTGCCGCGGCCGCCACCGCAGCTGCCGCTGCCTGCTCGTTGCCGCGTCTTCCCGGAGGCGGCTACTGGAAGCCGCCGGGAGCAGCTGCGGTGCTCTGCCATATTGTGTCTTCCCCTGCTCGTTCCTCACCCCTCCGCTGCGGCGGCCAAGCTGACGGTGAGTCCCGGGAGGAGCGGCGCCCTCCTCAGCCGGCGCCGCCCGGCGTCCGCGTTCCGGGCAGCGCGTGCGGCGGCCGCCGGGCGTGAGGCGCGGAGGCGGCTGTCCCCGGACGGGCCCGGACATTTTTGTCCCGTGAGGGATTGGCGCTGGCGCGGGGGTCTCCCCTGCGCGCGCCTTGGGTGGCGTGTGGGCTCCCGGGGGGGTGGCGAACTGAGGGTAGTGCGGCCCCGTGAGGAGTTAGGAGTTTTTCCTGAGGGGTGTAATGACCGCCCGGGAGCGGGTGTCGCGCGGCGGAAACCTCGGCGAGGGGTGCCGGCTCTTCAGAAAGGCTCGGAGGTGGCCCCGAGGACGCTTAGCGCTCGACTCGGGACGAATCTGCTGTTGGGGGAAGCGCCCCAAGCCCGTCGGGAGTCTTTGCAGCACACACCCACCCCTCCCCCCGCCCCCGGCATAAAGTGCTGCGAGACGTGCCGGGCGTGGAGTCCTCGCCCGGCCCCGTGCGGACTGGCTGGGCCCGGCCAAATAGTGCCCGGGGAGGCTCCGGGCGCGGCCGGCAGTGAACTTCGAGCAGCGGGGCGGCTGGGCGTTGGGGGTGGGCAGGGGCGGGTCCCGGATGTGGGGGTGGCCGACCCCGGCACCCTCTGGCCCCTCCTCCAGCGGGCGCCCGGGGGGCCTCAGAGGGTGGCTGTCTTGGTGGGATGGGAGTTAGTGTTTCAGCGCTGCAATATGGACACTTCCTGTTCGCCGCTTCTCTTGGGCCCTTGGTTACCTCTGCCCTTACGGGGAAGGTGAGAGGTCGTGTGGGCGTGTGCGAGGCCCTTCAGCCTTCTGAGTTCGCCCCATCGCAACAGCAGCGAGGCTGGAACCCGGGAGGACGGTGGGAGTCAGGGGAAAGCGGCCCATGTGCGTAGTGCTGCATCTTACTCAACTCCACCCCATTGCCCCTTTGCAGAATGCCTCTGTTCCCATCGCAGCTCATGGGAGTTGGCGTGTCTTAATTCACTGGGGGCACACTCTCGGGATCTTCCTGGACCTGATTTCTGCTTTAAAGCCTCTTTAAAGCAGCCTCTGTACTTGGTTTTCTCCTTACAGAAAAAAGTCTTAGCGTGCAAAGAAATGACACATACTTTATTTCTTCTACCCCAACTCCGAGGTTGTGGGAGGAGGTTATTATTTCTAGGTTAGTTTACGCTGTTAATCTTGTCTTCTGCTTGTGACAGCCACGTGGCCGGTTGAGTGTAACTGAGCGCCCTAGCGCAGCTAGGGCTGAGGCTTCACTGGTAGCCAGGGGGTTTTGTAACCATGCAGTAGCTTTGCCTCCACGTTTATTTTGGTGTTTTCTGAGATGGGGAAGTGGAAAAAGCTGAACCGTTCATGTCTATCTCTGTTCCAACCGAATGGAAGACTTTGTTTTCTAGCAGTCCTTGTAAGGTATATATTGACATTTTTGCCTTCTGCTGTTTTGATGATTTATCTTTAAAATCTAAGCAGCAGTTTTAGGTACCATTAAGGAGTGATGGGGAATAGAAGAGTACATTATGGAGTTTCTCAACTTTGGGAAAAAATCGTTTGAATTTCAGAGTCATTAATGAGAGTTTCTAATGTAAACAGAAATAATCACATTCTGCAGGATTTCTTTTTGATAGTTTCATAAAAATCTCAGTTTTTCTCTTTCTACATAAAAATTGTGAACTGAAAAGATATAAATATATTACCAGTGAAAATACTTGCTTAGGGATAAAATAAATACTTGTTTGATTTGTGCATGGGCACTTTCTTAAGCCTTTTTAAGGAAAAGTATTAACAGTTCATATAAATGTTAATGTCAACAGATATTAAGGGTATGAAATTAAAGTTTTAGAATATATAAAAGTAAAAGATCAAGGGCTGAAGATCAAAAAATTAATAAAAAGTAAAATAAAATGAAATAATTTTAAATAAATTATTCTAAAGTAAGATAAAGGTTGAAGATAAACTTTTGGAGAGTTTGGAATTTTTAGAATTTAAGAATTACATACAGTCCTTGGTTACTAGTGCATCATGTTTCATTTTGTAAATGTTTTGGTGAATTTGAATTATTTCTGTAACATGTTTTTATTTGAATCAGTTTTACTTGAAGAGTGCTAAACCATAGAAAACATTTAGCATGTTTAAAAGAACTGTGCGGAGAAGTTACAGTAGCACCATTTATTAGAATTTTAATTATGCCGTAATAGTGGTTTTCAGTCAGTGAAGCTAATAGTTAAAAAGATTGGAGAGTCTTAGGTGTGCAAAAGATAATGCAATTGAGAAATGAATATGTGTGCTGACAACTGAGAGCAGTGCATAGTTGAGAAAGAAAACTAAATGAGGTGAAGAAATACTTATATAAAGCAGGAAGCACTGAAAACATATGCTGGGAGATAGCTACATTATTAGTTATGGGATCCGGCTATCAAATAAAATTTTAAAAAGTGCCATCCAAACAAGGATTAATCTTGTTCTTATGGCAGCTTGTATGTGTGTGCCTTGCTTTTAGATTGTTGTCATTTTAGTAAGTGGGTTTTGCATAAATGCAAAAAGGTCCTCCAAAAACAAAGTTTTGAGGGCCCAATTCTTTGCTGATTTTTTTTTTTTAATTTTTTATTTTTGGCTGTGTGGGGTCTTCGTTGCGGCCCGCAGGCTTCTCTCTAGTTGTGGTGTTCGGGTTTTCTCTCTCTAGTTGTGGCGCACTGGCTTAGTTACCCCACGGCATGCGGGATCTTAGTTCCCTGACCAGGGATCAAACCTGGGTCCCCTGCATTGGAAGGCGGATTTTTTACCACTGGACCACCAGGGAAGTCCCTTTGCTGATTTCTTAGGGAAGAAAAAGTGCTCTAATGTTTGATTCCTATTCTTGGGTTGAAGAGACATGATTAATATATGTGAAAAAAAGTTTACAATGTGAGATGATATAATTCGGAGTTAAATTGTGTGATGCAGGCAGGTGCTGTAACAGTTGAGAACGAAACTAGAGGGTTTGAGTAGATAGGGGAGGCTTCTTGAAGAAAGTAAGGCTTTTGTTTTCAAAAGTCTAACCTTCATGTTACTCGCATTAGATTAATTTTCCTAAAGGTTGTATCACTCTAACAACCACAACACCTTATTTCAAGCATAATACCAAATTTCTTCTCAAGATTTTTCAAACTTTGGTCCCAGTCTTCCCTCTTCTTATCTTCCACTAACCTACAGGAACTGTTCATTATTCACTACTTCAACATGGTATAACAACTTACTACTTTTTACATTTGCTGATACAACATTTTTCTGTTGGAAATGCACCTGCACACATCCTCTTAACTGTTGAAGATCTTCTCAAACTTGAGGCTTGGTTAAAATCTTGATTGTCCTGTGAGCCTTAGAATCATAGAATTTTAGACCTGTCTTCCACCTCTCCCACTGAAATTCTTTTCTCTAATAGCATATTATTCTGTTGGGTTGTAGCATTCTATACTGCCTTGTTTTTATTTAATAAATATTTTTTGAGCACCTACCATGTGCCAGGCACTGTTATAGTAACTGAGGCTCCAGCCTTGAATAAAACAAATTCCCATATTCTTTGTTATCTTTTTAGGTTTTATCACCCCAAGAAAATTATAGTCTTTGACCACCCAGAGGAGTCTTTCCGCCCCCCCCCCCTCAGGTATATGTTATATGCTTAGTGAGTATTTGATTATTTTCTGAGTAAAGAAAAGGCAGCACTTATGAGGTGGAGAGATGGATGGAAAGGTCTTTCTTTATAAGTGAAGGGTACAAAGGAATAACCAATTATGGATGGGCTTGAAAACATCACTTTTGAATTTAAACATGGTTTAATGCCAAAAAAAAAAAAGGTGGCATTTAAGCTTGGGAATGATAGGATAAAATCCTTATTTGAGGAAGGTTCATTTGACAGCAGTGTGCAGGACTAATTATTGACTATGGGAAGGAAAGAGATCTATTAAAGGACAAATTAATAACTTTGAGGAGGAGGTTTGGAAGGGGAGCATAATCAAGAAGATGGTGAGTTTAGTTGGAATGTTAGGTGAGTGGGAGATATCAAGGTGAATATAACCTTTAATGACTAGAGATTAGAGCTGTGAGATAATCCATTCAATATAGAGGTGACAGCTAATGTTACAATTTTTTGTTATAGAGTTAGTAATTGAAGTGTTGAGGCCTAAGAATGATGCTTTGGGAAACAAGAATAAGGGGCATCTGCTTTGGTCATATGTGACTTCATAATTAATACTGTAGACTTGTTCAATAACTTAATTTCCACTCTATGAGAATGCTACCAAATATATAGGAACCAAAAGAATGTTTATCATCATCCACTTCCAAAGGATTTTGATTCATATATTTCTTATTCCCCTTACCCCCTTAAATTTAAATAAATGTTTAATTTTAGAATAGTTTTGCAGTTACAGAAAAGTAGCAAGATAGTAGAGTATACCTCACCCAGTTTACCCTATGGTTGACATCTTATATTACAGTGGTACAGTTGTCACAACTAAGGAAACAAAATTGCTACTTTACTGTTAACTAAATTGCATACTTTATTCAGATTTCATTAGTTTTTCCCTAGTGTCCTTTTTCTGTTCCAGAATTCTAGTTTCTCAAATTTTTCTTATTTCTGATGATTGTGACAGTTTTTAGGAGTACTAGTCAGAAATCTTATAGAACGTCCCTCAGTTGAGATTTATCTAACATTTTCCTCATGATTAGACTGGGGTTAGAGTTTTAGGGAGGAAGAGAACAGAGGTGAAGTGCCATTTTCTTCACAGCGTATTAAGGGTATATACTAAGAACATAAAATTGATATAATGTTAACAAACATTGATCACCTGTTTGAGGTCTTTGTCGAGTTTCACTCCCCACCCAATCATACTCTTTGGAATCAAGTTACCAAGCACAGCTCATGCTCAAGGCCTTGACCTAATTTTAATTCATGTATTTCTTTATTTCCCTCGACCTAATTTTCTTGTCCATAAATAAACATTAAAGTTGGACAAATATTCATTGAGCATCTTCTGTATTTAAGCGCTAAGGGTATAGTGGTGAGCAAGAGACATCATTTCTACTCTTTTGGAGTCTGCCTGATGTGAACATAAAATAAATAGAATTTATCCCCTCACCTACATAGGTCTTATTTCACTGACAGTTGTAAGCATAGTATTACTGTAAGCCTAAAAGGCTAAATAAAGTTCTTAAGTAGCCATTTAGAAAATATGCTGTTATCACAAAGATTAAATATATATACCATTACAATAACCATCTTTTTGCTACCAGCATGGATAAGGGAAAATTACTTTGATTCTCTCCAAGTAGATGTATTACTGTTTAATTAGCAGAGTAGTTTAATTATTGTTAATTATCTTCGTATCTTATAAAGTTTGCAGGTTGTATAAGAAAATTCTTGGCTTCTTGATTTTATTTCAGAGGCATTTGGTGCTTTTGCTACTTAGAGGTTTTTTCCTAAGAAGTGGTTTGAAAGACGTGTTGAATAAGAATTTCAGTTAATTTTTTCTACTTAACTGGGTTAACTAAAAGCACTATTACTTTGGACTCTTATTGAAATTCTCCCTAAAATGTATTATTAATACATTTACACTTTTCACATTTTATGGTGTTCAGCCCTCTGAGCATAATTTAATATTTAAATTAGAATTTTGACACAGAGAACAGTTATTTTGAGTTTTTATATAACCTTGGAGGTAGAGAGTTGAGGAAATTGATAAACTTATATCCTTGTGGTTTGTTTATCTTAAAAGAGGAAATACAGGAAAAAAGGAAGAGATTTCTTGTAAATTGAGGTTTTACTGTTCCTTCTGCCTGCCCTATGCCTCTGTCCAACTCCTCCATCCTTAAAAGTTCAATTTAAATTCTACCTCTATGCTGATTGAGCAACATTTATTAATAATCATGGCAACAATTACTACCTTTTATCAGGTGCCTACTATGTTCTGGCGTGGCATTATACTAGACACATGAGTATATAATTTAATTCTCCAAAACAACTATGCAGGACATATTTTATTATAAAGAAACAGAAGTTATGTAAATGCAGACCTGGATGTTTGAGCCCAGGTCTGTCAGATTTTAAAATTTCATATTCTTTGTGCTGTGACCTGAAGTCTTTGAAAAATAGATATTTGCCAGGATGAGATACTTCTTTCCCAGGAAAAAGTAAGGAAGAATACAGGGTAAAGAGAGCAAACTAATATTTATAGAATGCCTATTCTGTGACATGAATGCCACTACTTTATTGTCATAGTGAATTAAGTAAGTGGTGTTATTCCTTGGGATGTAAGGGGGTTAAGTCATTTGTCAGAGATTGCATAAGAAAGTTGGTAGGTGATGGGTCTGCTTGACTTCAAAGCCTTATTAGTCTTTTACTTTTCTAGTACAGGATGCTGCTATTTTTATTCATTCATTTAAACATTTGCTTACTAATTGTTATGGTCTGCGGTAGAGCATAAAAGTGAATGTATTTTTGTTCTGCCTACAAGGATTTATATTCTAGTACAATATTTCTTAAATGTATGCTAGGGAATCAATATAGTAAATTGTGACCAACATCTCTTAAATACAATCAAATAGAAAATTTCAGTGTGTTGTATGTGGTAAGGGTAAAAGTGCTATTTCATTTTGTTTCCATTACATATGTAAGTGTATCATGGATCTCTTATAAAAATATACTTCTTATTGTGGGTAGCATCAAAAGTTTGAAAACTACTGGTCTAGTGGCTGAGTTGGAAAGGTAAGCAAATAATTATGAATAATCAGAAATAGCAAGTAAGTTCTATAATAGGGCTCTAAATAGTATGCTAAGGAAGCATGATTGGAAAAAATTGTATAATTCAAGGAAGGTTCCTAGAGAGATGACTTTGAGTCTCTCTGAAACATGGGGTGGAGAGCCTAAAATACATCTAAAAGCATGAAGTTAAAGAGCATTGTATACTCAGGAAGCTTGGGGTGGTGTGAAATAGGTGCAAACAGGAGCCAGATTTTTTATGGAAGTTGTAGGCCACTGTACTAAAGATTGTAGATTTTATTAGGCCCATGGTTTTTCTGGAGTCTCATGGCATTCTTTTGCTAAAGAACAGATACATTTGTATATTTGATTCTATCATACAATCTAGAAACAATTTTAGGCATAGAAAATTTGACCACATAACACATTACGTAGTGTAAAATGGTGGGTATGAGCACAACTTTTGATAAAAACAATCACAACCAAAAAAAGATTAAGCCGTTTTGAGGCGACGATCAAATGTTCCTTTTCTACTTTTTCTTGCATTTTTGCTATTGCTAGTAGACTAATGGTAGCAGGTGCTAAAGTTTGAAGAAAACTTTATAAGAGAAAATTGTTCGTTTTTTTCCTTTGAATTGGAAGACAGCCATTATTCAATTTTGAGGCCAGTAGGGACCCTCTATTGGAATATTAATATCAGACCCATTTCTGTAAGCCACAGTTTGCAGCCTTTACCTACAGTTGTGTTTTGTTTGGCCTGGAATATTTAAAAAATTTTTTTTGCATATTTGCCAACATTTAAATATTGGTACATTTCACACAAAAATCTAGAGTTCTTTTGTCCCTTGAAAAATTGAACATCGTGGCAGCATTGGTTTCATAGGTTGATTGGCTGAAGCTTATAAGCAGCTGCCCTCTTTTGGCAGTTACCATCATTCTCTGTTGTCTTACAGCAGACCAGCTTCACTTGTTTGTTGCCTGCCTGGTTCTTGTAAGGCTTTTGAATTGCCTGCTGTGTACTGTTATTTTGTGAAGTGTTTTAAAAGGGGGATTTGGGGTCTTTGAAAGATCATTCTGCCAGTATTGTAGAAGATGGATTGGAGGAATATGAGATGCGTCTGGTTAGAATTTTAATGCAGGTGGGATGCCCTTTTCTTCTTCTGAACCCATATTACTTTGTACCTTCTCAAAGCACTTACTATATATAGCTTCCTCTTATATGTGTTACATATCTCTTCAACTAAATTGTAAACACCTCATACATAACATGTGCTGAGTGAATGCTTGTTGAATTTAATTATATTTATTTTTAAGAACACCATGTTTGTCTCAAAGGTGAGTTTTCTTGGCAGTTTTAGAGTACCTCTTAACTGAAAAAATCTTTTACAAATTTTAAGTATTAGTTGCAATTTATTCTAAGAATGAGTAAATGTCAAACACTTTAAAACCATCTGTTACATGTGAAAAACAGAACAGGTAGGTTCTGTATAATAAGACGGTGGACTTTTAATTCATTGTCCTGTTTGCCAAACATCAGGATGAAACGCTGTGGGAAACTTGTCTCTTGGTTTGCCGTGTAATTTTTTTAAGTCATTTTGAAGATTATTCCAAGAGCTTTTTGTTACTGTGTTTTCTACTGATAGCTAGAAGTAGTTTTAAATTAATACCATTTATGGTTTTTTATTTTCTAAATTTTTTAAATGCTTTTTGCTATAAAATAAAATGTAGATGCAGAAAACCACACAAGAAATGTGCAGCAGTGAATTATTCTAAGGCCAACCCTCATGTAACCATCTTCCAGGTTAAGGAATAGAATTTTGCCAGCCACCTTAGAAGCCCTTTCGAGTGCCTCTTCCAAAGCATAACTCCCTTCCTTCAAAAACTAACCACTATTCTAACTTTTTTGAAAATCCCTTAAGTTTCTTTTTGGTTTTATTACCCAAGTATGTGTCCTTAGACAGTGTGGTTAGCCTGCTTGCACCCTTCCTCTCTCCCTTCCTCTTTATTTCTTTCTGATTAAGTTTTCTTCCTTTTTACCCTTGTTTCTTTTAAGGCTTTATCTTATATGTTTATTTTTTCTCATATTCCTTTAACTTAAGTCTTCATTTCTGAAATGGTTTTTTTTTTTTCCTTTTATTTCAGATTCTTTCTTGAGCTCTGTCACTTTATTTCTGAGCTTTTCGGTTTTTTTTAATTTTTAAATTTTATTTATTTTTTTATACAGCAGGTTCTTATTAGTTATCTATTTTATACATATTAGTGTATACATGTCAATCCCAATCACCCAATTCATCACACCACCACCACCACCACCCCCACCCCGCCACTTTCCTGAGCTTTTCTAATTCTGATTTTTTTTTCATGTCTTACATAATTTTTTTAAGCTCTTTTTGAAATAGAAGCTCATTTTTATCTCTCCTGTGAGCATCTCTTTCTGGCATGCTTTCATTGTAGGATATCATTTTATTCCCTGTTTTTTCTTTTATATCTTTATTTTATTTACTTATTTATTTTTACTGTGGTAAGAACATTTAACACGAGATCTACCCTCTTAAAATTTTAAGTGTACAATACAGTATTGTTAACTATAGGAAATGTGTTGTACAGCAGATCTCTAAAACATATTCACCTCGTGAAATGGAAACTTGTACCCATGGAACAACTCCCATTTCCCCCTCTGCCCTGCTTCTCTGAGTTTAACTATTTTTCTTTTTTTTTTTTAATATTTATTTTATTTAGGCTGTGCTGGGTCTTAGCTGTAGCACGCGGGATCCTTGTTGCAACATGCAGGCTTCTTTAGTTGCGGCATGCGAACTTCTTAGTTGCGGCATGCGGGCTTCTTAGTTGAAGCATGAGAACTCTTAGTTGCGGCATTCATGCGGGATCTAGTTCCCTGGCCAGGGATCGAACCGAGGCCCCCTGCATTGGGAGCGCGTGGTCTTATCCACTGGACCACCGGGGAAGTCCCGAGTTTAACTATTTTTCTGTTTCTCTTTCCTTATTGTAACTTTGTATGATATTCAACCCTCAACACTTTTCATCATTTCTTTATATGAAACTAGTTTTCTTGAACTTGTAAGAGGAGGCTTGGTTCCGATAGCTCTTTTAACTTCACAGTCCTCTGTTTTTTGTTTTTATCCATCGTTTAAAAAATGGTGGATGGCTTTCTGAGATTTTCTGGCTCTTTCTACTCTGGCACTTCTGTGTGGACCCTCTTTCCTTAATCTTGTTTTTCCCTATCCTGCTCAATTTTGTTTCTATTCCCAGTACTTCCTCTTAAGTCTAGGGTCTGTCTTGGAAGAGAGCCCCAAAGGTCAAGTTTTGAGAGCTCAAAGGGACTAGATTGTTCCATGCCTGTAGGCTTTACTGTAGACCCCTTGCACTTACCCACTTTTGGAATAGCTTCAGCTTCTGTTCACAAACTGTCTCTCAGTACTTTCCAGGGACTACCTTTTGGCTGTTTTGTGCTTCTTAAGTCCCTCAGACACCTCATTGCTTCCCTCTATTTTCTCTCACTTAGACACTGATAGAAAATAAGTCTGTGGGCTGTTGGTGGTTTGTTTACGTCCTTGTATTTTGAGGTTTGCGGGGAGACTTTGTTAAATAGTTTTATTGTAGTTATTACCCATGGGTTTGGAGTTTGCTCTATAGCTGCTCTGCCTGTTTTTATGTGAAGATTTGCAAGGAATCAAAAATTTGCTGCCACGACAGCTGCCATCTTCCCAAAATTATCTTCCTGATAATTTTAATTCAGGGAGTGGTCATGTCTTTTTTTTCTAAAATCTTGACAAAAAACTTTCATTTCTTCCGAAATTATTGCCACTTAATGCCGTCCACTGATTGTATATAGATGTCACAAAATTCTGAACCTGTTGTTTTGCCCTGATTATTTCTTCATAGTTAAGAGAGCCTTTAAGAATCTATTAAAGATCCTTTGGGAAATTGTGAAAGAGTCATGGGATTGTCTTTCTGTTGCATATATACAGGTGTTAGTGCTTTGACTTTTAATGCTTTAGCTTTTTCCGATATTCAAAAGCTAACCTACATTGTGTACACCTAGGACCATTCTTAAATTACGGAGAAAAAATTGGGTTTAGTAACAAGAATCAGATGCATGAAAGTAAATAATTGCAGTGTGAGACATACCCTTCTAGACATGGATTCTAGTACTGTGGGAACACAGAGTAGGAACTTTCCCCAATGAGTGGGATTGAGTAAGGTGGATTTTATAGTCATAATGGAGGCTTATTAATGGTGTGTCAGTACCTTTAACAACTCATTATCTCTGTTTTTTTCAAACTTTTCCTTTAGTAGTTCTTAATACACATGGATTAGCATTAGGCTTTCTTTAATTGCAACTTCAAAAGAACATGTTGTTCAGATGGAATTAAAATAATTGATGTTTAAAAGTTTCCTTTTGTGATAAAACTGTTTTCCAAATATTTCTTAAGTAGCGAACTGAAATTTAGGAAGTGAAAAGATCACAGAGCAGAATGGAACATAGTATCTAACATAATATTCTTTACTTGAAAGTTAATTGCTCAGTAAATATTTTTTTAATGAATATCATATTTCACCCTTCAACTTTTTGTTCCATATAGTTTGATTAAAATGTCTCCTTTGTTTAATTGAAAAAAACTTATCATGCAGTATAATTTGAGTGTAATTTTACCTTTGTGTTTCTCCTCTAGTTGGCAGCAAGTTAGAGCCAGGTTGTACTTGCTTGCAGTATTCTGCTTAGGTGTGTTGAACCCATTGTTTCCTAGTCTCCTCTGGTTTTTTATTTAGTCTGGATTAAATACTTTATAATATAGAACTTTAGTGTTTATAAAGTGATTTCATGTTAATTGTTTCTTTTGAGCTGTTGACACAAATAACTACTGTAAAAAGAGGACATATAAATGCAATTGGAACATTGTGAGAGAGATTGAAAATCCCTCAGAGAAGTTCAGGTGGGAATTACATGGAGGAGTTGTCATTAAATGAGGACTTAAATATTAGGGTTTTGACTGATTGGTGGTAGGGAGGGTAGACAATCCTGATGTTTAGAATAGTAGGAGCAAGCATATAGAGAAATGTACAGGAAGTATTTGAACAGGTTTGTCTAGTTTGGACTACATATGGAAGAGCATTAGGTTGAGGATGTATTGATAGATACTGAGTCAGATATATTGACGATAGTATGTAGCTTTTTTTGTTGTTGTTCTTATGAAGCAATCTAGATAGGATGACAGCTAGTATACTAGTGAAGAGCATGAGCTCTGGAGTCACATTATTCCCTGAGCTTATATCCCAGTTGTGCCATGTCAAGATTTGTGATGTGGGCACACTATTTAATCTCTCTGCATCTGTTTCCACATAAAATGGACACTGATAATAGCAGTTGCCTGGTCGAGTTGTTACAAAGATTAAAAGAGTTAATACTAGTAAAACACCTGGTATCAATAAGCATTCAATGAATTTTTTTATGTAAGAAACTACTAGCTCTCATTTACATAAATTATGTGTACATAATTTATACACACACTCACACATGTTGGAAATGTACATACAAGTAGGAAAGGTAGGTCTTACCATGTATATATCTACAGGAAAGCTAGTAATATTTGAATTTCAGTTTTTAATAGCACTTAGATTATTGTAGAACAAAAGTTCAACCATCTCATTTTATAGATGTCACAGTTATGTAGTAGCAGAGCTGGAAGCAAGATCTGTCAGACAATAAATATTTGAGCAGTAAACAAAACAGACAACTGTTTTGTCTGCCATTATGGAGCTTTCAGTCAGTTAGGAAAGATGCGTATTGAGCCATCTCAGGTGTGCCAAATGTTATTAAAAAGTATAGGCAATTATGGAAGAAAAGAACTTGGGGCCCTCTGTAGTCTGGGATGTTAGAGAAAGTCTCTCTTAAGATTTTTAAGCTGAAATATGAATGATAGTCATTAGCCAGAGCTAGGTGAAATGTACATTCAAGTAAGAATGAAATGAAGAGTATTTTAGGCAAAGATAGTAGCATTTGTAAAGACCCTGAGGGAGGAGAAAGCATGGCCTATTCAGACATCTCAAGTGGGGAGAACAAGGAAGAGTGGCAAAAGATAAGGCCAGAGATGTTAGACAGGGGCTAAGTTAGGCAGAGTCTCGTACACCATGTTAAGGCCTTTGGACTTTGACCTAAGGGTCCCTTTGATAGATTAAGCAAGAAAGGGACATTTTCAGTTTTGCACTTTATAAGATTATGCTATATTATAGAGAACAAATTAGGAGCATCAGGCATAGATGCAGGGGAACTAATTTAGGAAGATATTATCAGAGCCACTGTGTATGTTTGTGCAGAACACAAACCGTAGGGGGTACCATTCATGTAGACTACCATCGTAGTGGCCTAGATGAGAGATGATGTTGACCTGGACTATAGTTGTGACTGTGAAGTGGAGAAAGATGGGCAGATTTCAGGTTTAACGACTACAAAATCTATCTCCAGACCAAACCTCTCTCCTGAACTTTAGATCACATATATCCCAAATGCCCACTCTACTTAAGTATCTCACAAGTGTCTCAAACTCAACAGGTCAAAACAAAAAATACACACACACACACACACACACAAATCACCACAAACGTTGATCTACCTCCAAGAAGAAAAACAGCCATATTCTCTATCAGTATTCTCTATATAGTATTATCAAACGGAACTAACATCCACTCAGTTGCTGATTCTATCTACTAGTAGTGACAACTAGCTGTAAATAGCTGCAGTTGATATGGCTACTTAGAATTCAGGTTTTATATTCCATGTAAGTTTATTTAGAAACTTGAATGATTATTACAGTTAAGTATTACTACTTTCTAAAATGCTCTGGAGATAGTCTATTTAATAACATATACTTTTAAAAAAATAAATTTATTTATTTATTTATTTTTGGCTGTGTTGGGTCTTCTTTGCTGCGGGTGGGCTTTCTCTAGTTACGGCGAGCAGGGACTTCTCTTGTTTCTGTGGCTTCTCTTGTTGCGGAGCACGGGCTGTAGGCGCACGGGCTTCAGTAGTTGTGGCGCGTGGGCTCAGTAGTTGTGGCTTGCAGGCTCTAGAGTGCAGGCTCAGTAGTTGTGGCACACGGGCTTAGTTGCTCTGCGCCATGTGGGATCTTCCTAGACCAGGGCTCGAACCCATGTTCCCTGCATTGGCAGGCAGATTCTTAACCACTGTGCCACCAGGGAAATACCAATAATATATACCTTTAATAATTTTTAGCATAAATATATTTTACTTAAGTAAGTGTTCATATAGGGTTAGTTTAGTCCTATTTTAAGGAGGACTTAATTCTGTGTTAAGTTAATCATGCTTTTGTATTGTTTTTAGAATTACATATAAAATCAGTATATTAAGTCAACCAGTATACAGTCTTAAGTTTTAACCTTGGTTTCCAAATTTGATATGGGGGTTATTAGTAAGGTAAGATATCATTGTCTGCCTTTATTAAATTTATTTTAATCATGAATGTGCTTTTAAAAGATGCTTATTTTCAGTGGAACAATTCACTGTAGATTTACTGCATGGCTAATTATAGCTTATATTCAAGGCACTGAAAACCATATTACACATAAATAAATTTTGGTGATAAAGAATACCACCTGTTTGTATTCACATGCCAACCAAATTTATCTTTGTATTTCAGAACATTAGATCTGTTGATTTTCAGGTTTCTGTAACTTTGTTCCTTTCAAAATAACTTTTCAAGTACAGTTACAAGGCTATCAAAAAACCAAAGTGCTGGTTGGCTAACTGGTCACTATATGGTTTGTAGCACAGGTGACATTACTTCTAATTCTAGATGGTAAGGATATTTCTCTCCATTTGTGGTTTGTTTGTTTGTTTGTTTTTCTGTACTGTCAGTTTTTTTCAGCCTTTAACACATTTTGGTTCAGATATGGCATTGATAGCAATCCCAAAGATTGAGAAGATGGGTTTTCTCAGCTAGATTTACTCTGAAAGCTAGTAGTGCTTTTTTTCTATCACTATGTTTAATAACATGTAAGGTAAACTAGTGCTATGTTTTAGATACTAATAGAAGTTTACAAATTATTTTGTCATCAACTTTTTAAAAACATTTATTAGAAATAGCTATTTTTCTCGACAGAGAAAACAATTTTCACTCAATTTAGATCTCTTGTGGTACTATTTTTTGAAACCAGTATTTCTCTGTGTGAAAGGCAGGGTTATGTGCTAGGGATTCATTGTTAAAAAAAAAGTATTTGGTCTTTATATGGAAAATATCATGTTTGTTTACTGGTTAGAAGTAATTTTTTTTTTTTTTAACTTATAAAGCTATTGCTTCATTTTAACTTCTCCAAGAAACAAATGAACAACTGAGACTTTTTTGGGGGGTGGGGGGAGACAAGTGCTGTAACAATGTGTAGGGAAACTCTGTATACTGTATACAAGTAGCACAAAATTGTTTAGGTAGACATGGCATTTGAACAATGGTTTACACAAGGTATTTGGGCAAGTTAACTTCGGAGAAAAGTGGATTCAGTGGAAGATTACCACAACAGATCCCACTCCCCTCCCCAATTTTAGTGTTTTCTGCTTTTAGCACGAGTTGGGGAAAGGTTTTTTTCCCTACTCAATTTTATTTCATTTTTTACCCCTATTTGACAAACTGTTTCTCTATGAGACAAATCTTTGACTCTTTTGTATTCTGCGTCCTTCCCTCCCTTTCCCTTTCTTGACTGGAAAATGCAGCTGCACACATTTTTTGTTTAGAGACAATGGATCACATGCTGTGTCACCTAAATCTATGACCAAGAGGCAGTTTTATCCCTAAGAGACCATAATGCTTCAGTTGTCCTGGATACATGACATCATGTAGCATTATAATCAAACATACGTCTTTTTGCAGTAGTACTTTTGGGATTTGAATCTGCCCTCTAATCTCAATATTGGATTTTATGCGATGGACAGTATTTATAATAGAGAACCTTAAAACAAAGAATGTATTGTAGGAAAGGTTGTGAGTTCCTTTTATATGGCTTAATTTTCTTACCTGAGGGTTACCAAAGTTATCAGATAATTTGAGTTAATAGAGTATCTTTAAAGTTCTAGCATTAAATTTGTTACACAAAGCCTTGCAAATAGTATGTGCTCAATAAGTGTTACACTATTATTGCTACCAATGTGATAAATTAACAAGAAAATTGTTTTCCTTATTTAAAAATGAGGAACTCTTAAGATTTTGAAAATAATTAGTATCTGTAAACTGCTAAAATATTTTATGTTGAGCTTATTATAAGCTTATTATACTGCTGAATAAATCTAGGAAATATAGTACTGTGGCTTCCAGTCTTGAGTTATGGTACGTTTTATAATTAATTAATAAAAATGGTTTATTCCTAAGGAGGTGAAAGTGAGGAAAGGAGGGGGAAATTGAACGGAAATTCCTTTTATTATATAGTAAATCTTAATCAGAGACAAAGCTTAAATTACAGTAAAGAATTGAAGTAATTGCCAGGCAGTTCTGATAAAATTCACAAACATTTTGGATTTCTATGTATGCCTTAACTCTGTAGTAGATTTTTTTTTCTTATGGAAAACATTGTTTAGTCATGTGAGCTAAGTGAATGACAGCCTGTTTCCCCTTGCGAGGGTTGTCTTAGCCTGTCAAATGGTTTTTTGTATTGGTTACTTTAAAGTGATTGGATGGGAAAGCCACAAATCTGAGAAGGGGCCTACTCTCTGGTTACTCTTTTGACACTGCTAAGATTGTTTAATTTACTGATGACATTAAGTTCTTGGTGAGAGGTAGAATAGCAAGTCAATAGAAATAAAGTTTCCAGATGTCTTAAGACCATGTAAAAAAGCATAATTAGAAATTGTAAATATATATAATTAAATACAACCAAATATCATACTCATTTGTCACATGCTTCAGGAATTTAGATGTTTAAAGTATTTATAATGAGACTGATTTTAAATAGGAAGCTAGACTAGTAGGGTGAAGATGGTGAGAAACAACTGTATCTGTAGGTCAGATGCTGCCATATAGTTCCAGATTAATCATCCCGTGCTTTAAGTCTTCTTCGGGGCTTCTCAGTACGATTGCTCAAGAGCTGGTTTCAACTTCTTTCCAGTTCTAGTAGAACATAACAGATGGTATGCTTCCTTTTTAGTCCAGTGTAGTAAAATTTTTTTAGAAACAGCAAAATTGATTTTCCTCATTTATCCTTTCTGTGTAATGAGGACAGAAATATTCAATGATTGGCTCAAGGGTGCAGGGAAGAAATAAATTGGAATAAATTTCTTTTGGGATATCAAAAATTAACTATTATTTTATTTTGATGTCTTTTTTCAGTGCTATTTTTCATTTCCTAAAAGGAATTCTTAAATAATATTATGGATTAAATCTAAATTTGTAACAATTAAAAAATTATCTTGCAAACAATAACTTACGGATTTAGGGTTCTAAGAACTATGATATAGGTAAGATAAAAAATTAAAGTTGAAAAATGTAACATGAAGAAATTCAGTAATATAATTTGAAAAGCACTTTTTACAAGTATTAAACACATTAGTAGAACTGAATTAATTGCAATTATTTCTTATTTGCTATGGATTTATATTACTAAGGTACACATTTAAAAACTTTTATGTTCATGAGAATTGCTGGACTGAGAGCCTGATTTTTTTGGGTTGTTAAATTTTATATACATGAGTCTATTTTTAAGGTACTGTAGATGTTATCCTGAAATTTATAGTATAAGTAATATAAGTAATATCTTAAAGAAATTATTTTGTATATTTTAACTTGGTAAGAATTATGTAGATTTATGATAGATTCTGAACTAGTCAGATACAAATAAATATAACTATATGTGTAGATATTTATATTCCTGTCCTGTTTTGATTATAGCATTATATTTGCCACTGTATCTTTTTGTTATTGAGAATGTCATTACTAGTGAAAACTCAACATATTTTATTTCAGAGGTAATGTAGTTTTTTTTTTATATATAAATTCTTTTGTTAGAATGTTAGCATTAGGCAGCTGTTAATAAAGGAACTTAAAATCTTTGGGGGCCATTAATAACAAAAAACTAAAAAAAGTTCGGAAAGTTTGTATGGTTTAAATGCTTTTAGATTATTAAACTAGAAAGATTTGAAGAAAGGATCTGTCATGTGGTATGATTGGTAAAAGACTGACATACATAAAGTTCATGGAAACAGAATAAGGAAGTGAAAGTCGCATCATAATGAAAATGATGAAACTGTTATTGCAGCACTCTTCTGAGAAGTCCTAATTTCTGCCTCACCAGAGGGTGTCATTGGTCGTAAAGGAGGCCCATCCTTAATACTAGAATTTTTTTTAAAATTTCTTCAAAACACAAAGTATAGTTACTGATTTTATACCCTAATTTTTTTGTATTCGAGAGATATAACATTTATAAATCTACTACTTTAGGAAGAAAACTAATAATAATTTAAAAATTAATAACAGTAATAATAATTACCATCTCTATAGCTAGTATTTATTGTGTACTTACTCTCTACCTTTGTTCTAAGTCCTTTATATTTATTCTCATTTAATTTGTACTAACAATCTTATGAAAGTAGGTACTGTTAGAATTCTTCGTTGATAGGTCTTATAGCCCGTTGAATGGCAGACCTGGGATTTGAAACCAGGCAATATCTCTTCACAGCTCATGCTCTTTAACCCTCTGCTTCACTGCCACCAGATGTGATTCTAATGTTAATAATAATGATTTAGATTGCACTTTTATGACTTTATAATATGAAATTGCCTTATCTTTCACAATTTTAACTTCAAATGTACTGCCTCCCCAACTTTCTGTTTAGTACCTTCTAGTATTACATATATATATATTCCTTTCTCAAGGAAGAAGCCTTTCATTTTATGGTTGTACACTGTTTTACCATAGAATCTAACACCTATGACAACGGAGCCATGAGTGTAGTAGGAGTAAAAGGTTTCTTCTTGAAGCGTCTTAGAAAAGGACCAGGAGAGATTATTCTGAATAGTGTATCTCTTATACTTCGCTTTCTCTATCTTTTATCCACATTACCAGATGTAGAGATATTATAATCATAATCCAATATAGCTTATATGTTAGCTTTGGAGTATATTTTAAATTCCTATATACATTTAGATATTTCTGACATTTTAGAATTCATAATATAATACATTTCCTGGTTATCAGGAGATTGCTTATTCTGTATCCTCAACTATTAAACTACAAGTAGACAAAAAGAGGTTCCTAAGTATTTGGGGAAAAAAATTACAAAGTTGATGCATTAAATTCATGCACCTTAAGGTGAACTCTTTACCATTATCAGATCTTACATGAAATTCTAATGAAATTTATCTGGCTTTCCAGTCTATAGCAGATAATGCTTCTATAATTGTATTTCCATGTTTTAGAAATCCAGAATGCTCCGAAAGCCAAAAGTTTTCTCTTAACCCATGTAGTGTTAAAACATGATCTGAACTGATATAAGACTATTGATGGTCTTTATTTACTCCCTTCTTACTGTGAATATCCATTTTTCTGCAGAAACATTAACATTTTTATTATGGGGTCCTGCCTCAGACCTCACTGACACATTGTATAACATATCACATGTGCATTGTAGTCCCTTTCTAACATCCAAAATATTCTGAATTCTGAAATATATCTGCCCTCAAGGATTTTAAGTAAGGGATCATATACCGTATAATCAGGTACAGTGACTACAGTACAACTGAGGACTAGGATATAGAACTAGGAAGATTAATCCAGTAACTCACGCATAGCAAATGTGAGACCTTTGAGTGTGAAGCAGTATTTGTAACTGGAATAATATATGGATCCCTTTTAAAGAAAATAATTATATATCCCATTTGTAGAATCACTGACTTTAGTTTCTGAAGTAAGTTTATTTTTAAGTCTTTCGTTTTTTTCTTTATATTGTTATTGAAATGAAAACACAAAATGAAAATTTGCAAAACTTGTGGCCCCCAGAGTTTATCCATGGCACACACTTATTGAGAAACACTGAGAAAGTGGCAAATAGTCCTATATACTTGAGCAATCCCTATAAGTATTATTCTTTACCAAATCTTTGTTTATAATAGCCTGAATCATAGTTAAGGGGTTAAAATACCTTTCCTATATTTAAAGTATGATTTTTTAAAGGGATAAGAAGTACCCTCTTGAAAAAAAAAAAATGTACACACAATTTTTGATTACCACCTTTCACCTCCAAGGAAATGTCTTCTACCTACTGCCAGTTGGGAATCACTGTCATAACAAGCAACTCTTAGTGATAGGAGTAAGTGAAATTCCTCAAGTGTGTGGAGGCAGAAGAAACTTAAGAACCAGTGCTCTAAAATACGGGATAATGTACGTTAGAGAAGAACCAGTGCTCTAAAATACGGGATAATGTACGTTAGAGATATTGCCATCAGAAACTAATGTAAACATCCGTTTCCAGCAGCATGGGGAACTAAGTACCTGGACTAGCCTTTCTGCTGAAAACAATCTAAAATGCTGGACAAAATGCATCAGTGCTCTGGCACAAAAGTAAAGAATATTTAGACTGAACACTAATTGGAAACCCAGTGAAGTAAGCCGAGTACTGAAGCTGGCTATTGCCTTGAGGGTATTTACCAAATCAAGTGAGCTTCTGTTTTCCTGGCCTTTGGGGGGCTCAGGGATCAGGAAGCAAAGCCCAGACCCACCAAAGTAAAACATTTAGCAGTCTTCTCCAGTAATAGCCCTTTTCCATAGGGGTATATACCTTCTAGGTGTAAGAGTGATCTAGAAATTCTTTCCCAACAAAGAAAATTATCTTACTATAATATTGCTGCTAACAGGAAAAATAAAAAATCTCTACTGAAAATTTGTTACCACAAACCAGCCCTCACACTGGTTTGCAGCCTGAATTCACACTAGACCTCAAGCTAAGAATTTTATTTTATTTTTTGTTTGTTTTGTTTTAATATTTATTTATTTATTTTTGGCTGCTTTGGGTCTTAGTTGTAGCATGGGGGATCCTGCGTTGCGGTGAGTAGGCTTCTCTCTAATTGTGGCACGTGGGTTCCAGAGCATGTGGACTCTGTAGTTGCAGCACACAGGCTCACCAGTTGTGGCACACAGGCTTAGTTGGCCCACGGTATATGGGATCTTAGTTCCCTGACCAGGGATTGAACCCGCATCCCCTGCATTGGAAGGCGGATTCTTAACCACTGGACCACCAGCGAAGTCCCCTCTGCCCTGTTCTTTTCTCTCTTTGCTTTTCTTACCTTTTCCTCACCTTCTATACTTTCCATTTGAATTCTGTTCTAAGAATTTTAAATGATCCTGGATTGTTACTACTCCCAGGGGCCTGACAGAAGCAGCACAAATCATCATTGTCAAAGAATTCCTGTTGGTAAAGTTATAATGAAAATGAGTTGCTTAAAATAAAAATTTACAAGCCATCTAAGGAAACAGGGCAGAATGTAAGAGAATCAGTAGAATCAGACCTACAAATGGTTCACATCTTGGAATTATCAGATGTAAAATATAAAATAATTATATTTAATATGTTCAATGAAAGCTTAAAAATGAGGAAAAGAGCAAACAAGCATTTTGTAGAAGAATCAGAAGTTCTAGATATGAAAATATACAGTAACTGAAATTAGAATTCAAGGAATAGGTAAAAGCAAATAGATCCCATTGAAGAAAAAATCATACAATAAAAGATAAACCCGGGACTTCCCTGGTGACGCAGTGGTTAAGAATACACCTGCCAATGCAGGGGACATGGGTTTGAGCCCTGGTCTGGGAAGATCCCACATGCTGCAGAGCAACTAAGCTCATGCACCACAACTGGTGAGCCTGCACTCTAGAGCCCGCGAGCCACAGCTACTGAAGCCCGCGTGCCTAGAGCCTGTGTTCCACAACAAGAGAAGCCACTGCAATGAGAAGCCTGTGCACCGCTACGAAGAGTAGCCCCTGCTCGCGGCAACAAGAGAAAGCCTGTGCAGCAACGAGGACCCAACACAGCCAAAAATAAATAAACAAACAAATATAAATAAATAAATAAATTTAAATAAACAAACAAATAAATTTAAATAAATAAATATTCCGATTACATCATTTAAAAAAAAAAGATAAACCTGAAGAAATCCAGAATGCAGTACAGAGAGACAATAAAGTGGAAAATATAAAAGAGATTAATAAAGGGGAAATTTTTAAGAGAAAACAAAACACTTTCAGAGGATTATCAGGTTTCAATAACAATAATGGAAATAGAGACCATGAAATGATATACTAAGTGAAAATAAATCTAGAAGCTGTGACCTACTCTAGTTCATCCCAGAATTCTATAGCTAGCAAAAAATAACTTTCAAGAACAAGGGCAAAATAAAGACATGCTCAGAGAAATGTGAAAGTTCACTAGCAGACCGCTTTTTTTTTTTCTAACTGAAGTATAGTTGATTTACAGTGTTATGTTAATTTCTACTTTTTAGCAAAGTGATTCAGTTACATGTATTCTTTTTCATATTCTTTTCCATTATGGTTTATCACAGGATATTGAATATAGTTCCCTGTGCTATATAGTAGGACCTTCTTGTTTATCCATTCTATATATAATACTTTGCATCTGCTAACCCCAAACTCCCACTCCATCACACCCCCATCCCCCTAGCAGACCATTTTAAGTAGAAGGAAAATGGTCATTGAAAGTCTGAGATTCAAAAAGGAATGATGATCAAAGACAGTGATAAGTGTATGTTAATAAAGTGTAAGTTAATTTTTTTAAAACTGTATAAACAATAATAATAGTGTCTTATGGGGTTAAAAGAAAAGAAAAAGCTGAAACTGAAATAGCACTTGTTTTAGTTATTTACTAATTGTCAGTTTATTTTATAAACTGTGGGGAGGTGATTGGAGCTAGTATCCAAAAGATCTTTTTATTACTGAGGAGAAGATTAAAAGTAACTTTGGATTTTGATGAGTATGTGTGATAAAAATGTTATGGTAACACTTTAGTAATAGAAATAAATATATAACTTCCAAACTAGTAGATGATAAAAAATGGAACCAGAAAAATACAATCCCAAAAGAGGCAAGAAAAGAGAGAAAGACACAGTGTGGAACAACAAATAAGATGATAGAAGTAAATCCAAATATACCTATGCCTTATATTTTAAAATGTTCAGCTATATGGGGTTTAGTCCAGACTACAAAGAAACAAAAGGAAAACATGTTGTAAGTAAAATGATGGAAAAAGATATACCAGGCAAATGTTAATGGAATGAAAGCTGCGATATCATTTGAAATAGATTTTAAGACAAGTAGAATTACTAGAGATAAAAAAGAATTGATACGTAATGGTAAATGTTTCATTTCGCCACGAATGTTTAGAAGTTTTAATTGTATGCAACTAATAACCAAAACCACAAATAAAGCAAAAATTAATAGAACTACCAGGAAAAATTGATAAATTTCACCAGTATAGTGGGAGATTGTAATATATCTTCCTCATTAATTGGTAGAGAGCAGACCAAAAAAAAAAAAAATCAGGAATATAGAAAACTTAATGTAACTAACAAGCGTGATCCAACGGACATAATATTGCATCCAGTCACTGTGGAAACATGAGCTGAATCATCATGAAAATCTACCACATACTGGACTATCTAGTAAGTTTCAACAGATTTCAAAGGATTAGTATCCTATAGATCAATTCATTTAAGTTAGAAATCAGTAAGAAGAAAAATCACATGGAAATTAAGATATATTCTTCTAAATAACTCGTATGAAAGAAGAAATGTTAATGGAGCTTGGACTGCCCTTTGTCTGGGAGATGTTAGGTCATCCCTCAATTTTGTTTGTGGCAAACACAACCCTGAGAAATGGCCCACATAAAGGCCTTTCAGTCTTGGCATACCTGGTGAGAATGTTATAGATGCTAAGGACCAATGATGAATTGGTTCTCCCAGCAGGAAAGAGAAAATTTTTAACAAATAATGCTGGAACAGTTGTGTATCCATATGTAAAAAAATGAAATTGAGTAAAAAATACATGCATAACTTTTTTTTCTGAATTGAAGACCTAATGTGAAAGGTAAAAACTATAATACATTTAGAAGACAGTATGGGATAAAAGCTCTATGAATTTGGTGTACAGAAGGAATTCTTTTTTTAATAAATTTTATTTATTTATTTTTGGCTGTGTTGGGTCTTCGTTGCTGCGCGTGGACTTTCTCTAGTTGCGGTGAGCAGGGGCTACTATTCGTTGCAGTGTGCGGGCTTCTCATTGCGGTGGCTTCTCTTGTTGTGGAGCATGGGCTCTAGGCATGCAGGCTTCAGTAGTTGTGGCACGCGGGCTCAGTAGTTATGGCTCGTGGGCTCTAGAGCGCAGGCTCAGTAGTTGTGGTGCACGGGCTTAGTTGCTCCGTGGCATGTGGGATCTTCCCGGACCAGGGCTCGAACCCGTGTCCCCTGCACTGGCAGGCGGATTCTTAACCACTGCGCCACCAGGGAAGTCCCCAGAAGGAATTCTTAAATGAGAAACAAACTATGGTAACCATAAAGAAAAGGGTTACTCCACCCTATTAAAGTTAAGAACTTTTTCATTAATAGGCAACTAATAAAAAGACAAGCCACCTAAATAGGGAAAGATATTTGCATCACATATAAGGATTGGTATCCAAACAATACAAATGACTTCAATAGACACTTAATAGAAGAGGGAATCTAAATGGCAAATATATATATATATATATGTTTGCCATATATATATACTTTTAGGTTTCTTTTGTATATGAAGAGGTATTCAACCCCATTACTTATATGGGAGATGCAAATTAAACCACAAGGAGTTACAATTTCATAGTCATCAGGTTGGCAAAAAAAATTTTTTTGATGAGTACATGGAGCAAACAAAATACACATACATTCCTGGTAGCAATTTGTCATTATCAGTTAAAATTGAAGAAAAGAATACTCTGTGACCCAATAAGTCCACTCCTTCACATATATTCTGCTTCTAGAATTTCAGAAAACTTATTTACAGTTGTGTTCCAAGGGATATGAACAAGGATGTCCATAACAATACTACTTGTAATAGCCCCAAACATAAACATAAATAAATGTTCTTAAGAGTATAATAAATTGTGGTATGTTCATAAAGTAGAATATAAGTTATCTGTAAAAATGAATGAATTACTGCTGCAATAATGTTAATGAATTTGGTGGGGGGAAAAACAAGTTTCAGTACAACTCAATTTTACATGATGTGTGAAAAACTTAGAGGGCTAAATAATATAATATTTAAGGATTCTAACTATAAAGGAAAAATTTGTTTGCTTAATCTTTGATACAATCAATTAAAAATGTGGATAAATTAAGTCATAAAATCTATGTGGTTTTAACCAACATTTTGTGTTTAGGAGGTTCCTTAGTTATTTCGGGTAAAAAAAGCTATCACTGTGACACCTCTAATACCTTGTAATTTGGCACCTTGTACCTTAGATGACACTGAAAATTCTCTGCCTTAGTTTCCCTTCTCTTACTTAATCTCTGTCAAGCATTTCCTCTCAGACCAGTGTTAATACAAACCTAAGCAAAAGTGCTCTCCTGTAACCTTTTGAGAAGTGATCTGAGAATTCCAATATGGAATCTTATTATATTTTTCTTGCCCTGGAGTTGAGTGTCATTGTAGCATTGAACATAATATGCAGGCATGCAGTTCTCTGTTAGACAGCTTTGGAGATGCATGAGCTGCATAGCTGTGGGAAAAAATGGTGCATTTTAATCCTGTACTGTCTTCTCAAGATGCTGCCATGGCCGTCATACAGTGAAGCTCTAGACAGGGGCTCCAGAGTGATTGTACTGGGTTTATTTGAACTCTCCACTTTGAAAATTCTCCTTGTGAGAGGAAATTCTGTCCTTTCCTGAAATGTAGATTTGGAGTCTTAACACAAATGTGTACTTTGCTAAATCATCTTGTACATTTACATGCCTTTTTTTTGTAGCAATGTCTTGGTTTTGGAAATCTATTTGTAGTGGATATGTTCATTATTTGGGTTATGTTATTTATACACCTAAGAAATTAGGATACATTTTCATATTCCACATTTTATTTTCTAGGCCTTAAGTGCCTATTTTGAGTGACATTTATTATGTGTAACGGTTATATTTGGTTGAAGTATTGTTCTTAAAAGATTACTAAAAGGAAATGTTATCAGTACATCAGTAGCCCAGATTTCCTTTTATTTCTTTACTTATTTTGTTTTATGAAGCAAACTTCCATGCACATTATTAATTATCTGCTATTGAATGCTTTCAGTTCATTTTAAGAAGTAGTTTCATAAAAATTTAAAACTAAAAGTTTTCTTGATTTTGGTGTAAAATACACAGACCTTTCTGTTGTAATGTTACATATTATGTATTTCTGAAAACACTGAAATTGTGCACAGCTGATGGGTCGCACCCAAAACATGCAGAGCTTTGTAATCAGAACACTAATAAAAATAAATCTTAATAAGAATACTAGAATATTTTAAAAGATATATTAACTCAGTTACATATAAAGAAATACTACAGTCGACTTAAGGTTAAAAAAAAAAGAGATGAAGGTAGCCTGGTGGAAGGGTGTGCAAGGAGGGGTTGAAGCTACAGGGTTATGGAGGCCAGAGTAAAATGCATAAAGATTTGCAGAGAAGAGTTCATTAAGTATTTTCAAGACAATGCGTGTGACCAGGCTGTGCCAAGAGTAAGAACATGGGTTGAATGAGAATTGTGTACAGTACTGTATTTTCAGCAGCTTGCTGCTTTCCACTGTGTTAGCTTGTTTGGGGTTCAGCTCTTATTATTTAGTAGTGCAAAGACATAGGCTGGGAAAAATCATGTACACACCAGTGTGACTTTCACATTGTACTAAAATCTTTCCCCTACTTACCAGTGAACTAATTTGTGTTACAGAAAAGCTTAATAACAAAATAAACTGTACTAAGAATGAGAGGTGGCTTCTGTTTTTGATTAGAGGTCTTTGATCAGTCTCTGACCTTTCTGTGATTTTGTTTCTTGTGAAATGGAAATACTACAACTAAAAAATAGTCTAACACAGTCTTTTCCCCCTTGAGTATATTGTTTTAACTTTAAACTATAAAAATAATAAACACCTTAAAGAAAAACCAGAAAATATAACAAAGAAAAAAATTACCAAGTTACTAATATAAGGCACTGTTAGCTTTTTGTATATTTTCTACTTTTTTACCAGTTTTTAATAAGCTTTTTTGTTTACTTCACAATCTTCAAGACAGTCATTTTTAACGACTACTAAATATTAAATAGATGTGCTTTTACTTAGCTATTTCTCTATAATAAAATATGTAAGCTATTTATAGTTTTACTATTATCGTTCATAATTCTTGGATGAACAGGTGTGTGTGCGTGTGTGTGTGTGTGTGTGCGTGTGTGTGTGTGTGTAAAAGAGAGAAAAAGGAGAGAGGGAGAGGATCTTTTCCCCTACATAGGATTATTTCACTGAATTATTGGGTCAAAGAATATGACATTTTTAATGATTCTTGGTGCATGTTGCCAGCTTGCTTTCCAAAATGGCCCTAGGTCCTTGCCCAAAATTGTGTATTATATATTTTTTAAACTGTTGATAATGGGCAACAATAGATACTATTATTTGTATTACTAGTATCTGTGCTTATCAGACACTATGCTAAGTACATTATAGTATTTAATGTCACATTTTTGTTTTGGTTTGCATTTCTTTAATCATCAATGAAGTTGAATATTTTCTAATATATTTGTTTGCTATTTATATACTTATTTGTAAGAAAAGATCATTTGCCTATTTATTATGGTGGACTTAGTGTTCTAAGTGGACGGTGTTCTAAAGTATTCTACAAGAATAGTTTAGAAACAGCTTTTTTTCTTTCGCTGAAAATACAGTAACCATTAAAACCTTACTAAGAAAATGTCAGCCTTTCATCGTCAGTATTTGATTTTTTTAACTTTGCTTGGCTATACGCTTTTGTGTAATCTTTGGCACATTTGCTGCCATAGTATTGTCTTACATCTGAAAGTAATGGGATTTTATTCTAAACTTGTAATTCAGAGGAATAGTATATTTGCAACCATTTGAATTAGTTTCTGATGAGACTGTCTGTCAACAGTATCTGTTTTAAGTAGTATTGCTAAAAATATATGTTCCTTAAGAAATAGAGTGTATTCTAAATGGACAAAAAAGCTTGAATCTTGAATTCAGCCTGGCTTGTAATTTTGGCTCCACTTTTTATTAGCTTTAGAATGGTAGGCAAATTACTTACTGTACTTCCATTTCCTCATTCATAACAGTGATTTCAGTTTTCCAGTTGTTACTAGTGAGGATGTTTCCTAGCATTAATGATTCGTTTCTAAAATAAAATAGCTCTTAAAAGTAGGTAGCACAGCACTTGGTATTTGTTAATTATAAGTTCATTTCAGTTTGAAATAATTATAATTTGAGTCCCTGCTCATGCCCAACATTTTGTTATGATGTATTAGGAATACAAAAGTAAAAGACTCTTACCTCTTAAGGGATTCACAGTCAAGAAAGGACCATACATAGAACTAAGTAGTAGTGTAAGTAGAGATGATGCATTTTAAAGCCCATAACATAGTGCCTGTAATATAATAAAATCTCAGTAAATGTTAGCCACTGCTATTTGGTTACTCTCTAATTTCTATATGTAATTGAAGATAAATGAATATAGGTGAAAAGGCAGAAGTGGACCATTAGAAATTAGTTATTCCTCTTTGAACACTGAGTGCTGAGAGTGTTTTCTGTTTGTTTTTTGTTGTTTAAAGGAAGCAAGACTTTCTTTAACCAATGAATTCTCATCCACTACATTTAAAAAATTCTCTATGGGCAGAGAGACTATGATGGAATAAATGAATAAGTTGGTCAGTTACATAGGACAGAATATCATCTCTGAAATATGTTGTGTACACATATGTGCACATGTGCATATGTTTATGTGTGGTTTTCTTAATTGATTAAAATAGAAACCAAATTTATTGTAATTTGAACTTTTCCTTTTCACAGTGTCTTAGCATGTCAAGTTATAGGTATAGGTGAGAGTAGGAACTGGATAGGGAGAGAAGAGTGAAAAGATTTTAAATGGATAGGATTGGGTCATTGGTATTCATAGGTGATATGTATACATATACTGTTACCAGGATAATATAGTGGCTAGAGTTTTGTCTCTGAGGTTAGTCTGACTGGGCTTAAGTTCTGGTGCTTCCAGTTACCAACCAGGCAGTCTCAAACAGGATGCTTAACCTCTCTGCATCATTTTCCCAAGCAAGAGACTATTGGGTTAATAGTAGTGCCTACTTTATAGGGTTTAGTTGATAGTTAATTGAGATACAGTATGTAGTATTTAGTACAATGGCTTACTCCCAAAATATTAACTGATGGATGCTATTGATAATTGTGTGTTCTGAGACTACATCTAATAGCTAACAGAATCCAGATAGACTGTTCTGCATCCAAAATTGACCAGTTTTCATAATTCTTAGAGTAACCTGCCAGCTATGTTTTAAGTAAAATAAAATCCTGGAGGCATTTCTGTTATTTCACTTATGTAAGCATAAGAAGTTTGAATAGAATAATAGAAGATATAGAGGGCTTTTCACAGAATTCGGAAATGGAGGAAATGAGGTACCTTGAGGAACCATTGAAAATGAATTAAATGGCACATTAGTTCTGTCACTTTCCTTTTTGGTCAGTTATTCTCCCATAATAAGATTTTGAATTGAAGTACATTTCAAAAGCAAAACAAAAGTCATTGAGAAAATGGAAATAAAAAAGGATAGTTTAGAAACAGCTTTTTTTCTCCCCTTGAAAATACAGTGACAGTTCAGACTTTACTAAGAGAATGTCAACCTGTCACTGTCAGTACTTGATGAGATAATATAGAAGGAAGAGTTAAAAATACTGGAATTTGCAAATAAATAATAAATTTACAGTAAATATAATTTTGCTAGTAATGAATTTAGTGATTAAGGAATGTTATATTTTTAGTATGATATACTATAAAAATATTAGAAATTATTTATAGTAAGTATTTCAGATTTGAGGAAAGGGTTTATTTGGAATTATTATTTGAGCTTTATTTTAAATTTGGTTATTGTTTGTATTGAGCCATATGTATGACTGTTAATTACAGTGAAGTCATAGATCCATAAGATGAATAGATTATAGAGTTTTATAATTCAAAGAAACAATCTGTTCATTTTTAGTAACAGCAAACATTACTTATTAGGCAGTTACTATGGCCTAGGGACTTTAATAAGTATTCAAAATCCATTATTTAATTTTGTTAATATCACCTGTACATATTGTGCTATAGTGCTGCATTTTATTTGCAGTCATTTCAAATAACATGAAATAAGTTCTGTTCCTTGTATAGTAACCTTTAGCATCTTTGTTATACAAATATTGTGCTTAAATATTATGTGGGATATTGATTGCAAAATTTCTCTGATTTGGGGGTGTTTAAATATGTATTCTTCCATGAGTTTACGAATCTTAAGTATTACGTTGATTGATAATTGTTTCTTTTGTTGCAGAACTGTAAGAGTAAATGGGTCCAATAATTGGAATGACTCCAGAAAAGAGAGCTGAAACTCCAGGAGCTGAAAAGGTTGCAGGATTAAGCCAGATTTACAAAATGGGAAGCTTGCCTGAAGCTGTTGATGCTGCCAGGCCAAAGGCCACTCTAGTGAACAGTGAGTCAGCAGATGATGAACTCACAAACTTGAACTGGCTTCACGAAAGTACTAATCTCCTAACAAACTTCAGCTTTGGAAGTGAGGGTCTTCCGATTGTTAGTCCATTGTATGACATAGAGGGAGATGATGTGCCATCCTTGGGACCGTCGTGCTATCAGAACCCAGAAAAAAAATCAGCAACTTCAAAACCCCCATACTCCTTTAGTCTTCTCATTTATATGGCTATTGAACACTCTCCAAATAAATGTTTGCCTGTGAAAGAAATTTATAGCTGGATACTGAACCGCTTCCCATATTTTGCAACCGCACCAACAGGCTGGAAGAATTCTGTTCGACATAATCTGTCCCTGAATAAATGTTTTCAGAAAGTGGAAAGAAGCCATGGCAAGGTCAGTGTTTATGAACATTGCTATATTTAGGGAGGTGGGGGAGAATTAACATGGAGATCTTAACATATGAGGAAATCAAAGGAAGACAAAAAATAGTCAATCAGATTACTTCAGCTTGAGGTTAATTATATTCACCATTTGCTTTCATTTGAGAAGTTTTAAAATTTCTTCAGTATTGATATAAACCTAGCAGAATTATTTTCAGTCTACTATAGGTACATAAATTAGGGTTTATTTATTATTCTCTTTTTTTTTTAAACTTTTAAAAATTGAAGTATAGTTCATTTGCAATGTTGTGTTAGTTTCAGGTGTACAGCAAAGTGATTCAGTTATAATTAGTTTTTTTAATGTTCTAACTTTCTATTCTTAGTTTCTGTAATGTTCTTGTCACTATATTTATTTATTATTCTTATTTATTCAACGTGACCATCTCTGCCTTATAATTGGAGTGTGGATCATTTACATTAATGTAATTGATACGGTTGTATTTAAATCTGTCATTACATTATTTTTTTCTATTTGCTGTATCTGTTCCTTTTTCCTTTTCTCCACTTTTCCTGCCTTTTTGTCAATTGAGTATTTTTTTATGATTCAATTTTATCTCTTCTATTGGCTTACTAGCTACTCTTTTTTTTTTAAACTCATTGCTATACAGTTTTCAGTATATATTTTTAATTTATCACAGTCTACCTTCAAATAATTTTAATTCACCTATTATCTGGCCTTTTACAGAAAAAGTTGACTAATCCTGATGCCCTATCTGGATCAATTCCTTTTTCCCAAGAAGTTGATTTAAATTTCTTATAGTTTGGGTCTACTAGCAATGAAATATTTTTTTAACCTTTTTGTGGAGGATGGGTATGGAATTCTAGGTTGACAGGTTTTTTTTTAAGTACTTTAAAGACATTACTCTCTTTTGGCTTGCATAGTTTCTGAAGATAGGTCTGTTACGATTCTTATCTTTGTTGTTCTGTTTGTAATTTCTTTTTCTTACTATCTGTCTTCAAGATTTTTCTCTTTATCACTACTTTTTAACAGTTTGACTATGATGTGCCTAGGTGTGTTTTTCTTTATTTTTATCCTGCATTGGTTTTTCAGAGGTTCTTGGATCTGTGGTTTGTTGTCATTCATTAAACTTAGAAATTTTTTTCCTCATTATCTCTTCAAATATTTCTTGTGGTTCACCACCTACTTCTGGGCTCCAATTAAAAATATATTAGACCATTTTCTATTGTCTCACCTCTTAGTTGCTCGTCCCTCTTCCTACTCTTTTCTTTCTTTGTTTCAGTTTGGATAATTTCTATTGATCTTTCTATAGTTTGTGTGGGTATTTTGAATATTTGAATTTTATTTTATTTATTTTTTATACAGCAGGTTATTAGTTATCTATTTTATACATATTAGTGTATATTTGTCAATCCCAATCTCCCAATCTTTCTGTAGTTTTATTCTTTCCTCTATTGTGTTCATTCTGCTGATTAGCCTGATAAAGTTGTCTTCATATTTTTTAAGTATTTTCATTTGCCTTTTAAAAAATAGTCGCCATCTTTTTGTTAAAATTTCCCACTAGATCTTTAAGCATATTAATCATAGTTATAGTGTCTGTCTGATAACTTCAATATCTGGTCCATCTCTGAGTCTGATTTTGTTGATTGTTTTATCTCCTGCTTTTGTGTGTTGCATAATTTTGGATTAAGTGGCAGCCATTGCTTGTTAAAGAACGGTAGAGACTGAGGTAAATAATATTTCTATCCAGAAATAGATATTCCTCTACTTCTGTCACGTTGTTAGTATGAACAGGTATTGGTCAATCTAGTAAATAATTGAGCTGGGTTTGGGTTTTGTGGTTGTCATAGTTACCTTCAGTGTACCATAGTCTTCACATTCCTACAGAGATGGACTGTTGATACTTTGTACTTAGTGTGCGGCCTGGAATGTCAGGTGATTTTTCTCAGCATTTCTTCTCCAACTCCACCTTTCAGTTTGTGACACATTTAGAGGTGAGAGGGGTTGAATATTTCTCTTTGTACTCTTGCCCCTTCCTTAGCAATAGATTGCTCTTGCTTGTTACTTGGTGCAAAGTTCTTAGTGTGAACAGGGTGGGTTTCTCAGTTCTTCTGCTCCAGTTTTAGTCTTAAGCAGACTCTGTACGCCTGTGCCTCAAGAGTGGGACTTTCCTTGTCTCCTCCACAAGCGGACAGTCTCTCCCGTTTACTCAGAGTGGAGTCTAGAGCTGCACTCATCAGTAGCCAATCACCTACATATGGCTAGTGGTTGGCATATTGGATAGCACAAAATAGGATATTTCTGTCATTGTATAAATTCTTACTGGACAGCACTGTTCCAGCGCTCAGGCCAATTTCTTGCTCATTCCCATCATGGTGAGTAGATGTTGCCTAATATCAGTGGGAAGTTCTAGGTACAAGTGAGAGACCATTTCCCAGCAGCAGTAGATCTCTGCTTTGTATCTTTGAAGGATTTGGGCATCAACAGATTTCCTGCCCTTCTAATGGCATGTAGTATTGAATACATTGCCTAGTGTCAGTGAAATGTGAGGATAGCTGGGTTTTGTATTTTTCTCCCAACAGCAGCCATCCTTTCCCGGGGACTGGGGTGAGGAGTGTATTTTGCCTGTTTCTCAGTGGCAGACTGCTTTTGCTTCTTATGGAGCTTTGTCCAGGGTTTAGGCAGGTTTTGTGCCTCTGCCACAGAGACATCTGATCTCACCTTATGCTCATTCAGGGCCTGGAGCATGAATGGGCTTTGCCTGATATTTGCTCCAGCCTCAGACCGTGGTAGGTTCTGCACATCTATCTCCGTCTCCAAGGGTTTCTTCCTTAGGTCTCCTGCCTGCCTACAGTTTTGAGTATTTTTTTTTCTTGCCTTTTATTGTGACTGCCACTTCTTCCATGCTCTACCAAATGTGAAACTGTTCATATGTTTCGTCTCTCCTCACAGGACCTGTCATACTTCGAAGTTCAATTATTTCTGTTGTCTTGCAGCCTTAGATCTCAAATAGGCTCATAAAAAATTATGGTTATGTAGGCTATTTTGTTTTTTAATTCTTTTAAAAAAAAATTAATTTTTTTAAAATTTATTTTTGGCTGTGTTGGGTCTTCGTTGCTACACACAGTCTTTCTCTAGTTGCGGCAGGCGGGGGCTACTCTTTGTTGCAGTGCGCAGGCTTCTCATTGCGGTGGCTTCTCTTGTTGTGGAGCACGGGCTCTAGGCGTGCGGACTTCAATAGTTGTGGCACACCGGCTCAGTAGCTGTGGCTCGCGGACTCTAGAGCACAGGCTCAGTAGTTGTGGCACACGGGCTTAGTTGCTCCGCAGCATGGGGATCTTCCTGGTCCAGGCTCGAACCCATGTCCCCTGCATTGGCAGGCGGATTCTTAACCACTGCGCCACCAGGGAAGTCCTGTTTTTTTCTTGTTAGGCTGGGAATGATGTTCTTTTATGGCTTTCTATACCCCAAGTGGTAGCAGAAATCTCCTATTCTTATTTGGAATAAAAGTTAAAAGGACAAGTACTTATATTTTTTGGTAACTGAAGGATTTTATAGGACAGTGCTGTTCAAACTTGAATGTACCTATTGATCATCTGGGAATCTTGTTAAAATACTGATTCTGCTTCAGCAAATCTAGGATGGGGACTGAGGCTTTTTCATTTCTAACAGGCTCCCAGGTGATCCTGATGCCTCTAATCCATGGACACACCCTGGGTAGCAAGACATTTGGACACATCATCATCTTATAACTAACTTAGGAGCTTATTAGTTATCTATTGCTATGTAATAAATTGCTGTGTAACACATCCTTTACTACACATGAAATATTTATGAAGGCCAACTATGTGGTTAGGCCATTAAACAAAGCCTTAGCAATTTCAAAGGATCAGTCTCTGTTATAGCCAACCTCCAAGATGGCCCCTAAATGAGCCCCACCTTCTGGTATTCGTGCCCTTGTGGAGTCCCCTCCAACACTGCATAGGGCTGACTCGTGTAACCAAGAGGATATTGTGGAAACGATGGAGTGTGCCTTTTGAGTCCAGGTTATAAAAGACATTATGGTTTCCATCTTGGATTCTTGGCTGATTAGCTCTGTGGGAAGTCAGCTGCTATATCATACAGACACTTAAATAGCCCCGTGGAGAGGCCCCTGTGGCGTGGAAATGAGGCCTCCTTCCAATAGCCATATGAGTGAGCCATTTTGGAAGCAGATCCCCCCGCCCCAGTCAAACTTCCCTTTCAGATGACTGAAAGCATTGGAAATTTTGGATTTATCCTTTCTACCGTGCATTACTAGATTTTATTTTTTGAACTGTATCCTTAATTCTTTTCTAGTTTTAGACCTATTATGTTTATGCTTATGATGGGATGTAAAAGGGGAACTGTCTACTAGATATTTAGAAATATGATACAGGAATGGTAGTGATGTTATGGTATTAAAGCTCTAAGTTTAAAGCCCTCAGCATTGATTTTCAGTAGAAGAGTCTAGGAAAAGTATGGTATAGTGGAAGCCAGGGAGAGTCAGTTTAAGTGTGAATGAGCAACAGTGTCAAATGCTGCAAAAAAAAAAAAACAAACTTGAAAATGATTAGCTAAGAAGTGATTGAGACAAGTAGCACCCAAAAGATTAGAACTAAAAATATATGAACAGTGGTTATTTCTATTGTGGCCACTTTCGAGCTACCAACATTATGTCATTAAATGCAAAATGGATAGGCGATGTTTACAGTCAGCAGCACACCGCTGTATGTAAGGAACACATACAATCCAATAAGAAAAAGAAAACCTGATAGGAAAATTGACAAGAATATGAACAGGGGGTTCACAGAGGAAGGAAATACACATGGCCATAAACATATGCAGAGATGTTCATCCTCTCTAGCAATCAGGGACATACAAATGAAAAGAACAAAAAACCAGTTTTTACCCATTAGATTGCAAAATTTTTTAATGTTTTATTAGTTGAAGATATAGGGAAATAAATCAATATCAGTAGTTTCTCACCATTAATAGGAGTGTAAATTAGTATGACCATTCATGAAGGCAACTTGGCAGTAGTTATTAGAATTAGAAACGTGCGTATCCTTTGATCTAGTGGATCAGATTCTGATTTCTCCCCTTAAGTAAAACTCATACTTGCACACAAAGAGATGCATTCAATATATAAGAATATTCATTGTGGTAAAGTTCTAGAACAATATGTCTAGTGTGGTATAATTTGTGTTAGTGATCAAAAGGGATTTGTTCTTGTCCCTAATTTTTAATTGTACGCATTATTTATATAATTAACCTGAGCATTTTTGAATCTTTAGAGAAAGAAAGCAATTAAGGAAGTGAAAGCTAGTGAATGGGAAAACATACAGTCCAGATTTCAGGGAGAGTGTGATAAAGAGAAAGAAATTATCTTATGAGCTAATAAAGAATATGAGAATAAATACAGAAATTGTAATACATTGGCACAAAAATTAGCCAGCTATTGCCACAAGTCGGGGTGGGAGGGAAGGAACTGGTAGGTGATGGTCTTCACGAAAATCAATGGATCACTTTACTTAAATGTCTGAAATTTGGACAGAAAGTGATACATTCAAGTGGGATTGGGAATGCTTGTGAATTCTTTTTTTTTTTAATTTATAAAATACTTCTTGAATCAATGCCTCAAAACGACAGTATTTCTCTTCCAATCGGCCAAAGGCAAGCAAGCTATACTTACTTCCATTAGATGCTGGAACTGAATTTGGCAACCTTGAAAGCACTTTTCTGATGAAAGCTGTTATCTAGAGATGGTAATCTCAAAAAAGAAGACAAGATTGACAGAGGTCCAGGTCAAACTGCAAATTGATATTGATACCCAGCCAGTTGGTATAGCTGTTGATTAGTTTCCTACCCTCATCCATACCGTAGTTACCACTCTCAAAAGATGGGTCTAAAAATCTTGGCTTGGCATTTATCTGTCTCAGAATTTTAAAATTACAAAAGCTAGACATGGTGTTTTTTTGTTTTGATTTGTTTTTATGTTTCAAATGTTAACACTGAAGTCTTAAATCTGCTTTTCTAACTTTTTGTAAAAGCCAAACTAAAACAGTTAATGGAGATTTTAACTGGGAAACATGAAATTAGAAGTTTTGCCTGGTTTAGTACAATTTTAGTCTGTACGTTTTCGTAGTCGTGATTTGCTTCAATAGCTAAATCCCAAGAAAGGAAGTCATGCAAGCCACCATAAAAGTTCATACTATAAGCAAGAGTTATGAACGCCCTTTTAAATTTAGTGGTTCTAAAAACCACTGAAAAAGGTAGTCAAGGAGGGAAACTATTAAAATGTACAGGGTAGGTACATAAAAACATTTCAGGAATAGGGAACATTGTTTCTTCTCCCAGTTTTCTTTACAACTTCCATTAAGATAAATCTTTTTAAAGTTCAATTCTTAATATATTCCTCATTTCTTCAAAAGCTTCTGTGGTTCTTTACCAAATAAGTTCAGAAGCCTTAGAGTTCCAAAATGCAAAATAGTACATGAGAGAATGCACATTTCCTGTTTCCATTGCACAAAAAATGTGTCTTGTAATAGGCAAATTTATTTTAAAACAATACTTAACTTCTAAAACTCTTTATTACTTGTGTTCCATCATCTAAGCACAACTTAATAAAGAAGCAAAGTTTTTAAGTGAGACTTAGATTACAAATAAGTTTTTTGCTCTAGATTCTAAAACATAGATTAGCAAATACATACTTTCATCTTGTTACTGATAGTTTGTGAACAGACCCAGTGAACGGAAGTGCTGCCATGGTAACATAAACCAGACTGTTATTTGGAGAACTTACTCAAGACACTTAACTGCCCTGAACTACAAGTTTTCAGTACCAGTTCTTCCAATTTGCTGTTTCAAAGAAATAGCAATTCTTCTAAGATCAAAATAATTTGCAGTTCTCTCACAAGAGAATTTTAAAAGTAGATTTGAACTAAACAGCTTCTAGGAGTATAATCTCAGGAATACCAAGATAGAACATGGTTAGAATTATTAAAATAATTGTCTTAGTCAATATATGAAAAATAATCATGCATATCTTTTCTATATGAAACTGAAGTGGTTTTGGGGCAAAGGATGTTGTGGGTGCTAACATTTTAAAGTTTTATTTCCCAATCTTCAAAACACATTTACCACTTAGGCCAAGCGACTGAAAATATATCTAATTTAAGATGTTCCATCACTTAATGCAAAACTACATTTGTAAAATTTGACTTCCTTTGGAAAAAAATTAAAATTTCAAATACTTGTTTAGTGTACTTCATGTGATATCTTACTGCTGTAGGCCAGAAAAAGTTTCACCTGATAGTATGGTATGTTTCTTACTATATTACAGTGTGATTTGACACCCATGGTTTTTCTTTTCCAATATGTTTAAGTCGCTAGGATGTTAAAAACTGCCTTATACTCAATTACCATACTTTTCCTCAGACAAAAACATTTTTCCTTTATCAATTTAATTCATCTCTTTTTTTTCTAACTTTTGTCTCTTCAGAATTAATTGATTTTTGTTCTTATTGTTGATGTTTTTAAAAACTCCCTCATCTCTTAGAAGAGAAGGAGTAGGAATATATTGTTATTAAGCCATATAAACTTACTATTGATACATGCCAATTTCAGTATAATCTCTTAGTATTCACTTAGTTTGCAGCTCTATGTCGCTTACATATAAATTACCTTATTTGACTCTCATCACAACTCAGTGAAGTGGCCTGTTTTTTTAATTTTACGGATAAAATATGAGAGGACAGACTCTAAGAGATGAAGTGATTTGTCCATTATGAAGTAGCCAATCAATAAGCAATGATTAGCACCTCAGTTTGAAAACGTGTGAAACAGTATTCTTTCATTATGCCATTCTGCTATAATAGTTACGACATGATATTTAGAGATAAAAAAGCCTCAGTAATAGACTAATGTTACCTTGAAAAAGAGTTCAGGAAATGGAAGCACCCTGGAATTTATCACATTAAATCTTCAGCAATGATAATAGCTTACATCATGTAGGATTTTATACAAGCAAAAAGGAGCAGGGGAATAGGACACAGGTCAGTTTTATTGTTGTCTATATAATTGTTAATGTTGTGAAGTGTAATTCAAATTTTAAGAAAAGGTTTTTGAAATAGAAAAGGTGTAATATAAAAACAAAAATTAGTAACAGTTTGAATCTCACTAATCTTGTGAGTTAGTTCTGAGGAAGCTTTGTACATCATGGTGGGAGGGGGTCAGGTTATACCTTATATTTATTTTTTGACATTTGTATCTTCAAAAGATTAAATATCTTCAAAAATATTTATTAAAATTTAGTCTCAATAACTAGCAGAATAGAAACAGAAAAACAAATTTGCATGCTATTAGACTGGAAGAAACGAACAATTTTTAAAACTACAAAGAAAATGAACATAAAATATAACAGTAGTAGCCAATGTTTGAGTGCTTTTGTGTCTGGTAGGTACTGTTTTATATATATTTTGAGCATACTAATACACAGAGAACATAGACGTTTTTCTAAAGGTTACACAGCTGTTAAGTGACAGAGCCAGGATTCCAAAATAGGTATTCTTCCTCCAAGGCTTGTACTCTTAACTTCTGTACAAGTAGTGTTTAGCTCTGGGGCAGTGTGGGATGAATTTGCAGTTGGACCTCCTCTGCATGGCTATAGGGTTTTGTATGTAAGCTGTAGGTAGATGTGGTACATTTGTAGGGATGTGCATCTAGTCAGACTGTTCAGGATGTGTAGGTAGGGATGGATGTTCAGCTAAAGAAGTAGGAAAGATACATCCTGAAGGAAGAGTTTGCAGGTGATCTTACAGCTCCTGAAGCCCTTCAGTTATTTAGTTTGACTAGCTCTACTAGTGTGTGTGGCATTTGACCACACCCACTTAGTTTTTATATAACTGTGTTTCTTATACCTTTTATTTACTAGATAATCTGTAATTGTAGTTTGGCTATCTTTTTACAAGAGTGTTTATAAATTTCCAAGTGGTCAGAGAATTTTGTTGTTGGGATATTCTTTTTTCTTTTTGCGCTACAGTGATCTTTAAAGGGGAATTTATTTTTCTTCGTGGTCTAATCAATGTTTAGTTTTTTCTGTTAATATTTGGAAAGTATACTCTCCAAGAATTCTTTAATTACATCAGTGTTTTTCATAGGTGTTCCACAGAACACTAGCTTCCTCAGATGTTTCCTGGGAGAAAGAGGTTCTGTGTCAAATAACTTTGGGAAACTTCTTAAAACAGGTTTAATTAAAGCAGGACTGTTTAGGACCCTTAATCTGCTAATATGTAATGTAACCTTCTAAGAAGGAAAGAGGTAAAATACTCAGCATTTTTCAAACCTATTTGAAGGAATTATCTCATAGCCTGGCCTTTCCCCTTGCACATTAGATCATTTTCGTGAGATTCTTCAGGTATGTTGTCCACTTACCTTCCTGGTAAGCTGTTCCTTCATATTAGGGGAATTGTGGAGCGGGCAAGCCAGTCTTTCAGGCACCTCCCATTTGCAATTTAGCGGGCACTTCTGTTATATTTTCTCTAGTTTCCAGAAATCATACAAATTGTATTATTTTTAGATTCTAATGACTATTTCCATGAAATCTGGGCCTGTGTGCCCATTACTATATTATCCAGAAGTTCCTCGAATGTTGTAACTTAACCATCTTGAGGGAAGAGTTGATACTTCTTCCTCTTTTTTATCTTTTACAGGAGTCTTTTCCATGCCTCAGTTTTTGACTTAACTACTCTTTGAGACTTTTGCCATCTTTTCATTAAATTGTTTGCCTCGAATTTAAACAGTTTAAATGGGAAACTAAACACTAGTGTTAATGCCATAAAAAATAAAGTTATTTTTATATGCATCACCTAATATATTGTTTAGCACTTTTGGGAGAATGACACTACCTAATTTTTTCTTTTTGTTTTTTCTTTAACAGTAATGATAAGGGGTAACATTTGTTGACATCTTAGCATGTGGAGGGCCACCTTGTACAGCCCTTCATGCTGTTCTCTGCACAGCTTGGTGGTGTAACATTCTCACAGAATGTGATGTGAATGCCATGTCCTAGAGTTGTGCAGTCCTGTGGCCCTATGTGCCATGCAGTGTGCAGAGTACTTTATGCATAATGTAATCCATAGAACAAGCCTATGAGGTAGGTACTGTTATTATCCATACCTTACAAATAAGGGAATAATGGCCCAGAGAAATAGAGGTTAGTTAACCTTCCTAAAATTACACAGCGGGTCAATGGCAGGGCAGGGGATAGGAACCCCGGCAGTCTGCCTCTGGGACTTTTAGTCACATAGTCCATTCCTAGCAAATTTACTTCAACTTTTGCATTGTATTCAAAAGGTACTATTGGGGTTTTTTCCCCACACACATTTACTAAAAACATTCAGACACTGATTTTGTGTGTCTTAAGTTCCAGGTTACTAATTCTTATGTATTTTATTCTAGGTTAATGGAAAAGGTTCCTTATGGTGTGTTGATCCAGAATATAAACCCAACCTTATGCAAGCACTGAAGAAGCAACCTTTTCCCTCAAGATCAACATTTTACACCCCTCCTGCATCACCACAAAGGTACAGGATCTAACATGTAAATGTCAGTGGTGATATATAAGATTTCATTATATGAGATGGAGAAACTTAGAGTTGTAGTTTTTTTTGTTTTTTAATTATATAGAGATTTATGGATAAGACATTAGCGTAAGGCATTTTTACTTATAGTCTAACTTATTAGGAAACAGGATGTTGGATAAGTGAGAACATAAATTCTGGAAAATGTAGTTAATAATATTCTAACTAAACTCTACACAGTGATAATATGATTTCAGGTATAACCTGAAACCTTTTTGTAAAGGTTAAATCATTTAAATTGTCTGCAGTGCTAATGCTGACCTGAAGACATGGGAAAGTAAAAGTATATTTAAAAATTTTTAAATAAGGTGATTAAATTTGTCATTGCAGCATTTTTATATACATATTTATATTTCTTTTTCTATTTTAAGTCTTTTTCCTTCACAACATGTTTAATATTTGAAAATTATGTTCAAGTCGCAAATTTTTAAATGTTGTCAAGTAAAATAATGCTTTGGAGTTTTTTATTTGTTTTGTTTCTGCTAGTAAATATAATTATGATTTTCCTTGGCTTTTGTTTTCTAACTCAGTGATCAATAAATTGATCTTATAGCTTTCCAATTTTAAGTTAAATCTGAAAATGATATGATGTCCTGAAATCTGATTGTTTCCTTTTCTTAAAGAAACCTTCAGAATCTTTTTTTTTAATTCTATTACGTATATTCATTTGAGTTAAAAATGACAGATTTTGTCAAGATACTTTTAAGGGTAGTCTATAAAAAGTTTTTTAAGCTTTTTAATAAAATAATACATGGAAATTTTGAAACATACACAAAAGTAGGGAGAAAGAGTGAACTCCCATTTGCAACAGTTATCAACATTTCATGTGTTTAATTTCTTTAAGTATTATTAGATGACTTTTAGAGGAGTGGTTATAGCTGAGATACAGTTAAAAAAATTAGTAAGACTAAGTTGAAATGTCAGCAATATATATACTTATATACTCATATTGAGGTTTAACCTCATATTGAGGTTTAAGCTTATTTACCATATTAGTAGATTAGAAGGATCATTGTAACAAGAACTGGTTTATCCTTATGAAATGAAACCTAGAAAAGACGTTATCAGAGTTTATATTCTCATTGTTTGGGAGTTGATACCTTCTTTAATGTTGGTGCTTATGAGATGTCCTAGTTAAAAAAAATAATAGTTTAGAAACTAATGGTAAGTTCTGCTGATGGTCCTTTCATGTTTTATTTAGCAATGTTATTTTTTATTAAAAATTAAATGGGAGAATTGGCACTCTTTTTTGTATGCCATCAAAAATACACTTTCCTGTGCCTTTGATATGATGCATTTTCATGTTTATATTTTTAACTTTATCATATGTTTATATGTTAAATAAAGTTGATTTTGTGGTTTAAAAACAGGTAGATAAAACAACAGCATAAAGATTATAATCTTTGACCTTAAAACATTACCTTAATATTTTTAGAAACATTTTCTCTTTATCATTGTTTGGCAAAATAACAGTTCCATCTGACACGACTTTGTGTAGCCCTTTCATGTCATAATTGGTAAGTCTGAGGAAGAGAATGATCTATAGAGTGTGTAAAACTGTGACTAAGAAATAGACTTTTAATTTGGTTAGCAAAACAGATTTTTTTTAAAATACTATCACAAATTCCAAAGAAGAGAAATAGTTTGTCCCAAAAATGTCTTAATTTTTGGAACTAAAAAAAAAACTACGGGTCTCTTTTCATGAATATAGAAAGTTTAAATTGATACCGATATTTATTGATTAAATCAGGAATTTATCTGTTTTTTGTCATCACCATACAGTCTTCCTTAAACAGTGTTTTGATAAACACTTTATTTTTATAGTAACACCTGTATTAATATCATATCAAACTTAGGCATCCAATACAAAATCAAACAGTAACTATTATGTATTGTCTATTGTTCCAGGCATTTTAAATTCATTATTCTTATTTAATTATCACAGCAACCCTATGTGGGAGGTTTAATTATTCCTGTTTTACAGATGAAGAAACTAAAAGATTAATTATTTTGCCTAAGAACACCCAGATAGTTGTGATTTAAACTTGGATCTTATGCTCTTTCTGCTTTGGCAGACTCTTCCTAAACTGAATAGTATTAGCAAAGAAAACAAGGTAAAAATAGTTTGTGTTTTTTATTGTACAAATTAGTTGTATTTGTAACTAAGTTCTATAAAATGTGAAATAAAGATCTTTTATAAGTATGCTTGTCTTATCTCTTTATTTTTCAGTGGTTCTTTATCACCTCACTACTTAAGCTCTGTACTCAAGCAGAACCAGGTGCGAACTCTCAAAGGTATGTGAAAGATCAGTATTTTAAATCATAAAAACTCAGATCAAAAATCAGAATTTTTGTTTAATTATTTTTTAATTATAAAAGTATTAAATGTTCATTGTAGAAATTTTGGAAAATAAAAACATTTATAAAAAAGAAACTAAAACGTACCTTTTATTCTGCTGTTAGCTTTTTAATTGGGGTATACTTTATGGTATACCTGATATTATATGTTTCAGGTGTACAACATAGTGATTCACAATTTTTTAAGGTTATACTCCATTGATAGTTATTATAAAATATTGACTCTATTCCCTGTGTTGTACAATATATCCTTAAAGCTTATTTCTTTTATGCATAGTAGTTTGTACCTCTTAATCCCCTACCCCTATCTATCTTGCACCTCTGCTGTTCACATTTTAATACAATTGCTTTGGTCCTTTTTATGCCTTTCACGTGAGTAGATATGTTTGCGTGCATGAACATACACCCCCCACCTCCCACACACACTTTTTCTCCACTGGGATTAATTATACTGTGTATACTGTTTTATATCCCTGTTTTCATTTCCTTTTATGTATACTTTTCCTTGAAAATAGGGAAATATTTCTTAGTAATGCCCGCAATAGAGAATTATCTTTTTAAGTCTGTCAGACTAGAATAGAGGTTGACAAACTATGTCCCATGGGCTAAATCTGGCCTGCCACCTGTTTTTGTACGGCCTTTGAGTTAGGGATGGTTTTACATATTTCTTTTATAGGTTAAGTGTAAAGAACTATAATTTAGGAAGAAAGCAATAAGTTAACTTCTGGAATTTTGTAGACTTTTAAAAAGTAGGTCAAAATTCTGAAATTGCAGTTCCCCCCCCCTACTCATAGTATTACAGGTTAGTGATATATTAACATAAGTTTTCCTAGCATTGTTGCTTTGGAGCCTACAGATGTTTCTATGACCTTTAAAAATAGAAATTCCCAGACTAAAAGCCCTTCTGTGTATCAGAGATATTTAGGCTCTTTAGAACTACACTAAGCCAAGCCTAGGAAACAATATGATGGTGGTCTGTAAAAATAAGGGAGGGAAAGAGTGTGAAAAAGCTTAAGAGGACTCTGCAAAAAAGTTAAGCGGATTGGGAGTCTGCTTCAGATATGTTGTAACTTAACATAAGGCAAGTATCCATTTTCCTGTTACCTGCATGAGTAAATGTGCTCTCTTTACATTTAGGTATTGCTGAAACTTCCTTTATCTTTTTATTACCTCAGTGAGTTCTGACCCTTAGTCTTTTAAGCTTAGTTCATATACGCCTTTTGAGAACATTTTCTCTTTTGAATTCTGGGGTTTATTTAGAATTTCTTCTTGCTCTTGTTCTATTCCATCCAAATTCTTCTTTGGGGAGCAGCTTCCACAACTAGAGCATAGGTACTTCTCCTTCATCTAATGAGTTTACATCTCTCCATGACTGCTAACACCTTACTTCCCTCCATCTCTATCATTGTGAGTCTTAGGCCTATTCCCCTTCTAGTAATTAACTTGGTGGGGAGGGTGGTTGGCATTCTGTCAACCAATGCAAGTCTGTCCTGGAATAGAATACACAATTCTCATGAGTTTTAACAGGAAAACGTAATACCACACAAAAACTTAAGAGAATTTATAATTAAATCAGGTTGCTCTAGCACATATTCATAGACTTCTGAGGAAATTTGCTTTTTCATAACTCGATATTATTTCTAGGGTAAAGTTTGAAAAATACAACGATAAATCGATTAATCAACATTCAACTGTTTATTCTACAAGTACTTGTTGAATTCCTCCATTGTGCCAAGCATTGAACTGGGTGCTTTGGGATATGCAGAGATGAAAGAGACCCAGGCCCTACTCTCAGAAAACATACAGTTTTTTTTTTTTTTTTTTTTTTTTTTTTTTAATTTTTATTTATTTATTTATGGCTGTGTTGGGTCTTCGTTTCTGTGCAAGGGCTTTCTCTAGTTGCAGAAAGTGGGGGCCACTCTTCATCGCGGCCTCTGTTGTTGCGGAGCCCAGGCTCCAGACGCGCAGGCTCAGTAGTTGTGGCTCACGGGCCTAGTTGCTCCGCGGCATGTGGGATCTTCCCAGACCAGGGCTCGAACCCGTGTCCCCTGCATTGGCAGGCAGACTCCCAACCACTGCACCACCAGGGAAGCCCCAACATACAGTTTAATTGAAGAAGGTTGACTAGAATTATGCAGAGTACATTGGGAGAAAAGGAAGTGGGTGGCAAATTAAGCTTAGAGGTGGGTCAGGAAAGGCCTCTTAGAGAAGAAACTATGATGCTTGAGCTCTGGGCCTCAGAAGTTGGGAGGATATTTTTGGGTAGAGGTTTGATGGAGGACAGTTGCTGGGTCGGTTAAGTATGGCTGAAACCTAAGAGCACAGAAGAGGACCAGGTAGCCTCGGTCCAGTAGCTGTAGATGTGATCGTTTAGTGTGAGCAAGGCAAATGAAGAAGTTTAAGCAGGCATTAGCCAAATCAAGGAGAGCTTATTTAGCATAATGATTTTGAACTTCTTCCTATAACTATAACATTAGTTCGCATTGAGTTCCTGACTGTGGTGTTTCGCACGCATTACAGCAACTCTTTGAGGTATTGTTACCCTTTCTTACAAATAAGGAAACTGAACTTTGGAGAGATTAAGTAACTTTCTCAAAGTCACACAACTAGTAAATGGTATAGAAGGAACTCTGATTTCAGAGCCTGCACTCCTACCAGATATGAGGCGTTGGAGGAACTGCTGAAGGTCTTTAAAGAATGAGATGATATTGTCAGTTTTGTGTTTTGTAAAGATCACTGAAGTTTCATTGTTGGCTCCAGTATTAGAATCCAATATAAGATTCATCTGTCACTTCACAGAATCATCTTTTTTAAAGTCTAATCTTTTTTCCTCATCTTGCCAATAGCTATTTTACAGTATTGTATAGCGGGCAGCAGGAGGCACAGGGATCTCATACTGAGATAGCAAAACAAAACCTGTTTTTGTCAATATTTGGTGTGGGTTTGGAGTAAATTCATCTGTTTAAAAATATTTATCGAGCGCAGTTGTGTGCTAGGCACTGTTCTAGGCACCAAGGATATGTCAGTGAACAAAGAAGACAAAAATGGAGCTATATTCTAGTTAGTAAATTTTAGTATTTATACTTAAGCACTAACATACTACAAGGAAATATGAAACTTAGACAGTTAATGATGAAGTTAGGGGCTAAGTGCATATCTAAGTTCAAATTTAAGGTTACAAATTAGCATAATTTTTATCTTAATTGAAAGTAAACTGGTGGTCCAAGCAGCTAAAGTCTTAGTAATTTTTTGAAATCGCTCTCCTACTTCTTTAAAGAATCACGAGAAACAGCTTCTCTGTTTGGATGCTCTGTAAATGTGTATATTGGTTTTGATAAAGGCAGTAAATCCTATTATAGTTATTACTTAGCTTACAACCATTTAAATTCTGCCTCTGGTTCTCATATCATTCCTTAAGCAAATGGACTGAGAATCAGATGATAGAAACTTATTTGTCTTATTATAACCCTCACTTTCACATAGTTTAGTTAAGACTGATGTCTTTTAAATTTTTTTCTCAATTATTGTTAATAATTTCTTAGCATCAAGGCTAAGAAAATATAAACCAGGAGGCATAAATTAACACTTATTACAGAGATTTATTTGAACCAGTTATTAAATCAGTAGCATATTTTGAACTCCAGTCAGAACTATGAAGGATAAAAAGGGAAATAATATGGCTTTTAACTAAGTTGTTGTTTTTGTTATTGTTTAACTCACTGTTTTGATGGCTCTCATGGCTCTAATGACAAATGACTGTAAACTGGAAGTGAATTATAGCATTAAACTAAATAGTGTCAGAGAAAATATATACAAAAGACTTTATAAAAGAACCAAATTTTCATTCTTCATGAACTGAATATGTTAAATAATATAGCTAATAGTATGTTTATTAAAACCACAGCACCATCTTTAAAACAGCATGAAGTACTTACTAATGAAAAAAGCATTATGAAGTGTGTTCAGTTGTGACAATAAACAAATAAGTCTTAAGTTTAATTTTAATACCAAAACTGATTTGGTACTATAAATAAAAATTGTTTGTAAAATCTACACAGACAGTTTTTGTTCCAAGAAGTTCAAGATTATATTGCTAATCAGGTGTTCTTGATGACCGAGACAAATCATTGATAATCAGGTGTTCTTGATTACCGAGTGTCTGCGATCATTTCTCTGGTGCTTATTTTAACACTGAAGTTAAACTTTTTTTTAGTTAATTGGCAAGGCATTGTGGGAAGCATACTTAGCAAATGTTCTAAACCAAACAAATCAGATGTAGATAAAATCCTTTTGCAAAGAAGTAATTTCATGTGGGAAAATTCAAATTAATTTGCCTGTAACAAATTCCTACAAGAAATAAGGGTATTTAAGGAATACTTTTCCTATCATTCTACTGTTATAGAAACAGTACCTAATTTTGTTATTATTTTAAGAAAGGAAATGGTATTCATGCAGCTTTCTTATTTTGTCAGGATAAGTCTCTTAGTCAATTTTCTTTTGTTTTAGGTATTGTATTTCAGAAATTAAGAATGTTTTATAGGTGCTTCATTTATAAGATTAATAGATTTCCTGAAATTGTTTCCTCATTATAATGCATTTCAGTATTAGATTCTCTCCCTCACTACCACTCCCTTTTTTTTTTTAATAAAGTTGGAAACAAGGTAAATATTTAATTATTTCATGGAGCAGGAGTCTCTCTGTTAGTATAATGCCATGCAAGTTGTGCCCTGCACAAGGACACCTGGCTGAGGCGGTGAATGGGCTTTGAAATCAGCCCACACTCCAGTCCCCAAGCTGTGTGCCTTGGTATAGGGAAACATTCACCTGGAGGCGAGTTGTTTTTTTTTTTTCCAGTTCACACAGAGATACAATATGGGCTATAGCTGTACCTTTTTTTCTTCAAAGACATGTTAGAATACTGAACTCTATCATATTGTAGTCAGGTCTCATTTTGAAAGATAGGAATTGGAGAGGTCTTTGTTTTGCTAGCCTCTGTGGCTGTGGCATGTGGGAATCACTGATTCAAATTCTTTTTAACTTGCTGTTTTTTTCTGCCTGAAATGCTTTTCCTTTGGATGTCTTCATGGTTTCATTCTCTCACCTCCCTGAGGTTTTTGCTCAACTGTTACCTCTCCTTGAGGCCTTCCCTAACCTCTACTTAAAATTGCAACCACCTTTCCTCACATTCTCTCTCTCCCTTCCGCCTTAATTCTTCTCCCTAGTGTTTTTCACTCTGATATACTGTATTTCTTTGTGTTCTGAGAGGTTAGGGATTTTCCTGTTTTGTTTTCTGCTATATTCTCACAGCCTGGAATGATGTCAGCCTCATAACAGGACACTCTATTGAATGAATAACAGAATAGAGAATTTCCAGTATACTCGGTAATTTTCTACAAAATTTCCTACTCTAATTATAGATGCTTAGTAAGTATTAAGGGATGATGATAGAGTACAAATTGAAGGCCTGGGTTCTGGAGGTAGACTGCACAGGTTTAAATCCCACCTCTGTTGTTCTTAGAGACCCATCTTTGCCCATTTTCTAAGTTAATACTTAGAACATGCCAAGGACTCTGTAATTTGGTGATAATCAGCTTAATCTAAGGAAAGGAAGGAGGGCAAAGATGTAATACATTCTTTACACATTTATCAAGGAACCACTATTTGTTCCAGGCATTATGGAACATAAAGAGGATAAGACATGATTCCTATCTTAAGGAAGCTGACAGTCTAATTGGAAAGACATTCATCTAGAGACTCTGATTCATGAGATCACATTTTATTCAAGGGGAAAGAGTATAGTATTATGTGCTCCTTCATAGTAACAGTCTTCTGATTTACTTAAGCCTGTTTATTAAGGTCAAAAACATTTCCTGCCTTCACAGAGTTTATGGTCAAGATGAGGAGAAAGCAAGTCACTATCCTCATGGATTTATTATCAAAAATAACTTTATAATTAGATATTACAAGTAAAATGCAAAACTTTGGGGTAATAAAAATTTTCCAGCCTTGCGATAGAAATGGGGGGTTTCATGTCAGTCTTGTTTTAAACTTATTCTTTATAATCTAAAATTTATAAACATTTTCTAACTTTTCCTTCACATTTTAGATTATACCATTTTACTTTTATTCAATCACGATTATTCAGACTAACAGAGATGGCCAAGATGGAGAGGGGTGAACTTTTAGTACAGAAGTAGGTATGAGAGCATAATGACCTCTGGAATAGAACCTGCTGAAATTTTTACCAGCCTTTTAAAACCCATTTTTCTTACGGAATATCCATAATTATGTTTGAGCTCTTGAGTATTATATAAATCTGTAGTACTTGTAGGCTTGTATATAATTATGACTAAAGACAGTATTAATATTTTTGTGTTTTCTTGGCTAATTTAATCTGTTTAAGGGCAATCCTTATTGAAATGCAGGTCAGGTTCTTATTTTCATTGTGAATAATTAAAGAAGAGAACTTTCATTATCTCTAGTACCTCTTAATTCTCCTTTATAATAGACTCTCTTTTATAAAGAACATGGATATTATCACTCTTTTCCTTTTTCAGAATCTGATATTGACGCTGCCACTGCAATGATGCTTTTAAATACTTCTATAGAACAAGGAATTTTGGAATGTAAGCAATCATGCTTTTCTTTTTAAAATACATTTTTTGTGAGTGCCTTTCAAATGTCATTTTTTTTTTTTAATATTTATTTATTTGGCTGCTCCAGGTCTTAGTTGCGGCACACGGGATCTTCACTGTGGCATGCAGGCTCTTTTAGTTGCAGCGTGTGGGCTCTTTAGTTGTGGCATGCGGCGTCTTTTAGCTGCGGCATGTGGGATCTAGTTCCCTGACCAGAGATAGAACCCGGGCCCCCTGCATTGGGAGCACGGAGTCTTAACCACTGGACCACCAGGGAAGTCCCTCAAATGTTATTTAGAATGCAAAATATTTCAGTGTTACAGGCAAAATTACTTCTTTCTACCTAGATTGTGTTTTCATCTGAATAACTTAGTTTCTGTTTTATTGTATTTCTTTTAATTTATGTGAGAAATTGAGAGATCGAGGTTAATGCTGTGATAGATCTTGTTACATTGACCAAGAAATGAAGAAATAAATAGCATACTTAGAAATTAAGCTTGAAGATTTAAAAGTAAAAATGAAAGCTATGAATAAGAAAACATAGAAAAGTATGTTTATAACCTTGAAATGGAAAAAGCCTTTTTTGAGATGAGATGCAAAATGCAAAATCCATAAAAGCTGTGTAAATTTAATTAAACATCAAAATTTTAGAGTTCTGACAACAGCAGATATCTTTAAGCATAACACTGGGACAACATACTTCTTCACTTTATATAACAGACAAAGGAATAATATTGAGTATACATGTGTATATAAAAAAGATTTTATAAGTAAGAAATAAGGAAACAGTTCAACAGAAAAGTCAGCAAAATATATGAATAGGTGGGCCTCAGAGGAGGAAATGTATAGATGGACAACACACGTTTGAAAAGATGCAGCTTCTCTAGAAATCAGTGAGATGCAAAATGAAACAATATTGAGATACTATCTTTTTGTCCATGAGATTATGAAAAATTAAAATGATTGATAATATTAGGGGTTAAGTATAGGAAGTGGGTATTGTCATACACTGTAGAATATAAATTGGTACAACCATTTTGGAAGGCAGTTTGGAAATACCAATTAAAACTTAAAATGTGTGTATTCTTTTACTTATTAATTGTATTTCTTGTTATCTCTCCTAGAAAAATATTGCATATGTGTAAGAAAAGGCATGTGGATGGATTTTCATTGCAGTATTATTTGTAATAGTGGAAAACTGGCAACAACCTAAACACCAATAAGTAAATGGTTAGCTAACCAGTGGTACATTGATATTGAGGCATTCTGTGCAAGCAGCTCAAAGTAATTATATTGTCCATGGAAAGGTCAAGACATACCATTAAGTGGTTTAAAAATGTTTCACATTAATACCTACAGGATGATATGGTCTGCATAAAGTTTAAAAATCCACAAAACATTACCAATCTAAAGCACTTATTCAGGAGTGATATAGTAGTTTTAAATGGCCTGTTTCTGCAATCAAATGCATTTGATTTATTGATGGAAACTTTATTTTCCACAGGTGAGAAGCCTCTTCCTCTTAAAACAGCAGTGCAAAAAAAAAGGAGTTATAGCAATGCATTTAATCATTCCAGTGCTATGCGATTACACGAGAGTGATTCTTTAGCCACCAGCATTGATCCAAAAGAAGACCACAATTACAGTGCAAGTAGCATGACAGCACAGCGTTGTGCATCCAGGTCTAGTGTGTCTTCCCTGTCTTCTGTGGATGAGGTATATGAATTTATCCCAAAGAGTAGCCATGTAGGAAGTGATGGCAGTGAAGGATTTCACAGTGAAGAAGATACAGACGTTGATTATGAAGATGATCCTCTTGGAGACAGTGGCTATGCATCACAGGCTTGTGCAGATACCTCTGAAAAAGGGCAGCCAGACAAAAAGATGCGAAAACAGTCATGTCAAGAAATTGATGAGGAGCTCAAAGAGGCAGCTGGATCTCTGCTCCACCTTGCTGGAATTCGTACATGTCTAGGTTCCCTAATAAGTACTGCAAAGACACAAAATCAAAAGCAGCGGAAAAAATAGAAATACTTATTAGTGTGAAATTATTTTTAAATGTGGCAATACTCTTCTACTTAATTCTTTACAAGGGATATCAAAGCCATAATGGACTTCTTTTGTTTTAGGGTGAGGGAGGGGTGCTAATTACCTGTTTATTTCTAAACATTTTTGTTTTTTAAATTTTTATTAAATAATTGCTGTTAGGATCATGCACAATCATAAATATGATGTGAAGTCCTAAAAGCATAATTTCTGTGATAAGTGTGATAAGATTTGGAAATATTATGTAAAAAAATTCCCCAGCCTCTGTCTTCAAGTTGTAGGGAAAATCTTTTATTCTGTTGTGTCCAAATGTAAGAATTGGCAACTCTGTAACATATTTTTTTCATTTTCTCCTCCAATCTGTAATTAATTATAGTTGCTGATCCAGCTAAAAATTTTGCTGCTTTCTTTCTCACATACTCCTCTCTTGACACATGCAATTCAGTAGGATGAGATTTCAATTTTTTATTTTGTCTTAATTTTTGTTTTTAATTATTTTTTGTTGACACATGAACAAAGTTGAATATAAATTGGAAAAGATCCTAGATGTCTAGAAAGTTCCTTTTGGATACATAGGCAGTATAGCAAAAATTCTAGGATTTAGAAAAGGCAATTTTGTGATGTAATTTCATTTAAGAACACTCTAATTCCTATTACAATATTATCTTTCAATTTTTTTAACTTCCCAGATATTGCATAGCATTTATTGGAGCCATTTGTTCTTTCCCAAAGTGCTTTGCAACCATTGTTTAAATTTTAGCCACTAACTGTCTTTGTTGAGGAGAAACTATCCAATGAAAGGATATAGCCATAGAGTGTATTAGGAAGTTAACACCCATTTTGGCACACTTCTGCAATAAGAGGATCTTTCATTTGCTTGTTAAATGTGCTGCATTCTGAGAATCTTGTAGTACGAATGGAGTGTAATCTAATATAAACATTTTGAATACGTATTACTTATGTTATCGTAAATAAAGGTAGATCATTTAGGAAAAAACTTCTGCCCAAACTTTGTATGAATTAAATTTGTATGTGCACCCAGTTAAGTTAAAGGATTTAACAAAACTATAGAGACAAAATGCCTTCGTGGATTTCAAAATTCATATAAAATTTAATCTTATATGATACATCCTTTTGAGGAGGCAGTGTAATACCTATTATGTGCCATTAAATCCATGCTAAAAGATTTTGTTACTGTTCGAAATGTGTATTGACCAAGGCCTTTTTCAGTATTTGAACAAATCTGCTTGTATGATACATTTTTTCATATCATTTATATAATGTGACTATATCATTCAAAAGGAACAAGGGATACTAATAAAACTAAACTTATTCACTATATATTTTTTTTACAATGGCAGAAGCAACTTTCCAAAAGTTCAGTCTTATCTCATGCTACATCCTGTTTCATAGACAATGACCTTGTTTTCATTTTCTGATAATTTCATATATACATATACATACAGACATATACATACATACACACATAAGCTCACGATTTTGGTTTGTTACTTTCAGCTACTTCTATGACAATAAAGCATTTTCTTGGATTTTTTTTTAAACAAACAAATATTTTTAACTTGTAGAGTTTATTTGGGCAAAACTGAAATGAGAAGCATAATGAAAACGTCTTTTTCAGTTGGCAAGACTTTAAGCCAGGGATAACAACATTAATATTATCTGTCCTGTTCCCATGTTAATTGTAATTGAACCTGGATAGCCACATTAATAGAATCGGTGCTGTTGAAAAATAGTAATCTTTCAATTTGTTGATAATGAATAAGTGTGCAGGATGAGGTATTGGATTTTTTTGTTCTTCATATATGTCACATCTGCTACAGAAAATGGCTAACCCAAGTTAACATCTTTTACTGTAGACAGTGACTATAACACCAAAAATCGTTTTTACCACGGTATAAGTAGTACACAGATTATAAAAATCATTTTAATAACAAAACGTTTTTAAGCTATTTGCTGTGGCCCTCTGGATAGACCTTATTAACAGTGTTTTAATGATCTGGTTCCAATTTATCTTGTTCAACTGAAATTCTGTACCACAAACGTTCTGTCTGGTTCCTGTCCATTAGATAATTAGCATTTGTGAAGTAAAGGAAAATAAGATAAGGAGGGGGAAAGTCCTTCCCAGTTCAAATAGAGATCTTCAAAGTTATTTTTGTCTTAATATAAATAACAATAACTTTAAACTTGATTTTCTCTCCCTCTTCATTGTACTCTTCGCACAAATTTAAAAGTTAAAAGTTCTATTCATCACTAGCAAGGTCAATAAACTTTCACACTAAAACCTAACAGGAAGAAGTTATAGGATATTATATATTGAATTCTTATATAGAATTCAGTGCATCACTTTCCATGTGCTGATTTACCAAGGCAGTTATTTTTAAGGTGAAGAACCTTTTTAATTATGGTCCCCCATTAGTACTTCCATAGACATCCCATTCCTCAGGTTTGTTGAGATAAAAATATGGCTAATAACCACCCAGTTAAGGAAGGTCATTTCAAGTCCTATGGACTGGAAATTGTATTTCTAAGAATATATTACTAGCAAATTTTACCATAATAAAAACAACTTGGCAATCCTGGAGAGATTTTATATTTTAAAACTGTGACTTAAACTAACATATAATTTACCTTGCATCAATATAAATTGTTACAACCAATTCCAGTTTATAATAGATCCCTAGTAGAAGTTTTAACAGTTAATCTTCATCTTTCACATCCCAAATAGAATCAGTGTTTCATGAATATGTATTTTTGAAATTTATTTGTGCAATATATTACTAAGTTAGTTCATGTTTTATTTTACTTTTCAAATTCAGAGAAAGAAAGTATTACATGGAGAAGCTAATTATTGGTGGATCACCTCCTTTTTTCCACCTTTGAGCCTTTCATGTCCTCCTTGTAACCAATGTGACTTCTCTTAACTAAGATTCCTTTGTATATAGTAAAGTTTAGAATATATATATTTTTTCTTTTGCTACTTTCTGAGGCATTATGTAAAGGGTCATACTAGGTCATCAGTTAAATATATGTTAGCACGAATTCAAAACTAGAGAAAGTTTTAAGGGGGGAATGTGTGTGTCTTGGTAGACCAGGAGGCCTTTCCCAGCAATTTAAGCAACAGATGTGAATACTTCACAAAGCTGTGAAGAGTTTTGTCTTAAATACTACAGTAACTTAACAGCCTTTTGTGAAGACCATAGCATTTAATTAAGAAACTTTGAGGCTTTCTAGTTGACATACATTTTATAGTTTTTTGTTAGTTTGAAATGTTATATAAGCTTTGATTTAAACAAAGTTTGCTTTAGTATGTTAATGATGTAGTCAAAATATTTATTGAAAGACAAAGTAGAGTATTTTAATGTTATACCTGCCATTTTTTTTAAAGCACATTTTTTGCATCTAACTGCCAGTGCCATTGTCAAAACTTGTTTTTAAAATTGTTGTACATTTCTTATTAAACTAAGTGCTTAATTTTAAAGTATTATGTTGCCATTATATAGTGTATAAAAATGTATAACTGCCAATTCATTGTAACTATTATTTATTTTTAAGTGAAAGTGTAAGAATGCTTTCTGATTCAAGAAATTTGAGTTATTAAACTGTCCTTATCCTCTTTTCTAAAGTAGCATAAAAATTACCCTGAGTTTGAGTTATAATTGCCAGTAAGTAGATGACCAGTCCAAGTGAACCACTTCTCAGTTGCCAGTCTTTGCTCATATTAAAAACAACTTAACAAATGTTTAATTTTTGTATCTAATCTCTGATTATTAAATTGTTTATAAAGTTTATTTTTACCAAAGAGATGCAATTCATTATGATAAAGTATTACAGAATAAACCTTGTTTTATAACATACTTGTACTTTCTCTGTCCTTTGGGGGTTGGTAGTGTAGATGTAGGTGGTTCATACTCCTACACACACACACACACACTCACACACTCTTTCTATTCCAGTGTTACAAAGTTGGAGTCATGCAGATGAAGAATAAAAGTTTTAATTTCAGAATTTTTTAAAGGCTATTTTTTGAAAGTATTCTTTTTCCTGGTTTTTATATGTCATCTTAATCATTGAAAGCTAAAATAGTGTGAATTACATTATTCTCTTCCTGAAGTTGAACTTTTCCTGTTCGTATATATAATGAGATATTTTGAAATATAACTAAGAAAAATTGATTAGAATATGTAATTATTAAAGCTATTTCTGAGAATTCCCTGGTGGTCCAGTGGTTAGGACTGTGCACTCTCACTGCTGAGGGCCTGGGTTCAATGCCTGCTCAGGGAACTAAGATCCCACAAGCCACACGGCACGGCCAAAAAAAAGACTATTTCTAAATACAGTTGACCCTTGAACAATGTGGAGGTTAATTCACATATAACTTATAGTCAGCCCTCTGTATCTTCAGTTCCTCCGCAAAGGCAGATTCAACCAACCGTGGACTGTGTAGTATTGTAGTACTTACTATTGGAAAATATCCAAGCATGAGTAGACCCTCGAAGTTCAAACCCACTTTACTCAAGGGTCAACTGTACAGTAGTTTTACTTCAAAAATACCCATAATAACCACCTGTTAAAAATTGGGCATCCATTGTAAAATGGAATAATCTACAACCAATACTTTGATTTTAACTCCCCCTGTCACTTCTTTGAAGTTCTGTACTGGTCATTTAAATGGTAGTATCTACCTAGAGTTGTGTATTCAAAATGAGTTGGTGAGACAGCCATATTGATTTTAAACTCCCTTTGAAATCCAGATTCATTTAAAAATAGCCATTTGGGTTTCATGTATTTGTCCCTTTAAAGAGAGAATCTTATTCTCACTATTAGATTCACCACTTTCTCGCTCATACAAGTTCTGAGCTAGTATAATTTTTATACACCATTTTTAGAAAAATATTAAAATATAGGTTAAAACATGTTTAGTCTTTTCCTCGAGAATTTCAGGACATGGATTTTTTTTTTTTTTTTTTTTTTTTTTTTTTGGAAATGAAGCTAGCAAAAAGTACAAAAATTTAGATATAAAAGTGTTGAGAATCTTAAGAATGAAAATAATTACTAATCTTAGAAATAGCCATATTGGGGCTTCCCTGGTGGCGCAGTGGTTGAGAATCTACCTGCCAATGCAGGGGACACGGGTTCGAGCCCTGGTCTGGGAAGATCCCACATGCCGCGGAACAACTAGGCCCGTGAGCCACAACTACTGAGCCTGCGCGTCTGGAGCCTGTGCTCCGCAACAAGAGAGGCCACGGTAGTGAGAGGCCCGCGCACCGCGATGAAGAGTGGCCCCCGCTTGCCGCAACTAGAGAAAGCCCTTGCACAGAAACGAAGACCCAACACAGCCAAAAATAAATAAATTAATTAATTAATTAAAAAGAAAAATATTTCTTTAAAAAAAAAAAGAAATAGCCATATTAATATGCTCCATGAAATTTTAAGTAGAGGAATGTTTAGACGCTGTTATCCTCTAAATTAAAATAGCCATGTGCTACACAGAGAATATAACATACTTAAGGATAGTTTGTGTTCAAAAAGATTGTTGGAAAACTAGAAACACTCTTCAGTGAACTTCAGGGCAAGTTATGTACCTCATAATATAGTGGATAAACAACAATCCCTCCTTAACTGAAAGTGATTCTTACACAGAAATTTTGTTTAGGTGGATTTTCTTCCATTATAGATTTTCCTTAACCGTGAGGTTTTGGTTCAAGTAAATACTTAACAAATCCACCTTGTTGGGAAATTTTAATAATAGAGGAAACTAGGAGTTGTGCAGGAAAGAAAGATTGTAAAAATTATTAATTCAGGGGAGATTTAAGAACCTGAAGCAAAATTGCTATCTGCTGGTTGAGAATTTGAAATAGAGACTGCAACCAGATTAAAGTACTCTGCAGTCGGGAATTCCCTGGCGGTCCAGTAGTTAGGACTTGGTGTTTTAAGCGAGGCTAAATAAATAAAGTGCTCTGCCGTGGAACTAAATTCATATGATAATCCTGTATATTGAGACGAATTGACAAAAAGTTGCACACCCTTTGTGAACTGAACATCTTTTCACTGAAGTATTTCAGTGCTTAATCCCAAGCACTGGGTTTTAAGTGTTGGACACAATACACACTAAGAAGAAAAATAGACAATCCCTCTCTTAAAAATGTAAACACAATTGTGAATTGTGGTGATTGCCATGAAAGAAGAAAATAAAGAGCTCTCAAAATATATAACATTTAATCTGGGGTTTCAGGGGAGGTTACCCTGAGGAATGTAATTTAAGCTGAAATCTGAAAGAAGCAGGTAATTTGGGAATGAAAGCATGGCAAATTCTTCTGGGCAAGGATAACAGCATTCACTAAGAGCCCTGTGATTGGAGAAAACATGAGATTTTCAGTGAACTAACAGGCTAGTCTTACAAAGCAAAAGAGCTGGGGCCAAACTTTGCAAAGCCATGTGAGTCAAATTAAAGATTTGGGCTTTTATTTTAAGTACCTAGGGAAGCCGATGAAGGTGTATGCGGTTTAAGAAATCACCCTAACACTTTGTTTTTGGGTTTTTTCCCCAAATTTTATTCCATGACTTGGTTTTCTCCCCCCCTTTTTTTTTGTATTGGAATATAGTTGATTTACAGTGTTTCAGGTGTATAGCAAAGAGATTCAATTATATGTATATAACTGAATGTATATATATACACTTTTCAGATTCTTTTCCATTATCGGTTATTACAATATTTTGAATACAGTTCCCTGTGCTATACAGTAGGTCCTCGTTGTTTCACCCTGACACTTTGACTTGCAGCCATAATGAAGTAACAGGGTCAGATTTAAGCTCCTCTGTAAACAACCAGAAAACTGGGCAAAATATATGAAATATTTTTGACGTGATCAATAAGAGTGATATAATTCTAGCCAGATTAATTAATGGGGGGAAAAAAAGAAGACACAAATTAGCAAAATCAGAAATGAAATGAGACATAAGGACAGATCCTACAGGTATTAAAAGGATAATAAAAGAGTACTATTAAGACCGTTAAGCCAATACATTCAACTTAGATGAAATGAACAAATTTTTCTGAAGTATAATTGACTTACAATATTATATTAGTTTCAAGTGTACAGCATAGCATGGTGATTCAATATTTTTATACATTACAAAATGATTACCATGATGTCTAGTTACCATCTGTCACCATACAAAGTTATTATGATATTGCTGTATTCCCTATGCTGTATATTATATCCCTGTGACTTATTTTACAACTAAAGTTTGTACCTCTTAATCTCCCTCACCTATTTCACTCTTTTCTCCCATCCCACCTCCCCTCTGGCAACAACCAGTTTGTTCTATATACGTATCTATGAAACTGTTTCTGTTTTGTTACATTTGTTTTGATTTTTAGATTCCACATATAAGTGAAATCATACTGTATTTGTCTTATTTCATTTAACATAATACACTTTAGGTCCACCCATATTGTTACAGGCTGCAAGATTTCATTTTTTATGGCATATATATATATAGATAGATAGGTAGATATATATGTGTGTGTGTATGTATGTATATATTCCACATCTTTATTCATCTATCAGTGGACACTTAGGTTGCTTCCATATCTTGGCTATTTTAAATGCTGCAATGAAAATAGAGATTAATATATGTTTTTGAATTCGTGTTTTTGTTTTCTTCAGATAAATACCCAGAAGTGAAAATGCTGGATCATGGTAGTTCTAGTTTTAATATTTTGAGGAATCTCCATACTGTTTTCCATATTGGCTGTACCAATTTACATGCCCACAAATAGCACAAGGGTTCCCTTTCATCTACATCCTTCCCAACACCTGTCATTTATTGTCTTTTTTTTTTCTGGAGTTTATTTATTTATTTATTTATTTATTTATTTATTTATTTATTTATTTTTGGCTGTGTTGGGTCTTCGTTTCTGTGCGAGGGCTTTCTCTAGTTGCGGCAAGTGGGGGCCACTCTTCATCGCGGTGCGCGGGCCTCTCACTATCGTGGCCTCTCTTGTTACGGAGCACAGGCTCCAGACGCGCAGGCTCAGTAGTTGTGGCTCATGGGCCTAGTTGCTCTGCGGCATGTGGGATCTTCTCAGACCAGGGCTCGAACCCGTGTCCCCTGCATCGGCAGGCGGATTCTCAACCACTGTGCCACCAGGGAAGTCCTATTGTCTTTTTGATAGTAGCTTTTCTGACAGGTGTAAGGTGGTATCTCTCTGTGGTTTTGATTTGCATTTCCATTATGATATTGATGTTGAGCACCTTTTCATGTGTCTGTTGCCATCTGTATGTCTTCTTTGGGAAAATGTCTATTCAGGTCCTCTACCCATTTTTCAATCAGGTTGTTTGTTTTTTTGATGTTGACTTGTATGAGTCCTCTACATTTTGGATAGTAACCCCGTATCAGTTATATCATTTGCAAATATTTTCTTCTATTCAGAAGGCTGTTTTCTCATTTGTTAATAGTTTCTTCACTGTGCAAAAGCTTTTTAGTTTGATGTAGTCCCTTTTGTTTATTTTTGTGCTTATTTCCCTTGCCTGAGGGGAAAAATATTGCTAAGACAAATGTCAAAGAGCATACTACTAAGCTTTCTTCTAAGAATTTTATGGCTTCAGGTCTTACATTTAAGTCTTTAATCCATTTTGAGTTTATCTTTGTATATCGTGTGAGAAAGTAGTCCAGTTTGATTCTTTTGCATGTAGCTGCCCAGTTTTCCCAACACCATTTATTGAAGAGGCTGTCTTTTCCCCATTGTGTGCTCTTGATTCTTTGTCATAGATTAATTGATATTATAAGCATGGGTTTATTTCTGGGCTCTCTGTTCTCTTCCACTGATGTATATGTCTGTTTTTGTGCCCGTACTATACTGTTTTGTTTACTGTAACTTTGTAGTATACCTTGAAATCAAATAGCATAATACTTCCAGCTTTGTTCTTCTTTCTCAAGATTATTTTGGTAATACAGGGTCTTTTGTGTTTCAGTTCAAAGTACTTGTTTTAGTTCTGAGAAAAATGCACTGGTATTTTGATAGGATTGCATAGAATCTGAAAGATTGCCTGGGGAATTCAGTCATTTTAGCAATATTAATTCTTCCAGTCCATGAGCATGGAATATTTGTTTGTGTTATGTTCAATTTCTTTCATCAATGTCTCATAGTTCTCCCAGTACAGGTCTTTTACTTCCTTAGTTAGATTTATTCCTAGGTACTTTATTCTTTTTGATGTAGTTGTAAGTGTTTGCTGTAGGTTTGTCATATATGACTTAATAAAAGTCATATGTTCAGTTATGTTCCTTCTATACCCACTTCACTGAGAGTTTTTATCGTAAATGATATTGAATTTTGTCAAAAGTTTTTCTGCATCTATTGAGATGATCATAATTTTTATTCTTCAATTTGTTAATATGGTGTATCACATTGATTGATTTGAGATATTGAACCATCCTTTCATTCCTGGGATAAATCCCACTTGATCGTGGTGTAGGATCCTTTTAATGTATTGTTGAGTTCAGTTTGTTAATACTTTGTTGAGGATTTTTGAATTTATGTTCTTGTGTTGGCCTGTAATTTTCTTTTTTTGTAGTACCTTTGTCTGGTTTTGGTATCAGAGTGTGTTGTCCTCAAAGAATGAGTTTGGAAGCATTCCTTTCTCTGCAATTTTTTGGAATAGTTTGACAAGGATAGGTGTTAACTCCTTTAAATATTTGGTAGAATTCACCTGTGAAGCCATCTGAAACATCCTGGACGTTTGCTTGTTGGGAGTGTTTAAATTACTGACTCACTTTCATTAGTGATAATCAGTCTGTTCATATTTTCTATTTCTTCCAGATTCAGTCTTGGGAGGTTATACATTTCTAGGAATCTGTTCATTTCTTTTAGGTTGTCCATTTTATTGGTGTATAATTGTTCATAGTAATCTCTTATGATCCTTTATATTTCTGTGGTGTCAGTTGTAAGTTCCCTTTCATTTCTGATTTTATTTATTTGACACTGTTCTCTTTTTTTCTTGATAAGTCTGGCTAAAATTTTATCTATTTTGTTTATCTTTTCAAAGAACCAGATCTTAGTTTTCTTCATCTTTTCTGTTGTTTTTTAGTCTCTATTTCACTTATTTGTGCTATGATCTTTATTACTTCTTTTCTTCTAACTTTGGGTTTTGTTTGTTCTTTTTTTAGTTCCTTTAGGTGTAAGTTTAGGTTATATGAGATTTTTTGTTTGTTTATTGAGGTAGGCTTGTATCACTATAAACTTACCATAAATAATATATAATATAATATACATACAATGTATATACATACCATAATGCATACCATGTTTTGTTTACCTGTTCATCTGTTGATGAACATTTGAGTTGTTTCTACCTGTTGGGTCTTATGCATAATGCTGCTGTGAACATTGGTGCACAAGTATCTGTTTAAATACCTACTTTCAATTTTGGGGGGTATATACCTAAAAGTAGAATTACCAGATGATATGATAATTCTGTGTTCAATTTTTTTGTGGAACCATGATACTGTTTTCTACAGCAGCTGTACCCTTTTGCATTCCCACAGCAATGCTCAAATGGTCCAATTTTTCCATATCCCCTCCAACACTTGTTCTTTTCTTCCTTTCTCCTTCTCTCTCTCTCTCTCATAATAGTAATCCTAAATCATCCTAATGGAAGTGAAGTAGGGTGTCTCACACTTTCCCATGTCTTGCAAACAGAGGCACTAACAATCTTTCCTTCCAGACTATATTTTCAAGGATATTTTTATAGTGAATGACTGTGGAAGATGGATATAGTGTCTCCAGAGTAGAGGACAGGTTTGTTAGCGGTCCAGCATAATAAAGAGAATGGCTCCCTTTGGGGCAAAGGTCAGACACATTTGCTTGCAGCCTTTATAAAATATTAGGGTTTCCTAAGCAGCATCCACCTGGGCTGCTCTGCACAGCCCCATGGGAAAACTGAGACCCAAAGTGACTGTGAATCTCATGTTGCTTGCTGTACTGTAAGTAATAAATTTCTTTGTCTCTGACCCAAGAGTCTCATGTTTTCTGCCAGCATGCATGAAACTGTAGCAGGTAAGCTTGTTAGCTTGAAAGTACTGTAAAAGCTCCACATCCTTCACAGTTCTTGACATTCTTCTGCCTGATAAAAGGCATCTCTGAAAAATCTACAGCAAACATCGTATCAAATGGTGAGAGGCTGACCACTTCCCCTTTAATTACGAATAAGCCAAGGGTGTCCCCTCTCATTACTTCTATATTTTACTGGGCCTCCTCGCCACTTTGGTAAGGCCAAAAATAAAATAGAGGAAGGAGGGGTGGGGTGGGATAACTAGAGTGCATAGAGCTTGGAAAGGTAGAAATAAAGTCACATTTATTTACAGACAACATGATTGTGTATATAAAAAAATCCTAAGAAATCTATAAAAGGCTACTAGAACTAATAAATTTAATAAGGCCACAGGATACTAGGTCGAATGATTTATAAAAATCTATTGTACTCCAATATAGTAGCAGCAAACTTCTGGAAGATGAAATTTTTTAAAATACTATTTACATTAGTATGCAAGAAATGAAATACAAAGGAGAAAATTTAACAAAACATGTGCAAGACCTGTGCAATGAAAACTATAAACCCTAGCTGAGAGAACTTAAGAACATCTAAATAAATGGACAGATACACTGTGTTCATGAATCCAAAGACTTAAATATTGTTAAGATGTCAATTCTCTCCAAATTTATCTACACATTCAATTCAGTCCCAATCAAAATCTAGCAGGGTCTTTTGAGGAAATTGGCATGCTGATTCTAAAATTTATATGGAAATGCAAATGACTTAGAATAACCAAAAGCATTTTTTAAAAAGAGTTGAATGGCTTATACTACCTGATTTCAAATTTCACTATAAAGTTACAATAAACACAGTATGGTTTAATATATATATTTCAATGAAACAGAATAGTCCAGAAAGAAAATCCACACATATATGAGCAGTTGATTTTTGACAAAGGTGCCAAGTTATTTCAAAGGACTAAGGATAATTTTTTTTTTTTAAATGGTGCTGGACAATTGTATATACATGTGGAAAATGATGAATCTTGACTTATCTCTCACCATACATGACAATTTATTTAAAATCAATATCATTGACCTAAATGTTAAAGCTAACAGTGTAAAACTTTTAGAAGAAAACACAGAGGAAAACCTTTTTGACTTCAGAGCAAGCAAAGATTTCTTAGATAAAACACATGAAACACAAACCATAAGAGAAAAAAATTTATAAACTGATCCTCATCAAAATTAAAAACTCTTGCTCTCCAAAAGACACCATTAAGAAAATGAAAGAGCAAACAACATACTGGGAGAAAATATTCACAACATGTATATCTGACAAAGGATTGTATTCAGAATATTAAAAAAACTCCAAGTCAATATTAAAGAGACATAAACCGAGTAAAAAACAGGTAAAGATTTGAACAGAATGTTAACCAAAAATATATATGAATAGCAAATAAGACCACAGAAAGATGCTCAACATCATTAGTCATCAGAGAAATGCATACTAAAACCCCAATGAGATACTACTACACATCCAATAGACTGTCTAAAATTAGAAGGATTGACAATACAAGTGAATTTAAAAATGTGAAGCAATTATAAATCTCATGGTTGCTGGTGGGAATATAAAGTAGCACAGACACTTTGAAAAACAGTTTAGCAGTTTCTTATAAAGTTAAACATACACTTATTATATAGCCCAGTGTGCTAGTCTATTAGGGCTGTTTGCTACAATAAACTGCCACTGACTGAATGGCTTAAGAAACAAACATTTATTTTCTCACAGTTCTGGAGGCAAGAAGTCCAAGATAGAGGTGTGGGCAGGGTGGGTGGAGTGGGAGCTAAAACACATACACAGACATTGGGGAGAAAAGCTCCTTGACCTTCAAACTCGTTTTAGCAAACCAAAAATAAGTTGTCCTATTTGAACTGCAGAGTAAAGGAGTTAATAAAAATTTGTTAATAAGGAACAGATGAGAAGCTGAAATACATTCAATGGCTTCTATTACTTTCAGAGCTGAGAGTTGAATACAGACACTTCAAGTCAGACGGATGGCTCCCATAAAAAATATGAGATGGATCGGACAGAAAGAAATATTCTCTGAGAAGGGTTGGGTGGGTGTGGAAAATCAGTTGCTGGGAGTTCAATGGTTTTTTAATTTTAATTAAATTAAGAACTACCTGAATCTGATTTAGTCATCTATGAAGCGTATTATCTGGAATGCTGTAACTACTACTTAATGAGTGTTTTCTACTTGACAGGCATGGCAAGTACTAAGCCAAGCATTTAGATATTGTTTGTTATTTCATTTAATCCTCACATCAACTCTTTGAGGTTAATGAGGTAAATGTTATTTATAGACAAAGAAATCCACACTCAAGGAGCTTAAATTGCCAATAGTTACACCAGCTAGTAAATGGTTAAAAAAAAACCAAGGCTGGTTCCTAAATTTGTGCTTTAACTACCCGGCTTTTCTGCCTCTAGTTTACAGGACCAACCGAGCACAAGGAGAATGATTGGCGTTTTATTCATTTATTCAACAAACCTTTGCCGAGGCCCTCGTGGTTCTGCAGTGAGCAAAGCAGATGAAAGTCTCTGCCCTCATGGAGCTTACATTCTAGTGGGAGGAGACTGGCAAAATAAAAATTTGAAATAAAATACTGGAAGTGATAGTGCTATGAAGAAAAACAGGGGAGGAAGAGGAGAGGTGACAGCTGCTGTGTGGTCAGGCCACCCAAGATGGCTGCTCTCTTGCTCTCTACACATCCCCTGCTCAAGGATATAGGTGTTCACATGACTGGCCTTCCTACATACTTGCCCCCGCCCCAGCTAGTGATTGTTCTAACTTTAGATCAGACCGTCTCCCCTGGGATAACTAATCAAAGGGGTGATGAGGGGCATCCCCCTCTGCTAGTTTCCCTAGTAACCAATGAGCCAACATGATGTCATTTCCCCTATAACTGGTAACCTCCCCCTCCCACCAAGAGCGGAGACTGCTGCCATGTCCTGCCAGCTGTCTGCTGCACACGGTGGGGTGTTGCTCCAGGACCTTGTTTCAGACGGTAAGCTCCCCCATCCATTAAACCATAGATGTCTCTGTTGCTGACTCCGGGCTCTTTCTCCCATCTTGAAACTAGGCAAGTACAGGGCTTGCAGGCCTGCGGGGTGGAGCCCAACAGTTGCTATTTTAGATGGGGAAGACCTCTTACCTAGGTGACTCTGAGCAGGGATTAGAATGATGTGCAGGAGCAACATACACAAATACCCAGAGGAAGGGAACAGTGAAGGCTAAAGTAGAGGCTGCAGCTATTTGATGTTTTTACAGCATTAGCAAGAGGAATGCTATTTGCCTGGAGCATCCAGTGCAAAGGAAAGACTGGTAGGAGCTGAGGCCTGTGAAGTATTCAGGTACCAGGGGCCATGCCTTGCAGAGTTCTGTGGCCACCACAGTAAGAACTTAGAATCCAAGATCTGCGAGTAATGTAAACAAATTATTGATATTTTTCTAAGGATCGCTACCACACCTTGAGATTTAGAGATTGTCCATAGCAAAGCTTAAATCCAAAATCTTAATTAAATACTTTCTGACAAAACAGGACATCCTCTACATTATCACCTGTTACAGTTACCCTTCAAGCCAAAATAACTCCAAAACCAAGAAATGTATGTAAATCCAGGAAGTTAAGATAGTAGTGGTGTTTCTCTAAACTGGCACATATATTACTGTATCTTATTAACAAGTTGTTTCATAGGGTAAAAATCTTACCTCTTCTCATTATTATAAGGCTACATTACTGCAAAGTCTATTAAAATACATCTTTATTACTTTTAAATATAATTGGATCTAAGCCACCCAAGTTTTTTATGGCATTAAGGGAATAGAGAGGAATAATTTTATAATTAGCCTATCTGAGAGGTTTCATTAAGTAATTCAAGCATTCCCTTAAGATCTTGTTTACAGTATTAAATCTCTTAATAGGTAGAGTAAAAGTAAATATAAAACTGAATCTTGATCAAATTATAGCGCTGTAAGTTCTACAACAGCCTAATTCACTGTTACCAAGCAAACACTTTAAGAACCGAGATGTTTGGTATCTTTCTAGTCAAATGAGCAAGAACCGTGTTGCAGCAGAATTTGCCCCTCACATCTATTAAGATTTCATTTAAAAGAACTCCCACCCACTTTCTGCTTTCACTTACACACCAATCTGAATTCTTAAAGGAAATTGTATTACAAATGAAATTGGTTTTTCCTGAAAATAAGTGTTTGATGATAATTCTGAGACTAAGTATTTCCTTGTAACTTGATTCTGTGTAAATACTATCTCCCCCTTCTTTTAGATGAATTCTCCCCAGGAAATGTATGGTCAGCTTGAATTCACTTTAAGAAAAATGTTGATTATTCAAATGAGAAATTGCAATATTCAAACACTTGCAGCCAGCTCTTTGGAGAGGCAGTGGTGTATTTACACATTTCAGCTGACACACTACAGGTTCTTTACCAGTGCAGGTAAAAGCAGGGCCATATATAATTTATTAGTACTCTCTCTCTCTAATTGCTTTCCAGTAGAATTGCAGAAAGGAATTCTCACTCTCTTCTGTTTCCCCTTGGGGGTTTCCTTTGTTACAGCTTAACTCTAGGCTTTATATGGTGTTGCAGCTTTCGAAATAGAGCATCAATTGGAAGCAATTATCCAATTATCCCAGCTGTGACTATTCTGTATACCGAATATTTACCAAGAAAAGAGCACATTCAACAGATGATTTAATATAGCAGCCTGGCATAATGAACCTGCAACGGACCCTCCAATCACATAGCTAATGTCTTCAATGGCTGAAATATTCAAGAGTACACGTGTAGCTGAAGTCAGGGCAGAAAATAAACAAACAAAACAAAAAATAAAGACTATCAGGCTTGATTTTCAAAGCAGGGCAAACATGTGTGATGTAAATTTTAAAAGTAGTCAAAGAGCTTATGTTTGTTTATTATCTAAAATGCGTGAGATTTTTCCAACTGCTTGATTTTAAAAGCAGGTGTGCTTTCAACTTTAATCAAATTTTTAAAAACTTTTTTGATGCCTTATGTATGTGTGCTGAAGGATTATTACAGTGCTGTCCTTGAAACTGATGCTTTGGAACCACTTTAGGTACTTCTCGGATAAGCACCCAGAAGAACCTGCCTTGTATGAAATTCCACTCTGCACCCAGTAGTGTGATAATGAGCTCTGGGGTAGTCATTTTCTGCCTGTAATCTATTCAACTTCTCAAGTGCTGACCAAGTGCTTGGGGGGGTGGGGAAGGCTTTGGCAAGGATAGTGTTGATTAAATGGGTGGGAAGATAATCCATATGCTGTCAAGGAATATTTTTATGGGCAAAAATTCACTACTAACACCTGCAAAATTGGCTCGGCAAGAAAAGAAGAAAATGTTTCAGCAAATTTGTTAGCTCTATATTAAAGAAACAAAACAAAGGAACCAAAACACTTGGCCACCAACTCTTGAGTCATCTTATTGGTGCTGTCTTGACAAAGAGATGCCATTCCTCTCTGTGCTATGATGTCACCTTTGTCCAATCATAACCTTCCTTATGAGAGTGTGAGATAACTCTCTGGAGAAAAGGTGAGTGACAGCAGCAAGCAACGCAGCAGTCACTAGGCAACAAGATCAGCCTTCAGTGGAAGAGAATTTTCAAACATTTAACCCTCACACTGTCAGGGTTTCTTGTTGCTGATATGGCAATAATCTCTAGACAAAAGGCTTAATATGAATAATGCAGCTTTTTTTTTTTTTTTTTTAAGCTATCTTTCTAAAGGCCATGAGAGGAAACTTTCTATTTAGACTAAGGACCTTACTTGGTTTGAAAAGACCGGTAAATTTGGAAATTTTTAAAACCTCTTTTTCACAAGAGTCATGATTTAACTCACATGATTATCTCCTTGGTGTCTTTAGACCCATTATTCTCTTGCTCCCCATAAGCTGGGCTGTCACACAGGTGTATGGCCTGTGCCGAACACAGAGTTAGGGGAGGGGGTGAGTGGAGCTGAAATCAGCCTATGCTCCATGTGTTCGCACACACCCTCGTTCAGTTATTCTCAAGAAATGTCTTTATCTGATTTGTCGCCCTGATGCCATTTTGTAATTTGTCTGCCTGGAGTAGTGCTTTTTCCCAATTTGCACAAAGGTGTTGTATGAGTTCTCAGGTAGGGGGCTTGCGAGTATATCTTATTTTTCCAACCAGTCAGAAAGTTCTGCAAGATTGTCCCTCCTCTTTTGCACTTGACTCTGCTAGAGAATTTAGCACAGGGCTGGACAGACCCAGGTGTGGTCTGGCAGTATTGTTTCCAAACTGGATTTCCAGAATCATCTTGTTCAGACTGTTCGGTTTGTTTCCCAAAAAGCACATTCTTTTAGAATTTCTCTCATGAAACTGATTTTTTGTTAATTTGAGAGCCCTAATTGTTTACCATTTTTTTCTGCCCCCAGTTATACAGTATAATGATTTCCTTAAGAAATCTTTTTTTTTAATTGAAGTATAGTTGATTTACAATGTTGTGTGATTTACAATGTTATAGTTTCTGCTATATAGCAAAGTGATTCGTTTATACATATATATCAATATATTCTTTTCCATTATGGTTTATCACAGGATATTGAATATAGTTCCCTGTGCTGTGCAATAGGACCTTGTTGTTTATCCATCCTATATGTAATAGTTTGCATCTGCTAACCCCAAACTCCCACTCCAACTCTTCCCCACAACACACCCTTGGCAACCACAAGTCTGTTCTCTATGTCTGTGAGTCAGTTTTTGTTTCATAGATAAGTTCATTTGTGTTGTATTTTAGATTCCACATATAAGTGATATCATATGGTATTTGCCTTTCTCTTTTTGACTTACTTCACTTAGTATGATAATCTCTAGGTCCATCCATGTAGCTGCAAATGGCATTATTCCATTCTTTTATATGGCTGAGTAATATTCCATTGTATATATATATACCTAATCTTCTTGATCTGTTGATGGACCTTTAGGTTGTTTCCATGTCTTGGTTATTGTAAATAGTGCTGCTATGAACATAGGGGTGCATACATCTTTTCGAATTATAGTTTTGTCCAGATATATGCCCAGGAGTGGGATTGCTGGATCATATGGCAACTCTCTTTTTATTTTTTTGAGAAACCTCCATACTGTTGTCCATGGTGACTGCACCAATTTTCATTCCCACCAACAGTGTAGGAGGGTTCCCTTTTCTCCATACCCTCTCCAGCATTTGTTTTTTGTAGACTTTTTAATGGTGGCCATTCTGACTGGTATGAGGTGGTACCTCATTGTAGTTTTGACTTGCATTTCTCTAATAATTAGTGATGTTGAGCATCTTTTCATGTGCCTATTGGCCATCTGTATGTCTTCTTTGGAGAAATGTCTATGTAGGTCTTCAGCCCATTTTTGGATTGGGTTGTTCGTGTTTTTTGTTATTGAGTTGTATGAGCTGTTTGTATATTTTGGAAATTAAGCCCTTGTTAGTCACATCATTTGCAAGTATTTTCTCCCAGGCTGCATGTTGTCTTTTCGTTTTGTTTATGATTTCCTTTGCTGTGCAAGAGCTTGTAAGTTTGATTAGGTCCCACTTGTTTATTTTTGCTTTTATGTCTATTGCCTTGGGAGACTGATCTAAGAAAACATTGGTATAATTTATGTCAGAGAATGTTTTGCCTATATTCTCTTCTAGGAATTTTGTGGTGTCATGTCTTATATTTAAGTTTTTAAGCCATTTGGAATTTATTTCTGTGTATGCTGTGAGTGTGTGTTCTAACTTCTTTGATTCACGTGCAGCTGTCTAACTTTGCCAACACCACTTGCTGAAGAGACTGTCTTTTCCCATTGTATATTCTTGCCTCCTTTGTTGAAGATTAATTGACCACAGGTGAGTGGGCTTAAAGAACAGAAATCTTTATTATTATTATTATTTTAGTCAGATAATAAATCAATTAGCAGACACATTAAGTGAGTTTCATGAGGACAGTTGGTACCATGTTTTCTCTCTTAGTGCCTGGCACATAGTAAATGCACATATATCTTTGCATAATTAATTAATGGTATTCACTTGGGGGACTCCAATAGGAGAATTATATATAATCCATTAGAATTGTAAGACGCTTACAAGTTAACTAGTACAAGACTCATTTTGCAGTTGAGGAAACTGAGACTCAAATAACTAACCAATTCATAATCTAGTTAAAAGTGTGACCAGATTTCCCTATAATTAAGTCAATGTGAAGTTAATTTAGATCGCAAACACACAGGGGGCAAAGATCATTTCCACTGACTTGTTATATGCCTTATCTAGTATTGTTAAATCTGTCCTCAAAAAAAAAAAAATCTGTCTTCAACATGTTGGTGCTCATATATTTGAGGACTATACTGAGGTTTAAACAATAAAGTCAGATCCGGTTCGGAAGTAAACAGGTTCATCAGGACCACAAACCCAAAACCGTCTTTTTTTAATATATAAATTTATTTATTTATTTATGTATTTATTTTTGGCTGTGTTGGGTTTTCGTTGCTGTGCGCAGGCTTTCTCTAGTTGCGGTGAGTGGGGACTACTCTTTGTTGCGGTGCGCAGGCTTCTCATTGTCCTGGCTTCTCTTGTTGTGGAGCACGGGCTCTACGCATGCAGGCTTCAGTAGTTATGGCACGTGGGCTCATAGTTGTGGCTTGCGGGCTCTAGAGCTCAGGCTCAGTAGTTGTGGCACATGGGCTTAGTTGCTCCGTGGCATGTGGGGTCTTCCCAGGCCTGGGCTCGAACCCATGTCCCTTGCATTGGCAGGCAGATTCTTAACCACTGCGCCACCAAGGAAGCCCCCAAAACTGTCTTAAGACTTTTATGTCTCTAGGGATTGGTGCCATATTTGGCCTATGACAGGTGCTCTATAAATTTTTGTTGAAAGAATAAAAGGGTAAAATAAAAGAATAAGTTTTTAAAGCTCTTGTATAGGGGAGATTTGCCTGTATTTTAAGTTCTGAAGAAGTAGCTGGCTATAGCCATGTGAACCAGTGAACAGAAGGGCCTTTGAAGCCCTGAGAGCAATTTAAAGCAGCAAATGGATATGTAAAACAGCACTCACTGTTCAAACCAATCCCAAGGGGAGCCTGAACAGACAAAATATCATGGTGGGGTAGAACACTGTCTAAAGGGCATTACAGGGTGGATTGATTATAGAATATCCTCCAGTTTCATTAATTTGAGTCTGATCAACTAAACACTCTTAAAAGTGAAATTTATAAGACAAGTAGGTAAATAAATGCATAAAACAAAAATTCAATGTACCAAAACTTATGGGATGCAGCTACAGCAGTACTAAGAGAAAAATTTATAGCTAAATGCCTATTTTAGAAATGAAGATAGATCTCAAATCAATAACCTAATCTTCTCCCTTAAGAAACTAGAAAAAGAAGAGAAAACTAAATCCAAATGAAGCAGAAGAAAAGAAATAATAAAGATTAAAATGGAAATAAATAAAATAGAAAACCAATAAAGAAAACTAATGAAATAAAAAGTGGTTCTTTGAAAAGATCAAGAAAACAGACAAATTATAGCTTGACTGACCAAGAAAAAAAAAATATAGAGAGAGAGAAGACACAAATTACTGATATCAGGAATAAAATAGGGACATTGCTACCAATCTTACAGAAATTAAAAGAATTATAAAGAAACACTTGAGCAACAGCATGCCCGTAAATTAGATAACTTAGATGAAATGGATGCATTCCTAGGAAGACCCAAAACCAAAACTGATTCAAGAAGAAAATAGAAAATAAATGTGTGTACATATTTTTTCAGGAAGAATATTTTCCCTTTTTTAAAAACTTTGTTTTTAGAGCAGTTTTAGGTTCACTGCAAAATTGAGAGAAAGTGACAGTGATTTCCCATATACCTCCTGCCCTGGCATATGCATAGCCTCCCCCATTATCAACATCCCCCAGAGTGGTACATTTGTTACAGTTGATGAACTTACATTGACACATAGTAATCACCCAAAGTCCATGGTTTACCTTGGGGTTTACTCCTGGTGTTGTACGTTCTGTGGGTTTGGACAAATTTATAATGACATACCTCCATAATTATAGAATCATAGAGAGTCTTTTCACTGCCCTTAAAATCCTCTGCACTCTGCCTATCAATGCCCTTCTCCAACACCAAACCCTGCCAACCACCAATCTTTTTACTGTCTCCATAGTTTTGCCTTTTCCAGAACGTATTATAGTTGGAATCATAGGATACGTAGCCTTTTCAGATTGGCTTCTTTCACTTAGCAGTATGCAGTTAAACTTCCTCCATGTCTTTTCATAGGTTGAGAGCTCATTTCTTTTTAGCGCTGAATAATATTCCACTGTCTAGATGTACCACAGTTTACTTACCCATTTACCTATTGAAGGACATCTTGGTTGCTTCTAAATTTTGGCAATTATGAATAAAGCTGCTATAAACATCTGTGTGCAGTTTTTTGTGGACATAAGTTTTCAGCTCCTTTGGGTAAATATCAAGGAGCTCAACTGCTGGATTGTATGGCAAGAGTACATTTAGTTTTGTAAGAAACTGCCAACTGTCTTCTGAAGTTGCTGTACCACTTTACATTTCCAATAGCAATGACTGAGTGTTTCTGTAGCTCAATATCCTCACTAGCATTTGGTATTGTCAGTGTTCTGGATTTTGTCCATGCTAATAGGAGTGTAGTGGTACGTCTTTGTTTTAATTTACATTTTCCTGATGATATATGATGTGGAGCATCTTTTCATATGCTTATTTACCATCTGTATATCTTCTTTGGTGCAGTGTCTGTTAAAGTCTTTGGCCCATTTTTAAATTGGGTTGTTTGTTTTCTTATTGTTGAGTTTTAAGAGTTCTTTGCATATTTTGGATAACTGTCTTTTATCAGATGTGTCTTTTGCAAATATTTTCTCCCAGTCTATGGCTTGTCTTCTCATTCTCTCACCATTGTCTTTTGCAGGGCAGAAAGTTTTAATTTTAACGAAGTCCAGTTTATCAATTATTTCATGGATCATGCCTTTGGTATTGTATCTAAAAAGTCATCACCACACCCAAGGTCATCTAGATTTTCTCCTGTTATTTTCTAAGAGTTAACAGTTTTGTGCTTTACATTTAGGTCTGTGACCCTTTTTGGGAAGGGTGTAAGGTCTGTGTCCAGATTCTGTTTTTTTTACATGTGGGAGAATATTTTACTTTTAAGAATCATTTTTCTTCTAGATGTGGTATATATATACAATGGAATATTACTCAGCATCAGAAAGAATGCAATAATGCCATTTGCAGCAACATGGGTGGACCTAGAGATTATCATAGTAAGTGAAGTCAGAGAAAGACAAATATCATATAATATCACTTATATGTGGAATCTAAAATACAATACAAATCAATATATCTATGAAATATAAACAGACTCACAGACATAGAGACCAGACTTGTGGTTGCCAAGGGAGAGAGGGGGTAGAGGAGGGAAGGAGTGGGAGTTTGGGGTTAGCAGAGGCAAACTGTTACATATGGGGTGGATAAACAACAAGGTCCTACTGTACAACACAGGGAACTGTATTAAATATCCTGTGACAAGCCACAATGGAAAAAAATATGAAGGGCTTCCCTGGTGGCACAGTGGTTAAGAATCTGCCTGCCAATGCAGGGGACATGGGTTCGAGCCCTGGTCCAGGAAGATCCCACATGCTGCAGAGCAACTAAGCCCATGCACCACAACTACTGAGCCTGCACTCTAGAGCCTACGAGCCACAACTACTGAGCCCGTGCACCACAACTACTGAAGCCCGTGCTCTGCAACAAAGAGAAGCCACCACAATGAGAAGCCTGCACACCGCAACGAAGAGTAACCCCTGCTCGCCACAACTAGAGAAAGCCTGAGCACAGCAATGAAGACCCAACGCAGCCAAAAATAAATTAAATAAATATTTTTTTTTAAAAATGAAAAAGAATATATATATGTATAACTGAGTCACTTTGCCATGCAGAAGAAATTAATACAACATTGTAAATCAACTATACTCCAATAAAATTTTTGAAAAGATCATTTTTTTCTAATGTTCAAAGTAGGTATAGATAAAGTACAGATAAACAAAAAAGAGGAATAACTCCATGATCTGAAGAGAATTGATAGCAGTTTGAAGTAAACATTCAAATATGTGCACTTTTATATGTACATAACAGGATGTTAAAAAGGGACTCTTTCTGCTTACTTTTGGCTGAAGCCCTACAGGTTGATAACAATACAATAGGTACCCAAGAATCCCACATCCTAAATATTCAAATTAAGGTGCTGTGATGCCTAGGCAAGGGTAGACTGAGAGATTATGAAACAGGTTCTGCCAGAATTAAGCAATCACCCCACCAGCGTAAAAAGTAGGGGTTGAAGAGTAGTGAGAGAAAATGTCATGGAGAGCCTTGTTGGTGGGCTGGGTCCCACCCCACCTCCCAGGGGGGAGAGAAGTACATCCCCTCATCTGAAGCCAAGCGAGAGGGACTTCCAAGACCCACTCAGAGAGCTAGACACGTCCTTCTGGAGCTTGGGAACTGGTGTCTGCCTTTTGTCAAGAAAAGCCCGCAGATGAGAGACTGTGGCCAGACCTAAGCCTACCCAACAGCAAGGAGAGAGAAGGGCTGCACTGCCATGGTGGCAGACCAAGATGTGTGAGCTTCGCCAGGGCCATGTGGATCCGAGGAGGGATCTAGCCTGAGTTATTTAAAAAGGGGACCACAGGGACTTCCCTGGCGGTCCAGTGGTTAAGACTCCAAGCTTCCACTGCAGGGGACGCGGGTTCGATCCCTGGTGGGGGAAATAAGATCCCGCATGCTTGTGGGTTGTGGCCAAAATTTAAAAAAAAAATAAAAAGGGGACCTCTTAAGAGGATACCTGAGTGGGAGGGCAAAGGGCCCAAAGGATAGGGTTAGTGTAAGGGAGATGGCTGGAAACCCCATGGGTGGAGGGGAGAACTGGAAGCTTCCACCTGGAAGAGAGACAGCGTCCTTAACAGTGAATTTTGGGAGCAACCTGCAAAGGCATTTGCCAGAGAAAGAGGCTGCAAGGTGCATCTACCACACACGCAGGAGCCAATGACGGATCTGGATGAGCCTGCCAGGGAAGACTGCCCTTCCCCCAGTGCCATCCCAAGGGCCCTGCCTTGGATGGGGTTGGAGCTGAAGGGAAGATGAGGCGCTATGAGAGGGAAGACAGCACTACTAAGCTTTCCAGGAGTCCAAGTTCACATCAGGTTGGCCTGGAGGAGAAGATTCCCTTTAAGTGGAAAAGTTCAGATTGGACTGAATTATCGAATTAAGACCGCCCAACTGACTGAAAGGGACCATAAAAGCTTTGAGACCTGCCTGAGACTTCATCCAGGCGCAGGAAAAGGACAAATCCAGAAAGTAGGTTTGAAGTAAATGTGGCAGAAGGAAAACAGTTGCTTTGTTATCACACTTGTGCCCATCTTAATCAACAAAATAGTAACAAATATAAGAAATATTTTTAAACAAGTATTGGATCATACTGGGTTCTTATGTAAATTAAATGTTTGATGTTTGGCATATAATAGCATAATGCTTGGCACATAATAAATACCATATAAGTGTTAGCTATTATTTTTCTTAATAAGAATACTAACATTCTAACCTGCCTTTTTAATTTAACAATATATGCTAAATATATTTTCATGTTAATAAGTACAATTATGGCACATAACCAGAATGAGATCCACAATGTCTGTTTTATTCACTAATGTATCCTATTTACAACAGTGCCTAGCACGTAGCAGGTAATCACTTGCTAAATGAATCATTTCAAGTGGCTATAATGTATTGTTATATGGAATGTACTATATTTATTCATTGATCTCCTGTTATTGGTTAGAAAACATTGGAAACAACTGCATCTAGGTGGTTTCCAATCTTTCATGATGATAAACCAAACTCTAACAAATATCCATATTTTTGGATCTTCGTGTACCTCCTTCATTATTTTCTTGGTATAAGTTCTTAGAAGAGGAATTGCTGTTAAAGGGTATGAATGTTTTATTAAAACTTTGAAAATTGCCAAATTGCCCTCTGGAGGGATTTTGAGGCTATGGAAGAATTAGGAATTTCCAAGTACAGAGATTATTTTTATTATCTTTGTATAGCTCTGAGATTTCCCAGTTCCAAGAGTTTTGGCACGGCTTCAACCAAGAAGGCTTTCTGCAAGGTTGAAAATGAAAACACATTTTGGTAACTTTTTCTAGGACATAGTTGACTGAATGAAATGGAAGGGAAAACAAAGCAATTCAGCCGCAGTGAGTAACTCCTCAGCACGGGAAGCCTCAGCTTGGAAGAGAACAGGTTCCTCTCCAAGCATCACAGAGAAGAATTATAAGTCAAGATACAGCTAACTGTTTACTGAGCACCCACGAGGAATGGCACTGTGCTGGCTGTTGTGGACACACAACGCCCAGTACGTGCTATTCCACAGCATTGACCACTTCAGCATGCGGTGGCCTCTCTCTGCTACCCCCTCCCTTCCCTTCTTTCCCTGCCTTCCAGCCCCCATGCCCAGAATGTAAGCTTTCCAGGGAACGGCCTTTGTTTATTTCATCTTGCATCCCTGGCACACAGCAGGAAAAATGCAGTAGATGCAATGCATGTTTGTAAAACTGAACAGAACTCCCCCTAGGAAAATTCTAGAGGGGCTGGCACAAAGTCTGGAAAACATACACACGTACACACATTTGAATGGCTAATGCCAAATGTGAGAAGCTCAACCGCTGTCATCTTGAGTTCTCACACTAGAAGCTCAGGCAGATATTGAGTTTTGAGCCCCTTCTCAGATTGGTCTTCTGACCCAGATTTGTTCAGTAACAGGATCTAGTTAGACTAGATCACTGTGATGAAGCTTCACTCTGCTCCCTTATGTGGAATAGCAGACAAATATTGAAGCCCACATAAGCTTGAGACCCTGAGCCAAGCAACCCAAAAGATTGCATACCTCCCTTAGCATTTGTGTGTTGAACCTGCATTCGGGGCTTTGGCACGTTCTCTGGACATTGTCAGTGGGTGAAGCTATATGGTGGAGATGACTGGCTGCCTACCCAGTGTCCATTCACTCCTGCTTCTTCACTATGGAACCCATTATTATTAGAGATAGCAAAGTACCTAATTAAAAAATTACATTTCTAGGCCTGCTTTGAGGACAGGGGTAGCCAATGAGATATAAAGGGAGTTGTTGTGTGAGACTTCCAGGAACACTCCTAAAGGAGCCTTATTCATCTACTATGTGGTTTTGTTCTTCCTGACTTCCTCCCTTCTCTCTTCTTGTTACCTAGGTCACAGATACAGTAGCTGGAGTTCCAGCAGCCATCTTGTGACCATGAACTTAAGGATGGAAATCAGTACTAGGCATGTTAGAGCAGAAAGGATAGGAGATTTGGAAAAACCAGTCCAAGCCTGCCTGCTTCCAGATTTATTTTACCTGAGAGAGAAACAAACCCCTATCTTGTTTAACTACTGTCACTTGACTCTGTTAGTAGAGGCTAACTGTAATTGCTATGGGGATGACTTTCTATGGGATGAAGGGCACAGTAAGCATTTGGAAATTTTTGGGGGGGGTGGTTGTACATTTTTGCTGTCACAATAAATGACACTACTTGTATTTAGTAGATAAGAGCCTGGGATGTGCTTTCATAGATGTTAATGCAGAATTAAAATGACAACAACAATGTTTATAATTACCTGTGCCTCAAGCATAACTATATTTTATGTATAAATAAAATGTATAATTTGCATGGTTTCAGGCACACTTAATTTTCCAGGAATGCAACTGCCATGTGAAACAAAGAAATCTTGTACTTTGTTTTTTGGACCTTTACTAGGATTTGTTCACAGCACTAATTATATGCAACATGACACAACTGTATTGATCTACGTTTATAGCTGTCCCGTTCATGGTGAATGTATGAATAATTACATTTGTTTCCTTCATCTTATCTTCTAAGGTAGTTGGGCCCAAGCTTTTCCATATTGAAATACATATTACTTTATTACAAATGACCTCCCTTTTATTTGTCCTCTGAATCTTTCCAGTCAAGGCAGTATGCTGATCTTATTTTTGAGAAGGTATGTATGGGTAGGTTATATTATCTATACATTGCATCTCAGGGTCATAACACTTGTTTCATAAAAGAAGGAGAAATGCATTGGTCTTGACATTGTGCCCATTGTCCTCATTGATCAGACTATTACACATTCAGCCTTTGTCTGCCTTCTTCGCTTTCATGCTAAGAGGCAGAAAGGACTGGCAGTAGAGAGCTGAGTGGGGTTTGTATGTCAAAGCCAAACAGGCATGATTTTTACATTCATCAGTGGCAAGCCTGGCTTTGGGCATAAATACAGAAGATGCCTCATGTGCAATGTCACTTGAGAGTTAATTATTTCTGAGAGAGTTAAGTATCAGTATTAATCTGTGATCTACCATGACAACTCTATACACATTAGTTTATCAGAGGACACAGAATTAGGACAGAACTATCTATTGATAGAGGGGGAGCCAGGGCAAGGCACAGTTCTGGTACTCCAGGGACTTGGAAAGGAAGGGATGGGGAGTTGAAGAAACCACAGAGGTCATCTGGGGGTGGGGAGAGTGCCAGGGGAAGCAGCACGGCCAGGGGCATCGAGGGGACTTGCAGCCTGCACGGCCAGCCCACGGTTCGCCCTGGTCACCCCGCTGGAGTGACTGAATTAACCACATCTCACATGCCTTAATTGGAGCAGATAATTGGCGAGCTGGCTTTGTGCACAGGAAATGTGTTCGGATAAACTTGGCAGAGTGGAACAGGAAGAATGGGGACCACCTGATTTCATCTTGCGCCAAGGAGGGAGATACAAAGCGGCAGTGTCTCCTGTGGAGCCTGGCCCAGGCAAAGCAAGGGGACAGAGAACCTGTGCAAACTGCAGGCCAGTGGGATCTCCCTGGACCAGATGATGGTCAGGAACTCTGGGACTGGGCTCAGTAATTAAGCTGCTTTGTGACTTTGGGCAAGTAATTTAAACTTTCTGTGTGTTTCCTCGTCTGTAAAACAATTGAGGGGGAAAAAAATGTTATGACCTCCTTAAAATCATGTCACTTCATTCCATCCAATCACAGATGTGGCTTGATTGCCTCCTCTGTGGGTAGAACTATGCCAGGGGCTGTGCCTGCTTCCTTGAACGCCCATAGGAGTGAGAGGGGTGTAAAACAAACACATATAAACAATATTTGCAGGGCAGTGAGAATCTTTACCCTTACCACAGACAAATCTCAACCAACTTGCACTTCAGGTTGGGCTTTATCTTGATCAAAACTCCTGCTACAGCCCTTTGGCCGTCTTCTTTCAGAGGTGCCTGGGAGAAGGACTGTTCAGAGATGTCGTGTTGCCAGGACAACAGAAACCAAACACTGGCGAAGGTGTCATCATTTTTGAGGACGTGGTGAGTGATGTGTTTGCCTGATGACCACCCCACGACTGTCCGGGGCTCTTTTCCCCGCTACGTTTTAGAATCTTCATTCTTAGAAAATCCTTTGTTTTGAAATGTGTTCAGGTCCAGAAAGGAAGTGAGGATCAGTCAGTAATGTCCCCAGTGTGAGCTCTGGAATAGCACCTTTTGAAAGATTCACCCTCTTTTGCTCTTGGCTTAGGGTTGGTTTACGATTACTGTTTCCTGGGGATTTCCAACCTGACCTGCAAGGATCCCAGGCCCCAGCTCGTGCCCACATGGAGAGCAGGGACGCCTGTATTTCTTGCATGACTTTCTCTGTCCAGCAAGAGGTAGATGAAGGGCGTTCAGAGACTGAGCTTCTGTGACCCTGAGCAAGTCTCTTTACTCCTCTGAGTATCAGTATAGCAACTGAGGCACTTAGTAACTTGTGTTCTTAAGGAAACAATTAGAACAAGTTACCAAAGCACACTGAATACCTGTTTGTAACAGACATTATTATTATTTTGCTTTTTGCTCAAGATTTATTTTTCATGATCTAACAGTTACTTAAGTATTTTCTATTAGTAAAATCATTTGACTTAGAACTGTTCACGAGTAACACTACCATTTGTTAAAAATGTTTAAATGCAGAAATGCATTTTTATTTTTCTAATTAAACTTGGTTATCATGCATAACAGTCTGAATTATAGACAGTGTAATCCCATAGAAGTGATAAAGTAGAAAAAAATTGACCTAGCTGTAAAAATCATCAAACATCTCCAAAGAGAAAATAAATCAGAGAGTCTCATGTCATTCCCACGACTAGCTTGTAATGGATTTATTAATCACAGATTCCATAATAACATTTTCCTCACTGGGCTGTTGTGAGGATTCAATGAGAATATTAAGTTCTTGGTGCCCAGTGGGCATCTAATAAATGATAGTTATTAATATGTTTATACTCTCAAAAATGGACACACACCTACAATCAGGCACATGCGCGCGCACACACACACACACACACACACACACACACACACACACACACACAAAGTCTTCTGGTCCTTTTAGAGAGAATCCAAATCTGGTGGAGATGAATGGATACACTCCTCACAGTCTGAGCACGAAAGGTGGCCATCTATCGTTTCCTTTTAGGGGTGTGGGTCATTATCTGAGAACAGTAAATATCCTTGAGAGCCTGTGGGAGTCCAGCCCCGGCTAGGTCAGCCCTTGAACTCACACTTGCAGGCTAACTGAGAAAACAAACCCTATAAGAATGAAAAACAATCCACGACTGCACTTGAGGAAGTAATAACTGGTTCTGTGGAGTAGGTGGGGTTTGGGCTTCATGATCCGTCTGGAACAGTCTACGGGTCTTTGGCTGCACGTGCTGTGCAGAAAGGCCTTGTGGAAGAGACACATGTGCGTCCTGGGCATGGAGGAGAAGAGAAGCTATTTGTGGGGTGGGAAGAGATTTGAAGGACGGAAAAACTCAGCTTCCTCCCAGATAGATGGACCAGGGGCCTGATGATGGAGCTTTTACAGTGCTATAAAAAATGATGTCTTGGGATGGTCCCACACAGCCTTGCTAAGGGGCAAATTTGGGCCCTGTGTGTCTTGTGTTGTTGTGTCAGCCACCAAGTACTGACCTGTCCTTTCTCCTCCCATCACACCACCTTAACTAAAGTGTGACATCAGGTGAAATATGTGGATTTACAGATAAACCTGGCCATGTGAATTTTCAACAGCAAACAAACGGGCAAAGGTTATAGTCTCTTACGCTCTGTCTACACTTTCTTTCCCCCCTCTCTACCTTCTGTCCTCGCCCAATAATCCTGGCTTCTTTTCCTTCCTGGAAACGAGGGCTCGGTCTAAGGAAGGGCTCTGTGTTCTGTCATTTACGTGGTAGAGTGAATCATGGCCAGCCAATATGCACGTACACGCGTCCAGTGAGTGTGCAAGCCTGCTTCGTACAGCCTGAGGGACACCTACGCAGCCACCCCCTGGACTGACAGTGAGAACCTTCCGGCTCCCTCACAGGGGCATGTGCATTTAAACTATATTTCTAATATAATAAATTTATTTGTCCACTGGAAAAGACATTTTCATTTGGGAGATAAGTGCAGGGATGGGAGGAAGTTTATAAAGACAAGACTCACATCAGTCAGCTGATTACTTAATTTATTGAACAAACAGGTACGGAGTGCCCACTGTGCTCCATGGTCCATATGCAAGGTTGGCCTTGGAACCGGTGCCAGGCCATCAGACTCTTCCTTCTCTTCCGCTTCTCTCCAGCCTCACCACCACTGTCTGGGTGAGACTCCCGCTCCCTCTCCTGGAACGATCGATGCTGCAGTTTCCTAACTGGTCTCACTGCCTCCAGCTTCTCCAGTTATTTCTTCTTCTTATGAACTTAAGCACATATTTCTCTGCTGAAACCCCGTTAGTGGCTGTCCCCTGGCTACAGTCGGAGTCCTGGCTCTCTCTGGGGTGCACTCTCTTCTCTAGCCCCGTCTGCAGCCTCTGCCCATGTAACGGGCTCACTGGCCACACCCCCTCCTTGTTTCTTTTTCCCAAATACAATGTGTGCTTACAACATGGCTCTCACGTGCTGTTACCTGTGCCTGGAATGCCTTTCTGCTCATTCCCCTCCAAGCCTTCCATTAAACCGCAGGGCCATCCTGTATCGCTGTCTTTCTCTCACACCCCACATCCAGTCTGCCAAGAAACCAGGTGGATTTCAATATACCTCCTTCAGAATACACCCAGAAGAATCTGTCTAGGACTCACTGTCTCCGCTGCTGCTGACCTCCGAGACAATCCTCTCTCACCTTGGTCTCAGCACTAGCTTCCAAAGTGGCCCCCTGCTTTGGCCCTTGCCCTCCCCCCCACCCATAGTTGCTCTCAACACAGCAGCCAGAGTGGCCTTAAGACACCAGTCAGATCACGTCGCACCTCTGCTCAAAACCCTCCAAAGCAATGGTGGGCTGGAGGAGCTGGTCCCAGCTGGTGAGACACCACGCTCACATGTCTTCCCTACTGTGTCAGTGGTGTCATGTTGGTAGCTTAGAATAAGCTGTGTGGGAGTATTTACACCACAGATATAGGCAGATGCTAAAAAACCAGGGCTTCTTTTTTTTGAGACTCAATTTACCAGTACACCACTGCTCCGAAGATGACCCACTTCTCTCAGGGTAAAAGCCAGAGTTGTTACAACTGCCTGCAAGACCACCTGTAAATGACTCCTTCTCCAATTCCCTCCCCTTTGCTCCAGCCACATGGGCCTCCTGCCTTTCCTCGAATGCGCCAGCACATTCTCACTTCGGGGACCAGCCCTGCCTGCTCCCTGTGCCTGGAACACTCCCTCCAGATACCTGCACCCAGGGGGTCTGCTTATTCCTGCTCTTCCTGGAAGTCCTTGCTCAAGTCTCACCTTCTCAATGAGGCTCACCTGACCACCTCACCATAAACTCTACCCCCTCCCCAGCTGTCCTGAGAGCATTCTAGCCTGTAGGTATTGGCTGTATTTATTATTCATGCTCTGTGTCCCTCACCACAGCACCACCTCCACAGAGGGTAGGGGTTTGGGACTGTTTCTTTCCTAATGCGTCCCGGTGCCTGGAACTGTGCCCAACACACAGGGCACTCAGTAAGCATTTATTGGCTGACGGGCTGACTGAATCTCCAAGTGCCCACCTCCTCTGTAAACCCTCCCTAACCTCGGTACTTTCCTCCTTTCCATTCACAAAAGGTCCAGATTCTTTTCCTCTGTGTTAGCGCAGAGCCTCTTTGTACCCGTAGCTGCTGAAGCGCTTTTGCTGTATCAGTATGATTTTATGACCTGCCTCCCCCACCAGATGGCTGTTTGTGGGCTCTTGAAGGTGCTTCCACCACCTATCCCAGGGCCTGGCACACCCCCCCCCCCCCCCCCACCACACACACGGGTACCTGTTCAATGAACGCATGAAGGTGTAAATGAATGGTGGCCAGAATGTAATTCTCTGGTGGAGTCCTATTCTCACCCGGGGCCCCCCTCTGGTGATGGCTCTGCGGGAAGGCCTGCAGCTGAGTGAGAGCGAGCCCTCCTTTTCTCATCCTCTGCCTCAAGCCCCGTGTCTTCTAAGGCCTTGCTCACAGAGCAGGAATTTGGCCCGGAAGGGGGCCCAGGATGTACTGGGGAATCCCCTCCCGGGGTTAGCAGAGCACATGGCACGACCTCTTCGGGGTCTTCTCCAGCCCAGAGGCTTCCGAAGGCCGCCTCTCATGGCTCAGGAGGCTGCGAGCCAGAGGGACCCCTCATCTGTCCCAGGGAACCCCTGTCCACCAAGGCCCGCTTCCTTCCTGCTCTGCCCGCCCAGCCTACCCAGGACAAAGGAAGGGCTGCGCCCTGCGGAGAGGCGTGACTTGTCTCCTTTCCCAGCCACCAGGTGAAGAAGAAGGGTCCACACCCTAACTCTAAGCCGCAAGGGATACAGGATGTCCCATCGCATCCTGTAGAATGACTAATTTTCCAGTTACTAATTTGCCTTGCCTGTTCTGTTCAAACAGGCTAATTGTTTCCCCAAAAAGACTCAGGTGTAGTGGAATGAGGTCACTAGAGACGTGCCTAAACAATTACAAACACTGGTCTTAGGCGCACCGAAAGATTCATAATCAGCCAGTCGGACTGTCGTCTGATTTTTATCTTTCCTAAACAAATTCGGTGAGTGCGCGCCCCCTGCTGGCAACAAGAGATTATACCAGGCAGAAAGAACCACTCTGCGGAGCCAGTGACGCCTTCTCTGGGGAGAGTAATTGGGCGTTAGGGGATGCTTTTGGAACATTCTCAGCGGGGCATATTAATGGTTATTTCTCAATAACTGTTGATGGAAATATGAAATAAAGGTGATTATTATAATCCATTCGTAACTATGATCTTGGAATGTGTGAATTTTAATCAACAGTGAAAAATCCCGCCAAGGCAGAAAAAAGGGGAAAATTGATCCTTGGTCTGATAATGAAAGAAAACATAACTTTGAGAGTTTCTATATATTTTCTGCGTTTACACTGTGGGTATTATATTCTGTCTTTGTTCACCTAGGACAGTTCAATTTTTTTATTACAAAAGTTTTCAAATATACACAAAAATAGGGAGAAGAGAACAATAGTTCCATATACTCACCACCCAGGTTCTGGAATTATCAAGATTTTGTCACTCTTGCTTTATGCATCCCATTCATTTTTTAGTTGTCTTTTTTTCCCCTTAAATATTATAATCCAGACATCATGTCACTTTATCCTGAATACTGAAGTATGCGTTTCTAAAAACTGGGCATTTTCTTACCTAACCATACACAATTATTATACCTAAAAATCCCTTGGAGTCATCTAAATGCCCATACAAGCAGTCTACATTCAAGTTTCTTTGAATATAAAACTTGTTTTGCAGTTGTTTGCTTTCTCTCTCTCTCTCTCGCCTCCTGCCTCCTTCCCTCTTTTTTTTTTTTTTAATTTTATTTATTTACTTATTTATTTATTTATGGCTGTGTTGGGTCTTCATTTCTGTGCGAGGGCTTTCTCTAGTTGCGGCAAGTGGGGGCCACTCTTCATCGCGGTGCGCGGGCCTCTCACTATCGCGGCCTCTCTTGTTGCAGAGCACAGGCTCCAGACGCGCAGGCTCAGTAATTGTGGCTCACGGGCCTAGTAGCTCCGCGGCATGTGGGATCTTCCCAGACCAGGGCTCGAACCCGTGTCCCCTGCATTGGCAGGCAGATTCTCAACCACTGCGCCACCAGGGAAGCACCTCCTTCCCTCTTAATTGACGTATCCTTATATATAGTGCAATGCACAGGTATTAAGCATACAGTTCGGTGAGTTTTGATAAATGTATATACCTGGTAACCCATATCCTTATCAAGATAGTTTTTTAAATTGAAGTATAGTTGATTTACAATGTTGTTTCAAGTGTACAGCAAAGTGATTCAGTTATACATATGTACACATATCTATTCTTTTTTGGATTCTTTTCCATTATAGGTTATTACAAGACATTGAACATAGTTCCCTGTGCTATACAGTAGGACCTTGTAAGAAAGAGAACAGTTCTTTCTCTTCAGAAAGTTTCCTCCTGTGCCTTCACAGTAAATTCTCCCCCACCCACTGCTCTGATTTCTTTCATTGTGAATAAGCTCTGCCTGTTCCAGAATTTCATATAAGATGGAAATGTACAGTATGTACTTTTTTTGTGTACAGCTTCTTGCACTCAGCATAACGTTTTTGAAGTTCATCCACGTTGTTGCATGTTCCCTTTATCGTAAGTTGCAGTCCATAACATGCGCGTACCACAATTTGCTTAGGCACACTCCTGTTGCTAGACATCTAAATTGTTTCCAATTTGGGCTACTAAGAAAAAAGCTGCTGTGAATACTTTTGTATAACTCTTTTTGTGGATGTATGTCTTCATTTCTCTTGGGTAAACACCCTGGAGTGAAATAACTAGTCACAGCGAATGTGTATGTTTAACTTTGTAAGAAAACCCCAAGTCTCTTCTCAGAAGCACCCCTGCTCTTCTTTTTCTTATGGTCCAATAGTTCTACACTCTGCATATGTCCATTAGCTCCTCTGTAGTGTTGCTTAACTTTTCCCTCTAACTCCTGGGTTTCTTATAAACTAGAAGTTTGGTCTAAAATCCGGATGAGATTCAGTTTAAATACTTTGGCAAGTATGCTTCAGAAGTGGTGCTGTATAGTTCATCCTATACTGCATTGGAAAGTCCATAAGTGGCATGGTTGCCCCACTCTTAATTAAGACACTATGTAGCTCCAGGTGGTTGTGACCTGATCCCCTCAGTGTAAACTTCCCCATCAACTCTTCATCCAATGGTTTCAAATGATCTTTGCCTTGAGTCTTGTTAGGAATTGCAAAATGATGATTTTTAAAAATTCTAGGGACTTCCCTGGTGGCACATTGGTTGGGAATCCACCTGCCAACGCAGAGGACACGGGTTCGATCCCTGGTCCGGGAAGATCCCACATGCCTTGGAGCAACTAAGCCAGTGCACCACAACTACTGAGCCTGTGCTCTAGAGCCCGCGAGCCACAACTGCTGGAGCCCGCGTGCCACAACTACTGAAGCCCGTGTGCCTAGAGCCCATGCTCCGCAACAAGAGAAGCCACCACAATGAGAAGCCCGCGCACCGCAATGAAGAGTAGCCCTGCTCTGCGCAACTAGAGAAAGCCCACGAGCAGCAACAAAGACCCAACGCAGCCAAAAATAAATAAAAATAAAGAAATAAATTTATTTTTAAAAATTCTATTATCCCTCCATATTTATTATATGAAATTGTTCTGTAAAGAAGAAACTTCTTTTACCAACTTTCTCTCATTGTCATATAGGAAAGGCAAGAAAAATAATTATTTGTCTTTAATTTGCTAGTGAAAATTTTTAATTGGGCTTATTGATTGTTAGGAACTTTTTTCATTGACATATAGTTGATTTACAATATTATGTTAGTTTCAGGTGTACAGCACAGTAATTCAGTTTTTTGCCGATTATATTTTATTATAGGCTATTATAAGATATTGGGTATGATTCCCTGTGCTATACAGTAAATCCGTGTTGCTTATCTATTTTATGTATAGTAGTTTGTTAATTCTATACCCCTAATTTGTCCCTCCCTCTTTCCCTCTCCCTTTTGGTAACCATAAATTTGTTTTCTATGTCTGTGACTCTGTTTCTACTTGGTATATGCATTCATTTGTATTATTTTTTAGATTTCACATATGAGTGATATCATATAGTATTTGTCTTTCTCTGTCTGCCTTAGCCCTAGGCATAATATTCTCTAGGTCCATCCACATTGCTGCAAATGGCAGTATTTCATTCTGTTTTTATGGCTGAGTAACGGTCTATCATGTATATATACACATACATATACTGACCTAAGAAAATATTGCTATGATTTATGTCAGAGTATTTCACTTATGTTTACTTCTGGGAGTTTTATGGTCTTTAAACCATTTTGAGTTTACTTTTGTATTTAATAAATGAGGGAATGTTCTCATTTTATTTTACACGTAGCTGTCCAGTTTTCCCAGCCCTGATTGTTAGAAACTTTTTAAAAGGCTAAGACAAGAAAAGCTCTCATAATCAAGTATTATTCAAAAGGTAAATATAAGACTTTGCTCACCTGGCTTTAAGAAAAAAGATACCTAATATAGAAGAACATTGATATGTTAATGGACTTGGATAGATTGTGGGTTAAAAGTAATAATTGTAATGATAGCAGCTACTAACATTTATGAAACATTTCCTATTGATTTAAATTAATTACCTAATAATGATAACTCATTAATTATAGAGAAAATAAGAGTGTTAGTCATTCTGTGATCGAAAGGGCCTTGTTCAAGTTAGGTGTCACTTTTCACCTTGAAGAAACTATGGATTCTTCTTTCTATTCAGTTGTCATTTCTTGAGCACTCACTGCATTAGGAAAATAAAGATGAATTAGACCCAGACTCTGTGAGACCACAGGGGCCTAGCAGATGAATTTTGCCTCAATAGTTCCTGGGTTTTGCCTCACCCAGATGTTCATGGCCTTCGTTGTGGAAAATACAAAGAGCACCCTGAAGTTGTAGGTAACACTCCAAAGTCAGGTATCAAATGTCCTATACACAGGTGGCAAATGTGTAACTGGCTCTGGGGTGGAGGGAGCCCAGATTTGTAGCATTTGCCTATTTCCATGGTGTAAATCCTCCCATGATGGCCAGTTTCAAGCTACCAACATGATGTCACTGAATGCAGAGTTGCAAAGATATGCATAGCACACCGCTGTATAGTACTGTATAGATACAATAAAAGTAATTTCAAGAGCTTAGATCAGAGTTAAATATAGTAAATATAGTAAAATAAGGAAGTGATGAGTTTTGAATGTTTATCTTTGTAATATAACTTATTTAACGTTCATATAATTTAATCTTTAATGATGGCTGCGTTTAATAACTAACTTGCACAACTCCTGAAAATGTAACAGTTGGCTCTCTCAAGCCAGTATGAGCCTGCTCCCATGCACCACTGTTTTACCTGTCACAGTGTTGCAGTGTAGCCATGATAATATACAGTGTGTGGCTGGGCACTGGGAAGAATGTGGCTGGGATGACTCTGAGCCATGGATGATCAATGACCTCAGGTCACAGTAGAAGAAAGGAGCTGGGTGTAGCACTATGAGTTACCTCAACTATAGGGGTTATTTACTTTCCTGTTACCGGTGTAGCAAGTCGCTCCAAACTTAGTGGTTTAAAATAACGCCAATTTGTCATTTCACAGTGTTGGAGGTTGGAAGTTAGAAAGGGGTCGCACTGAGCTAAAATCAGTCTCTTGGCAGGGCTGTGTTCCTTTTGGAGGTTCTAGGGGAGAATTCCTTTTCTTTCTTTCACCAGCTTCTAGAGGCCACCTGCATTCCTTGGCTTGTGGCCTCCTTTCTCTATCCTCAAAGCCAGCAACGTTGGGCTGATTCCTTTTCATGCTGCCATCTCTTTGGTTCTCTCTTTGGAAAGCTGATTAGCAACCTTAATTCCATGTGCAACCTTAATTGTATGTACCTGAACATAGGCGCCAGAGACTAGAACGTGGATATCTTTGAGAGGCCATTTTTCTGTCTAACCTAGAATGTTAGGTCTGCAGATAGCTCTGCACAGACAGGGCCCCCAGAGCCCTTCTGGAGAAGTTGCTTAGAGTCCTAGAAGACGAGATACATACATGGAGGGTTTTACAAAAGCTGCTGATTTGCCTCAGGTGATTTCAAGTGGCAATAAGTTTTATGGTGAAAATAAAACAATAGAGCACAGAGAGATGGGAAAGGGAAGTATTTAAGCAGATGCTCGGGAATGTCTCTCCCAAGTGGCGATGGGTGGGCCAAGACCTGAATGATGGGGATGCAATCATACCCAGGTGCAGGAAAGGCTAGGCCAAGTATAATGAGCAGCAGCACCAAGGAAAGGCTGGCGGTGTCTGGGGTTTAGCTCCCTCGAACCATCTTAAATAAGTTCAGTGAGTTCACTATCCAAACTCAGCTCTAAATGTCTCCTACCCAGTTCCCTCTTCCAACTAGATCTATCCTCCTAAATTCCTCCTACAGAGAAATTCTGGAGCTCCACTGGAGAAAAACAGGTACAAAGTTTCTGAAGACTGAGGAACAGAAAGAAGGGTAGTGTAGGAGGTGAAGGGTGGTAGATTGTTCTAATAATGTATCCCAGTGAATCAGGGTTCTCTGTGTTCATACCCTTTACAATTGATCTTTGTGCCCCTTCTATCAAGAGGCAGTGTGTATTTCTCCACTCCCATCAATCTGGTCTGGCTGTGTGATTTGCTTTGATCAGTAGAATATGGCAGCAGTGATGTACAAATTCTAGAGCCTAGACCTTAAGAAGACTTGAGGCTTTGCTATTGCCTTTTTGGAACATGAAGCGGGGAGGTCACAGGGACCAGACTATGTAAAGGCTTATTAACATGGTAAGGAATATGGACTTTGTTCTAAGTGCTCTGTGGGTTCTAGAATGTTTTAATTAATAAGTGTTATGCTTCAGAAGATCACACTGGGTGCTCTGTGGAGGAAAGATTGCAGTTGGGCAAGGATGGAAGCTGCGAGGCCAGTGGGAGGGTTTTTGAGGCATCCAGACAAGAGATAGTAGCAATAGAGGTGGAAAATAGTGGACAGATTTGGGTCTTGCTAATGGATTGGCTTGGGAAGAAAATAGTGAATAACAGTCTTCTTTCTAAACATGCAAGGCTATATAAATACATGTAGAATACAGTTATAAACTTAAAAAAATCTTATAGATTAATGTATATAAATCTGGATGTTGGATGTGACCATTTCCTCCTGTAAGACTGGGCAGCAGAGAAAACCAGAAGGGAAAAAACAACTATGAAGTGAAAACACAGAGGAGAGCAGGGGTCAGAAATGAGGTGTGAGCAGTAAAATGTTTCTGCTTCTCACCTGCACCCCACCCACCTCCTGGACCTTTCCCTTGGGTTATGAGAGAGACCCCTGGATACTTAGACCAGCCCCACCCCCTTCCCTTTAAACAGCTCTAAAGGTATCTATTTCATGAAGGTACAAGTCCAAATAAATACCAAGGAACATAACATACCCTTTGGCATCCTTACCTCTAATCTAGGACTCATTCACCTTATTGTTTAAACTAAATAGTAAAGGGTTTACCACATGTGGGCACTAAACCAAACAGAGAAAATACAGCCTGCAGTGGAGGCGAAGGACCTGGGTTCTAGTTTTGCTTCTGCCAGTGTCTTTCATGTGATTTTAGACAAGGTATGTCAGGGCTCTGGGCTTATTCTGTCATTCTTCTGTCTTGCTGTGACTGAGATAGGCAAAGCATGAGGGCATGGCCAAAGGAAAAAGTTACAAAATTTCAAGCCCAGAATTCCCATGTTTTGTAGAGCTCCTTAAAGTTGCAAGTCTTCAGATTTTGTCTCACTGAGTACTCGTTACAAAAATGTAAACTTTGGAGCTAACTGCTCAGGAAAAACTCATGCGGAGGGAAGTTCTTTTCTTTCTTTTATTCCTTCCCTACCTTCTTTTAATTTCATTGTAGAGTGACATATATTTTCCCACTGGATTAAAAAAATAAATAACAAAAACAATATGTCATAATAAAAGGCCTATAAGTTGCCTTCTTTAATCCTTTCCTTATATCCACCCATATAAGCACTCTTTGTTGTCCATTACCTCAATAATCAAGTGTGGTGACTGGCCATGGGGATGTGAAACCAGGCCAGAGAAAATCTTTACTTAGTTATCTTAATGACTGTATGGGGAGGTATTGGTGGGGCTAGCTGGTCTCCCAGTGTCACTGTAATAGCTGCTGCACATAGCAGGTTATTATGAAGTAGAATGTATGATTTCAAAGGACAGAGCTTCGAAGCTTGAAAGAAGTTCTTGACTTTCAGTTGTATGCAAAGATAGAGAACATATGACTCTACCGCACCAGGAAATGATGTTCACTCAGAGACTGACAATGTCATCTAAGTAACCCAATGTCATAACTGGTCATTATCTGTACAACCATAGGAAGTTCCACACTGTTCTCAGTCTATAGATTCCTAACTTTAATGTATTCAGATTTATTAGTTGAGATCTGGAAACAATGCATCTGACAGAACAACCAGGTTAAGCAGTGGAAACATAAATTTCTCAGTTCAGTAAAATAAACTTACACAGGCTCTATAGCCAAAGTTGCATATTCTTTCTTTGGAATGTTAGTTCTGAAATGGCATTTTATTTTTAAATAACTGAAAATTCCGTTACCTTACAAACCACAGAAATACACTTACAATATTTAATTCTGCCACTTGGTGGTGCCATGGATAACTAATAATAATAATTTTAAAAAATTTCTGCAAGTTTGCTGGACAGCAGGACTTGGCTATTAGCAAATTGAAAAATATAATTAACATTTTAAAAAGTCTGTAATCCTTTTACACATTATAATGGCTGAAAAGTGCATATGGGCTCAGGCCTTCACTGTAAAATCCCAGGCTTACTCATAGTCAAACAGGAAACCAGGATAGCAGTTTTTTTAATCATGGAAAATTTCAAGCATTCTAAAATGCCAAAATAACTAACATCCCTGTACCTATTACCTGGATAATAAATGTTAACATCTTGTCACATTTACTTGAAAAAAATTAAATGAAAATGAAGTTTATGCTCCTTTGTTCTTTTTCATTCCCCTTTCTTTTTTCTCACTAGAGGCAATCACAACCCAGAATTTGATGTGTATCCTTCCAGTTCTTGTTTCTCTATTTTTAGTACCTGTTCATGTGTCCATGAGCAGTACAAATGTTGCTTCATATTTTTTAAATGTATCTTTTCATGCTGTAGTATACTGCAATTTGCTTTTTACATTTAACAGTTTTGTCATGTTGATATATACAGATATATGCAGATATATACAGATCTAGGTTATGAGTTTTAAACTGCTGTGTTGTAATTTATGGCAAACATATATTCTGAATTTATTTATTCATTCCTCTATGAACATTTCAATGTTGCAGTAAATGCAATGCTTAGAATATCTAACACATAATACGTCCTCAAAACATATTTAATGAATGAAGCGGCATAAAATGTTTCAGGCAGACTATTTTTTGCTTCAATCGTCCAGTTATTTGTCCTTAACTTCCACTCTCTCTGCATGCGCGGCAGGGGTCATTCCCTGAAATTTCCTAAAGGTTTGTTTCCCAGTCCACTGAGAAAAGGCTCTGATGTAGTCCCCGTATGGTGGCAGGGGTGGGCGAATGGAGTGGGTAGAGAATGGACACAAAGACATCTCAGTGTCAAAATATAAGACAATGGAGGTTTGTCTGGTCTGGAGCAGGCGAGGGTGGCAGCAGCGAGCGTTATAAATTTGGGAGAGGTCTGAGAGTTTACAATGCAGGGCATGTCCGGGGCTACCATATCCGGAAAACGAGGTAGCGGAATATAGAGGTCTTTCTCTCAGTGCACCTTCTGAAAGACGTAACCATCAAACGCCAGACGGTTGCCATGGGAACCAGCGGGGGAGGGCGGTGTGTCCGGCCAGAATTCCTGAAGCGCTTAGAATGTTTCTTCTTCCGGTCCTCGGTTCTTCACAACCACCGCCCCTCTCCACCGTCCCCCGCCCATTCTGTGGGCTCTCATCATTCTCTTCCCCTTTTCATTCTCTCCTTCCCTGTTCTAGGCCGCCATCTTGGACCATGCGTCAAGATGGCGCCCCACGGTCCCAGAGGCAGAGCCCAGGAGCGCCGGGGAGCCTGCGCGCGCACGTGCTCGGGCGCGGAAGGGTGGGAGCCGTGATGTCAAGACGTTGCCCCGCCCTCGGTGGTCGCTCCGCCCCCGGCCCCACTCCGCCTTCCTCTCACCGGGCGAACCCGGAAGTGGAGGAGGAGGTGCGGCGGTGGTGGCAGAGCGGGCAGGCTCTGGCGGAACCGTACCCGGCAGCGTGTCTGGGGTTGGGGGCGAGGGGGCGGGGCTGAGCGGCCTTGGGCATCCTGGCCTGGACGGGGCGGGGGAGGCCATGGCCTCGGCAGAGTTGCAGGGGAAGTACCAGAAGCTGGCTCAGGAGTATTCGAAGGTACCCGTCGTATGCGGGGAGTAGGGGGTCCCCGGCCCTGTGGCCTCGGGTTGCCTTGGCAGCGACTTGTCGGGACACAGGGGGACGGCGGAGGGGGGAACGCGAGCGCGCCCCTTCTCTCTCCTCCACCTCTTCTGTCCACCATTACCGTGCCTCCACCTGCAGTTCTCAGGAGATGGGGCCGGGCGGTGTCTGGGTCCGTGTGCGTTTCTGCGGGAAGGAGCAGGAGTTTGATTCTTCCTTCTCACTGAACTGGCGGGCTTGGACTGGGATGTCAGAAATCCTGGCTTCCGCCTCTGGTGCTGGTCGGGAGGGGACGAGGAAAGGTGAGGACCATCCCTCCACGGCCGCTTCCTCAATTTTCCCAGCCCAGCGATGGGAAGGATCAAGCTTTCTCCTTTCCCACAGGGATGATATGAGGATAAAGAGATTTATCTGCCCCCAGTCAAATCAGGAGTGTAAATAGAGTCATTCGTGTAAACTGCTTCACCAGAGATGGGTGGTTGTGAATGGATTCAGTGCTTTGGCAAGGTGTGGTCTGAAAATGATTTTGAAAGCTTGAGTGCTAAGGCTGTGTCCTTTTATCTCTGTTTTTCTTGGATCACCTGGACTGGGGAGGAGCACCCGGCAGGTGCTCAATACATGCTGAATTAAGCAAAGTAGGGACCTGTCCCTTTGTTGTATTTATGGCATCAGTCTTTTAAATGATGGAACCCTTTTCTCGGAGAAGGGTGGTGCTGCTTTAATGGGTAGGGTGCTTCTGCCTCAAGAATATTCTAATGAAGTCCTGAAAGCAGAATCTTACATTTTTGGAAATTGATTCATTAGTCATTAAACTTAGTTTTCAATGATCTTGGCATTCATGGGAGCAACTGGAAGACTTAGCCCCCTTTTTACAATTTGGAGAAACTGAGACACATTTTTTAATTTCATGTAACAAATATGCAGCAGGGCAAAATGAAATATTCTTTGAAAAATAAAACCTGTGCCTAAACATACACACTTAAGTCTTTTGACCATCAAATGGGAGCCTTTTGGGATGCTACACTTATTCCATGGGTGCTACCATTGGCAAAACTTCTTGCATTTCCATTTGAATTTGCCTTAAGGGCCTGTGGCATGATGTTAGTGACGGCAAGTTTTTATCCTTTGAAGGAATATTTTTTTGTTTGAAAGGGCCGGAACTTATTTGGAACAAATCCATGTGATGAAGTGTGGTGGGTGGAGGATGACAGTACTCAAACTTGGCTTTACTATTTTTGGGTGAAAATGTTTCATGAGTATAAAGTAAGGGGACTGATTTTCTTTTCTGGAGAGTAAACAAGCTCACAAGGCAATTCCAAATGGCAGAAGAGAGTTTCAGAAATATTTTGCACAGTGACTGCATTGCTGAAATAATTGTATAGCCTCCCAAAAGTAATAAAAACTTTGAAAGATTTTATTTTGGATTTGTAAGCTCTTTTATTCAGCAGACAATTGGTGCCACCTGCGAACAATATGCCAGGCCCTGTTGAGTGAGGCAGAGTTCCACCTTAAGGAGAACCCTTTAATAGAATGTTCAACTGTTGTACATAATTATGATACAGGATGACAAGTGTTAGCTCAGTGGGAACACAGAAGAAATGGCGGGTAAGGGTAGAAGTTACTTAGATTGGGGAGTAGGAAATAGGGAGGAAGGGATGGATGGTGGTACTCCAGGCAAAGGAGACAGTCTCTGTTTGCTGACATGAAGGCACGTTCAGATACATGACAGAGAGTGGTGAAATATGGTTGGAGGGATAATTTGGACCCGATCATGAAGGGTTGTGGATGTCAAATAAAAAGTTTGAACTTTGAGTAATGGAGAGACGTTAAAGGTTTTCGAACAGGAGAGTGACATTGCTTTTAGAAAGAAAACTGGTAGCTGTGTGGAGGATGGACTTAAATGGGGAAAGATTGGTGAAAAGAAGACCAGATTATAGGCTCTTTGAATAATTTGGGGGAGTGTAATGTAGGATTAAATAAAGTTTGTGACTGTTGAGATGGAGAGGGGGGCTTAGATTTAGGAATTATGGTTAAAAAATATGGTTTAGTTTACCTCTTTTTTGTGTGCCTGCTTTGCACATAGCAGCAAACTTATGAAGGATATAAAGGTGTCAAGGCAGTCATCCTTGTGTCTCATTCATTCTGTGGGACGTGATGAGTGAGGGAAGACTGAGAGTTGACCCTGAAGGTGACCCATGGACTGCTCTGAGGGAACACCACTGCCACTGGCAGAGGAAGGTGGGCAGGAAGGTGAGCCAGTTTGGAGCGAACTTTAGGTGCAATCATAGTATTTATGGTTGGAAGGTACATTGAAGCTATCTTATTCACATAGTAGCTTGAGATGATGTTGGGGTAATTGCTGAAAATTTCTAGTGGAGAGGGACTGGCTGAAAGTCAGGACAAAGGCCAAAGCTTTTGGAATAATTCCCATAAAGACAATAGTTGAACTTTGAGAGTTAATCACTTTAGGTAGATTCTTTGCGGAACACCTGTGGGAAGGATGTGACTGTAGCAGGAAATGCTAAGGAGACTATAGGAGGTCTGCCAGACTTCAGGTTATCTCCCGTATTGGGCCAGACCCTTTTTCATCCTTTTAATTGCAATGTGATGGAAATTTCAGAATGTGAGAACAGGGATTGGTCAAAAGATTTCATGTGCTTTTCATTCCCTGTCAGTTCTAGTGCCAAGCAATTTCTAGATAAGATCTATGCTATCGATACCTTCAGCCCTGTGCCTATGGAAGGGGGTAGTCTACTTTTTTGATAGCTTCCCTGGTGCAGAAATTGTGGGCTGATGTTGAAATCCAGTTACATCTTTCTTTTACCTTATTTAGGTTACAAAGAAAAAAGATTTCCTTTTAATATGTAGAAGGAGGCCTACAAATCAAGAGAGCAGCAAGCATGATCCCTAAACCAAGGACATTTGCAGAATCTTCTCATTCTTATTTAATGCAGATCTTGGCCTGTGTTCCGGGGAGGGGCCCATTTCTTCCTTTGTAACTTCTGTCATAGTCTTTTTTCCCCTTGAGAAGGAAAAAAAGCAGTCTGAGGAGCTCCCATTAAAGAGGCTGAGAGTTTCGTTAGATAAAAGATGAACCATGGAGGCCGAAGCAGGTGAGAATTTCTGAGGTGGACAGGTTGTTTTGGAAAGGTCAGTAAAAGTGGAGATGAAGACCCTCTGGTTTGGGCAATTAGGCGATCACTGGAGGCATTAAACATTTCTGGTTTAACAGAGTTTGGGGGAGGGGAATGGGATGTAGAAGCTGGTTTTCAGAGATTTATGAAGTTAATAGGTAATAGACGGAGGCTGCCCCTTTGAGACGTGGGGGAAAGTTAATCAAGGCCTCATTTTTCAAAGACCATTTCTTACTTGGTGTTTCTTCCACGGCCTGCTCTGCTTCTGATGCTCTGGTATATCTCATTCTGGAGACGAGGCTGAGAGCATGCAGTCCTGGCTCATTTGATTTCAGCCTGCTTTCTCTGAACGGGCTTCTGCACTCTTACCTGGCACCATGTTCATGTGTAGGCAAGTTTGAAGTTCTGATCTTTCCAGTGTTTGTGTTACTCTGGGTTCTCAAAGTGTAGACCCTGGATCAGCATCATCGGTGGCTGGAAATGGGTTAGAAAGACAAATTCTTGGGTCTACCCAGGACTTACTGAATCTGCAACTGGTGGTCAGACCCAGCAGTCTGTGTTGTAACAAACCTCTCCAGTCATTTGGATGCCTACCAGAACCATTGCTCAGGAAATGGTATCAGTATAGTAGCTTTTGCTCAGATAATCTTTTTAAAGCTCTTTTCAAGGCAATAAAAGCCAGTGGGGGGACTTCCCTGGTGGTCCAGTGAGGAAGACTCCACGCTCCCAATGCAGGCGACCCGGGTTCAATCCCTGGTCAGGGAACTAGATCCCACATGCTGCAACTAAAGATCCCAAGTGCCGCAAGGAAGATCCCGCATGCGGCAACGAAGATCCCATGTGCCACAACTAAGACCTGGCACAGCCAAGTAAATAAATAAATATTAAAAAAAAAAAAAAACCTACAGTAATCAAAACAGTGTGATACTGGCAAAAAAAAAAAAAGCCAGTGGGAAAGGTAAATTATTTCCATTATTTCTCTAACAGTTGACATTGCATTTGATGCTTCTTTTAGTTACAAAGGAGATTGCCTTTTGAAACTGTTTAGACTTATACTCTTAGAGATGCTCATTTTGGGAAAGGATCAGTCTTGATTTGGTATGTTTGCTTTCCAGATAGCAGGGCTTGGCTGAACTTGATTGATCGCCCTCTCTTGTAAGAGAAATAGACTCTGGGGCTGGATTGGATTAAAATGGAGTATCAGCTTTTTTCTACCCTAATGTGTAGGGTTCACTACTAAAGGTGGATTGGAAAACAGTCTGCGTTCAGTGCTATCCAGTGGAACTTTCAGGAGAATGAGAACGTTCTGCATATTTGCTGTCCAGTAGTGTGACCACTAGCATGTGGGGCTACTGAGTACTTGAGATGTGGCTAGCTCAGCTGAGGAAATGAATTTTGGATTTTATTTACGTAATTTAAGTTTAAATAGGCACATGTGGATATGGCTACCCTGTCGAGCTGTGCTAGCTTAGCCCCTAGATCATCACAAATGTAAGTGTCTATGCGACTCACCTGAAGACCTTGTTAAACTGCAGATCCTTTCTCAGTAGGTCTGGGGTGGGGCCTGAGATTCTGCTCCTGGGTGATGCTGCTGCAGCTGTCCGCGGACCATACTTAGAATAGCAAGGCTTTAGAAAGACAAGGGGTGTCCTACTCTCCGTCTTTAATTCGGCTGAATTTCCAACCAGTCCTTGATGAGGCAGCTAGATTACAGGATTGGGAGTGGGAGTTTTGTCCTCATGAATTTCCTCACATGGGAGCAGGAGCTAGAGAAAGGGTCTCGTTTGAGGGCAGCTCTGAAAAAAGGTTTTCTTCCCAACTCAGTGACAAAATGACCCCAGCCATTAGTACATAGTATGTAGCCTTCAGTTACTTTATCCTTTTCCACGGCGAGGAGCAAGCTAGTAGGCAGAGAGAAAGACTAAGTGGTATTCCCAGCACTGTAGAATACCTAAAATGTTAGAACTGGGAGTTTTCTTAAGGATCATCCAGGCCAGAAATACTGAAGCTGTGGTTTGCAGATGACTCAAGTGTGCTGAAATCAGGGTTTTGGTGAGGCTTAGGGATGGGCTTCAGGTTGTCTGTTGCATACATTACTTTGTAATGGAGAAAAGCTATACATCTAAAGATTTGTTTTATAGGGTCATAAAACATGTATAAATGTCAGAATGTCCACTGTATGGAAACAGTTATGTAAGAGTGATTCTAATACAGAAGATCCTAGCTATCTCTTATAGTTGTTTAATGTGTTACATTTAAACACCTTTTATTTACAGCACTTAATTTTTTTTTTAATAATTAATTAATTTATTTATGGCTGTGTTGGGTCTTCGTTTCTGTGCGAGGGCTTTCTCTAGTTGTGGCAAGTGGGGGCCACTCTTTATCGCGGTGCGCGGGCCTCTCACTATCGCGGCCTCTCTTGTTGCGGAGCACAGGCTCCAGACGTGCAGGTTCAGTAGTTGTGGCTCACGGGCCTAGTTGCTCCGCGGCATGTGGGATCTTCCCAGACCAGGGCTCGAACCCGTGTCCCCTGCATTGGCAGGCAGATTCTCAACCACTGCGCCACCAGGGAAGCCCTACAGCACTTAATTTGATTAATTAACTAAAAATTTATTGAGTGCCTTCTCTATCCATAGCATTGATCTTTCATTGTAGGCAGGAGATACAAGGAAGTATACTGTAGTCTCTACTGTGGACAGTTTAATTGGCAGATGGGACTTCAGTGTAGAAATCATACATAAATTAGTAAACGTAAAATGTACTGCTTTAAAAAGTAAAATTAAAACTGAACAGTTTAAATAAGAGATGTCTTGTTACTAGCAAGTGCCCAGGGAACTGAGGGCAAGGTCACTGTGGACCATAGGGGCACTATAGAGAGTGGTTAGGGAAAATTTATGGAAGAAGTAGGACCAGAGTAGGAGGTAGGCTCAAGAAGAACAGTTGGGGTTTGGTTGGTCAAAATGAGAAAAGGCTGTGTTTTCAGAGTAAAGGTAAAGCTAATCAAAAGGTTACAACACAATGAAAAATGAGGTTTGAAAGGACTAAGAGGGTTTCTGAGTTGGGATTCAGAGGACCATTTCTCTACTGAATGGAACAAAAGTGCATGGCACAGCTGCTGGAAATAGGCTATGTCACCTTCTGGAGAATTCTTCTGTCCTAGTGGAGACTTCAGGGCAATTGTTTCTCAGTTACATCCACATCCACTGGAGTCTCCACACTAGTGTCCTAGAGGCATTAGGGACCATCGGTAACTTTCTGAAACAAACACTACATTTGCCTCCCACTGCGGTGAATGCTGGTGAGGAGAAAGATAAGATTGTAAAAGGCCAGACTGGTCACAGGGGTATCCGCATTTTACAAGATGTTGGTCAGTAATGCAGAGATGTGGCAATAGTGATGCTGAAATGCAGGAAGATGCCAAATGCCAAGTGCAGGTAGCAAGGCAGTGGAGTAGGCCAAGCTTATCCTTTTCTACCTACCAAATAATAGAAAGGGATATTCGATAAATATTTCTAAAAGCTGCATTTTCTGTTGAATGTTTCCATTGAAACTGTGTTTGAATTGTTATCAATTTAGCAAACAATATTTTCCAAAGGAAAATTGAAATCATTTTTCATTATAATCAGATTAAGTTCCAAACAGCAGTAATTTGAAAAATTTAATTTTGCTTTTATGACACAGTAGGCTGTTCAGTTTGCTTTATGTAGCTTATAAGTGTGCCTTAAAAATTAAAGGTGAGTTTTGTTTGTTTGTTTGTTTGAAAACTGATGTAGTTCTGATCCTACAGAAAATTGTCAGTTCAGCAGATTTCAAGCTTCATCCCTAGTCCTTGAGGCAGTCATTAGCAGCTTCTAAATACCACACAAAGAAGATCAGAGAGCAAAGTTAGAACAGGGGTCTGAAATGAAACCTAAAGACCGAAGTAGTATCACTGTCCTTTGGCTATATGGATTTGAAAGTATTTTTTGAATTCTCTTACCTAGGTAGCACATTATCCAAGAATATGTTGATATTGCTTAAAAGGTAAAATACTACGCAATGGAAGTCAACATTAAAGTGGTATTTATTTCTCTCTTCTGAACTTCTAGAGCAGAGTGTAAAGAACCTAATAGCAAATATTTTAGTCTTGGGGCCATATGGTTTCTGTTGCATCTGCTCATCTCTGTCATTGCCACACAAAAACAATCATAGATAATTCATAAATATTCAAATATTCCTACTCTTTTGGCATAGAAAAAGGTCATTTCTGTTCTCAGGAGACAGATGTGAGCTATGCAGAACTAGAAGTAGTTTTTTTTTTTAAGCTCATAGATAAAATTGTCCCATTCATTTAGTTTCTCAGAGAAGAACCTGGTCTTTCATGGTCTCTGTACTGAGTCCTCAGAAAATTAGTCTGTAACCCTTTTTGCTTCAGCTACACTGGGCTGGTATATTTATATTTATACATGCTCTGTGTTGTGCTTGCTGATAACTACAGAAGGTTTATCTTTCAAAACCCTGCTGGTGGTGGTGATATAGATGTATACCTAAGTAGAAATTCATCAAGCTGTATACTTTCTGTTTTGTATATTTTATTTACAATAAAGTTAGACCTCAATTAAAAAAAAAACTGTGAAAGAAGCCCAAGTCCTACCTCTTCAAAGGCTTCTGCCACCTCTCCAGCCCACTACTTTTCTCATTTATATGTAGCTTTATAAAATAGCAGCCAGTATTGTCTAATGAGATTATGCCTGGAGTCAAAACTGCTGGTGTCTGAATCTCAGCACTGCCACTGTACCTTGGTTTCATCTGTAAAATGGCGATAATTATAGCACCTATTTCATAGGGTTGTGAGGATTAATGAGGTAGCGTATGTAAAGTATTTAGGACAGTGCCTGGTATGTAACGAGCATTCAAATGCTAGCTGCTATTATTATCAGTTTCTATATTGAGCTTGCTTCTTAGTTGCTTTTGTACACTGCTTCCGCTGATGCCTGATTAAAAGTTCTCCATTCCTGAGGCTATTGTGGGTGATGATATTTGCATGACTAACATTAGGCACAGTGTACTGCTGGGTATGTTGATGCCCTATACTTTGATTTTCTGTTGAATTCTTATTCCATAATCAGTCCAGTTGTATGTATTTTACAGATGAATGGTGTGTCAGAGTTTCAAGGAAAATGACATACTCAGTACCCTATTATCTATTGCATTAGTTTTTATTTAGGGAGGTGATTGGTTTCATAGAAAGAACCATGTACAGCAAGTCGAGAGACCTGGATTTTAGTCTCAATTTTGCATTGATTAGTCTTCTGTCATTGGGCAGCTCAACCTCTGTGTCCTTATTTGTAAAATGGCAGACTGATGATCTCTACTATTCTCTTCTGGGCTACTATTCTTGTTCTCATATATATGTGAGCGTACTGATTCCTGTAAAGTTATGGTAAGTGATTTCCTTGCTATAAGTGATTGCTTTATATTAAAAATTAATTATTACTTCCTCTGTTTTCAGCTTCGGGCTCAGAATCAGGTCTTGAAAAAAGGTGTCGTGGATGAACAAGCGAATTCTGCTGCTTTAAAGGTAGGCTACAGGGTATTTTGTGTTGTGAGGGTTAGGTTAGTGTTTGGTGAAGCTCACAGCAGGGAATTCAGCTCATTTTCTGGGTTAAATTCCCAACTCTGACAGTGACTCACTAGGAATAGGGGAGGGTAATAGAGTTTTTTTGTGTTTAACTTTCCTACTTGCTTAGGTATGAATGTGATGTGCTTTGACTTCCTTAGGTAGAAATTACAAAAATGTATTATTGGACTGTATGTAATACATTTCTCTCATACCTTGCTTCTCTCATAGCTAAATTCATTAGGATTAATGGGGCTTCTTATCTGGCTTCATCTGATAGCACTCTGTGGGGCTGTGTCATACTCATGTTTATATCCCCAGCATTCAGCCGATGGTTGTCCCCTACTAAATGGATTTGAAAGTGTGAATCATTTAGTCCATTAATCTTGCTTTGAGGTCGAGCTGTTTAATAGTAATAACCTGTGTTAATGAGGACTGTTTGAGTGATACTTCTTACCATCAGCACCTTTAACTGAGAGGAGATATGTGGTGGGAGTTGCAGGAATACGTTTCTACCTCATTTTAGTAGGCATATAATAAGTACTGCTTAGTGATAGTTTTAATTGGAAAAATTAATTCTAGGATATGGATTCCTTCTTGGCCAAGTTTCAGTTAAATATACTGCCTACCTCATTCTTTCGCTCTCTCCCTTGCTCCCTCTTTAGAGAAAAGGGCTTAAGATTCCCTTTACTCTTCTCTCTTTCTGGAGTAGGCCCCAACCAGTGACATATCCTGAGAATTTCCACTCAGGTCTCCAAGACCCAGAGATATGTCCTTTCACTTGGCTGGTGTTGGACCCTCCACTAGAGAAATCTGTCTCTTGAGGGCGCTCCCTCCTCAGGTGCTGTGCCACAGACTCAGTGCTGAGATAGTTCAGAGCATCTTACCCATACTCCCAAAGCTCTCTGCGCCCAAGCTGAGATGATTAAAAATAAGCTTTAAAGTCAGGATATGTTAGCCAAGTTATTATTTTGCCTAAATCACTGAAGAAATGATTATTATCTCTCCTCATGATGTTTAAAACCTATGACTGGGGAAGGTATTTCCTAGCTCGTCTTAGTAGCCCACTCTGGTGTTTGACACCCTCCTGTTGCTGGTTGTGTTCAATTAACTCTGTGATAGTGGCTGTGGTGGCAACAGCAGGCTCTATTTATTGAGCACCCACTGTGTGTCAGGCATTACACTAGCACATTACATCCATTATCTCAGTTTTCACAACAGCTCTGTGAGGGCAGACACCACTATTATCGTCCTCATTGCAGAAACTAGGGTTTACAGAGAGGTTGGGGTGGATGTCTTCTGAAATTAATGATTGGTTAATGGAGTTGGAACATTAGTCAACTAGTGATTAACTAATTATAAGGATGTAAAGAAATTACTTTATGTTTTACTATTCGTCACAGTGGTCGTTAAAATTACGGTGAGAATGACAGTTTGCCAGTTTGCTCAGTGGGAATGTTAGGATGTCTCTGTTAGAGTAGGCATTTGATTATATTGGGTTTGTCTCTTCAATGAGTTGTTAGATACAGTAAGCATTCATTGATTTGAATTTCTATAATTTGAAATATATAGTAATTTGGACATGGGCTGGGCCTAAGTTTACCATTGAACTTCAAGTAAAAATTAAGAACTTACTAAACAAATAACAGAAAAGGAAAATGTTTTTCTCTTTAATGAAAACATATTCTATCCCTCTAGCCGTGCCCTCAACATGCAAATAATGTCAATAGATTGCAGACACCAGCCTCTGGTTTTTAGGTTGCTGTTTCAATATCTTTAAATCCCCTATTCATTAAAACTTGACCTCTTAGCTTTATAGTGGTTTTTCAATGAAAGTAATAAAAGTACAGATCTTTCAATATACGGTAGTATATGGCCATCTGTGTTTGAGTACCAGTGAACACAAAGTTGTCAGAACGTCGTAAGGAAAATATAGTTAGAATGATTTTTTTTTTTTTTTTTTTTTGCCGTGCTGCGTGGCATGTGGGATCTTAGTTCCCCGACCAGGGATCGAACCCATGCCCCCTGCATTGGAAGCACGGAGTCTTAACCACTGGACTGCCAGGGAAGCCCCAGAATAATATTTTTTTTAAAAAATAGAGTGAAACTAAATATTTCTCTTGTTTCCCATTTTCTTACCCTGTCATGGTATAAACAGTACAGAATGGTCAGTAGAAGATGTGTTGTTTAGATTTTAGATTTTGTTTCTATTTTCACTTTAAAGCATCTGAAACTATTCTTGTGTTAGGATAATACTGATTTTTATCTTTGACAAATCAGAATAATTTAAAGTGTATTAAAAAGACTTCATTTCGACTGACTTAAATTCAAGGAGGATTTATAGGAAATAGTGAATACAAATTTATTTCTTCTATTCTTGCTTACTGAAGGGCATCATCAGTGAGTCTGAGGTTCTCTTTGAACTTTCAAGTTTATAAAATTGTAGCCTCGGACTTTGTGTCTCCTCACTGCCAGACACAAGTATAACAACATTATATAACAACACGTAGTTGTGGATATTTTACTCTAAGTCGATGACTGTTACTTCAGTATATATACGCTTTTAGTTTTATTTTTAAATATGCTTGGTTTGGCCAGAAAATGATTTTGTCACAAAACAGAGCTAAAAACATAGGAACTGTAATGATAAACATACAACTTGAATTCCTTAAAGCAAGAGGTTTTGATTATATTTTGGTGAAAGAAAAATATATTTTTTTCATTATTTTTAAATGTTAAGGCTAAATTACAAGGAATGGTCTGTTTTCACTTTGATGTAGGAACAACTGAAAATGAAGGATCAATCACTGAGAAAACTGCAGCAGGAAATGGACAGTTTGACATTCCGAAATCTGCAGCTTGCCAAGAGGGTAGAGCTACTTCAAGATGAACTGGCTCTTAGTGAACCCCGAGGCAAGAAAAACAAGGTAGGTCAAGTAAAAGCAAGTTAGTGTGACCTTGTCATTAGGTACAGACATCTCCAGGCCATCCTGGTTTTAACAGAAGACCTCACCTCCAAATACTCTGAAGTTCCATTATTACACCTGGATATTGGGTCAAAAAAGCAGACATTTATTATTAATATATACCAAGTATTCGAGGCATTTTCATATGGAAGTAAGTTTTCAAGAATTTATTAGGAGCCAACATGCACATAGTTGATTTAGTGACTGAGAAAAGTGAAGGGAGTATCTCATATTGGTCAAAATTATTGATATTTTTTAGTTATACTGAGTTGCCATTAACCCAAGGTAGGGCAGATAGAATGAGAAATATTGTCAAAGTGTAACTGCTGTCTGTGAAAGTAGCAGTTGTACTCATACATTAGGCTCGTAAGTTTGTTGCAGATATATTTTCTTCGGGTGTTTAGTCTTAGGAGTTCAATTTGGTATTCTTGTCCTGAGATGTAAATATAATTTTTTCCCTTCTGGTTTTATGTAGTGAGGTGAGATTCTGATTACTCTAAGATGGATGGTCCAGTACTTTTGATCATTCTGTGATTTAGAAGTTGCTTCTTTTTTAAGGGCAGGAGCTAGTGATTGAGTCTTTAGAAGTCTTGTATGTTTGTAGAACAGCACCCCACAAATGTGTGGATTGAGGCAATAATAATAGAATGGTTGGAGGGAAGAAGGCCCGCAGTAACTCTGAAGCAGCATGGTGTGGAGGGAAGAGTGCTGGCTTTGCAGTTGAGCCCAGGCTTGAATTCTTTGTCTGCCATTTATAGTTCTATGACTTTAGGCAAATTTTTTAGCCTTGCAACCTCAGTTGTGGGGAAGATACTCTCAGGTTTGTTGTCAGGATTAAATGGGATCATGTAAAAGTACCCAGGACTGTATATGCCATATGATGGGCAGTTGACATAATTATTTGTTAGTACATTTCCATATGCATTCCCCTACATGGAAGAATTCTCTAGAGTGGTAATTTTCAAATAAATGGGGAAGAGAGAGGGCAAGACAGATACGTATTAGAATCACTTGGGAAACTGTCAAAATACACATGCTCTGGAAATTCTGAAAGACCCTTGGGGAGGGAGTAACCATCTGTATTTCAAACATGCTCCCCAGGTTAGTGAGATCCTCTCCCAGGGCTGTTTTAGCAGAGATTTGGGTATAATTACTTCTGAATTAATTTTAATAAGAGCTTTCCACATTTGGAAGCACTAAGCACCCAGAATATGTCATTCAACAGTGTTCCTTGTGTGCACATACCTCTTGTGTTCGCATTTAATGTTTATTTGTTTGTCTGTTTGTTACATAGCTGCTCCATTTTCAAAGGGCTTTCTAATCACTGGTTCACAATGGATCAGTAAATGACTTCATTTTAAGTGAGGAGTGAAGCACAAGAAAGGCAGAGGAGGGTGGTGACTGATGTCTGAACAGTTTCATTGTTAGGCTGTCCCTTGAATAGTCTCACTTCTGTGTGTATTTCATGAAAACAGATGTTCATTATTGGCTCTTAAATAATGCTGTTCTATGTAGAAAAAGTTAATATTGGTAAAAAGGCAAAAGGCAGGTATTTTTCATAATCTTTGAGCTTTTTCCTTCTGTTTATTTATAATAGCTTTATCTTATGTTTTTTTAAATTAGAAATTTATGTGAACTTCTGTATAAATGTGTTTTTGTGAATGCTGTTAATTTCTTAAAGGAGTTTTAGCAACTCAGACTCATGGAATTGGTAAAACTGTCATTTCCCAAACCAAAAGATCAATTGAAATGATATTTATTAGCATATTTGTATTGCTAGCTTTCTGGGTCTGCTCTGTCTTCCAACAGAACTACTCCTGAATTCATCTGCAAAGAATAGTGAGCCTTATCTGTTATTTTCTCTCTCTTTTTTAAGCTTTCCTGCTCATTGCAATATTTGCAGTTCCAACTTGTGTCACATAGGAAAAGTTAAATGATGGACTGTATACCTTTTGCAGGATTGTTTGAGAATGGTGAACACGTAGAAGAGACAAGCTACTAAGGTGATAGAGAATCTGTGTACCTTAGGATGTTTCTCTAAAGGATGAAAGTTATGTGGACATAACTTATTCTTTCCATCAGAAAAGTGGAGAATCTTCTTCTCAGTTGAGTCAAGAGCAGAAGAGTGTCTTTGATGAAGACCTGCAAAAGAAGATAGAAGAGAATGAACGGTTGCACATACAAGTGAGAAAATCTTTCTGTTTTTCCATATGAATTTAAAAATGGGTTGTATGATCTGCAATGTGGAAAAACCAGTGCAAGATAGAGTGTTTTGTGTATGGGTGGGTGTTTTAATGTTTCCTGTGGTCCTTAGGTACATACATCACTGTCATTCATTCATTTCTTAGATCTCATTCATGTTTTAATACGGATGTGTGCTTTGAGTATGCACTTGTTCAGAGGACAGCAGAATAACTTCATAAGTTAACAATAAAGAAGTATACTGGGCACTCTTCATTTTATATAAGAGATGGTTGGATGGATCATTTAGATGGGGGCTTATCAATAAGTAGTGTTTGCTTTTTAATTTATGACAGCTTAGTTGGTTTTTATCTGTTTCCCTGTTAGTCTGTAAGGTCTCATTAGGGTATAGACCATGTCGGTTTTGTCTGCCCAGCCTCAGGACAGGGCCTCACTCATGGCAGGCCCTCAAATATTTATGGAATGTTGAGTAATCAGTGTCTGCTCCAAACCATTCAGCATATTTTTAAGAGTCATAGGGTAGTGTATTCAACTATGCCTCCTGATTTTTTGTGTGAAATGGTGAGCATAGTCAAACAGTGGAAAATAAATATGTATTCTCAGTCTTTGAAAATGTTTACAAACTGAACTTTTGACTTCATGAATTTTGTGTTAAGTATTCATAATTCTTAATTACTACTGGCTTCTCATTAAGGAAAGGAGCCTTACCTGCTTCAGGAGTAACATCTGTTTGATTTTTGATTATTTAATTGCAGAAGTCAGCCTAACAGAAAAGTTATACCCTGGTCAGTTGAGTTCTCTGTGTGCCAGAAATGGTTTGAAATAGAAATCCATGAGCCTGAGAGGAAGGAGGTACAGGCTTTGGAGTCAGTCTGTGACTGTGAGACATTTGACAAGTTAGGTCATCCCTTGAAGCTTCTGTTTCCCCGTCTGTAAAGGAGGGATTGCAAGTACACCACCTCTGACCTGCCGCGAGGCTCCACCGAGCTCATGCCTGTGTGGTTTTGCACAGTCAGCATATGGAACCTTATGGAAGTTGCTCAGTGATTAGTCGCTGCAGTTGTTTTCTCTTCATTTATATATATTGGGATGTTGTGAGAAGACACCATGCTCTTTTCTTTTCAGTTTTTTGAAGCCGATGAGCAGCACAAGCACGTGGAAGCAGAGCTCAGGAGTCGGCTGGCCACTCTGGAGATGGAAACGGCCCAGCACCAAGCTGTGGTCGATGGCCTGACCCGGAAGTACATGGAAACCATCGAGAAGCTGCAGAACGACAAGGCTAAACTAGAGGTAAGATCCGCCGTTGGGGAGAGCACGTGAAAAAATAGTCCAGGCTTTTGGAAATCATCCGCCTGCTCTGTAGAACAGAAGTTAGCCGTTCAAGGCAGGACTGCTGCCTGCAGCGTCTCCTCAGTGAGCTCACATCTGTGGCCTGAGCCGTCTGCTCCTTTTTTTTTTTTTGACAGACCAATATGCATATAATTTTGGTTAGTTATATTTGTCACACCACATTTCTAGCAAATTGAACACAATTTCAAGTAAATAGCTATATAAAATTTATAGGGGAAAACCAGAAAATAAAAAAAAGAGTAGAAAAATTTTTTCTCTACCTACAGGATTTCAAAATGGAAAGCCAAACAATATGGTTTGGCATAGTTTATTTTTTAAATTTTTTTATTTTTTAAAATTTTACTGGAGTGTAGTTGATTTACAATGTTGTGTTAGTTTCAGGTATACAGCAAAATGATTCAGTTACACATACACATATATTCATTCTTTTTCAGATTTTTTTTCCCATCTAGGTTTCTTACAGAATATTGAGTAGAGTTCCCTGTGCTTTTTTTTCCTTCTAAAATTCAGGTAAAATCTCAGACTCTAGAAAAGGAGGCCAAGGAATGTCGACTTCGGACAGAAGAATGGTATGTGGAAACGTGAATTCCAAGGGGCCCTGAAGTGAGAATAAGAAGACCCGAGTTTTGGTGTAGTAGCTCGTCTGTCTTAATTTTCTCACATTTTCAATGAGACAGGAGTAGATCATCTCCAGGGTCCTTTTCAGTTCTGTTATCTCTGGGACCTTATGAATTCTTTGTAGAGTGGCCTGTGCGTTAGTCCTCAGCCTACAGATGTTTTGGACTGTGGCAGATGGCATTCTGGGGCTCCAGTACTGAGGACTGGATCCTTTCTGTTTTAGACTGCTCTAAAGAGAAGGCCTTCTGAGAGTCCCAGGCAGGCAAACTGACTAATGATCATGGTGTCATCCTTTTAATGGTACATTTTAAATAAAATGAGGTTATGTAATCTATTGATAATTTGGAGATATTTACATCTTAAAATATTACTTATCTCTAGGTAGTAAGAGCATGCACCAACATTTATTTGATAAATGACATATTTTAGGTTTTAATAGGATCAATCAAGTGAATTTTTTCAGTTTCGTTGCATTGAACATGCATGGTGTATCTATGCTCTTAATTGAATCAAAACCAAAAATGATCAGATTTTGAGCTCAAGGAAAAAATAAACGCTTTAATACTTTAAAAACATTTACCATAATACTTGGACAAATATTTATGTGTTGTAAAGAGAAAATTTATGAGTTTGAAATGGCTCTAAGATTATTTTGAGCTTGGGGAGAGAGATAAACTTAAAATTGTATAAGATATTGGGACGTGATAAATTCTTCGAAACTTCCAGTCATTCAGCAGGAGTCTCAGGAGCTTTAGAATCAAGGCTTAGTATTTTTCTTATCTTCATTTTTTTTTTTAACAACTCTCTACTACCAAGGGTATCCCAGATGTCAGGTACCATCCTCTGAAAGCCTGATCCCAGCTTTTGAGGTAACAAGCAAATGATGATCTACTGTCTATTGATAATGTGGTTTTGTATTTTTTCTTTCAGCCAGTTACAGTTAAAGAATCTTCATGAAGATTTGTCAAGTAGATTAGAGGAATCCTTATCAATCATCAGTGAAAAAGTACCTTTTAATGATACAAGTAGGTATTATGTACAGTTTTCCATTATTTGCAACTCTGAACCTCTTTATGATAGCCAACTAATTAAAATAATTTGTAATCTATTTGGCAGAAAATCTCATTGGCCTAACAGAGGGTTGCTTTCTTTTTGTCCTTTTGATCAGCTTTGGCCTTCATGTTTCATAGGGAGATTTTAATTTGTCACATAACTATTCTGAAGCTAGGCTTCTTGGAAAAAGCCCAAAGCCACATTTTTTAATTGCATGTATTTAACATATCCCAAGGTGAAAACCAACCTGCACATAAAGTACCTGAATATTTGTACAAGAAAATTTGATCATGGTGGGCAGCAAGGTGGGAGAGGAGTCAGGGGATGGGTGGGAGATGAATCTTCTTAGCCTGGTATCTCCTGCCCTTTGAACAATCCCCAGAGATAGTTAGGGAGTTGACTTGGGTAAGCCCTGCTTCCTGCTCATCCTGGCAATGGTCTGGTAATTTACACAGCCAAGAGCAACAAAAAGAAGTTAAAGAAAAATCAACTTACATATATAACAGATGCCAAATTTGTAACCTTTAGACAGGTATTAAATCTAAACCTTGAAGACAAAGAAAACAATTTTTTGATGCAGAAACTTAAATTTAAATTAGTACACATTCCCTTTTTTACAATTATATGATTGAAATTAATTTTTGACTTCTTCTCAATTTTTCTTAGGGAAGACCTAAAAAAAGAGGGAAGAAAAGACACCAAAGAAAAATAGCAGTTTGCTCTAACACTGAAATCAGCATATGTCATTATTATATCAAAAACCTAAATTCATCTGAAAACAACACCTGTTACTGCTTTCTACATTAATGTAAATAGCACCAGCGTACTTTGAGCCACTAGACTTAAAACCTTGGCATTTCATTTTCCCCTTAATCCTTAGTCATGAGGTTCTAATCATTTCCTTCTGAATCTCTTTGGGTTTATCCTTTCTTTTCCAATACTAGTTGTCACCCTATTTTAGGTTCTTACCATGTCACAAGTAGGTTACTACTTTTAGTTCCAAAATATTTAGAGATTATTTACTGAAAGTCTAAATGGGTGGGGAGCACAGGATATGCAAAAACGTGTAAGACAAAAATCTCTACCTACCCTCAAGGAATTTATAGTCCAGTAGGGGAGAAACAAGATAGAGAAATATCTAAAATATAAGCTAAGCTATTCCATGAAGAACCTCTTGGGGTTTCAGAGTAAGGATGATTACTACTGGTGGGGTTGTTTGGGGAAGCCTTTTGGAAAAAGTGTGCTTTGAGCTGGGCCAGGATGCAAAAGTAGGTTTTATTGGTCAGAGAGGTGAGGGAGAACGAGCCAGGGAATTGCATGGAGTGTGGTATGTAGGATAAAGGTGCTGTCAGGGCCTGACAGCAGTAATTAGCTAAGTATGACTGGAGGCTAGAGTGGGTGGGATGTGGAGGCCAATGATGGGTAAGTTCTGAAAGGGAGGGTGGGGCTGGACCCTCAAGTTCTGGGCAAAGGACTTGGGACTTAATTTTGCAAGGCAGTAGGTTGTTGCAGAAGCTTTTGGGGATGTCTTGGTGAAATTTGTGCACTCACAGAGTTAATCTGGCAACAGAGTGTAGACTACCCAGGAATGGGAGAAGGGGGCTGATGCTGTTGTGATGGTAGTCCTGATGTGCTGTGATGGGGGCGGGAGCCTTAGTTGTCAGGGAGATTCAAGGAGGCAAGGGAGCAAGAGGAGGCAGTGTGGTGCAATTGACGGAAATCAAAGAGGCAGACGGGGAGCAGGTTTATGGGAAAGATGTTGAGGGTAACTTTGCTGTGGCTTAATATTCTAACAGATTGGTGTGCATCTCTTTACCTACTGGTGTGTACATTTGTGAATAAAAGCCTAGATGTGGGGAGAGAAACTGATGTTGACCCAACTGGGATGGATGAACCCCCCTGTTGGGAGTGGTGGGAATGAGGGGTACAGAGTACAAAGAGGCCTGTGTGGAGTGCACCTCAGTGATCAGGAAGGGAAGGGGCTGAGGGGGAGAGAAGCTGGGAAATGGGGTGAGCATTTATTATTTCTCAGTTAAGCTCTTTTTTCGTCAATGTAAAATGACTTAACGAACAGCCATTTTTGTTTTGTAGAATATAGTCGGTATAACGCTCTGAACGTTCCAGTCCACAATAGGAGACATCAGGTAAAGATGAAGTTTTTATTTTCAGTGATGTGTGTGTCAGACTTTTCAGAAACACCAGTTAGTTGTTTGGGCCCCTGTTTAGTGCACCAAACCATTGCGTTTAACTTTACTTTCTTTTCTCACACATTCTTAAAAATTGTGTAACTCGCTGTTTTTTGAATTTGTAAATAATATAGATTTTTGCCGTCTCTTGTCCGATAACATTAGAACTGAATTGTGGGATGCACTGATTTTTGAGTCATACCTTTCTTTTAGGTTTTGCACTTAAACAGTCTAGGTTAAGTGGAGAGGTATATTTACCAAAACTGGCGGCTTTCTATTGTAATTTACTTAGACGGTAATATTAAAATCTAAGTGGGAGCAAATGAATTTAAATTAAGGAATAATTATACTAGAGTTCAAATGTTTCTCCAAAAGCAGACTTAACAAAGTTGTTTGGGAATTATAACTTGATAGCTGACTTTAACTGTATCCTTTTCATTTTAAAGCTGAAGATGCGGGATATCGCTGGGCAGGCCCTGGCTTTTGTTCAAGATCTTGTCAAGGGTCTTCTGAACTTTCACACCTATACAGAACAGAGGATTCAGATTTTTCCTGTTGATTCTGCCATTGACACTATATCTCCATTGAATCAGAAGGTACATTTAACTCAGGATACCTTTTGTTTGCCCTGAACAAATGTGGAGACTTGTTACTAATTATCAGACCACTTCTGTGCCTCCGCCAAGTACTGTGGAGGACGTGGGAAAAGCTACAAGTCGTAGTCTTTACCCTCAAGATAAAATACGGCAAACGTGGGTCTTTACCCTCAAGATAAAATACGGCAAACGTGGGGATTCTTAAGAAATGAAATAGTAAGGGAGTTGTTAAAGACCTTAGTGTGAGTGAGTGGTATGGGCAGTAAGTGGTATGAGGTCATCAAGGAGGGGAGATTGCTGTCCGTGGTAGTGTCTGGAAAGGTTCTTTGGTGATTTAACTGGACTTCGAAAAATGAGCATGATTTGCATAGGAGGAGCGAAGCGGGGTGGGTATTTTTTCCCCGCAGAAGAGGGAAAGACATGAGCAAAACCATGGAGTAGGAAACCATAGGGAGTAGGCACGTAGTCACATACCACCACTTTTGCCATATCGTGCTGGTAACACAGACTGGCCCTGACACAGTGTGCGAGGGTGTTACTCAGAGCCAAGAATAGCAGGAGGTGGGGATTATTGGGGCCATCTTGAAGGGAGGAAATTGGGGGGCTTGCAATAGATGAACTCTAAGTGCCCCATACTGTGGTGTCTGAAGTGAGTCATGCCACTCTCTACTTACCTGATTCTTCTCATCAGCTTTTTTTTGGTGTCTGTGTGTGCATCATGCAGTATTTCCAGGGTTTGAATAGTGTTTATGTCCACAGATCCTATTAGTATAGCAAAGGCTTAGATTCTGGAGTCATACTTCTGGGGTGGCAGCCCAGTTCTGCCACTTTCTATGTCCCCTTGGTCAGTTTATTTAACCTCTCTGTGCATCTTGAAAATGGAGGATAAAGTACTTACCCCACAGGTAGGTATGTTTGAGGATTTAATGAGATAATACGTGTACAGTCCTAAGAACAGTGCTTGGCACATAGTAAGTACTCAGTAAAGGCTAGGTCTTACCATCGTCATCATGCTGCCGTACTCATAGGAAGCCCTCAGCAGATGCTTGCTTTTCATCAGTTTTCATCTGACTCCACAAATCTTTTGAAGTTCATAAAAATTAAACTTTGGGCCTTTGAAATGCTCTTTAATATCACCGTGGGAAAAAGCTTTCAGATGACCTTGGTAAGGAAAATGGAACTGCAGCATTTTAATGTAGTTATATTTTCTTTTATACTTCCTATAATATAAAAACATTTTTTTCCACTGATTCTTTGTCCATTATTTTATTTACTTTTACTTTTAATTAATTATTTATTTATTTGTTTGTTTGGTTTTTGGGGTTTTTTGGCCACACCGCCTGGCTTGCGGGATCTTAGTTCCTCAACCAGGGATTGAACCCGGACCCCAGCAGTGAAAGTGCTGAGTCTTAACTGCTGGACGACCAGGGAATTCCAGCCATTACTTTATTTTAGCTTGTTGCCATATTATGCCCACACAGCGAGAATCAAGTATGTTAATCTTAACAGAAACATTTCATTACTTTGAAGAATTCATATTTTTCTCAATATTTTACCCTTGGTGCTTTGGCCTCTGAAAGGCCCTATGTGATTTTCTATTAAGTCTGTATTACTGAAGATTCAGAAACCATTTGTTAAAAGATGACCAAAGCGTTTAGACTTGTTCATAGAATCATAGAGTAGACATTTATACCTGAGCTTAGAGTTCAATTTATTTACAACTGTAAAGATCGAAGCCCAGAGAGACTGAATTTCCCAGGGCCATATATCTGTGTAGTTTGCACTAGGACCAATTGAATCACCTATCTGCAAAATGAGACCTTACATTTCTATACTGAGAAAACGAAATTTAAGCCATTATACAGTATTTAGAAAACTGAGATATTTCACAAGTGAAAAATTAACTTCTTGCTTCTCAATTGTCTAAATGCCTGGGGGATCTTTTTCTGAATCTATTCTTCATACTGAATTAGTCCTTTGTAAATATTACAGTATCCATGAGAGTTATAAAAGTTTTTATATTCTCATTTTGATGATAATTACATTACTGGAATTTGTTAACCTTGAACATTGTATACAGTGAAAATAAGAAACTGTACTTAAAAGTCTTTTGCTTCTAAAAAATTAGTTAAATTAAATGAGTTATATAACACAAAAATCTGTCTTACAGTTTTGATTATCAAATCTTTTTTTTTTTTTTTAACTGGGACCCCTATGAAGAAGCAGTTGTTTAGAGAAGAAGGCCTGTCGGTGCTGTGTTGTAAATTGTATCCCCTCCCCATTTGCTTCGTGCCTGGTCATTAATTATGTCATCCCTCTTCTAGTTCCTCATTTTGCAGTGGAATGGGGACTTGGGGATAATATCTAGGATTTTAGAGGGGAGCTCTGTGTAAAAGCCTGATTTCCCAAAAAAAGTTTGCAGAAGAATTTAGGTTTAAAACTCAGCGAGTCCATTTATGAATGTTTTGCTATTCTTTTTTTTCCAGTGATTTAACTCACAATTCTTTCCCTTCTATTTAGTTCTCACAGTATCTTCATGAAAATGCATCCTATGTCCGCCCTCTTGAGGAAGGAATGCTTCATTTATTTGAAAGTATTACTGAGGATACTGTGACTGTCCTGGTAATTTTCTTCTATGTTTTACTTCTGGAAATGGGAGCTCTTCTTTTTCAAATGACACTATTAACCTTGAAATTTTTTCTTTTCCAGGAGACAACTGTGAAATTGAAAACTTTTTCAGAGCATTTAACCTCTTACATATGTTTTCTTAGGAAGATTCTTCCTTATCAGTTAAAAAGGTACTTACCCTCTGGGCCAGGGAGCTTGGGGAATTGTGAGGTGTCATCTGAGCTGTGCTGGAGTTAATAAAGTAATAACACGTGCTTCTTGTGATCTGCCTGACCTTTCTGCACCACAACCAATTTGGACTTCTGTGAAAAAGGAAAGTCATGGTTTGAGCAGCACAAACATATATGTAAGAAAATTGAATTGTAGTTTGTCAGCTAGGGTTTTTTCTGTATTCTGTACTGAGATTACTACTATAACCACATAATGCAATATGAACGAGTATTTTTAATGATTGGGAATGACACATTTATTGAAGGAAATATTTCATTTTGGGGTATTTTTTTTCCTTTTACTATAAACATCTAGATGGGGGTTATAATAGTTAACCTCTACATTGCAATTTATAATCCTTAGGTTTCTTTGAAATAGTATATTGTTTTTATTATTGGTGATTTATTTAAGTTATAAAGTAAAAACTTTGTTTACATACTTAAGCCCTCATAGGATATGTCATTAAGTAACCTTAAATGTTCCATCTTAAACATTTCTGGAAAGGCAAGAGAAAATAATTTATGTAATTGGAAATTTGAGAATACTGCTTGTACATTTTGATACTTTTGGTCTAAAACTAACCAAGAGTCCTAATTCATCTAAATCTTTTCATCCTAAGATTTAGTCTTTAAAAAAAGTCATCAAAGAATAATACAACTGGAACATAGGAGAAATAAGAGCATATATGTAGTATAGTATATTGCAAAATAAGGTTTAGGAAATACGTAGATGAATAACTTACAGATGTTGAAAATATACAAGTAATTATAGTTTTTAAGTCCTTGTAAAACTAAAGTAGTAGGTTTTAGCTTTTCAATAATATGAAATTTTATTATTAAAAAATTAATGTGTTAAGAGCCATCTTATTTCCTAATTCTAACCTAACAAGGTATTTCAGTAACTGAATTCTATGATTTGTGCACATGACAGAATTTTAGGAATCAGGGAATTATGACAAACTAATAATTGTGAATTACAGTTTCATTCAGATCCTTAAATGTTTTATTTAGTTCAGTATAATTAAAGTTTTTTTTGAAAATTGACTCTGGAAGTTTAACACTAAATTGAATACACTTTATTGATTTGGCTTATGTTGAAAAGACTCTAAGAACCATTGCAAAACTTCTAATTGCCAAACATCTGCTCTTCTTATCATCCTGTGACTTCCCCTTCTCCAGGCTCCTATCCCATTCCTTACCTCAGGATGGCATATATAAACCTCAGTTGCCCCACTTGCCCTTGAGTCTCATTGTCTTTGTGGACTCCCCTACATATGTAATTAAATTTGTTTTTCTTGTATTAAAAAAAAAAAAAGAACCATTGCAAAAGTGGTATTTACTACTTGAAACAGTTAAGCATTGTTATTTTATCTTAATTTATTTTTTCACTATTACATTTTTAGAAACACTGGATAAGTCCTTTCTTGATTTAAGATTCCTATTCTTGGAATGTTCTGTTCCATATGCCTTCAGCCCTATCTTATCAGGTATTCATGTTTTTAGGCAATTTTTTGGTCATTGGTTTAAATACCACTTTAGTTGACAAGATGACATGTCCATTAGTAGTAAATGGGCTTAGTACTGAATGAAGCTGTTTGCTATAAATAAGTAGAAGAGGAGAAGAGGCAAGGTCGAGGGAATGGATATGATTATCATTCTGTGCAAATAACTTTCGTAGCTTTGTGTAAAAAGCATTTTACTTGATTACTGCACATTTTAAATAAACACTCTTAAGAGTCAATGTAGTTTTTTTTAACCTTATAATTAAGTTTTCCAAAGCATCATTTAAAATTGAAAATGGTAAAATGTATTTTATGAATGTTAAGCATTTATTTTTGTATTGAGCCTATAGATTGTTTTTTCCAATCTGTTTGACTTTTGAACCAACATACACTGAAAAAGGTTTCTCAGTGATTTTCTCTCCTAGTTCCTGTGTAATTAATTCTCTTTAGGAATTCAGTCTATGAAATATTTTTCTCCTGAAAATATTTTTAAGGGAAACATGTTTTTGCTGCTCTCAGGATGGAAAGATAATGGGCACCTCCCTTTATTTTTTCTTCCATTTAGTCGTCTTTTGCTGCATTGGCATTTGCAGCAAGCAGGTGTATGTATTATGGTATAAAAAAATGGAACCTTGTAAATGAGATCAAATTCCTTTTTTTGGGAAATTCTCTCTTCGGATATAGATGTTTGAGAATTTAGATGGTTTCTTATAGCTAGTTGAAAATCGTTCAGGATGCTCGCTTTTATAAAATCTGCCCTTTCTTAGCTTAGAAGAAGAATGTGAAGCTTCCCTTTGCACGTCTGCATTACGAGCCAGGAATCTAGAGCTGTCCCAGGACATGAAAAAGATGACAGCTGTGTTTGAGAAGCTGCAGACTTACATTGGTCTTCTCGCCTTGCCAAGTAAGCGTGTTTGTTACTCATGGTTCAACTTGAAGAACTTAGAGTCCAAGAAGCTTGAGGAGGGAGGTGGTTTGGCGTGTCGGAGTGAGAAGAGCCTAGGACCCGGGGTCAGAAAAACTTGAATTCAAAT